>NC_133161.1:21962500-22587500 GCF_040802235.1 Manis javanica
TACCAAATGTTGTGATACATATTCAAACTGAATTGAAAGATCAAAGCAGAAAAGGCTGCTCATTTGGGGAAGAAGGTATGTGTGAAAAAAAGAGAAACAAGTACAGATCTAATATCTACTCCTAAGAATATTCACTGTCCACTTGTATTATCATTCTTTCTATCTGGAAGTGGGGAGAATTATCTTCAGCCAGCCCATTCCGCAAGGAGGAGGACAATCTGCCGTGTGTATGTTTCAAGCACTGACCAAAAACACAAAACACAAACAAGCCAGAAAGAAAATCCTATTCCAGATAAATAGAAAGAATTACTGTGAGATTTTTCCTAAGCTCAACAGGAAAGGAAGGCTCCCTGAGGGAACTGTCTTCCATACCAAACCTCTGGCTCACAGTGTTTCAACTGAGACCTATACAGCAGAACAGGTGCAGCCTACTCCCAGCAGCTGCTGCTCCACTCCGGCAGGGTGGGGAGGGCGCACAATAACCAAGTGAGCCACTGCAGCATTCAGTGGGAGTCTATCTGATTCACTGTATTAGCCCCCATACTTAGAGTATCAGAATTTTAATGAATAGATTGATAAGAGCCCTTCAGTGAACAGATATTACACTGAGAATAAATTCAAGATCTCTTTGATGGGCTAAACACCAGAACATAGGGGCTTCATTTCACTCTCTTGAATCTGCATGGGTTTTGTTCCAGAAAGACTTGGTGTCATGCAGTTGTATCACCTGGATTTTACCCATGATACACTGAGAAATACCTGACACAATCTGTCTCCAGATCCAGAACCTAGTCCTCTGGGACAGTGCAGAAACTGGGTTGAAAAAGCAGGAAAGTATGATGTTTTAAATCCCTTAGCTCTTCCTGATCACTAAGAAGTAGCTATGGCAGCAAATTAAGCTGCCTTCTGACTCTGGGTATGTGGTTGGGGGGGGGGAGTCAGTTTGTGCTGCCCATTTCTCTCTTCTGCTCAAATATTTTCTCCCTGGCAACTGACCTAGGGTATTTTCCAAAGCCCCAGATGGATGAGCCAATACATCCCTATTACCCAGTTTGAGATGAATCTATAGTCTCGTCAGGATATACTGATAATGACACACACTGGCAAGGCCCAACAAGCCACCTGTCTTTCTGCCTGTTTACTGCTCACCAAGAGAAGCAGACAGAAATGCACATCCACAGTTCTCTGTGCTTTTTATTGGGAACACTATCTCTTACCCCCTACTCCTCCCAGTCCTGCTGCTGCTCAGCAAACACTGGCAGAAGCATGAGCACCTGGGATACCCCAACACACCCAAAGATGTCTTTGAATGTACTCAAGAGGGGAAATACTCTGGTTGTTTAGTTAGGTCTGCCACGGACACAGGCCCTGCAGGGCCCTTGCTGCACTCTGAGGACCTGCTCTTCTGTCAGCAAGCTTGGCTCTGACTTCTCAGGAAGAACATGGGGCAGAGCCTCTGTGCAGGAATGAGAAGCCTCCCTCCCCTCCCATGGTCTCATTTTCCATTCACCACCCTCCTCTCCCCCTGTACCTTTGCAGTGCCCACCATACCACATCCAACTCCTTAGCGTGGAGAAGAGTAACTTCAGGGGAAACAGGTTCTTAACCTTTCTTTGCCCTAGTTTCTGCATCTGTAAGTCCTACCTCATAGGGCTGTGAGAATTATATTGAGATCCATGTGAATTTAATGGTGTTGGCATGTTATAGTTACCCAATAATTGTGTGCAATAATATGTACCATGACCTGCTCTGTCCTCTCCAGCTTCCTGCATCACCAGACCTCCCCAGCTTCCCCGCTCCAGGCATAACTACAGCAACATTTGATCATTTCCAAAGATACTTTGCTCTCTACCCTCTGGACTTTCATAAATTAGCTTTTCTGTTGAAATGTTTCCTGTCCTTTTTCTCTGGCAGCTCCCATGTCCTGGTTAACATCTGTTTTTTTAGGACTCATGTTAGAAGTCACTTCTCCATATCAGGTGGGAAGGTGTTTCTAGAGTAGCCAATGCTTATCTTTATCAGAGCACTTATCACCCCATAATTGGCTATTTATATATCCATATCCTTTATAAGACTTCAAAGCCCTTAGGAGCCAGAACTGTGCCTTATTCAAAATAACACCTCAAATGTTAAAAATTGCTTCACAGAAAAGTGTGCTCAACTTATTTTACTCCTGTTTTGTAGAATGCTTGAATGGTGTCTCCTTTTACTTCAAAGCTAGCTGGGCATATTTCCAAGAAGTTAAGGACTCCTATCCATAACCGTCAGATAATGGACAGACGTCTCTACCTTTCTAAGAGTTCCCCACATCCCATCCCATTCTGCAAGCCCAAGGTTGTGCACAGGTATATGGATTCCCTGAGTCAGACAAAGAAAAGGCTGAAAGATGCTCACTTGGACTACAAAGGCCCTTGTGTCCCTAGTTAGGGAGATAGGGCCTGGACAATACCTGAGACCCGTGGAGAAGCACTCCTGGCTGCTCACCTGGTAGATATGGTTCAGTCTGAAGTGTTTAAGGAGTAGCAGGAGAAGGGCAGAGATACTCTTTACAATGATCTCCTTGTGCCTGTTCACATCGATGCCCAATTTCATGCTCTGGAGAACAGTGATGCTACAATAGAGAGAGTAAGAGTCATTGCAGAGGGTGGCCTTAGAGGCCCACGAGAAACCAAGCATTTGTGTCAATACAATATACACTAGAGAGCCCAAAGTGGGGAAACCGAAGTCCTGTGCTAGGGAGATCTCCAGAGTGCTCACTTATGAGCCTGTCTAGAGAAAAGCTTATCTGATCTTTGTTTCTCTCTCTCCTTTGGCAAGTTCATCCCTTGGCAATGTCCACACATAATGTGCAACCAGTCCTGGCATTGATGTTTCCCTCCAGACCCTCCATTCTGAGCTAAAAAGAGCACAGCAGAGAGCACTATAGTAGAAGGGGACTACTGGGAAGGGGACTGTCTCTCCAGAGACAGTCCTGTCAGTGTTAACAAGGCAGGGTGAGGACTAGAGAGACCCTGCAGATGGAAGGGCTAGTATTCAGCAGCTGCCTCAGTTGAAGCACTCACGGCATCTCCTCAGGCAGGACATCTGCCAGGATATTGATAGAGTCTGTCTTGGCCTTGGAGGTGGGGGCTGCAGCCAGCAGAATCTTAAGCAAAGCAATCTGGGAAGAAAAAAATGAGAAAATCCATTCCTGTCCATTGCATTCAATAAGGCTATTCTTCCATACCCCAACAGCCCTATAAGAAGTGTTTTAAAGCCTTCCTCTAAGTTCAACTCTCAATGACCAAATCAGCCCAGCTTTAAGAAGGGCATACACATGCCCAGTCCTGGCCCATCTGTGAGGCTAATGAGCCAGAAGGAGGTTACAGGCTGTTCTGCTTCAGGACTGTTCTTTCCAAAGAGAAGGATGGAAGGAGCAGACTGAGAGGTGCAATGCCTGGAAATCAAGTGGGATATACAAGCAACATCTTACTCCCCCTCCCTTTCCTTCCTCTTGTTATCAGCCTCACCATTTTCAGCCTGAGGTTACTAGGGCATGTCAGACCCTGGCAGGGTACTTACTTAGAAGGAGGGACCCCAAGCATCCTGCACAGACCCCACCTTTTTCTCCAACTCTCCTGAAGGACTTGGGAGTACAGCCAAGTCCTCCTTCCTCTCAGATGAGCCCCGAGGAAATCTAATGTGTTAGAGAATGCCTTGCCTGAGGGGCAGATGCTCAGGAAACAACCCAAATGATGGACAGCTCAGCTCGTAATGGCTCTCAACTGTCTGTTCCTCTGAGCAGAGACGAGCATCTCCGGCCTGGCTTTCTTACCATGTACTGAGGGAGGCTGTACAGCATGCCCTGGTAGAGGATTTCACATGGCGTCTCTGGTACCACCTCTTCCCCCTATGGCAGGGAACACAGTTTGGCCAGGTCATCTTCCAGTTGACCAAAGGCTACATTTTCTTGGTTGTGAAGGGTGGCATGAAAAACTGAGCTGGGAGCCAGATTCAGCTTCCTATCCTGTGTTAATGACCTTGGGTAAGTTCCTTTCCCTCTTTGAGTCCTAGTTTCCTCTTATATATAGGAGCAGTGGGCTGGTCTGGTCTGTTAGCTGGTCCTGATAATGTATGATTCTGGTTTTCCCATTATCTGGAAGTAATCAAGAATCCTTTCCATGTCACATGCTGGCTCAGGAGTCAGAACCCCCACCTAGGAGATGGCTCAGACCACTGTTTTGCTGCACATACATGGGCTTAACTTGGCTGCAGGTATGCCTGGGAGACTGGACCAGACACCCCACACAGGCACTTCCCAAGGCGTCAATCTGAGGCCATCCGAGAGCTCTGGAATGGAGAAGTAGGCGACTCAACAGAAAGGGTTAATAAGGGAGTTGGGTAACCTTCAGCCCAGAGAGGCAGGAAGGAGTATTAGCAGGGAAGCTTTTCCAAGGAAACTACTTTGTATCCTTTTCTGTTAGCCCTACATCCCTTCCTCCTTTCTGACATGCTCTCTCATGCACAAGTCTCTTTGTCCGCTTGATGACCCCATCTAAGCTTTTTAGCAGAGTGGGTGAGGCAGGGCCCTCTGGTGCTCATGAAGCTACTCAGGCCACTGTCATCTTTGGCCAATGCACTCCTTTGTCCCTCAAGGTCCCTCTATTACAGGGCAAGGGTCACTGCCATGACACATTGAGGCTGGAAGGAGTAACCCTTCCAACCCACACAACTCAGCAGCTGCTTAAATGGACACATCTTAAATGGGCATTCAATAAACCCTAGCAATCCTGAATGTTTGCCTTCTTGCTTGCCAAAGGCCTATTTCATACCTTTTCCCCTCTCCTCAAACCAATCCCTTCACCTCACAGCCCCTCAACAGTTGCTAACCCTACCTCATACTTCATGGAGAAAACAGAAGGAATCAGACAGGTATTCTCTCATCTCCTCAATACCAAATCTACCAGAGTCTCCACCTTCCTTCTTGGTATGAAGGATGAACCACACATGCTCCTGTCAAAGGCAAACCCCCAAATCGTGCTTGGGAATCTCACACCCTTTCTGCTTTGTTGAATGCATCAGTTCTATAATTATCTCCTCTCTTCTGAACCATCTCTTTTAGGACATACACACACTCTAGTACCTCTCAGCTATAAACCACTTTCCCTAGACTGTGTGCTCCCTCAGCTACCATCCCATTTCCATCCTCTTCACAACAAAATTCTGTGTTGTCTGTGTTGACTATCTGCCTCCTTTCTTTACATTCCCTTTTCAACACACTCTAACTAAGCTTTAAACCCAACATGTAACTTGAGGCTGCTCTTATCAAGGTTACCAGTTACATTTATGTAGCGAAATCCAATGAGCACCTCAGGGCTTATCATCCTCCATTTAACAGCAGCATTAGGCACAACTGCTCACTCCATTCTTCCTGAAAGAATTTTTCTTAGCTTTTATGGTTGGTATCATAATCTTGATTTCCTCCCACCTCACTTAGTGCTTCTCTTCTTTTCGGGCTCTCCTGACTCAACCCACCCTCAATACACTGGTGTGCCCAGGGGCACTGTCCTTTTTCCATCCTCTTCTCTTTATCTGTACTTCCTCCCTGGGTTATCTCAGCCAGTTCTATGACTTTTAACACTGTCCATAAATCAACAGCTCACACCTTTATTTCTCTACATCAGTCCTCTCTCTAGAATTCTAGACTCATGTATCTAATTGCTTGGCTGCTCCATACAAGTGTCTAAAGGATATCAAAGCTGAGTATGACCAAAATAGAACTCTTGATAAAACAGAACTCCCCATCTTGGCAAATGGTACTTGTTTTTGATTGCTGTCTTTTGCCTCTATCCACATCCAATTGATTGGCAAGTCTTATCAACTATACCTCCAAAATATACCCTAAATATCCACTTTCCCCATTTCTGCAATTACTACCCCAGTCCACGGCACCATCATCTTTGAGCTTGACTATTTTAAGAACTTTCTAACTGATCTCCCTGCTTCCACTCTTTCCTAGTCTAGTCTTTACACAGCAGCCAGTGGTTTTTAAAAAGATAAATAAGATTTGTCACTCCCCTACTTAAAATCTCAAAGGCTTCCCTTTGTACTATAAAATAATTTCAAGGTCCCAATCTTTGCTGAAAGATCTTCTTTATAAAGTGGTCCCAGGCCATATCCCAGGCTCCTTCTTATACAACCCCACCCCTCACCCCTGTGCTCCAGACCCAGGCCTTTGTTCACTACTTCTAGCACTGAGCTTGCTCTTACCTTGTTAAGTCTTTTCTTCTGCTTGGAATGTTCTTTCCCCTGATGTTTCTATAGGTAGCGACTTCTTGTACCTCCTATCTTTGCTTAAACGTCACCTTCATAGAGTCTGTCTATTCTGCTGCCCAACCTAAAGTAGTCTTCTACATGATAGATACCTCTATCATGTCATCCTATTTATATTTTCTTCATTATATTTCCCATCTCTGATAGTCTTCTTGTTTACTTAATTATTTTTTCCTCCAATTTCAATGCATCATGAGAGTAGGGACCTTGCCTTGCCAGGCACACAATAAAGCCCAACAGCTGTACACATGCTGTGACAGCACTGCAGGCAGAGTTCCTGCTGTGCAGGACCCCCTTGGCTCACCAAAGACATGGGGCACTTCTCCAGCTCCTCCTCATTCTTGATCTGGATGTCTGCAATGGAGATATACTTGTGCTGGGGAAGATAAGACATCAACAAGGGGCTAAGGGCCTTGATCATATGTGTACCAGCCTCTTGCTTAACTTTCCCAATGACAAGGAAATGTCCTGTTTATGGGTCTGTCATCCCATGAACTCTGTGAGAAGCAGGAGTCTTATTCACGCTTGCATCATTAACACCAAGCAAAGTGCTCCATATACAGTGTTCCTGTTTATTCCATATTTCCGTATTTGTTGAAGAGACAACAACAAATACCTAAGCATTTATCTTCAACCACAGTGCAGGGAGAAGCCAAGAATAGGCCCTTGCCCAGGACCACTGCCCTGAAAGCTGTGATGCATGTGCACTGCTGTTGCGCATGTGTGTATGGAGTAGTGATGATGGAGTGGGGAAGGCTTCAGGTCTGTGCAAAAGATCACTACTCTTACACACACTTTGGATGTGTGAGCTCAGTCCTGGGCCCTAGGAAGTTAGTGGCCCTGTAAGGGAGAGAGAACTGAGAGGAAAGAAAGCGAGGTGTAGGAAGACAGAAAGAAGAGTAGGAGAGAAAAGAAATGAGAGGAAGAAAGGAAACCTTTTTCATCTATTTGAATGTAGGAAATTGGGTAAGTTGGGAGTGCCCACCCTCGTTACCTGCTTCAGAGTCTTCACACTCTCGTGGATGGGCCTGGGTAACCCAACCAAGGTATCTGTGTCCCTGTGAAATGCAAGACACACCAGATCAAAAGTGTCAAAGTATAGAGAACCACCACTACCCCCTGGAGTTACACGGACCATGCCAATTCCAACATCTGGTACCCTGGATTTTTCTCTGCAAGTTTCCAGGTCCATTATTATTTCAGGACACAGAAAGAAAAATGTTACAGATAAGTGTTCCTGAAAATGAAGATTTCTGTATAGTCTTTTAGGGACTCACTTTGTTTGGCAGTGATTAGATTTCTACTTAAAAGGGCATGTAGCCCAATGACACTTTGACACTTTGACAGTCAAACACTAGTAATAACACCTTCTCAGTTTTGTAAAGGCCAGTGGGAAGGCTTCATGAGGGGGGGGAAATGGGGGAAGACTGGGTCTGTTCTGACTATGTTACGTATTCACAGAATTCGGGCCCAAGAGGAATATAACTTATTGTTCAAGGTCCTACACCTGCCTGAGAACATAAAAGTTCTAGGAAACTGGAAGGAAAAAATTCCACGGCAGAACCCAAAACAGTCTCTAGGAGTTGCCCATGGGCTAGTGGCTCTACAACGACCAGGCAACATCTCTCATTCCAAGCCACCTGCCTCTCTGGCCCCCCAAGAACCACTCCATAGCTGGTTCTGACTACCCAGTCACTTACTGCCCCAGAGTGAATCCAATGAACTTGTTCCTGCTCATCTCCAAGAAGTGCTCAATGTCCTTCTGTCTGAGAGGATGGTAGAGAAAAATCTCAGAAAAGGAAAGAAAGGCAAACCTTGAGAGAAAGAAACTTTCTGGGCTCCTACCCCTCCAATTAAAGGATTGTAGTAGTGGGGGGAAGACAGCAGCCAACAATGGGATCTTCAACCTTGGGAGTTCTGACTTCTAGCCAGGTTTAGTGGAACTTGAATACATAGACTACTCCACCCTGGGCCTTGAGTGATTGTAACCCTAAAGCTTGAGGTCCCTGGTGTTATCAAGCCTACCTGACCTTTGGAGCCCATGGTAGACCCTTGGGAAAGGCCACCCGCTCAGTAGAAAGGGGTGCCTGTGAGGGTGGAGGTGGCACCAGAGGGTCCTGCTCTAGTAGGTCTAACTCTCCATCCAAGGTTCGTTCTCCATCACCAACAGATTCCTCTTCTTCCTCTGTAGCTGGTTCCTCAGTCTTAAAGAGATCTCTTTCATTGTAGATGTCTAGGCTGTCCTGCTTAGTGAGGAGTTGCTAGGAGGGGAGAGGAAGAAGGGATACAGAGATCTGACCCTGAGCATGGTTGCCTGAAGCCAGCCCCTACCCCACAGGCTCTAGACTTCAGGAAACATGAAGCAACAACCCAGCTCTTGAGAAAATATTCTCTTCCCCACCTCAACCGTAGTGTCCCAACCAGGCCCAATAGCAGGACAAGCAGCTCTCAGGCAACCATAGTAACAGCTGGGGAACAAAGCACAGATAATCCCAAAGTCATAGTTACGTAGCTTTCCAAAAGCACTGATGCCTTTTTTTTTTTTTTGCCAGTACTTTCCTTCCTAATTATGTTCTGCTTAGGTGAACATTCAATTAGTTTGCTTTTTGTGAGCACACACCAGCTGGCTGACTGAGGAAGAGGAGGACAGAAGCTTGCTGCTAGGCAGACGGAATTTTAAACCTTGTCACAGAAAGAAAAAAAGATTGGACAGAAATAGGCCAAAAAGTTAACAGTAACTGCCTCTGGTTGTTAAGCTCGTGGGTGACTTTTTTTCCCTTCCTTTGTCACATTTTTATATTTGTTCCAAATTTTCTACAGTGAGTAAGCAATACTTCATAAAACAAAAAATAAAGTTTAAAAAAATCACATTGCAGATTATATAGGCTAGATTACTAAGTGTGACTATCTGGTCCTGTCACTCATAGTTGGTGAACTCAGGTAGATCAGGAAGGTGAGTTCATGCAAGCATGGTCAGGCTGCAGTGCAACCTGTCATTCTGACCTTCCCTGGGATGCAGACTATACCTAGAACCCTGATTAATCACCTCATAAATGTAAGACTCTGGTTCCAGGGTCAGACAAAAGCATGGCTGACACAGAGCAAACCCTGCTGCCAAGAAAATGATACAGTGCCTCACCCTAGGCACATGGATTTGCTGGGAGCCTTATTCAGGTGCCCTAGGTCCCTAGCCCCAGGATTATACCCTAATTGTTGTTCAGGATGCTAGGGAACTCCAGGCTCTAAGGTCCAGGCCAAAAATCCTATAGCAAGATAAGGATCTATGATACCATATCACAATGTTACATCATGAGAGCTCAGGAGCCTGTCAGGGCTGGGGAATAGAGGCCAAATTATAGACTTGGCTGCTTATAAGGCTGACCAGGGGCAGGATGAGCTGGGTTGTTTACTGCCATTTCCTACCACATCCAGATAGCTTAGAATCTTGACTTTAGGCCAGCCAGTGTCACAACACCACAGTTAGTCCATACCCTTCGAGAACCACGGCGGCCTCGCAGCTTAGAGGGTGGTGGTGCCAGCTGAGACTCTCCCAGGTCGAGAGTGTAAGAGGGTGGGGAGGCGGCACGCATGCTCTTTACCACCTGGATACTGTCCTCAGCCAGTGGAGGCAGACCCAGTTCTGCCCGCTTTTGTATTTTGAGAGCCTGCAGATGCTCAAATCCACCGAGGGTAAACTAAGGGAAGGGGCAGAAAAGAGAGAGGAAGGAGGGAAGTCAGAGAGAGCAAGGTCATGGAAACATGGATGGAGAAGTGCCACAACCTCCAGTCCCCTGGGGCACCCTTCTTAATTAGGAAGTAATAAATCAGAAACCGGCAAAGGTCTTTACTATCCTCAGTCTGAGGAGCTCAG
Organism: Manis javanica; assembly: GCF_040802235.1. Classification (NCBI taxonomy): domain Eukaryota; kingdom Metazoa; phylum Chordata; class Mammalia; order Pholidota; family Manidae; genus Manis; species Manis javanica. Next base: position 21,972,684 of record NC_133161.1, read on the forward strand.
GGGTCAGGGTAAAGCATTATTGACTGACCCAGGGCTGAAAAACATGATGAGAAATTAGGACAGGGACTCCTGGGGAGGCTCTATTGAAAGAAACAGAAAACTGTGTTCCCTTTTTAAGGAGCACACGCAGATGCTAAAAAACCCCCGAGTCATTCAATTTCCTCTGTAGTCAAGAAGTAGTTCCCGCTACAAGGCTTGCTTTAGAGGGCATGTTGTTCAACCAGTCCTGTGGGATGGGAGCCAGATATGAAGGATCAGATTGAATAATTAGTAACAAAACTGCAACCATGCCCTTGCAAAGACTTCATTTAAAGCAAATCTGCTATTTATTTGGATGGAGGACAAGCACTAATCCCCACATTTTACAGCCAGAGAAACTGAGGCACAAAGAGCTGCCTGAGGTTCCTCAGTATCAGAAGAGACCAGATCTCCCAATTCTTAGCTGATGTTGTTTCCATGAAATGTCAGCTCTATCAGGAGAAGGTGCAATGACCCCCCAACTCAGAGTGGCATCTCCTGTCAGTCCAGTAGAAATAGGCAACCTGCTCTGACACAGAACATCTGATTTCTCTAGGACATCCTTGCTGCCCCTTCATCGGCTAACAGCTACCATACTTCTGCCTAGCTCCTTCTAGAATTAGACTAGAAGAAACTGAAGCAGCAGAGGGCACTGCTGATCTGATGAGATGGGAGTGGGAAGAGTCAGCCACTCACCATGACTACCTTCCAGAGCAGAAGCAGGACCTTCTTTATGGGGAAGTGGGGAGCCAGGCCACTGCAGAACTTGGTAACCATGGAGAAAAGCAGAAGAGCAAAAGGCTCCTCATTATGCACGGAGAAGCCTGGTGGGTGTGGAGAGAGGTAAGTGAAAAAGTGAAGATGAAGTAGCTGAAACCCTGATTCTAGATATACTGGGAAAGGCCCTCACCTCCCCTGAAGAATTAGAGAATTTGGTCTTCAAAGGAGAAGGAAACTTAGAAAGCCCCCAAAGGGAAGCTCCTCAAGGGCAGGACAGAAAGCCACAGAGGTAAAATAGCTTAGCTCCCAAAGCTTAGGGGTAGATGTCAAACTAGAAGGAACAGTAATACAGATAATGCTTTCTGGCTGAATTTCATGGCTTCTGTGGATCTCAAAACCTACATCAATGAATATATTTTAAAAATCCCATAGGCATTCATATCTTATCCCTGCCTGATGACACCACCAACTTATTTTTCAAGGTGACTCAACTCTTTTTGGATCATGATGGAATGGGAGAGGGATGGCTAAGGGATGGCTAACTAAGGAAAACCAAGTCATAGAACAGACATAGTCATAGTCATAGGCTCATGGTCAAAACTCATGCATACAATGTGATATCTCTGTCCTAAAAGGAAGAATGTTAATTCTAGAAAGAATGAGGGGGGTGGGGAGAAAAAGAAGGAAGGGTGGAAGGGAAGAAGGAAGGAAGGAAAGAAAAGAAAAAAGAGAGAGGCTATTTGTTCCTTCTACGCAGACACACAGATTCTATGCTTCCCCTTCACCTCAGCACCTCATCCCCACCCTTCCTCAAGTCCCACTTCTCACTCAGTTCAGTGCGGAAGGTCTCCCGGGCTGTTCTCCATCGGTAGGAGTCTGTCTCTCGCTCCAGGCGAATATTTTCCACCATTAGGTACATGACACTCAGCAGCACCCTGGGGTTATAGAAGGGTCACTAGAGGTTCCCAAGGCAGCTCCCCACCTGTAGTCAGAGACCTCAGGGATGGTCTCTGTGGGAGCCCAACCCAGTGGAATTAGCAACCTCTAGTGGTCTGGGCATCTGGGATTTGGGCAAAGGGTAACCCGTGATTAGCCATCCGGTTCCAACCCATGGCCAGCCCCACTCACCGGAGCTCTGTGCTATCAGCAATGGAGGTGGCTGGTTTCCGAAGAGTGCTGCTACAGGCCTGGCTATTGCTGCCATGGAAGGAGAGAAAGCACGGGAATCCATGGTCTCTTTACCCCGTGTTCCCTTATATACACAAATGTGAGTCTTACTATTCCCTGGCTATGTAGCTATAAAAAACTGGCCTAAGGTAAAGGAGACCATTGAATTCCTCTGCCACCTCAGCAAACCCTTATCTGTGGTGAAGATGGGCAAGGGCAGGGTTTGTGATATTCACTCCTTTTGCAATCCCCACTGTATCTAGAACTGTGCTGGACACAAAATAGATGCTAAGCAACACTTGACAAATAATAAAGAGAATTTACTCTAAAACTCCTGGGTGACAGGCATGAGACACAATGAGGGGTCACTATAATGGTAGCAGCAGATAAGGCCACCTCTAGAGCTACAACCCAGGAGGGAAAGCAACAGGATTGGGCACAGCAACAGAAATTGGTCCTGCCCCTTTTGGTTCACATTCTTAGGTAGAACAATTTCCTTCATGGATTCCAGAGTTAGGCTGAGATGAGAAGATGTTTGATATAGGACACCCAGGACAGGGCCCTGAAGTACAGAACTGAAACTGTAAGTGGGTCAGAAGCTGCTGATGGGCCTAACCTCAAGGAGGTCAGAGTATCAGAGAGCACGGCTGGAAGGAGGGAACCCGTCACTGAGCTTTGGACTGAGGTATGAAGAGACCCAGCTCCCACAAAGGTCTCTACAGTGAGGAAGTCAACACAGGACATAAGGCACCCTTCCAGGTCAGCCCTCCCCTCAGGCTTCTCACTCAATTTCCATGTGGAGTAGCTCCAGGAAGGCCGAGAAGGTCCCCATCTGATAGAGTAAGAAACAGTTGTATCTGGACCAGTGTAGCACATCAACCTCTGAATCACATTCTCCAAAAGTGCCTAAAGGACCAGACAGTGCCACAGGGGTTAAGAAGGAGAGAGGTATCCCAGTTCTTTCCACACTGTTCCACAATCTTAAGATTATCTTCCAATACCCTGCCACTAATTAGGCTGGCAAAGTTAGGGCAAGGGTCCCGCAGGACTTCCAGGAAATAAGGCAGGTAAGACGACAGGCAGTCTCCAGGGTTAGGTCCAATGTGCTCATCACTGGCCTGTTTTAAGTTTGAGTTCCCTGAGAAGCAGATCCAGAGATAAGGATTCAAATGGAAGTAGTTCATTTGGGAGTTGACCCCAGGAACCAACAGTAGAGAAGTGGGGAAATGGGACACGAAAGAGAAGGTGGCCACGAGCTCAATATCAGGTGGGGCAAAGTTCTAGGAAACAGTACAAAATGCACAACTCAGAATCATCCCATCCAAGAATAGGGAGATAGTGGAGCTGTTCACCCACTATGACCTGCCAGCCATTGATTGATCAGTGCTGCTGGCATGGGTAGCACTTTAATTCCCTGGCATTTCTTGGGCTGCCCTATGGGGACTGCAGAGAAAGCCCTCAGGCTAAAAGATGAAGGGACCTGCAGTTTGAAGGTGGCCAGAGCACCACCAGAATCGAGAGACGTGGGCAGGCACTGCCTTGTTTGCTTGTCCTCCCTTCACCTGATGTCCACGCTTTCCTCTCCATTTATGATTTTCTTCTGTAGTGTTTTAGCTCCCAAACAGTTGTTTCTGCCAGTTGTCCTTTTATTTAAGATCTCAGGGCTTATTTTTCCTACTCCAGCTAGTTTATCTCATTTCTCTTTCCAACACCCAGCTAATAGGTCTCTTCTGGGGAAGTTTTCTTTAATTAATCTCATTGAGCTCTGATCATCTCCACATTACTCACAGCACCCACTACTGCTGCTCTTTTGGCTTGAACCTTCAACTAGAAACAATGCAGAGGGTCCATGCATAAATCTGTACCAATGCCCCTGCCTCCCTTGTGTTTGGACTAAGTCACAACTAATGAAGAAGCCTCCATGTTCATCTGGTGGAACATCATCAGCTCTGACCACATTGACCTTTTTGCTAGTCTTTGCATATGATTATAGCCCAGGTTAAGGAAGAAAGAGCCCTATAAGAAATCCATGCATGCCTAGGAAGATAAAGGCTGATTCCCAGGGATCCAGAACAGTACCCACCACCATCTCCTTATCTTCCTCATACGCACCAAGTTATTGCTAACACGTGACCAGATCTGTCCTTGAGAGGCAGAGACTTGGTTTTCCAGCATGGCTTGCTTCATCCTAATTCTGACACCGTTTCTTTCCCTAGTCTCCACCCCTTTCAAATTGGCAAAGGTGGTCACTCACCTTGAGCCAGGTAGAGAACAGCTCGTGCCACCTTCAGTCGCTGCTCCCTATTGACCACCTCCAGTCGGTCCAGGAGTCCCATCACATAGGCCTTCTGGGCATCTTCCTCCAACTCTAACCACTCCTTGCCCTGCACTAGGGAGAGGAGGCCATATGGATCCAGTATCAGCTGCTGTCTCTCCTTCCCAGATAGGCTCCTGAAAGCATATCTACCTCTAATCTCAGCCCCCAACAAATTCTTCTCTTCAAAAGCTTCCCTTATTTAACAGAAAGAATAAGGGATGGGAAGAGTAAAGGACTCAAAATGTTCCCACCTTAACTGCAGTCTCATCTTTCACATCCCCTCCATTCTCCACACACAGCCTATACTGTCTTCGTTCTCTGCCTTTCCTCAAGGGGTTTCCTCTGTCTCCCTCCACATCCAACCCCTACTCATCATTACAGGTCCAATACAGAAGTACCTCTTTCCCACTAATGCTCCTGCCAGAAGCTCTGTCCCCTCAGACACTTATTTCTCTTACAATTTTTCTCTTGGCCTCAGATAATTTTGTGATATACACATCTCTCCTCTGCTACAGGACTGCAATCTCTTTGACGATTTTGCAAATTCACATTCACCCCATATCCTGCATCTCTGGCATAAAACAGGTACTCACCACACATTTGTTGAGTTGCAAAATGAATTGCCACTGACCAAGTAAGAGAACAGATGTTTGACAGGATCACAGTGAGGGCACATGAATTATTATAGATGTTATTAGGAATGAGGCAGAGTTGGAGGCAGGGGATGAACATTAAGGTCAAGGACTATGTAGGCACAGGGTTCTACCAGGTAGCAGGGCATCCCTCTGTTCTCTTGGCCCTTTACATCAGGGAAAGAGACCCAGCTCCTTCTCTTGCTTCTACTCCATGGCCATTCTGCCTGACATATAGGGAAATGTGTCCCATATGCAAGAAGGATAGAGAAGTTATATGGTTATGGAGAGGATGAAGAGGGACATACTTTGTTGTCAGGCTTTTTCTAGATCAGGCTGAGATATCATGGAGGGAAAAAGCAGGTTTCTATGAATAAGGATCTGGCATCACCTTGAGTCTTGAAATCTTCTTCAAAGCACCTCCTGTTAGTGGTGAATTCCAGGTTTTCAGTGTAGCTATATAATTCTGTGGCAGGAAAGATAGGATAGAGTCATAAACATTCAGCAGACCTTACAAAAGGGGTCTGGGTTAGAGAGGGTGGCATGAAAGAGCTAAAGTTTCCAACACATTCCTGTGTCCAATTCAATCCAGAGCCAGCTTCCTCCCTTCCAGAGCAGTTAAAAATAGCCACTTGCGTCCCTGGGTGATTAAACCATCAAACCTGTCCTCCTCCTGCCAGCTGGCTGCTACAGCAGAGAAGGCAGCCTTCGACATTTGGTGAGGGCCAGGAGGAGGGGTGGAGCAGAGAGGGTTTAATGTCATCCTGTTTCCTAGGGCTGCAGTCTCTTCTGCTTGTCAACCTAGATTGGGACTGTCCTGCATCTAGGGAAGCAGAGGGCAACACAACTCCTGAAATTTAGAGGCAAGATCCTTGTGCTAAGGAGGGCTGAACAGTACATGTTAGATGGCTCTTTTTAGCTGGAGCCAGTTCATTCTTCCCCTGCTGATTGTCCTCGGAGGGCACAGAAGCGTAGGTTTCTGCCACAGTCACCTGGTCAGAGGTAGCACCAAGCCATGCAGAAGCATCTGTGGTTGTCCAAACGCTGTCTGGGACCAGGAAAACCTAACTTTGCTGACAGTGGCCATTCAATACAAAATGCAGAGTTTATGAGAAATAAAAATGCCCTTTCCTACACACACACACTCCAGGACACTGTATCAGCAACCTCATCTTAAGGAGGATGAAGAACTGAAGAAGTCAACAGGTGGTAGACCACGCTGAAAATATAACTAGGTTACAGTTAATGAATTAGGTAATTCACAAAGCAAGAGAAAGTCACTTGTGTTCTAGCCAGCTGTCTAATGGTTGAGAAATACCTTTTCTGGGAGCCAGGGCTTTTGAGTCCTGAGTTCCAGAATCCTGGATTGACCAGAAGCAAATCCCATCTCTGAATCTTAAATTCTTCAGTCAATAGTGGGTAGTGTGGATATATACTTTTAAGAGGAGAGCACAAACCCAGTCAGAAAAGGAAGCAAGGCTGAACTCTGTTTTTATTAATGTAAAATTTTAGGTCATGGACTTTCATATACAGATAATATAGAATACATATAAGATGTGTATCTTCTACACAGATTAAATGTTACACCTGTCAAATTTGCTTCAGACATATACAGTCCCTTTTCCTGCCCAGTCTGTCTTACTCCCGGCTCTAGAGAAACCACCATAGTGAAATTGGTGTGCATGCCTCACATGCTTATTTTTATACTTTTATAATATATGTATGTGCTTGTAAACAATGTATGATACTGTTCTAAGTTTTAATCCAAGCAGTATCAGATTGTAAAATTTTTTTTCTTAGGAACATTTTAAAATTATGCTTTCAGTAGTTTTTTACATGAAAATGTGTGATGAACATATCCATTCACTTAACTGACACTGTTCTCAATCAAGTGTGTAACTAGATGTCATAGAAACGTCCTTTAGCCTCATGCATTTATGCAGGGTTTTTTTGATGCATGTATAAATTACTTGTCACTGCTCTGTGGAACCTTACTACACTGATGGACAGTGACTGCAATGGGGTATGCGGGGGGGACTCGATAATATGGGTAAATGTACTAACCACATTGTTATTCATGTGAAACCTTCATTAAGAATGTATATCAATAATACCTTAATAAAGAAAAAGAAAAAATTAATTACTTGTCACTGCTTCTTTCTTCCTCAACGTTTTTAACATTGATATTGAAGCATATTGATATAGATCAGTATTTAAATGGCTACATAGTAGCCTACTATACTGATATGCTACAATTTATCCATTCCCCTGAATTGTTTTCAGTTTTTCACAATAGCTGCAATAAACATCTTTGTGCTTGTTTTCTTGTGCCCAAATATTTCTTTAAAGTGTACCTCTAAAATTGTTGGTCATAATATGTGTGCATCTTCAACTTTGCTACATATAACCAAACTGCTTTCCAATTTTATACTCTGCTCCCTCATACCTTGCAGTGTATAAAAATGTACCCAATTTTCTGCACTCTCACTAAAGCCCAGGCTTTTAAGTTTTGCAATCAGGTGTATGTGAAATGATATCTATTTTAATTTTCTTTCCCCCATTTACTAATGTAGTTGAACATCTTTTCACATAATTATTGACCATAAGGTTCTCTCCTCTATGAATTTCCTATTCATATTCTTTTACCACTTTTCTATTGGGTTGCTTATGTTTCTTCCTTCTGTCTTTCTCTCTCTATATTCTGGATTCTAATCCCATGCTGGTTTTTAAACTTAGTTCTCTATTTCTGCCACTTATCACAAATTTATTCCTGTGCTTATTCACAAGAACTTCTTAAAAAATGTTTGTCTCTTTTCTCTGAAAAAGCATGTCTCAAAGTGTCACTTCCATATGACAGAATATTTAACTTTCACACCATCTCCACCCAAAACTAATTTATTAATAACTGGCATTCACGTCACATGTAACATGGAGGCCGTTAATATGAGGAGATCACATTTTGCCTAAGCTAAAAATGCAGACAGAAAGATAAAGAGGGAGACAGTGGTAGAAAGAAGTGGGTATGCAAAGATATGCATGAATATGGGAAGAGAGAGAGAGGAGATTCATGGTGAGAGGGTGGAGAGAAAACAGATTTGAGAGTGCTCCAAAAGAGGATAAAGACTAGTGAGCAGAAAAGAGTAATAGGATGAAAGAATAGACGGTGCCATAACCAAGGGGGATTCACAGATGGTAATATAAGAGTAAACACAGAGATATTACCACTGGAGGGTGGAGAGAAGAGGGAACGTGGAGAACAGTCTTTTTTCTGTAGCAACCTGTTAGGAACGGACAAGCTGCCAGGCGAGATCACAGGCTTTCCCTCTCCTCCTGACCACCTACTCTCCACCGACCCATCTATCCCATACCTGACAGCTCTGCTGCGTGCCCATCTGCATCTCCATACTCAAACTCCAGAGTGGGGCAGTCCACAGAGCCCTGTAATGGAGAAATCTTTGTGGTAACTTGGGAAAATATTAATCCCAAGTATAATCCCACTTGACAAAAAGAGATTATACCCTTATTTCACCTTATTCTTCTCTTGAAGACCAAGGTTAGATCAGGGAGGCAGCTAGGAGAGTCCCATCTGGGCCTTTAATCCAAAAGGTACTCTCCTCTAAGCCAAAATTTGGGGCTAAGTGCAGGATGGGGCTGAAGATGCCTATACAGATTAAGAAACTCTGGGTAAAGGACCAGGATCAGGAACAGACCTATAACAAGAGGTCCTTCAGCTCTCAAGTTTCACAACTTCAGGACTGTTGAATAAGGCAGCATTTCTACTCCAAATTGTATTAAAAGATAGATTTCCTATGATACTGTATGTATAAATTTATAATTCCATTTAAAAAATATTTTTAATAAAGTCCCATTCCCTAACCTCTTTAAGCATTTTGAGGGTACTTCCCCTCAAAATGGGATATTTCCTACCAGTATATATTCATATTTGTGCATTAAAAATTTTTTGAATCTCAGCTGTCACATACCCTAGTCACACATCATGTGGTTTTGAGCAAGTGACTTAACTTCTCTGAGCCTCAGAGTGGTATAAAAACTATATTTGGTCTTTTTCCCCATTTCTGGCACAAAGCTCCTAAAACCTTTGTAATAGGGAGTGATTGGAGTGTCTGTTATTCATAAAGAGCCCCAGTCAGCCATACTTGAGTTTATGCTAACGATGTGACTCTGACGTGGGCCCTTACAGAGTGTCAAAAGAGGGGCTGGCCCTAAAAGCAGGGAGGGGAGGAGGCTGGAGATGAGTTCAGTCACACTGCCAGTGGTTTAATGGTTTAACCCTGTCTTAAGCAATCAAACTCCATGTAAAAACTCTGAAACAACAAGGTTTGGGCATACTGTTGTGCCAGGAGGGTGATGCCCTGAAGACGGAATGGAAACCCTGCACCACCCCACCCATACCTTATCCTATGTCTCTCTTCACTTGGCTGTTCTTGACCTGTATCCTTTATAATAAAATTATAATCATAAGTATAGTGCTTTTCTGTGAGTTGTTCTAGCAAATTACTGAACCTGTGGGGTTGGGGTAGGGGGATTGTGGCTATGATCGTGACACTGACCATGGGAGTCACAGACACGTGGAAGTGCCAGTAGTCTGAGGACCCCATTGAGGCTGGCATCTGAAGTGAGGGCAGTCTTGAGGGACTGAGCCCTTAACTTGTGGGTCTGCACTAACTACAGGTAGTGTCAGAACTGAAGTCACTCAGAATTGTTAGAAGATGTACTCAGTTTTCTCATCTGTAAAATGAGGATAATTCATAGGGTCACTGAAAGGACTAACGAATTAATACAGGAGAAGCACTTAGCACATCACCCAGCACTTGGTATCATTATGTAGGCAGTTGCTCATAATTTTACTTGCCCTACTTACAATTTTATTATTATATTATAAAGGCATTTTTCTCATATTATTAGACTATCACTTTAAACAGCCAAGTGGACAGCTACCTACTTAGGGTTTATTCAGTTCTCTATTGTCGAACACTTGTTTTTAATTTTTCTTTACTAACTATATATTTTTATAGCATGAAGTTGTAATACACTTATAAACTTTTTTATATTTAGGATCTTTCCTAAGGATAGATACTTGCAAAGGGAATTAATGCATCAAACCTTAGGAATATTTATTTGTATGGCTCTTTGTACTTGACAAGTTGTTTTCCAAAACCACTTTATCAATTTACACTGCCAGTAAGGCAAACCATGTTTAAATCCACTATAGCAAAGATTTCCCAACCTCTGCATTACAGAGACTAGTAATAAAAAAGAGGTGGAAGGTGGGAAATAAAAGGTTATTGATGTTTTATTCTGATAAGTCAAGACTTTAAAAACCTTTAAATATATGTATGTATATATTTCAAAAAGAAAGAACAGTTTAATATCCCCCAAATGGAAGGCCACAGCAAAATAAGTTATTAATTAAAGGCAGTGTTTTTCAAACTCTTTTGACTGTAAATCATATAAATTTACATCATGTCCCAATACACAGACACACACGTACACACACAACTGGAACCAAAGTTTAACACAATAACATTTACCATTACTATTATGCGATGCACTAATATTTTCTATTATTCTATTACTTTAAAAAAGTTGGTCTCAACTCATAAGTTTGAAAAACAGTTGAAAAATCCATACATCCTTTAAATTTAATATATTTTATCACATTTTATGAAAAACTCACTTCAGTGCCTTGAATTTTCCTCATTGTGCCACAAACCAGTTAAACGTTTGTCATGGACTCTAAGAACCAGTTAAACCAGGGGATCTGGCTGAAAGAGGCCTGAGGTGCATCCTTTGGTTAGGTTAAGAATCTTTTTATTAAGCAAACAATTATTCTTTAAGCTTCCTTTTTCAGTTGGGATGTTCATACACTAAGCCACTGAGAGAGGATAAGTTTAGAGTGCCCCTATAAACACGGTGATGTACCAGGAGACTCGCTTGGGTCAACAGTAATTCTCTTCCAGTAATTCTTTAGAAGCCCTAAAGAGGAAAGAAAACTATCTCCCCTGAGGACTGTCTTTCACAGGAAAGCAAAAGGAGCGAGGGAAGGAAAAGGAGAGAGTCATCTGAGTCCGTCACCTGGGGGTTGTGGTGACAGGGGATGTACTGACAGGTAAAAGCAGTCTCCCTGCTGCAGAGGAAGGTGGAGGAAAGCTAATCTTTCCAGCCAGTCTTCTGGCAGGCAGTGAGCCCAGATGGAGAGGATCATTGCAGTTGTCCATTCCCAAGCATGAAAGGTGCAGCTGCAGACAGTCAGGAGGTAAACTGTGTTGCGGGTGGAAGCTCTGGGTCTCTGCATACTGAACTCACTAGCAAAGTAAAGTACTATCATAGCCTGCTTCTGAGGAAGACTTGATAGGAAAAGAAAAGGCCTCCTACTTCATGAGGAGTTTCAATTCCCTGATAGAACATATCATTCTGAAATTATTTTATTTACTCGCACATTGTCTGTCTTTCCGTCCCCACTGGAAAGTTAGCTCCACACAGCAAAGACCTCCTCTTGTTCACTGCTGTATCCTTAGCACCTAAAACAGTGCTAGGCATATGGAAAGGACTCAATAATTATTGAATTAGTAAATGACTCATTTCTCTCTTCCCCCAAAAAATCATTTGACAAGAACAATGTCTCGATGGGGAAAGGAGGCATAGATTCATACTGAAGCAGGGAGGGAAATGATGTGCTAGACAGAACGCTGATCTAGCAAGTCAGGAGGGCTGAACTCGGCCTCTGAAAGGTGCTGACTTTGGGTCAGTCTTTTCACCTTCATTTCTTACTTTTAAAAAATGGGATGGATTCCTACTCATCTATACCAAAATGGAAAGCACACATGAAACCCTTTGGAAGCTGTAATATACTATTCAAATGGTACACTGTGGACTGGGATGCCTACGACCTGGTTTCTCGTACCAGCTCTGTCCCCTGATGATGATAATTCAGTAGTACTAAGAGCTAGTATATACTGACCAATTACATGCACTGTGCCTGCATTGAATTAAGCATTTTACATTCAGTTATCTCATTTTGACTTTATCATAAACTTCTGAGGTAGGTAGTGTTAACCTCACTTTACAGATGAAGAAACTGGAGCTCAGAGAGGTCTGCCAGTTTGCCAAGTCACACAGAGAGTAAATGGTAGCACTGGGATTCAAAACCTGGTCTGACTGATCTCAGGGACTAGTGCTCCTCGGCACTAGGCCAGATGTACAGTCTTGAGCAAGTTACTTTTGTCTCTTTTCCTTTGTAAAAAAAAAGGGCTAAAAAGTAGATGATCTCTACCAACCCTTCCACATCTGATTTTGTGGTCTATTCTCCTGATCCCCACTCAGATCCTATGTTACTCTTGGCTAGTTGATGGAAACTGGCTGGATGAGGGACTGGGGGAGGGGAGTGATGATAACCCACTCCTTCATCCTTCTAGTTAGGATTTCTTCTCAGAAGAGTAAGAAGCGACCCAAACATCCATACTCTCTCTGTGGGTTCGCATCCTGGGAGGGTTTCATCCGCTCACTCCTGAACTGCCACTGCCTGCATCCTGGCTCATTCACCCTTACTGGTTGGGTCCTGCCTCCCGTGAAGGCACCCCCTCAAGGGCCTGCCAACGCGCAGGGGCCAGGGGAAGGAGCGAAGTCACGCGCACATCTGGATCGGCTCAAGCCAGCCTCGGGGATGGGGGGTGGCTGCCGCACACGCCCGCCCCTCTTCACTGCGGCGGAGCTCCGGCCTCCCACCCCCGGGTCAGGCGGGTCCCTTAACGTCTCCGCGCCTGTTTCCTCCTAAGTCGAAGATACGAATCCTCACTTGAAGCGGCTGCACCGACTGAGACAGGTATTTGAGAAGTGTTTGTTTCGCTGGATACCGCACTACATCTTCGCGCCCCCAGAGGAAAGGCCAAGGGGAAGAAAGCCCGCGACTCGCGGCGGGCCCCGCAGGCGCCCATTCCGGCTGGCGGCCCGGGGCGTGCCGGGGGCTCCGGGCCGAATCTCCTCAGCCACCGCTTCCCGCCCGCGGGCGTCTCCCAGCCCCAGCTGAAACTCTCCGGGATCCTCACCTCCGACTCCCGCCGCTGGCTTCTGAACGCTTCCCGGCCCTTAGGCGCCGCCTGCTTCCCTTTACCGTTGCCGTTGCCATTAGCAGGCAGGGTCCCGGCCCCGGGCGCTGCGGGGTCCTCCATGCGGCTCTCGTCAGCGGCTCGCTCCAGCAGCTCCACGCTGTCTGCCCGGGGCGACCCCATCGCCCCGCGCCGGGAGCTGGGCACCGCCCCCTCCCCAGCTATTGGCTGCGGCCGCTTTCCGCATCCCCGCCCCTCGGTGTGATTGGCTGTTCCATCGCTCGGAGCGGGTCTTGGAGGAGGTCGGGGCTCATTCAAGGACTCCCCCCCTCCCCCGCGCCCCCATTTCATTTTAAGTCCTGCGGAGTTGCTGGGAGCCTTGGGTTCCCAGGTTGGCTCCCAAACCCACCTCCCGCATTCTGGGCCTTGAGCTGCTCTACTGCAGTCTCAGTCTCCCTATGACCACAGGCCTCGACCCTGGCTCCTGCAATAGGTCCCAAATCCCTCTTTAGTTGCATGGGAGGGATGGCAACACCTGAGGCCGGGGACACCGCCGGAAACGAGGGACTCGACTTCCCTGGAGGTCGAGATTTGTGAAGCGAAGCCCTCTCGGAATGAGGGCTTAGCTGGGAGACGGGGTTGAGGGGTGGGGCGGGGAGTTTTCGCTTCACTGAAACTGCTGGTGCCCTTCAGGGCTGCTCCTGGTCATCTGCCTTTCTCTGCTGAAGTGGGGCACTTCTCTTACGGTGTGAACTAGGGAGCAAAGTTGGAGAGCAAGCCCCCATCCTTGCCTGCTCTTTAGTCCTTTCCTCCCTTCCCCTGAGATCCTTCCTAAGGGCTCAGTGTTACCTGGGGCAAACGAGGTTGTGGTCTGCCTGCACCAGAATTAGTCTAAAAAACAGCTTACAGTATTTAGGCAATCTGAATTGGTAACTGAAATTCCAAACCAGCTGCCCGAACAGAACCAGGAGGACCAAACGGGTGGGACTGGGGGAACTGTTGAACCGCCAAGCATTGCATTAGACACTTTCAGAAACAATATCATACCTCTCTCTCTGACAGTTTTTCACTAATCGAGTATTACTGGAGGAAACCGAGACTCACCAAGATTAATTACTCCCAAGGTATCATATTCTATCTTGCCTCAGTGTCTTTGCTGTTCTCTCTGGAGAAAACTTTCTGTTCTGCTCTTGACTAACTTCTATTACCCCTTAAAGATTCTATTTAGTTAGTACCTGTTCTTCCAGAATGCCGTCCTTTTCCCTTTCTCCTCAACCCACTCAGGCTGTGATGATGTCATGCCAAGTCTGTCTGGATCCAAAACCCTTATAGTTTCTACTATATTCCCAAAGTAAGGGCTCTAAAGGAATTACTTTCCCTTCCCATATCTTAGGGACAACTCTCTTAACAATTTCTCTCCCTCATGTTTCCCTCTCCTAGTCAGTAGGTGACAGATCAAGGCAGAGCTGACCGAGCACTCCTTGGGGCTTTCGGAGTTCCTTTCTCTCCCTGGTCCTCAACATCTCCTTACTGTACCCACCTACCATTTTCCTTTTCCTCTCCTATTCCTCCCCCATCCCCCAACCTGGATATAAGCTTCTTGAGAGGAAAGCTAAGTTTTCTTCATTTTTGTGTACCTCACACATGTACGTTTAACACAGGATTTGTGTTGACTGAAAAATTGTTTGTTGTGGGAAGCCGTCCCATGCATTGTAGAGTGTTCAATAAAAACCCTGGCCTCCCCTCACTAGATGCCAGTAGTAGCCTCCTGCAAGTTGTGACAACTAAGTGTCTCCAGATAGTGCAAAATGTCCACTGGGAGACAAAATCTAATGTGGTTGAGACCCACTGGCTTAGCAGAATTGAACTGATACAAATTTCCAAGGAAGTACCTGGCTCAAGGCCTAAACTATTTGGTTTTGGAAATTTTTTCAGGGTATAACGAACTCTTAAAGATTCATACTGTGCTTTAAAATTCACAGCCCACACCTAGCTCATCATTGCTTCAGTGTGGTAAACCTGCCACAGCACAGCCTTTTGGGATTTCTTAATAACAGAATTAATTATTCTACCTTCCCTCTTCTTAATACCTCTCCTCCCAAGCAGTCAGAGCTCTAGGAATGACAAGCCCAGAACTTCATATTCTCTTTTATGAGCCTAGTCAGTCAGCAAGATCCCCAACCGTGATGGCAGACAGCAGCGGCCAGTTTTGAGGCTTTGTTGCTTTTCCAGCCTATCCTTAGGGCAAAGGGAGCACAGTGATTTTCAGATGGGATAGGATTGAGGACAGCTCTCAAATCCTCTCTGGCCTCCTATGCAAAGCCAATTGCAGAGCCTAAGGCTCCTCTGGCTTCACTTTTGGAGAAGGGGTTTGAAAAACTGGTGCTATGGAGATGGCAAAGAATCAAGATGAGGAGACCTCAATCCACTAGCTTTTTCACAGTCCAGTGGACTGAGAGACAGTAAAGATCAGACATCTGCCTGCTCATTATAGGCCCAAACTTTCACAGCTTGTCATATGGAGGAAGATATCTGAAGAAAACTCCTAGAAGTAACAAGAAACCACAGATTAACTATAGGCAATGGAGTTGGCAGAAAGTCAGTTTCTTTTGGCTTACTTGTCAACAAAGAAATGACAATGGTCAGTACCATTGACCACAGGGGCACCCATAAATATAGCTGAGAGCTAATTAGCCAGGGACTGGTCTACAAGTTTTTCCACCTTGCAGAGATAGCTCTAGTGCTGAGTTATTTTTAAACCTATATCACACCACTTTCCCTTGTCCCTAAGCTTAGGTATTCTGAGGCTTCTGGCAGAGGGCTGGAGGTATAAATATAAGGACCAAACATACCCATATCCCCATGGAAGCATTCGACTTTAATCCATAGAGGTCAGGTACTTGGTTAAATAGCTAACACCACCTGGTACAGAGAAAGTTTAAAAACAAGATGCAGGGAGTCTTAAGAAAACTAGTTTTAGAGGAGTTTGGGCAGCCAGGATAACATGGTAGAAAAAGACTAGAATACCCTCATCTCCCCATCAAGGACACGTGTGGGTATAATGAGGCAATGGAAGCTGTAGGGCCCTAGACTGAGATAAGGAATTGATGTTTATGCAGTACCTAGTGTGCAAGCTGCTGCATTCTCAACTGGAGTGGCACCAGCTTGAGCCATTACCAGACTCTTCTAGCCCTGTGGCCCTTAGCTTAGATAAACATAAGCCAAAGTGTAGAAGATTCTGATAGGGAAGAAAACATCTTGCATATAGGAGGTTGAACTAGTTTGTCAACCAAAGGAGGAGGCCATCAGAAAGCTACTGAAAAATGGCTACTCTGCTGGTGTTGAGAAACAACAGGCAGTGGGACTCACATTCTGGTTACTGATTTAGTTAGGCAAACCTTGGAAATCTCCACCAGACTCATTTCTTTCTTCACTTTGGTTGGATGTATTCAAGTCCTGGGTGCCAGGGTCCTTTAATCCCAAACTGTGGGATGCTGGCTTCCTATGCTCTCCAGCTAAGGGCAGCACAGGCAGGACTAGAACTAGGGTTTAGTTTCTCTGCTTTAAGCCTACATTTCTCAACTCCCCAGGGCGGTGGTTCTTAGAAAGCAGGTTCTTTACACATATAATGGGGTGGGGTGGGGTGGGGTATTTATTAGTAGAGTGGTACACCATGGAATAAGGGACTGAGAGCTAATGCTATTCAAACATGCCTGTTGCTAACTGTCTCAGCTTTTCACATACTTGCCCTCTGCAGCCTGCCGCCCCCAAAAGTTCTCTCATTTCTGAATTCCTAGTTCAAAGAAGCAAGGAATACTCTCAGGAATGCATTTTAAGAATATTTTATTTATTTTGAGATTACATTGTCATTATTGCTGATCTAATACCATCACTTAGACATAAAGATTTCCAAGAGCCTCTCAGAAATGGCAATCCTTAGAGGCTTTGTTTCCTTTCAGTAAGATGACAATAAGAACTAGATGATTATTTTTATGTGTATATATATTTATATGTATATATACACACACACACACACATATACATATACATGTATGTATATATAGTTTAGAACTTGTCCACATATAATTTGCTGGTGTTGCCTATTTTCTTTCCATAATTTTCCTTTATTAAAAAAGCTAAATGCAGCAATGCATTTTGATTTCATTTTAAAATCATGACAAAGTTAATTTTGAGAATATCACAGGAGCAGCAATTTCAGACCTGTTCAGAGAAAAGCCAAGCAGCAGAAAAGCTTTGCAGGAATATGTGGCCACAGGGAGCCGTGCTCATATGAGAGGGTGGGACGAGGAGAAAGGAGGGCAGAAAGTAGACCAGATACCTTTTTTTTTAAATGAGAAAAAAGGTTATTTCCATTAAGAAGGCAAAAAAAGACCTCAAAAACTAGCACTACCTGTAGAGAAAATGTTAAGTATCCCCCCAAGCCAGGGCTGCATACAAAGAGGTAATAAGTTCTTTCCCATGCTTCCAGATACCTAGGAGGCATTTAGGTGAGAGCTTGAGGGAAGAAGACACATTTGTTCTGATTCCAAAGGTAGAGGGAATAATGACCAAATTCCAATACTAAGATAGAATCCAAATACTTAGGTGGCCTGGGCCTCTTTCTTAATAGTTGATGACACAAGGTCGCCAGAGAGAAAGGAAGATTGGTGATCTGAAATTCAGGGGCAAATACCTCACTATGGGCAGCAACACTGGCAATCTAATTTGGAAGCCTAATGTGGCTCCTTTTAAATTTGGAATGGGTCTCCACTATTGCAAGGCAGAGTGTGTTCTGTCAGGATCAGTACACAGTAAGATCCACAGAAAGCTAGGCTTTGTTGAGAAACAGCAGGTTATGATTTTTGGCCTACAAACACAATAGGCTAGAGTCCAGATATCTGCCTAATGGTATCTGCTCTAGATATGAGATACAAAGATCTGCATCTCTTGCTTAAGGGATTCAGTTAATTAATAAAAAGTCAGAACTAGATAGGCAAAAGGAAGAATTGAGTAGCCTAGTGGAATTTTCAGCATTTATGATCTTCCTCATGAAAATATATCCATGTATGTGGTACTTTTCCAGTACTTGCTAAGACACATGGCCTCTAAGGACCAGACTCTATGGGCTGAGCCTGTATACTATTTAATGAGTCAAACAGCCATTTACCCAAGGTCCACCTCCCTACCTCCAAAAGGAAGGTCACTTCCAGACTAGCTCTGAGGGTATATGTGAAGACCAGAGGAAGTTAAAGAAGGTGAAGTAAGGGAGGAGAGTCAGGCTGGAGAGGTTACAGTGATCCTGGGTGGTTTGGTGGTGTCGGCTTGAGTCACCTTGGGCTTGAGATTTGGAGGCAGATCAGGATAGGAAAAAAAAAAAAAAAGGAAGACAGACAAACTGGAGAGTATTGAGGAGGGTTGGTTGGGGGAAAAGGGACTCATTTCATTTAAATTCCTAGGATTACTCTAGACTTTAACTCTTAGAACCAATTTGATCTCAGTGGAACCCTTAAGAACAACAGGTCTTAAAAAAAAAAAAATCCCAATCTTAGGTGAGACATAAAATTTCATGTTGCTCATATTATATTACTAGTTTTTTGTGATGTTGGAGTTACTCAAGAAATACCTCTGAAATAGAACCCAAAGACAGAAAACACTAGAACATGAATAGCTATTCCAGCAGAAAAGAAAGACCACAGACTAAATTGCAGAGACATTAGATCTCAGTTCATCAATGTTAATGCCTAAAGGGGAATGTCTGATGAGGTTCAAACTAGTCAAACTAGCTTTGATCATCTGGACACAGTTCATAGTGTCATCTCTGTACAGCTTAGCCAGTTAAGCAGCAAAGCCCTTCCCAGGAGAAAAATATATTCTGCTTCTTTAGGATGTCAAGCTGTAAGCCTGAAAGACCCATCCCGTTTCCAAAGCCCTATCCTTCAAATCCATTGGAAAGTATATCTTTCCCTGCTCAGTTTCAGAAGCAAGTCTAGGCAATAAGAGGAAGTTTCAGGAAGCAGTGTTTCACAACAAGCCCTCCTTCTTTGAGACGGTACCAATCTGGAGGGAGCTTTCTGGCAAACTATCCAGTTAAATGACAAGAAAGCAAAACTACAGGCCCCAGCGGGGCTGGCCCCTACTTCCTGAGTAGAGGTTTACCTGGGTTAGAATGATGGCAAAACAAATGTCTGACAAACAGCAGAACTGCTGAGGAAATAATGGACGTACCTTCCTTTTAGAACTAGAAAGTATTAAAATAGATATAATTTTGAAGGAGGAGAAAGGAGTCCTGGTAAGGGAGGAGACTCCTAGTAAGAACAGGCACAGCTGAGTTCTTGGTGTCACTCGCCAAGCCATAACCTTCCTTCCTAGCCATTTTATAAAGAAGGCAGTGACAGTGACAGTCAAGCTGGGAATCCAGGCCACAATAACTCAGTGGCTTCTCAAAGGCCTCATCTGGGAAAGGGCCAAAGCTGAGAAAGGCAGCTGCTGAATGCTTATTCCAGAAAACCCCAGGGAATAAGGAGTGTGGAATCCCTGGACTCACTCCTGACCCTGGCCAAGAGGAAAATGACCATTGCTGAGGATCCATAGTCAATGGGGAGTGACACAGATGATGCACTGGGAACAGCTACCCCATTTCTTTCCTTCCTCAGCCTGCCCTTTGTGGGTCTCACAGCCCGTGGGGCAGTAACCACACTCTGGGTCAAGGCAACAGGCACAGGATTCTAAATTTTAATAAATAAATAACCTAATATATAGAGTGAGCACGGCAGGCAGCTGATTGGAGAAGCAGCTTGCTGGGTTCTTTCCTGTGTAGGAATGGAGAAAAGACTTATTCTATTCCTTAAAACTTCTTCTGGCTTGAGTTACAGGAACTTAATACCTGGAGGGAAAAAGAAAGATGAGACTGATGTTATCAGCTTGTGGGGATGCTGGGACATGATGAGCCTTCCTAAAGGTGTAACAGGAAGGCAGGAGCTTTACTGGAGTGTACTGGAAAGGTAATTATGGTGCTTTTTCACATCAGTGAAAAAGGCCAGTATTTCTCCGTAAACAGGTAAAAATCATATAAAGAAGATGTAATGGAGAAAGGCAAATTCAGAAAAGGGAATACTATGTCTGAAGAAGGCCTCAGAGTCCTTTAAGGGTGACAGTGAGGGGGAGTGGGTTTATTTTTCTGGGTTCATATAAATGTGATGATGAATACAAATTCCAGTACATGAAGCTCTTCACTACCCAGGCTTCTCTGTTTTCAGGGGGACCCAAGGCACCTGTAGTAATTAGGCTTGAAGGGTCCGTTCTTGTTGAGTCCCAGATACTTGGCTTGTTCATCTGTCAGCTCTGTCAGGTGGGCATCAAAGGTAGGCAGATGTAGGCTCGCCACATACTCATCTGGAACAGACCACAGAAGCCCTGGTATAAGCATTCATGCTTCTTGTCTGGCTATTTTCTCCAAGCAAGGCCTTAAAAGTTGGAAGATACTTCCTAATTCCTGGAGCTGAAAGAAAAATGCTCGACTTTTTCTCACTCGCCCAGAATTTTAAGGAATGGTTGCTTGAGCTGCAAGCCCAGTGCTTTTCAAAGCTGTAACATTTCTTCCTTACTAGCTTTTTCAGCCTTGAATCTCTCCTTCTCCCCTGAAAGATGAGGGAGAAATGAAAGAAGCAATAGGCTTTAGGGTCTAAAAGGAGGATGGGACGGGGGCACCAACTAGATGGGAAACACCAACTGCAGTTCTGCCTTAGACTCTATACTTTGGGTTATTACTCAGAAAAGCTAACACCTGAGAAAATCAGATAGGAATAACTAAGAAGATATAATACTGTGGTCTTTTTTTTAGTACCCTTGCTTCTTATGGGTTTCTGTTTACCTTCTCTTACCTGAATACATATCACTCAGAATTTTATGTCATTTACTATGTATTCGTTTGGTCTCCCTAACTCCATTACATATTCATCAGTATATGGACTGTTCTATTTCTTTTATAACCTTCCAAAATATATATAAGAAATATATTTTTTTTAATTTTAAATTTTTTATTGAAGTATCATTGACATTCAGTCTTTTATTGGCTTCAAACATACAACACAGTGGTTCAACAATTACCCATATTATTAAATCCTCACCCCCTCTAGTGTGGTTACTGTCTGTCAACATAGAAAGATGTTACAGAATCACTGACTGTATTCTCTATGAGGAACTACTATCCCCATG
Organism: Manis javanica; assembly: GCF_040802235.1. Lineage (NCBI taxonomy): Eukaryota > Metazoa > Chordata > Mammalia > Pholidota > Manidae > Manis > Manis javanica. The sequence goes on from NC_133161.1 coordinate 21,993,818, forward strand.
ATCAACTTATATTATGACTGAGAATTTTCGTGCCCCAAAAGATATACTGAAGGGAAAAAAATGTCAACTTCTAACAGTTGCTATGCATCTAGTGCTTAAGCAAAACAAAACCAGAAGCTTATTTATTCCCTGCTCTTTGCCTCAGGAGTTTATAAACACACTGTTTCCATTCAGGTGCTTAATTCGGGTTCTTTAAAAATTCAAGACAGTTTAATGTTTCTCTTATATAAAACACCCACATTACTAAACTCTTGACAGAAGCTATTCAGAGTCTTTTCTTTGACCTGAAACAATAGAATTAGAGTCAGAAGATGTAGTATGAAAAGTCTTCTTGGTCTGAGGAAAGTTTGGTAGGGGTTTTATAGCAGCCTAGAACCAGAAAAGTCAGATGTCACAGGTAGATGATTCATCTCTCTTGCAGGAAGGTTTTTTCCCCTCCTTTGAGATTCTTGCATATAAGATAGATAAAAGCCTTATAATTCCGAGGCAAGTAAACCACATCACAGCAAAACATCACGTTTCCAGGAGGGTAACCCATGTGGAAAAATGTAATAAATTACCTGAAATAGAACCTTGGAGTCCTAGCTCCTACTTTACGACACAAAGATATCTTTTTTTTTCTATCCATAAGATATATAACGCTGCAAACTTCATTTAACCTCCTACTTTGAACTACTTTGGTAAGGATGGGGATGGAAGAGTGCATGCTTACCCATTTTCTTGGGCAGCAGGTAGACATCCTGCTTATAGCGACCCTCAGGAGCATTGTAAAGCTCTATCAAGGCAAGAGCCTAGAAAAGCAGAGAGATGGATGCTGGTGTGCCATTCATGGCCATCTGCCTGTATCAAGTGCCCTGATGGGTCCTCTCCAGCCCACTGCTTTTACACTCTGTACGCCTTACCTGAGTAGTAGCAGTGATTGAGAGCACAAATGTAGGCACTGTGGAGCAGCTTAGATTCAGCAGACGGCCCTAGAGAGCAAGGGTTAAGACACGAGTGGGTTAGGACAAAGTCTCTGGCCTTTGAGGAGTTAGGGATGAGCATGACTGCCATTTTCCAAACAATTCCAACTAACATTACTAGGCAAAATGCAGGTGTTCAATAAATAGGAATTGACTGACATTTAACTGGAATTGTAAAAAATTCTGGAAAATTTGATAAAGATAATAGATACAAGATTTCTGGGATTATGTAAAAAGGAAGAGTGTTACTGAAGCTTATGCAAAGGAAGGGTATATTCTACTTTCTACAGCAAAATAGCCTCCTTCTAAGGTATCAGCATTCCTTTGAAAACTGTCCTTAACAATGATCTAGTTAAATCCAGGGGCAGTGGATTTAATAATCTGGTTAATGATGATCTAACTATCAATGACCTAGTTAAATTCTAGGTTGTAAGATATTTCTGGATTTAGGAAGCTGTGATGACTTATGTGCTTTCTTCTCAGTTTGGTTCTCCTGAATTCAATGGTTGTCTTATATTTCGAGTGGGTGATTTAGAGAGCAGAAGAACTAGAAACTACCTCCAAAGCCATCCTTTCCTATTTTGTTTCTTAGGAAGCTTGACCACTTTTTAAATTCAAACATAGTAGCCATAAACAACTGTGGTGCTTGCTTTTGTCATCGGAATTACTAGACCTCCCAGGGCAACTTCAAATAAGTCACCAGATAACTGGCTGATATCAGAGCAACTGATGAATATTTAACAACCTGTCATCTCTTCCTTATAAACACTCCTTTCTTGTGAAGAAATAATTCAGTCTCTTTACAGATGCCCTAAAGTACTTGAGAAGATGAGACAAAGTAAGGAAAGGTGAAGAGAACAGTAAGAATACCCAAGCATAAACTTAAGAATCCCTAGATTAAGATGGTACATCTTTTATATTTTCATATTCAGTTTCTGTAATTTAAAAAAAAGGAAAGAAAACTGATGGACAATCAAAACTTGAGGAAAGTATTATTATCCTCCTTGTTATTTTGGCATCTTTCCCTGAAGAAGATAAAGTGTCAAGGTAAGAACAGGACATTGTTGTAGCAGTCAGGAAGTAAGGCCTAGGGAAGAGAAGGTTTCAAGAAAGGAAAAGTGGGCAAACACTGACATGGAAGGCTAAGTGGAATGAAAGTCAAGAATAAGTCTGAGCTAGAAGAAGCCAGGAGAAGGAAATAGCCATCATATAACCAATATATAGCTGGGTACCTACTATATGTCTGGCTCAATTCAGGGGAGTGGTCACTCAAAAACAGAGTATCTACCAGCAAAGACATGTCCTTCCCAGACCTTGCCTAAGATACTCTTAGCTACAGTCAGGAATATCTACTTTGTGCATGCTGATTAAACCATCCCACAAATGACATTGTCTCTTTATAAGCATCACTCAAAGTGGCATTGGTTCTATCTGTTAGTTCTTCCACACTAATAGTCATTATCTGACTCAACCTGTAGAGTGACATACAGAGACAGGATAATTGGTAAAAAGCAGAGAACCAAAATAGTTTCTTAATTGCTGAATGAAAAGACCTTTCACAATGAAATGTAGAATATATTAGTAAAGTAGTTAAGCTCATGCTGAAGAGGAGTTGAAAGTATGAGAGAACATGTTGCGGAGGGGATGGGGTAGTTCAGTCTCTCCTATTGGGCGAATCTCTCTTACCAGCCCTGGTCTTACCTCTGCCAATAATACTATCCTCTTGCCATCCGGCCATATTACATGGTCAACTTGGGATCTCACTCGCTCCCAGGTCAGTTCTGGAGTCCGTAGACTTGCCTAGAACACACAGCAAGCACAGTGTCAGCCATGCCCAGTCCCACTTTGTGGCCAGAAAGATGCTGAAGGGAGCCATTTCAAACAGCAAGTTGAAAGAAGCAACCAACATGCCAGATGAAGAATACCTTTCCTGGGTTGGTTAGAACTGTTCCATTTCAGGGAATTTAATCTTAGGCCCAGCCAGGGGGGGATCACTCGGGACGTCATTCCACAACATATACTGTACGCCCACACTGCTGAGCACAGTAAAAGGTGCTACAGGAAATACAAAAGAAACCAAAGACATGGTTTCTGCCTTCGAAAAGCTCATACTTTAGGCGAGGACATAAAATAATACATATGTGAGGGGAAAAAAAACTTTAAAATATTTACAAAAGAACGTGCAAACAAGTGCAAATTAATACAGAGCAAACTGAATATATGAGTGCTAAAGAGCACAGGAAAAAGGAGGATCACAGCTGAGTGGGAGTAGGCAGAGAAGGCCAAATATCCTAAACATGGCATGCTGGGGCCCAAGGTTCTGTCCACATGTCCCAGGGTCCCAGGGTCCACCTTCTCAACTACAGTGGTTCATTCTAAAGTTACAGAAGCTTTGTGAGCTAAGTGCAAATGTGAAGTAGCCTTTAGAGAAATGCTTAATGATAGAGTAAAGCTTCCAATGGCTCACCCTTTTTCTATTTTCTGTATATTGTATATTCCAAGAACGAGAAGAAATTTTAAATGTATTAAAAGCAGCAATCAAATGATAGTCATAGAGTTTAGACTTAAGACAACTTCCTTCTTCCAATAGGCAATGACTAAAATAGAAAGGAAATCTGTATTCTAAAACTACTCATTGGATCAGTCAATCAAATTGAGAAGTTCTGCAAAATAGGAGTTTTTCAAACAAATAGAGAAACATACATTAATTGTTGCTGAGCACATACTATATTCCAGACATTGTGGTAAAGGACACTGTTAAAGATAAGACTGTGGACTCCTCTAGTGGATTGGGAGCAATCTATGGACAGGTACTGTATCTTCTTTTCATTACCAATCTAGTGGAAAAGATATATATATATATATAATTATATTTCAGCATATTCAGGACTGTATTAATGGTCTGTATCATTTTTTTATTAGGCAGATGGGAAACCAAATTTCTTGAGATGTCAAGCTTTATAAATTGGTTCAAGCTTTCTAGAGGACAATTTGGCAGCAGCTAATAGAATTTTATATGTACCTAATCTTTGACAAATCAATTTCAACTTTTAGGACCCCACCCTCTATTAACACTTGCTCAGGTGCAGAAATATAAGTGGCAGAGCATGTTAAATCTGGTGTTAAATATGAAAGAGCAAAAAATGTAATTCAACAATGGAATGGCTAAGTAAATCTGGATAATTCCATACAATGGAATGTTATGCAATTATTAAAAGAAAAAGTAGAACTATATGTGTTAACATGAAAACCGTTAATTAAGTGAAAAAATCAAGTTATAAAACATACTATAACCTCAATTTTTAAAGTTTTTTACTTCTTTATATTTATAGTGCTTGAATTTTTAAACTAAGCAATATTACTTTAAAATCAGAATTTATTATTTTATTTTGGTATCAATCTACAACTACATGAAGAACATTATGTTTACTAGACTCCCCCCTTCACCAAGTCCCCCCCATACCCCATTAGTCACTGTCCATCAGCATAGTAAAATGCTGTAAAATCACTTCTTGTCTTCTCTGTTGCACAGCCCTCCCTGTGCCCCTCCCCACATTATACATGCTAATCGTAAGGCCCCCTTTCTAAAATCAGAATTTTAAGAAGAATTTTATAAATAAACACTATAAATAGAGTTAAAAAGAATTTGAGCAAACATAGCATTTTGGGAAGTTAATGGTATGAAAAGTAAATCCCTTAGCTTTTAGAAATAACACCATGGAGGACAATATCCATGAAGAGCCAAGAGACACTCCATGGTGATTTAGGAAGCTGTGATGACTTATGTGCTTTCTTCTCAGTTTGGTTCTCCTGAATTCAATGGTTGTCTTATATTTCGAGTGGGTGATTTAGAGAGCGGAAGAACTAGAAACTATCTCCAAAGCCAGTGGCTTTTTATTTTTTTGAGATGATGGAATTTTAAAGGATTTCAAGTTCTTAGTGTCTTGTACTCTTAATCTTCCAGAGGACAAGCAATCTTGGTGATTGGGAGGAAAGAGCCGACACCATGATAACAAGAGTCTCCTGTCTTAGAAGTATTCCCTGGGAAAAATGATATGGCAGAGTCAAGGAAAGGACACTTCTTTCTATGAACATCCTAAAACGATCAATGCTTAGTAGCAGCAGTTTACTAAAGCACTGTAATGCTATGATGCAAGCAAAAGACGTGAAAGGTCAGTCAAAAATGGGGTTTGAAGAGAAACATGGTTAAATTATCTCTAGCACTGTCCAGGCAGCTCCCATAACTTAGTAAAGTCTACTTGTCAGTTAAGTCCTTGAGAGGGGTTTCCTATGGCCCGCAGTTTTATAAGAATTGCTCTTAAAGATATCCAATTGTCTTTTCAGTGGACTTATAATCACTAAGCAATCTACCAAGAAAAAGGTTCCCTATGCAAACTACCTGTTTCAAATGGATGTACATCACACTGTAAATTAGCTAGTTATTATGCTTGCACAAATTCATATTTTATGATTCTGAACAGTGCACATCAATTTTTTTTTTTAGGGGTAACAAATAGAGTTTTAGTCCTGCAGAGCATGGAGTAAATAGCAAGTCTTGGGTTGTAATTCATTGCCTGGCAAAAATCTTTAAAGAATATCTACCTAATGGTTTGACCACTTGAATAGTGAAGCTTATAATCAATCACACAGGTCACCTGTGTGATGCATATGGCTAAGCAGGTCTGTTTTCAAGAGAAAGGAACTATGTGAAAGGAACACATGGCCAAAAAGAAAGCCAAAAGTGCAATCCTTATTCAGGTTCCCCAGGAATTCACAGCATTAATGTTTCTCAGAAAACAATGCAACTTTCTAAATGACCAACTCTCTTGATGAGCTATTCCTTCCTAAAAATGTAGCAGTCAACATCTCAAGGTTAGGTAAAACTATAAATTTCACCCCTCCTCCCTCAAAAAAACCCAAAAATTTTTGATTACTAAAAATATCTGGATAAAAACTTATCAAACCATTTTCCTTTGCAGTTTCAATCAGTTGACTCACAGCAATTATCCTTTTTTTCACACTGTATACAATCCATTTAGTAAACCCCTTTTGTCCTACCTTCACAATGTATCACTTAACACCTCCACTGCTTACTTATATAATCCAAGCTACCACCTTCTATATCTGGAAATACTGAAAGGGCATCTCTTGTCCAAATCACTATACAAGGTCCAGAAGTGTTTCTTTATATAGTAGCCAGAGCAATCTTTTAAAACATAAGTCAGATTTTATCAGTTATCTGCTCAAAACCTTCCAATGACTTCCTTTGTATCCAGAATAAAACTAAAGCCCTTATCATGGCCTACAAAACTCTACAGAGTTCCAAGCTCTGCCTTGAGCTGCCTCTTATCTCCTTGTCCATTCTGTTCCTGCCACATGGCCTCTTCTCTGTTCCTCAAGCACAGCAAGTATGTTTACCTTAGGGTCTTTACCCATTGTTCTGAGTAGAAGGCTCAGATGGCTTTCTGCTTCAATCCCTCCAGGTTTTTGTTCAAGTATTATCTTAATCATAACTAAAACAGCATCCTCAATGTCTTCCCCTTGCTGTTTTCCAATACTAGGTACTAACTGACACTGTTTATTGTCTGTGTCCCACACTAGAATATAAGCTCCAAGAAGAGAAGGCCTGTTGTTCAGTTATGTCTTCAGTCAGTAAACACTTGGCTCAGAGCAGAGTAAGTATTCAATATAAATTTACTAAATAGTAAGTGAACACTCTGGTTTTAATTATTTAATTAAATAATCAATTGAACTGTCTATTTCCTTAAATTTCATTTTATATGCCCTGTGACACTACCATCAAAAGCTGAGTAATTTAACTTTTCCAAAGCCCTTTGAGCATTTCCCTTTCTGGACCATTTAGTTTTGTCATATACCTTCTGCTAAGGAGAGTACAAGAAGAATTGAGAGATGGGTCTTGGTTAATGGCAGTGGCAGACACTGGGGACTACCTAGTGATATCTGTAAAACTAGATCTAGTGTCACAGCAGCCAGTGTGATCCTTTCAAAATAACAGTCATACTTTAAAACAGAAGTCAAATTGTTATAAATCTTACGATGGCTCCCTATTTCTCTCAGATTGTAGTCAGGAATTCTATACTGGCCTATGAGGCCCCATAAGATCTGGTCCATTCCTTTACGACCTCATCTTCCATTTTTCCCTGCCCCATGCTCATTCTGCTTCAACCATACTGGCCTCATTGTTGATCCTCAAAAAGACTATGCACACGGTACATATGCACAATGGAATACTATTCAGCCATAAGAAAGAAACAAATCCTACCATTTGCAACAACATGGATGGAGCTGGAGGGCATTATGCTCAGCAAAATAAGCCAGGTGAAGAAAGACAAGTGCCAAATGATTTCCCTCATTTGTGGAGTATAACAATGAGCAAAACTGAAGGAACAAAATAGCAGCAGATTCAGGGACTCCAAGGGACTAGTGGTTACCAAAGGGGAGGGGTACGGGAGGGCGGGTGGGGAGGGAGAAGGGGATAGAGGGGTATTATGTTTAGTACACATGGTGCTGGGGATCACGGGGAGAACAGTGTAGCACAGAGAAGGCAAATAGTGCATCTGTGGCATCTTACTACACTGATGGACAGTGAGTGCATTGGGGTATGGGTGGGGACTTGATAATATGGGAAAATGTAGTAACCACATTGTTTTTTCATGTGAAACCTTCATAAGAGTGTGTATCAATAATAGCTTTAAAAAAAAAAAAAAGACTACGCACACTCCTGGCCCATTCTCTGGCTGTTCTCTCTTCCTGAGATGCTCTTCCACTAAAAATCCACATGGCTAATTCCTTCAAGTCTGCTCAAACATCACCTTCTTATTGAGGGTTATACCTTGATCCCTCTATTTAAAATTACAACCCAGCCATCATGATTCCCTTCACATGCTTTACTTTTTTTTTCTTCCATGGTGCTTTTGCTTTCTAACTATAAGTTTCACTTACGTTTATTGTCTTTTTTCTCCTCCAAAATGTAAGCTCCATGAGAGCAGCAATATTTGCCTATTTTGTTCATTGACTACAATCATCTGGCATATAGCAATCACACAACAATATTTGTGATTGAAGGTAAAGGGTCTGTCTCCTGGCCTATATTATACTTAGGCCTGGGATGCCTTTGGAGGAAAAATTACCATCACAATTTGAAGTTAATATAGAACTCATGAGGATGTAATAGTATAATATACAGGAAACAAAACAAAACTGAACTAGAAATAAAAAACCCTGGATTCTGTGCTACAATTTCATTTTTAAATCAGTGTATATGACTGAACAATGTACTTAACTTCTTTGTTTCCCAATAGAACAAAACTTTGTTTCCCAGCTTCTTATCCCAATCTGGAATAATGCCTTGTGGGGTGGGCAACAGGATGAAATGAGATAAAGCAAAAATATAAAAATCATATGATTACATTTGGAATGGTTTTTATCAGAGCTTCTTGAGAGTTTAGAAGGAAAAATTCCTTCCCCCTTCCCTTGAAAGATTTCTCTTTATGGCTTAGAGATTGACTACTTCCTTTAAGCTTTTCCCATTCGGGGGCTCTAAGAGCAGATTAATCCATAAAAGGACAATCATGTGCTATAGACAGTTTTAGAAACAGCAGTATCTTTAACCACCTGGTAAAGGGGCAGTATGGCATATAAAGTGAAGCTAACAAGAACAACAACAAAGAACTAACTAAAGTAATCATTATAAGCAAAACACCATGGTAAGACAGTAATGGAGTCATGCCATTCATTCAGAAACCTAAAGCATAGAAGTAGGCTTTGGTAGGTTGTTTTTGTAGCTCTTTTTAATAACATAAGAATACAGCACAGAGTTAAAAAGAAAAATCATTTAAAATAGATATTATCCAACAGGCTCTCAATATATCAACTGATCCTTACCTGGCAATGCTGAAACTCAATCAGAGCAGCCCTCAGGGGAGATGAAAGCATGCTTTGCTTGAGCCATTTACCCAGAGAGAAATACAGTTGTGCCAGAAAAATGCCAGAAAAATTTAAAACCAGAGTGAAAGTCACACTGAGAGATACTTTGGTAAGTCTGAAAAGAAATAAGTAACACTTATATTAACTATTACTTGGGTAACTTAGTAGGGCCATGTTATGCTGAATTGGAAAATTTTAGGGTGAATATAATAAAATTAGAGAACCAAAGTGACAGATTTTCCAGATTTGAGGAACACAAGGAATACATGCTACTGAACTGATTGTGACACCTATAGACCCAATTACTAATGTTGAAGGGAGACCTAGCCCAATGAAAGAGGAGGAGAAAAGAGAAACTGCAGTACCTCACAGACATGGTCAGTCTTAAGCATATTCTCATCCCAGCCAATAGATTTCTCTCCCTTGGCTTGTTTTTTTGGACTAACCTACTTATCTCACCTTTTCCTATGGTAAAATCAAACACCCCCAAAATACTGACTACCACACTGACTCATATTTACTGTATCCTTTTTGTTTACCCAGCTCCCAATCTTAAATATAAAATAGCTTACAGTGTAAGTAGGTATCAAGGTCCAGTGAAGAAAAAAACCACTTGAAATGACTAAGTTGAGACAAAAAGCTTTATAGTATCCACAAACACAAGCCATAGGGCTACTAAGTGAGCAGACTGTGGACAGCTTTGTCAGGATAGTCATATTTGGGTTGGTTGGTGACCCTGATCTTTTCTTTTCCAGTTTGTTTCTTGCAAAGGAGAGAGAGAAAAGCCCCCCAAAACGAGTCACCTGATCTTACCACATCAATCTCCGTGTTGGAATGTCCCATGTTACAGACAATGCAGCTATTCTTCATTCGGTCCAAGTGCTCTCTGGTTACCACGTTCTTGTTACCTTAAAAACAGAAAGAGATATCCACATGAAAAGGAATGGAGTTGAACACCTAACTCACACTGTGAGTAAAATTTAACTAGAAATGGATCAGAGACCTAAATGTAAGGGTTTAAATTATAAAATCCATAGCAGAACATAGGAGTAAATCTTTGTGACTTTGGGTTAGGCAATCGTTTCTTACACACAACATTTAAAGCACAAGCAACCAAAGAAAAATATAAACTCTTGCATTGTAAATGATACTACCAAGAAAGGAAAAGACAAGCCACAGAATGGGACAAAATATTTGCCACTAATATAAGTGATAAGGGACTTGTATCCAAAATTTACAGAGAACTCTTACAACTCAATAATAAAAAGACAACCCAATTTTAAAAAAAGATCTTAACAGACATTTCTCAAAAGAAGATGTGCCAACATGCATATGAAACGATGTTCAACATTATTACTCATTAGGGAAATGCAAACTAAAACCACAATGAGATACCACTTCATACCTACTAGGATGGCCATAATCAAAAAGACATCGTAACCCTTGTGAGAAATTGTAACCCTTGTGAACTGTAGGTGGGGTTGTGAAATGGTGCAGTCTCTTGGGTAAAGTCTGGCAAATCCTCAAAATGTTAAAAGTAGGGTTACTATATGATCCAGCAGCTTCAAGGTATATATAGGTAGGTATTTATCCAAGCCTACTGAAAACATGTTCATGGAAAAACATTGTACATGATGTTCACAGCAACATTATTCATTATAGCCTGAGAGTGAAAACAACCTCTTATGAATAGATATATAAAATGTGGTATATCCTTAAAATGGAATACAATTCAGCAATAAAATGGAATGATATATTGACACATGCTGCAATATGGATGAATTTATATGAAATGTCTAGAATAGGCAAATTTTTAGAAATAGAAATTAGTGGCTGCCTAGGGCTGGGGAAAGAGGGTAGAATGAGAAGTGATTGCTAATGGTATAGGGTTTCTTTTTGGAGTGATGAAAGTTTTCTGGAAGCAGATAATGGGATATTGCACATCTTTACAATAAAAAACCCCACTGAACTGCATACTTTAAAAGGGTGAATTTTATGGTATATGAACTGCATCTTACTAAAAAAATTAAATTGTACTGATGGTTGTATGATCCTGGGAATTTGCTAGAGAATATTGAATTGTACAGTTAAAAAGGGTGAAATGTGAATTACAGTATGTGAATTACATTTCAAGAAAGCTATTTAAAAAAAGAGATTGAGGAGATTGATGTGAAGTAAACAGTTCCTTGTAGTCCCTCTTGTCTGCCCCCAGCTCTCCCTGAGGCTACAAATATATTTTTATTCTTAAATATTCTGATTTTCCTCCTCTGTTATTATTTTAAAAAACAGTGTTCTAGTGGTTTATGGTCCTACATAAAGTTAAAATAAGTATCTCAGTCCAAGGAAACTAGTCATTTCTGCATTTTCCTCTATAAAATTTAAAATCTACCTCTTTGGGAATTAACACAACTACCTACCTTTTCCACTTCTCTAACTATCAAGAATTTGCTCTAGATTTACTTTAATAATTATAGGGACTAGAGAGAATATATATCAATTTTGGAGATAAAATAAAAAAACAAATGTAAAATGTTAGATCTGGCTTTCCATATAAAACTCATCTTTAGCCACTCCTTTGGTACTTGAGGATGGATAGATGGAGATATAGAATAAGGATGGAGAGAAACTTTCTTGTAAGGATGACCTAATGGCATACTTCTGGTCAGAGTGTTAAAGCACTAAGAAGAATGTGAAAGATTGACTGGTTTTATGGACTGCTACGTGCTTTCGGAATTTGGTTTTGTTTAGAACATTTCCAGTTATTTTTTACTTGTTCTATGGTTCTTGAGTACCACCCATTTTATGTATGTCATAATCATACCTGTACAGGTAATAACAATATCCACTTGTCGGATGACCTCATTTAATTTCACCAGTCGAAATCCATCCATACTATAGAAATAAAGCATAATCAATTAACCTAAATAGGCAGCTGGGAAGCCTTTTGCCTTAGAACCTCAAAAGCTATTATCAAGTTCCCTGAGTACCCACATTGTCACTTCTCGATATAGCTGGATTATCCTTAACAGTGAAAAATTCAAACCATTTCCTTAGTTCATACAGGACAGCAGTAAAAGGTTCCTTTGCATCACTGCAACTTAATTCATCCTGGTTATAGAGAGCCAGGTGTTACCATGAGATTCCCTAATCAAGTTTCTAGAAAGCGCCATTTAGCCACTGAACCTACTACCCCACTGAAACTGTTCTCTTCAAGATCATCAATGATCTGCTGCATACCCCTACCCAAATTTCTCAGACTCTTATATTACTTGGTTTCCTCTGCTATATTAAACACTATCTCCTTCTTAAAGCTCTGTACTCCTTGGAGTCCATGATACAATTCTCTCCTGGTTTTCCTCCTACTTTTCTGATTGCTCCTTCTTGATCTTAGTCAACCTACTTTCCTGGGTACTCCTTCTTGATCTTAGTCAATCTATAGGGTTCCATCCTTGACTCTTTTCTCTATGCTTTCAATACTTATCCATATCCTTTCCTTAGCTGCAAATTACTCCTCTTGGTGGATGATATGCACATCTATTTCTTTAGCTTAAATTTTTCTCAAGCTGCAGAGTCATGGATCAAATTGTCCACTGGATAGTTTCTTTTGGATGTCCCATAGGGACCTCAAACTTACTGGGGTTGAAAATAAACTCATCTTCTCTGCATGCCTCCCAACCCTACCTATTTCCTCTTCTACATTTTCTCTCTTGATTCAATAGCATTACTTTAATTCAACTGTATGAACCAAGTAAACTAGAATGTCCCAGCTTACGGCCTGCCTCTCCCTGACTAAAGTTGTCACCAAATCTGATTGATTCTTTTTCTTTAATTCCTTAAAATCTCTTGATCTGTCCCTTTCTCTTCATAAATGCTTGCCTTCCTTATGTTCAGGTCTCATTATTTCTTGCCTAGATTACTTATTGTCTCTAAGTTTACATCTAATTTATTTTACAGAGTGATTTCCTTAAATGCAATCCAGATCATGTCACTTCCTTGCTTAAAATACTTCACTGAAATTTCCTGTTCTCAGGATAAGACCAAATACTTAACACTGATCTATGATTATATTGACATAAGATGCCTACCTCAGATATTACCACTCCCCCAAATGTGTTCTATCTGCCAGCTACACTGAAATACTTTCATTTTTCTTAGGTATATTGTGCTTTCTCCCTTTCTCAGTGACTATGTACACATTCCCTTTACCTAGAATTTACTTCCAAACTAAAAAATTACTTACACAAGTTCCAAGACTCAGCTCTACTGACACTCTTTCTACCCTGTCCCCATGCTCTTTAGTTAGATTATTTTTCCTTTGTGTTCCTACAGAAGCATGTGTGGTTGACCTCCATCACAGCAGTTATTATACTCACGGTGGTTATTTGTGGGTTTCTAAAAGCAGGGACCTTGCCTCATTCATCTATTCACCTAATTCATCCTCAGCATGGAGCACAATACCTGAAACAGCTGATACCTGGATAACTCAAGGTTTAGGGGTACCAACCCCTATACAGTTAAAGATAGGAATGTAACTTTTGTCTCCCCCAAAATTTAACTACCGATAGCCTAGTGTTGACCGGAGACTTACTGATAATATAAATAGTCGAATAACTCATATTTTGTATGTATTGTAACCCATATATATATATATATATATATATATATATATATATATATATATATATATATATATTGTAGACTGTATTCTTGCAACAAAGTTTAGACAAAGTATTTTTTTCAAATTATCACATATCTCCCAAAATTTTCCAATATATATTTATTGAAAAAAATCTGCAGTTAAGTGGATTTGTACATTTAAACCCATGTTGTTCAAGGGTCAACTTTATATAGTAAATAATCAGCTCACGTCTCTGAGATAATTTGAATCAGTATCTCAGTATTAAATCATGTTCAGGTTTCTCCAGTGAACCTTGAAAGTATTAGAATGGTGATAATTCCTCTTGTGTGCTGGAGCCCTGACTCAGAGAAGTCAACAGCTCTGTTGGGAAAGCCTGTGGGTTTATGGCGAGGATTTATGAGGAGTGGTAGGACAGGGGAAAATAGTTATAGTAAAATCTTCATGCTATGCCTCATTCTATCCTGGGTACCTTCCTCTGGTGGGTTAATGGTAAAGACTGGGTGGTTTACCCAGGCTGTAGACACTGGGACTGTGCACAAATTTTCTGGGAGTTATTTCTATCCTGCTGGTGATGGCAAGAGGCAGTGTTAATAATAGCTGCCATTTATTGAGCATTTATGATCTGATAGCAGCTCTGCACTTTATATAATTATATATGTATTACATAACATATAATCATTATATAATAATTATATAATTATTTTACTGAACTTTCACAACTGTTTGAGGTAGACATGATTACCCACATTTTACAGATAAGAAAGGAACTATTCTTTTTTTAACATTTAATTTTGAAATCATTTCAAACTTGGAACTATAAGAATAGTACAGACAACTCCCATATACCCTTCACTCAGAGATAGCAGATTTTACCCTTAATTTAGATTACCTGATGTTTCCTCCTGATCAGATTTAGGTTACACAGTTTCAGGGGAGGAATATCACAGAAGTGCTCTTTCCAGTGCATCACATTGGAAAGGATCTGATACCAGCCTATTTCTTTTTTGATCATTGTTTTCAAAGGCAGATTATACGGGGAGAAGGTAAGGAGCTACTTGTTCTTGGTTCAAGTCATCCCCTGTTACTACTTCCACAGGAATTTTAAATTTTAGCTTCTCTGATAGTCTCTGTTCTCTGAGAGCACAACTTCTTGATCTTTGAAAAATAGGAGCTTTCAGTTAATGGCAGCTTCTCTCAGGATCTGGGCCCTTCTAAGACAAAAGGGTGGTGTACAGGAAAAACCAAGTTTCCTTTTGCATGCTTACCAAGCTTGAAGAGCACAGATGGGGTCAATCTCAGTTACATACACAATGGAGCCCATGGCTTTTAAAGCAGCACAGCACCCCTTTCCCACCTGAAGAGGGGAGAAAGTACACATAAAGAAAGTCAGTGAGAAAATAGTTTCTCAAAGCTTCTGGGAAACTGTACCCCCCTTTCTGCCTCCAAAAGGGATTGCAATGAATAGATTCATGCTTGGGGAAAAATAAGAAAAGCATAAACAAAAGTTCATAAACAAACTCCTAGCCACTGCTTAGCACATGCATGTGCATAAGAACACCCACACTCACGATTTATAATCAAAACATAAGCTAGAAGAACATCACAAGTAGTACACTGGAAAAAGTCAGAAAATCAACTTAAAAAAACAGCAAAAATGCAAAGGGAAAAGAAAGATTGTGCTTTTACCAAAGGGCCTCTAAAGTTACCTTTTTTCCCATCAACAGTAGTAGATGAATGCATTCTTATGTCCATACAAATGAAAAATTCCAGTATATTTCAGCAAAATAACATTTTAAACACCTAATAAATAAAAGGTTAAACTTTACCTCTCCATAGCCACAGACTACCACCTGCTTTCCACCAAACATCATGTCTGTTGTTCTTTTAAGCCTGTGGTGGGGGAAAACATTAAATCAGAAAAATCTCTTGTTTCTCTCTTCAGATTATACTGAGTCTCTTTGTTTTCATGTTTGTTTTTTCTATTTTGAAGGAAAGCCTGGTTTCTATTCTAGGGAAACTTTTTTAATGACCAGAGAGAAAGATTAAATAAGATACGTATTTTTTCACTTTATGCTATCTAATCAATTCCATCTACATGTGATGTGTTTTTTTTTCTTCCTCCTTGTCTTGGGAGTGATACAGAAGGGAAAAAGCTATAGACTACAAAGTAACTTTAAACAAAAAGTAATAAATATTTACCATATGACATTTGGGAAATATACTATTTAGAAACAAAAGATACAAAGAAGAAAATTAAAATACTATCATTTTTATTTAGGAGATTATAAAGCTCTGGCTTAATGGAAACATTATTGTAGTTTACCTACTTAGACAGAAATGTAAAATTTAACACTGATAAATGAATACCACATTTAGCAGTATCAGAATGGCCAATAGGTCCCACATTAATTTAATAGGGAGAGTAATGGGCAATAAGGTCTGCACCTTGTTGAAACACACCAGCACTGACTACATGAGATAGTTTTATGGGGCTGATTCCTTCTCAGACATGTTCTACTTCTCTGTCTCTGATTGTCTATGAAGCCAGAATAAAGGTCCTTGTTGTTTTCAGGGTCTCTTGGAAGAACTTGTAGGATCAGTTTCTGTTTTCTCTTTAGATTCTCTCAGTCTCCCTTCTCTAGGAATAGGCTGAAGAAAGTGTTCAGCTAAAACCAGCCCATTCTGAGACAAATGATTTCTTTTTTTTTAATTTTGCTATCATTAATGTACAATTACATGAAAAACATTATGGTTACTAGACTCCCTCTAGAGACAAATATTTCTACAAATATTTATGTCTTTTGACTCACTTCCCTGTTTTCCTCTCCTGTTGAAAAAAGTCTATGAATGGCCCCCAAAAGCAAAGTAGGAATCCTGTCTTTTTAATGATTTGACAACTACTCAATAGGGACTAGTTTAACTGCATGAACCTCAGTGAAACTCAGTAAATATTAATTAAATACACGGGCAGTTCTTGAGTGAAGAGATTAAGTCTGGCTAGGCTACTACCATGCAAAAGTTGTGGCTTACGAAAACAGTCTCGGAATGGCTAGCACTGCCAGGAATATCAAAAGATCATATTTTCGAGCCTCTGCTTGGACTACCCTCAAGCCTTTCTGCTTCTCTTACCAGAGGAAGATGACTCTTTGTGATGACAAATAACTATGTGGTAGTAAGGAAACATCATCAATACCACTGCTCTGCAATGATAGGCTGACAGACCTGGATGGATTCCAGTTAGGCAGTAATTTCCCTGTGATCTTGGGGACCCAGATCTGTCTTAAGGATCGAGGATAAAGGATGGACAAGACCTCAATCAAGGAAGAACTTTTGAAGGGCTGGGGGTAAGCTGTCTGGTGGTAAATAAAATACATGTCAAGTCTCTCACTTTTTCTAGATTTTTCTAGAAAAAATTTTAGACCCCCAGGAACTAGTCTATGATCTGAAGATCATATCTGGGATATCCTATTCTTCCTACCAAGTGGAACCTTGGTTTCCAGAAGGCTACACTTGCACTGCTCTTTGGCATTGCAGACCAATTACAGAAGTGTCTAGGAGTGAGCCAGACCATTCCCTCAGAGCTTGTGGTGCAGTCTGTAACCAGGAGAGGACTGTGAAAGCTCAGTCACTAATCCCTTCCTCATATGGACTCTCTGTTGGCCTGAATGTTCTCTCCTTTTCATTGCAGCCATCCCTGGAGCATATTTTGCCTCTTTAATTTCTCCTGCTTTCAACTTTCTGACAGGAACAATTGCCCATGACCTAGCTGGGAAGTGTTTCACCATCTAAAGGTGCCAATGAGCTCTAACTACTTAGCAGGTTTCTGGTGGATAGTTGATGTTTTCTTATTTCTTCATCAACTTTAACTCCTGTTCCATGGCTTCCATCTAACTCTCACTTTCATACATTTCTGATGTTAAATAATCTTTCTTACCCACAGGATAAACACTGCTTAGAAGGGACCATATCCATTTTTATGAACAAGTATATGTAGCCTTATACATCTTTTACTAAACCTAGTATATGCAGATATTAGGCTTACAGATGTGGAACTTGAAAAATCTACAAGATGTTTAGTTGTGGGTGAATAAATATTTTAATGAGTATATACTCACACTAATTGATTTTCTTAGGCTATTCATCACAATAACGTGTATGTGGACAGAACTAGGGAAGTCTATAAACAGACTGATAGATGAAACTAATATAATATTTATGTCAATTACAATTTAAAAATATAATAAACCAACACCTCTCCCCCCCAACAAAAAAAATGTCAGACTGATAGATTAAGAATTCACTCAAATCTCCAGTTTATTTGATAATACTATTAATTCTATAGGAGTAAAAATTAACAATAGATCAGAATTTCATTGAACATTCCCCCAACACTTAAAAGACAGATTTCATGGCAGAAAAGCTCCCCCTAAGATCTAACTCAATCCTAAAACTTACTCTACAGAGTTTAGAAAGAAAGGTAAGGGAACTAGCATTGAACACCAGGATTGTGTTCATTTAATCTTCACAATAACTCTTTGAGGGGGGTCTTACTGTCACCATTTTATGGATGAAGAAACAGGCACAGAGAATTAAATATCTAATCTGAGGCCAAATAGTTAATAAATGATAGAGCCAACAGTCAAACCAAGATCCTCCGGCTTCAATGCCTGTGACGTCCTAAACCTCTTGGGGTACAGACTGGTTAGCAATGTGTTCCAAATTCCCTTGCTTTCCTTTTCCATTAACCTATCCATGATGGAAACCATTTGGCATGGCAATATTCTAAACCAACATACTGATTTCACACAGGGAATTACTAAGTCTTCCTAGCAAGAATAAAGGAATGTTGGGACACAAGTGTAGAAACAGAAACTGGGTACTGAAAAGTACAGTATTTGGTATATATCTAAGTAGATCTTGCAGACTTTCAGTCCTTACAGATTTGAAAAATCAGAACTGCCTCCATTTTCACCACAACTTTCCAGATTGTCCAAGAATCGTATGACAGTTGGAACTTAAGACATGGCAATATGACCTAGGATAGAAATACCAGGAACCTTTTCCCAAACTATCAAAGATACTCACTTGTTCATCACGACTTTAGTTGCTGACTCACAGGCCTGATAGGGCCACAGAGTAAAAACTCTGCCACCAATAGACAGGGGCTAGTTTGATTTTTTAAGTAAAATAGGCTTGCTTGTAATAGTGAACAGCAATGGTAGCTCTGGGTTATTAAATATTGAGTGTGATGTGGTAATAGAGCAAGAGGTGCTACATGAATTATTTCCAGAAATAGCCAAAACCAAAAACTGACAATCTCAGTTCAAAAACTCAGGTTCATCCCAAAGATAATAAAACATTACCCATCAAGAATTGATTCACGGCAACAGTAGAGGTTGTCAAATTTCTGTTTGGTGACTGAGTCATTGACATTCATGGCTGGAACACACAGCTTCCCAGCTTTGGATAGCTGGTAAAGCCTAAGGGTGAGGGCAATCAAGAACATAAAACAATGATATATTGCAATCTACTTTCAGTTTCATATCAAATTCCAGAAATATGTTGATTGGGTAGGCATGAGAACATGAGACACAACTAGTTTCATCCTATTAGATGTATATAGAGAAATAAAGAATAGCTTTCTAGAGCCTATATACAGCTGAGAAATAAAAATCCTAGTCAAAAAGCATGTGGGTAAAATCCTTGACCAACCTCTAAACGTTGAAGATTACAATATAAAAATCTTAATTGCTTATTAATTTTATTCCTCTTAATTATAAAGAGTAACTTGAAGTACTATGTTAATCCCACAATTATGATGCAACAATTTTAACTTTCAAATAGTCTAATAAATTTTGTAATATCAGTACACATACTATAAATATGTGTATCTTTATGTAGGAGTTTTATTTTAAATTGAGTCAACAAAAAATCAGAACCAGGTGTTTTATTCAAAATTAATCTCTTCCTCCAAAGAGTCTGCAGGTATTATACAACCATAGTTTTATATGGTCAAAAAAGTCACAACATACTGAAGCAGTGATGGTGGCTTATTCATAACTTAATTCCCTAAAACTTTTACTTCATACTTTCAATTCCTTATGGATGTATAATAGGAAATTGAAATGATTTTAATTTTACTCAGGGAATTATTGCTCATTTGAGAAACAGAACCCTAAATCCTTGTTCTCTCCATAAGAATGAAGTTCAGTGAGGGCCCAAGTGGTTGTTCTGCTTACTACTAGATCCCTAGCACAGTTCCTAGAGAGTTCCTGGTTCACTACAGAAGTTCAATAAATAACTGAATAAATGTATTTGTCCAAAAAGAGTAAGTGGTCATTGTATTACAACAACTAGGAAACACTAGGACCACACTTGTTTCTCTACTGGTATGGCCCTATTTTGTTATTTTGTCATTAATTTAAAAATCAAGTGTGAACACTCAGATCTCACCACCTCACAGCAGGTTACAATTTTTAACATAACATTCTATAGGTCTGCATATCTATCTTTAAATATATGAAGAATATATATTCAAGCTGCATAAAACCAGGTATGCCTTTGTCAAATCTTACCTATGAACTCCAGTAACACTCTCCTCTACTATGCCCTTGATTTTCTTAAACATGTTAGGATACTTCTTATAAATCCAGTGAGTGAGATCCCCTCCATCATCCAAGATCTGCAATAATAAGCATCAGTGATGTCATTTATTTTGCTGAAGGCTCAAGAGTTCCAGTGTCTTGTCGGGTCTGTATCCCAATTTCTAATTGCCAATTTTCAGATATTTCAAATTTCCCATAAGGCTATCTATTCAAAGTAACTTAAACCAGTATGATGACCAGTCATTATACAGAAGTAAAAGACAATGAGGGGTAAAGGCCCACTGTAAATCTCATAACCAGACATCTTCCCATATGACCTACCTACTACATGAAAATATACAGCAATACAATAAAGATTTTCTTATGGACTAATAGCTTAAGTGGTTATTTAGACCACTAGTTCTTGAATGTACTGTAGCTATTTAGAAAGCCTAACCTTTATATTAGCATAATTCTATTGGTTAAATTCAGGACTTTGAATATATTCAGCTAAAGTTTAGTTTAAATAAAGCCAGATAATTGGTCTCCTTCCCAGAACAATGGCTTATAAAAACTGTATTCATTAGCCCTTTACTTCTCCCAAAGTACAGGCACTTTCCTACCCAAAAATAAGGCAGCACTGGAGGGTTTTGCCTAGCACAAGCTCACACTCTCTATAAACCAAATTAAAAATAACTGGGAAACTGTGCAGCATGTAGGTGTGCAAGCATGCTTCTGAACAGCTCATCACTATTTCAGGTTGGGATGAAAGATAAACACAGCGCTGTGCCCACTGGAGCTTTCATCAGCAGAGGGAAACTTTTGAATTATAAATAAGCTAAAGGAAGACCAGGTTAGAATACTCTCAGGCACTAGGCTATGGCACTCAGCCTTTCATCTAGCTGTTGGCAATGCTTAGCAGAACTTTCCAAATTGTTATACTCATCCTCCTGGAAAGTCCCCACAGAACTGAGTTGCCCTCTATTGGCATGCACCCATTTTGCAGTCCCATTAATTATCAACTCAACCACAAGTGCTCACAATGCCATCCAGGACACTATTACACAAAATCCCCAACCGCATGTCTACCACCTGATCTCTTTTTTTTTTTTTGCTTCTGCTCTTGTTGTTGATTTATTCTCTGACTCAACTAAACCTTATGTGAGAACAGGAATCCAAGGCAGGACTCTCATTAAAACTCACACTCACTCCACATGACAGGTTAGTGCTCTGTTTTCTCCCAGTAGAAACCCTCAGAACAGATGCCCTGAGAAACAGAAAGGCTTCTCTGAGTTTATCCCTTTCTGCGTGTATGGAATCCCTCATGAAGTTTTCTCATGCAGCCTCTGATCCCTAGCCACACAAAAGATCAGAGACAAAAAAGATTGAGCAATTGTAAACTCTGTGTCTTAAGTCCCACTGTTCTTGCCCACTTTTCCCTTTTAACAAAGGTTATCTAATACAGGCAGGTAGTTGCTAACCCTAATATTTATTTAATGGATGTAGCCCATAAGTCTCACCATGTAATTCCACTGCAGAAAATTCTTGCCACCAAGGAATCTTCCCGAGATTGGAAAGCAAGTAAAAGTACTACATCTTGATAATATCCAAAGAGGTGTGGGTTCTGTTTTCTGGGGGGACAACTATTTTTATCCTTGTCTTACTCTCTTTAACTTTTTTAGTAGTCTGTGCTGGTCCTATAGTCTATAAAAGTTCTCTGAGTATAATCCCATGACCTCCCCATGTTCCTGATTATAAACTTAATGTCTTATTCCTAGTAGAAACCTCCTGGAGTATCTTTTTTAGGCCTGTCAGTCATACTTCCCTCTGTCACTGTTCAACTCTCTTAGAATTAGCCAGCTCACCTTACAGCAGAATCCTCCCTCTCTTTCAGGATAGGAAGGCTTTAACCCAGCTTCCTCAAACCAGCCCTTGGGGCAATTAACTTGGATTACAGAATCCAGATAGAGGTTCCTTCTCTCTGCTGTGTGCCAGGTGAAGCCTGTTCTGCAATTTTTAGCAGCAAACAATAGTTAAGACTAGAGCTCCTATTCTTTTTTGCAGTTAATTCCCTAATTTCTCCCCTCCCTCATATGCAAAGAAATATTTGCAAAGTAGGAGTGCCTCATATTTTCTGCAGCTGTTTGCTTCTCTTTGTGAACCTAATGTGCTATCAGCCTTCAGGAACTTAATCTCTTCAAATATGAAACAAAAATAAAGATGAAGCAAAAATAAGAAACTCAAAACTTTTTGCCTAGTCATCTTTCTTAAGATGGAGAATGAATAAAAAGAAATTTGAACTTGAAATCTCTTCAGGTTTACTATAACTTAGCATATAATTCTAGAGGGAAAGCTCAGCACTACAGGAGTTGTGTATGTGTGTATGTGTGTGTTGGATGGGGAGGGTGGGCAGTAGTAGGGTACGGTAACTCATCAGTCTTGCTTTTTAACCAGCCATGTGTGAACCCCAAGCAAAATTTTAATGTTGCTGATGAATATGAAGCTTCTAAGATTGGCGCCAACAATTACAGCATTCTGAGGCTATAAGGAAGTTCATTCTTCCTGGCGTGTCCTATGCACAAGAATCTAGCTCTCCTGGAACCCAGCTACATCAGAAAGGAAGGGAGGCAATTTCTCTCCTTCCTGTTGAGAAATCCTCTCCCAGGCCATGGCCTTCCCTCGTCTGTCCCCAAAGACCTTGACAGAATTATGCTAGCAGAAATCTAACCCACCATGTTTGGCTGCCAGCCCTCTACATTCACACATCTATCAATGCACCACCAAAAGTCATCTTCTGACTCTCCTTTCCAGGCGAAGACAGGAAATCCTGAGAAAAAGGAACAAAGAGAAACCATTAAAGACTGAAAAAAAGGGCTGACCCTTAAGTTTTGACAAGAAGATGCTGGTTTTCTCCAATTCCAAACTCTCTCATTCTGCTCTACTCCTTGGATTGACTTTATTCACTGATTAGTATTGTCTACATACAGCCCCTTCATCCACTCTTTTGTCTATGGCAATAATTTTGCTCTTGTTAGACCAAAAAGGACAAACAAAAGGGACAAGAGTGTGATGAATGCTAAAAATATGACTGAAGGGAAAAAAAAGAAACCAGAAATAAGTACTTCTTAATACAGTCAAACTAGAATTCTTACTATTTCCCAACTACATTTTGAGCTTTCTTGTCTCTATTAGTCCTCCCACCCTCTTCATCCCGAAAGCCCTACACTCTTCTCTAGTTAAAATGCTGTCCTTCTCACAGCCCACCTAAGTGTCATATTCCTAATGAAGCCTGATTAATCAGCTGGAAGTGATCTCTCACGGAATCTGAACTTTTATAAACCCCTTGTTTGTGTACTGACTGTGGATTTATGATCTGTTGTTGCATTTATCATATATGCCCTTGTATTGTCATTATATATATTATATACCATCACATATATTTATATATCTGTATTTTCTCTTCAACCACAAAATAAGATTCTTAGGTCAAAGACATTGTCTTATTTGTCCTTATATCTTTTAGAGTAGGTCAATGAGCAATTGTTGAAAAAAGAAGAAAAAAAAAGAAGTGAATGTGTATGTACAATTCATTGGGCTAAATATCTAGTGTGTGCTTTTCTACACATATTTTATACATTAATAAAAATCCTGTAGTGAATGAGTGGAAATAAAAGACCAATTGAAATACTGAAGTACTAGCAAAAAAGAAAGACATGCATATACTACAGAGCTTTCCCAGCATTTCTCAAGAAATCTGAAGCAAGTGTTTGGTACCCTGACCTGTGTTGTGCTGCCAGAGGAGCAAGGCAAGAAACTAGCAAAGTCCAAATTTCTCCATTTCTTTCATCCTTCAAGTGTCAGTGGCCATTGTGATCAAATATTAATCTGCCAGGCCAAGTCCTTTTTACTGCTGAAGCAGAAATACCAAACATTAAATCAGGGCAAACTGCTGAGAAATCTGCAGTACCATAAAACTATGCCTAAAGCATTTTTTTTTCCTAACACATATCACCTTAGAGAGTGAGTAGTGTCCACTGGTGCCCTAATATTAGCAAGTCAAGGCAAAGCATTAATAATGGAATAAACATAAGAAGATGTTTACCAACTGTAAGAAAAACAAAGTTACCTCGATCATATTTAATAAGAAGCCCAGAAAGAGAGCAAACTCATCAAGAATAGGGATCCATTTCTTCCAAGACAGCTCTTTTAACATTAGTCTTCCTTAAAGATTTACACTGAAACAATGGAACTTTTTGGAGACTGAGTTTAGCCAGACACAGAGAATAGGCAAAAGATCCTACCACTTTCTGCTAGAGCAGCAGCCACTTCATTGAGAGTAGAATAGATGTTGCAGGCTGCCCATCGGCACTGTGCCCCAAGGGCACCCAGAGTTTCCATAAGTACCTGTATTAAAAGAGAAAGCAGGAGATGAACAAGTCTGAACCAAACAATTAGTCAAGATAATTAAATCTATGTATTTGACAGCAAGAAGTATATTAGGAATAATGGAGGCCAATGATTTTCAAGTTATGCTCGACAGAAATTCTTCATTATTTTGAGAAGAGGGCAAAGGCTGGGAGTAAGCATGGAAGAAGCTGAGCTCTATGCTTTTACCTACGTGACATATTGGGCTTCCCTATAAGACTTTTAAGCCAAGGATTTTGGAACCAAAATATTTTTAAAAAACCACCAAGATACAGTTCTGCTTCTTCTTAGGATGTAGAAAGCTGCAAGAGAAGCTTCTACCCTAACCAGAAAGACTGGATAATCTACAAAACTGTAACTTTTCTTGAGCCCATCAAATAGTGGAAGTCATAAAGCAACCAAGTGAACTGAACTTCAAAATCAAAACTCCCTGTAAGGAGAGAGGGAATAATTTCATCTTCTGCAGAGAATGGGAGGAAGAGGTAGCTGCCATACATGAGGGTAAAATAAAATTAGCTTGTATTTTAATGTATTAGTAAAGCCTGAGTATGGGAAAGGGTGTCAGTTTGGAATTTCTGGTAGCCCCAGGCACAAGGGTAGTTCACACTCAAGTGCAAGCTCTTTTCCAGGGCTTCCTCCTAGTGCTTGCAAGAAAGACTGGGAAGAGATGATGGCTATGTTCAAAGACAGGCACAAAACCTGGGCACTTCACCACACTCTCACAGGAAGCAAAAGCCTTAAGCTGTAGGAAGAGGAGCAGGAATTATGCCTGCCACCTGGGACTAGGCAAAGCTCCACTGCTTCTAGGAGAAAATAGAAGCTAAAACTCTGCTCCTGGGGGAGTAGCAGGAAACCCCTTTGGGCCCAGGACCCTGCACTGATACAAAGTAAAGATCTGTCACCTCTCCAGAAGGGGCAGGAAAATATCTCCTGCAAAAGACCAGATACAAGGCAAAATTTGGCTGCTACAGAGGAGGGGCAAAAACAAAACAAAACAAAACAAAAACCCACATTCTCACAGAGGCCTGCCTAATACTGAGGCTCCACCAGGAGATCCAAGAACCCCACTTGCCCTCACCACAAGTCTAAGTCCAGGAAAACAGGAGCAGCAGTCTAAGTGCTGCATGTGGGGCTGGAAGATAGAGCCCCTCATGCCAAGCATGTGTAGAAGTAGCTGAAAGCTAAGGCTGGAGCCCAAACACTGAATAGAGTCCTCTGGTAACTCACATCACAAGGTAAACAGCAGCCCATTGCTGAGGAATTTGTAGCCTATGGTGCAGAACAACAGAACTGAAATCTAGCATCAGAATAAAGGAGAGTAATGGAGTACAACCATTGAAATAAAATATGAAACAATGATTCCACACAAATAAAAATAAATGAATAAATTGGAAGTTTGATGGAGAATGGAAAATTTACACAGTTTCAATTACTACCTCAC
Organism: Manis javanica; assembly: GCF_040802235.1. Taxonomy (NCBI): domain Eukaryota; kingdom Metazoa; phylum Chordata; class Mammalia; order Pholidota; family Manidae; genus Manis; species Manis javanica. Next base: position 22,019,816 of record NC_133161.1, read on the forward strand.
AAGATACTTAATAAATTACAAAAAGGAAAAATTAACTTTTACAGTAGAAAAGTCTGGCAGATACTTCTTCAATCAAGGGATCAAAACGCACATCATCAGTTATGGGAGAAATCTAAATAATGTGCCACCTGATAAGATCCAATGACAAAAATGCAGCATCACGTCCTACCAAAGATGCATAGCCTGATTTTAATAATGAGGATGCATCAGGAAAATCTGAATTGAGGACATTCTACAAAAAAATTCATCTATAATCTTCAAAATTGTCAAGGTCATGAAAGTCAAAGACAGACTGATGAATTGTTCCACGTTAAAGGAGAATAAAGAGAGATGACAATTAATAAGACACTTAACTATAGACTGGATATTTTTATTATAAAAAACATTATTGGGATGATTAGTGAAACAATGGGTCTGAGGATTAGGTGGTAATATGAATCAATGTTATCTTGTAATTTTGAATAGTTGTACTCATTGTATGAGAAAATGTTGTTGCAGAAGATATACCCTAAAGAATTTGTAGGGATAGGAGCATCAGGTTGGCAACTTAGTCTCATATGGCTCAGAAAAAGTTATCTGTACTGGTCTTGCAACTTTTCTATAAATCTTTATTTCAAATTTTTGAAAGATTATTTAAAAAATTTTAATCTACCGATTTGATCCTGATGTACTTTTACTACAATATATTAGATGGAGATAGTATTCTTTTTAAGAAGGTAGTGTGCCACCATATTGTACTGATTAAGAACTATTTAACAAGACTAAAGCTTTGGTTAAAAAGCTTGTTTTAAAATTTTCTGACAGTAGTTAACTCTGGGCACTGGTAATTTTCATTTTTAAAAATTTGTGTTTTCTAATATTTCTATACTAAATAAAACTTGTAATTAAAAATATGCTTTAATTGAAAAAAATACTTGCAAAAGTCTCTACTAATTTAGGCTAACCCCCTCAAATAACTGGTCCAAGGCCACATAGTTAGTTAATACCAGAACTACTTATATGTATTAGTTTCTAGTCCATACTACCTTACAATATCTGATCCTATTTTTTTCTCTTTTTTTTTTCAATTTAATTTCTGAATTCCTACAACTAGGATACCTGAGCTTGTCAAACAAAACAATAAGACTGAGACTTAACCTACTAAGCAATATAAATTGATTAGAAAAGAAAATGGGACCAAGAATACAAGAACTGTTCAAAGGACTATGGTAAAAATTGCTGGCTATTAGAGCTTATGCAGGAGTAAAAGTAGGCAGGAGAGGGAGAGGGACAGAGCTTAGAAGCTGGTTTAACCTGACTTTGAATCATTACCATTTAGCAAGGGAATCTGGTTAGAAGGAACTATAGAAACACACCTAAAAAATATAAATAGAGCCTATTAGAAAGATGGAGAGTAAACCATTAACTATTTCTGGAGTATGGGATTACACGAGACACAGTTTTTCTATGTTATAGATTATGGTAATGTTTGAGTATTGTAAATGAACTGCTTTTGTAACAGAAAAAGGAAATAGAGATTAAAAACAAAACAAAGCAAAATTCCTTTGTAATTGTCTTTTTAAAGAAAAAAGAAAAAATGTAGGGAGGGAACAATAATATTAAAATTGGAAAACTAATTTTGATTACTCCATCCAGGAAAAAATGGAATGGAACCTTGAAGGGGTATAATGTTCAGTGAGCCAGAGGCAAAAAGAAACTTAGCAACATGAGACACTACAGAAGCACTTACTATTTTAAGCCACCACACTGAAGGTCTCATGTCCCTGACTGGGGGAGCCCAAAAAGTTTCCAAGAGGATTCCTACCTTAATTCATTAGTCTATAGCTCCAAAAAGAGACAGATTTTCAATTTATTATATTAATTTTGGGCAGTCAAGGTACTCTTTCCCTCAAAGAACATGAGATCCAGAAAAGTCTCATGGTGAACTAACAGCAGCTTTGTATTTGTTGAAAAGTATCTGCTGTTCTTAATCAGGAATTTGGCCATATAAATGAGTCTTGTGCTTCAGGAGACAGTCTTTTGAAAATTGATCAAACCATACAGATGACCCGAATCTTTAAATCCTATAAAAGATTCCAAACTATTTCTCCAATACACCAATTTCCCATAGTGATCTCATCATGGTTGGCAACTCCCTATTACATCTTTGATGATGACTCTATGTCAGTGGTTCTCAACCAAGGAGCTCTAGAAAACTGAGGGCATTTTTGGTTGTCACAATAACTGGGGCGGGTCAGGGGAGTACTACTGGCATTCAGTGGTGAGGGCCAGGGATCTTAGGATTTTGAAAGTGTAGGGTAGTGTCTTACAACAAAAGAAGTGTGACACATCTGGTTCAATTTTCAAATATTCCAGTAGAAGTTCACATGGGAGAAAAACCTATTTTTAATTATCTGAATTTAGAACCTTATTCCACGTTAAATATTAATAAAAAGTACTTTTGTAGTTTTAATACAAAACAATAGTAGTTCTTCCAGGAATACAACTGTGTAAATCAAGAGAAACTCACACTTCTTGTTGTTGCTCAGGAACTTTAAAAAGTTGTTTATAACTTGATTATAATATGATTCAGAAAATCATATAATTTGGCGATGCTGCTCTGCTGCTCTGGAACCTATAACATTACTATCTATCTACATTTGTAGTGTTCTCATTAAATAATGCTATGAGTAAGTACAAATACCTGAATATTCTACTATACTTCTGCCAAGCATTTACATATTGAAATGCATTATTTCATTTTACTTTCCTTTTATTCCTCCTTCATATTTCAGGTAAGATTTATGTTAATTAAAAAACTTATGTGTACCTAGGTATATTATATCTGATTTTCATTTCAAGATAATACAGGGACATTGTAAAATATTTTTTCTAAAAGGGAACGCTCAGTATGATAGAGGTGGGTATCACTGGTCTAAATCAATCATGGTAATCACAGTCCCCTTGCCAGAACTGGTGGGGCATGGACATGTGATCCAGTTCTGCTCAATGACACAGAATGGAGTACCCTACAGGACTGCTGGGAAAGGTTTTCTTGCTCTTGAGAGAGGAAGAAACTTTGTCTTCATGTCAGTTTGTGATGGCTTAAAGAGCTAAAATCATCTTGCAATCAGCCTGAGAAGGGAGTAAACACAGTGAGGAGGCAGCTCCAGGAGAATCACAGACAAGAAATCAGAGCTCTGAGATCCCATGTCTGAAGTCTGCCTTACCTCTGGACTTCTAGTTATGTAATGGAATAGATCCCTATATGTATAAGCCAGGTCATATCAGGTTTTCACTTATTTGCAGCTGAAAGCAGCCTGACACAGAGTTGCCTTGTAAAAATGACTCAAAGAGAAGATCAGGGGAGGCAGTGTAGTATAATGGAAAAAGCATCAACTTGGGAGGCAGATATACTGAAGTTCAAATGTTGATTCAATGACTTACTAGCTGTGTAACCTTGGAAAAATTAAACTCTCTGATCTTCAGCTTCCTTGTTTATAGAATGGAAACAGTAACACCTACTTTACATGGCCATTATGAGTATTAATGAACTAATACTTGTTAAGCTTCTAACCCGTGTTTGGGATGTTGCAAGTACTCAGAGCTGGTTGGCTATTATTAACTATTACTACGTGGAGAAAGGAAAAGAACTCACAGCAGTCTGAGCAGTGATGTGTGTGCAACCCACAATTTTGGCTCCAGCCAAAGGTTTTTCTCCTTGAGCTCTCTTCCTCAAAGCCATCAGTGCAGGCATTTCTGAAAAGGCCCAATACATACACAGCAATATTAGGAGGGAATGAGAGATACAGAATAACCACAAAAACTTACTCTCTTAAGGTAATATCCTTCCCCTCATCTGGTTCTTTGTTAGATTTGGTTACTCAAAGGACCAAGCCATTACACCTGATTTTTCTTTTATAAAGGGCTTTCAGAGGCAGACGCTGCAGGGTTCTGACTCCCTATATCCCAGTCATCCTTACGTAGTCCCTCTCCCTATTCCTTGTATATTTGGGTTCCTTCAACACCCTCTGGAGTTCACTCACACCCCACAGTGTTTCATGAGCTCAGATTTCTTTTGTTATACGTATTCTTCAAAATCGCACTGAAATTTCATAAGCCCCAGGATGTAGAAAGGTATTAACATGGACAAAAAGACACAGGCAGCTTGAGAAGGAAAAGGTGCTTGTTTTTTTCACCTTGTTCAGCAATTTCAATTTCTCTTCGTCCAAATTCTGCCTGTTTGATGTTCTTGACACAGAAGTCAGTGCTTCCCTTAGAGTTCTTTTGCTGCTTGTCCCTGGGAGAGGTCTCATCATCAGAGCTATCTGTATATGAAGCCGCTGGAATGATAGAATAAAAAACCCTCAGGCGAATAAATGGCTTCCTCTAAAATTGCAAACCAAGGAGTGAACAGTGACTTCCATAGTCACCTGGCACCATGCAAATGTACACAGCTGTTAAGTATCTACAAGGCACTGTGGAGATGTCTCTATAATCCCCCATCAAAAGTGCTATCCACAGGTCAGAAAGAGGAAGCTGAAAAGGTTGCCACAGACATTCCCCCTGGTAGCATTAACTTGGAATGTGGGGCTAATTTCACCTTCAGAGGACGCAGAAATCCTTGAATATGCAAAAAGAGAGAGGTTACACCATGGTAGCAACAGGTTAGTTTTTAATCCAAGATCACGGCCATTACTTTACAGGTTTCTGGGTTCCTAGCTACCCTTCTCTCTCTGCTGCTTAAATGCCTGATGTAATTTCTGTTTTAGTATAATAACTGAAACAGATAAGACCTATAAAACAAGGAACCCATGGGAAAGTAACTAAGAACTACACAAAAAGTGTTTGTCTGACATAACAGAGCTTTCTTTTTTAAGGCTGGCTCTGATGAGGCTGAACTATGACTGCAGACCCAATTAGACATGGACAACGAAGTATTCAGTGTATTCTCCCTTCTTGCTGGCTTCAGTGGGTCCTGCATTAGGCATTTTAGATTCCCAAGTGGGTAAATCCTCTTTGCATATAATAAAATGCTCTGATGACTGAGTCATTTAGCAATATACACTAGAGAGTAGAAGGTCTGAGACTTGGTTGTGGCTAACAGGCAGCTGCTTCTGCTGCTATTCTCATGTTTACCTGAGGTATTTTTAGTCTTCATGTAATTCTGTAGTTGCTAATCATTTGCTGTATAAATTTAATTAATCCACTTCCATGATTTATGTCTAAGTTTCTGAGGATAGTTTCTTCTGAATTAGCCCTCAAGGGGGGCTCTTTTTTTGGGAGGGGTAGAGGGCAGGTGGGGAGGAAGCTGGGGATATGAAGCTCTGTCGATAAAGCATTATGTATCTCTCAATGGGATAAGTACTTTCATCACTTTTAAGGGGAGAAAGCGGCAAAAGCTCACAGCTTCTTGGGTCTGCAGTGCTGACTGATTTACATCCAGAGAATTAAGGCATTTCTGGATTTCTTAGCAAAGGGTCTATCTCTGGGAGGGCTGTAAAAGGCAAGTCTGACCTTGTCCAGTTAATCAGGCATGGCACTATTAAAGGTGTGGGCAGCAGGGGCCTAAGTATCTCTCTTGGAGTTGGAAAATTGCCCTGGAGCAAAGTCCTAACACGAGGCAACAAGAATGAGCATAGGCACCAGGGGAGGTGAGGGAATTAGTAAATCCCCAAAGGGACTTTTGTTCTTAAAGAAACTAATCTGTACAAAAAGTTTGTGCTTCTCCCCTCCTAGGGTGAGCAAGAGCTCAAAGTACCTTTGGCAACAGAGCCCAGAAACAGCTTCCTGGGCAGTCATCTGTTTCACTCATCAATACTCAGAAATAGTTTATGAACTGGAGGTTTAGGGGACCCATGCTTCTATCACCTGAGGGGAAAAAAGATAATAGCTGTCCCTAATCTTGATACGAATCTATTGCATAATTGCTTTTGGAGAAAGTGTCTACATTCAGAATATTCTAAAACTTGATATCCTTTTCTAGAATTATGATTTTTACATCCCCAATGGCCATTTAGTGGTTGTGTGTTCTGGAGTCAGACAGACTTTGGTTGAAGTCTCAGTCTCTGTTTCTGGGTGTATAAAGTAGAAGTTATACTAGACCTTGTTTAAGTGATACTAGAACCTGTTTAATGGGGTTAATAATTCATTCATGTATTCAGTCACTCACACATTCAGTTGTTCATTCAATAAATTTTTATTGCATATCTACTATGTACTAGGTGTAGTCTAAGTGCTGGGAATACAGTAGAGATTAGTACTATCTTTACCTTCATGGAATTGTCAGTCTAGTAGGTGGGTTAGAGATGAAATAACTAATTACAAATTAACTATTTCGAGTTTTTCTTTCCATAGAAGACATGGCTTGTTGGAGCCAACTTGTTGAGAAGATTAAAATAAATTAATGTAAGTAAAGTGCTTAGAGCAATGCTTGGCACAAAGTAATCCAGCACTCAATAAATGATACCTGATATTATTACCAGCTTTAGATATTTTTAATTCAATACCAGATATAACATCTTCAGGTGTTCTTACTCAGTTTCAGGGTTTTGAATGGGAGAGGAATGACATACATACAATATTATTTAGCAGTTTCTTTTTTTTCTACTCCGTCATCTACTAATCTACCCAAGCAGCAGGTGGTTGCTGGCAGTGACTAAAAAGGTTGACACTCAAGTCCTAACTCTACCCAGAATAGCTCTCTTTTATGCCTCTTCAGCTCTAAGGATGAGTCAGGAAAACAAACAACACCTCCACCACCACACCACCCCAAACACACCAAATTTCCCCTTATAAGAAATACTCCAATTTTTGGTTTGTTTCCTTCCAACTCACAAGAAAAAAAAACTATTTATACCACTTACCTATTCTAAAAGGGAAAAATGATATTTTATTTTCTTAACAGTAGTCAACTGGTTACAGTTAGCTCAACCAGTGTTTTTCTTTGAGCCAAAATAGATTTGTTTTCAAAGAGCCCTTCATACAGATTTGTTATCATCTAAGAACCAAAAGTATCAGTTGTCTAAGATGTCCTAATACGTGAATGCAAAATATCTGACCCAGAACAACAAAGGGTTATTTTTGCAAACAGAGTGAAAAGATTATTCCTGAACTAACATGACACTTATTTTTTAAATCTATACTCTTTTCTGCCACTATACATAAGTAGCACATTCATGAAAATTGTTAGGATAACATGAAAGACTTTTTCCTCAGAAAACATAGAGAAATCCAACACACACATATACACAAGCTTGAATAGTTTCTAAAGGGTTTATAATTGCCAACATACCTGAAGCCCAGAGTCATAATTTAATTAAAAATGAACAATCAATAACCAAGGCAATAATCTGAAATATAGGTCTGAGACTTTAGCTCTAGCTTCACCTCTAATTGATTAAGTGACTAATTTTCAGTTTATCCAACTGTAAAATAAGTATAGTGGATCCTCTCTCCTCCCATCATCAGAAAAATCTTATGAATAAATAATAGCAAAAAAAGGGTTCAATTTCTAGGTAGAAAAGTAGAATAAAGTAAAATATATCTTTGCCCTGGATGTTCTTTTGTTTCATGATATCCCAGAATCAAAACATAACTTGAATCACTACCCATCCTCTAACCCATAGAACATGCATATAACAAGTTCTATGGCTCAAGTCTGGTTAAGCCTTATCTCCTAGCAGCTGTGATACTGTGGGTTACTGTTAGGAGAAGCAGTCAGACTCCTGGTCAAATTAGTCCTATTAGACTATTTTAAGTCACATAATTTCTCTTGGGCCCAATCTATTCATTTGATAATGGAAATAACAGTAGGGACCTGTGTGTCAATGCACAGCAGATTTCACTGGTGAGTAACACTCTAGAAATATGTGAAAAGCTATGTTAGCAACCAAAATACAAACAAACAAATGAAACTTTGTTATTTGGAAAAATCTGAAAATATTGCAAACTTTCTAAGAGCCAACTATGAACTAAGGGACTTCAGTCCTCCTTTATCTTTAACCAATTAACTCACTGTAAAGACAGCCTTTACAGAAATGTATCACTGAGAATGATCTGACTTTGAAGAAAAGTCTCTTTCGTTCATTTGTTTTTATGAGGTTTTGTGTTTAGGGAGAGGGTTTTTAGAAGTTTGTTTCTTATAAAATAATTTTAGGGATTAATGCAGTCTTTTTCAACCTGGGTTCCACTAGAATCAAGCCCTAATGCCTTTAAGCATCCATTGAATATATGAATTAACTTCTCTCCTATCCATCTAGAAGGGTACTTAGTTTGAACCATCATTTGGAGAACTGAGAAAACAGTCTCTCAAATTATTTTCTGTGGTCTGTGATTCACTTGAGGAACCCTGGATGAGAAAGGCCAGTAGAGGTTCCTAAATGAAAGCATGGCAAAACTTAGTACTAGGAAGGGAATAAACAAAACTTGAAAATGATCTAACAAAACTTAAATCATTAGGAGGAGAAAATAGGCCTCTAAGTATCTTCAGCAAAATAAGCACTTTTGATGGGAAGGTATGTTTTTTTGAAATGTCATAAACCTTCTCCTAACTACTCACATACATAGAGTATATCAGAGATCTCAACAAGGGTATTAAGTATAAAAAGAACACCTTTCATCAATATATTTTATTATTGAGCACCTCTTATGTGTCAAAACAGTTTTAAGTGATGGGAATAAAGAAGTATGAAACACAAAATCTCTGCTCTCTTGGATCTCATACTCAAGTAAGGGGAGAAAGATGACAATAAATTACTAATATATAGTATGTCATATGCTAATAAGTGCTATGGAGAAAAATAAAAGAGGAAATTTGATAGCCAGTGTTGGGTAGGGTGTTCATACAGTTTTAAAAGAGTAGCCAGGATAGGCCTCAATGAGAAGGTGATCTTTGGTTAAGAACTGAAGTAGGTAGGATGCCCAGCTAGGGTATCTTAGAGCATTCTAGGGAGAGGAAATAGCAAATGCAAAGGACTGAAGGCAGGAGAGTGCCTGGTATGTTTTAAAATAACAAAATAACAGTAAAGAGGCTAATATGACTAGAGTGAAGCAAATAGCTGGGAGAGAAAGGAGTTTGAGGAAAGCAAAGATGTGATAAGACGTTAATGTAATGCGATGGTTAAGAGCTTTGTAGTCCACCATAAGAACTTAAGCCTTTGCTCAGAAGACTGAGAAGCAATTGGAGAGTTTTAAAGTAAGAAGTGGTAAGACCTGATTTATTTTAAAAGAATGAATCTGGTTATATATGGTGTTGTGACTAGATTGAGGAGGGGCAAAACTCAGGACTCAGTTTTTAAGACATGGGAGGTTTGAGATGCCTTTAAAACATCCAAGTAACAGGATGCTTATAATGTATGCTTAAAATGGGTTCCAAGGTCTTATTGACATGGATCGCATACCTTCTTGTTTTTAGAAAGTTTTGATTCAATTCCATTATTTCTGGCTTTTCATTTGATGCATTGGGAGCTTAAATACTTCATATAACTTCCCACTGCCTCTACTATGAACATTAGAGTCTGCAGGATCATACAACAAATCACACATGAATCAAAGCCTAGAAACTAGGTCTCTCCTAACTCCTAGTCCAAGACTCAAGGTAGTAGGCATCTCTGTTCAGTTTGTTTAAAAGGGCTTGACAACTGTTCAACAACCAAAACAAGGCAGCAGCTCTAAAAAAGGGAGCAAACATAGTCTTATGTTTCATTTTAAAAGCATTGAGTTTATGGAAATAACACTTCCTATAGGTTAGTTCATACCATATCTGGAATATTATATTAATAGGCATAATATTTTTAAAAAGACACCATCTGGAATATATCCAGATGAGGGTAACCAGCACAGTGGGATGTACTCAAAATGGTGTTTATTTCTACATAAAATATTTAAATTCCAGGATTGTTTCAGAAGCTTATCAGCAACTAAATAACTTATTCTGTAGCTTATCAGAAACTAAATAACTACATAAAGTAAAGGATCATTGTTTGCTCTAAAATGCTCCCAAAGAGGCCAGATGGCCATTTGTCAGGGATACCATCAAGGTAATTCCAGCATCCAGTGGGAGGCTGAATAACTGAACTTTAAGTTATTTTCTATCTCCAGGATGTTTGGACTCCATGCTCCTGAACTGCTTATCTGTAAATAAATATATGTTAATAATTTTTTACTAAAAAGAATGGCAATTTCATACAGTTCAACCTAAAGGTCCAAGTTTTCCAGGGTGACACCAGTCAATACCACCAATGAGCTATACCAGGCAACTGTGTGTTTACTTAGAAACCAAGGGCATCAATCACACTCTTCTAGGTAAATTAATTATTTTTTAAGTACCTTCCTTGCATATAGGGGTTCAGTGGGAAGGAAGGCATTGGTTTTCTCTGCAGGAACAGAGATGGAAGTGTGGATCTAGTGTATAAGGAAGAGATTGAGCTGGAGTTATAATTTGGTATAGTTATTATTTAGTATCAGTCTTTAGATAACATGCACAAACTCACAGTCTGAAATGTTACACACTGTTTTGTGATTCAGATTTTCACAATTATTATGATTTCCAATATTATATTAACTGGTTCATGAATTTTCAACATTGGTATTACAGCAGAATAAGACAGATACAAAATTTAGTTTCTTTAAACAAAAATCCATAGGGATTTATATCATGTGCTTTACATCATTCAGTTATTGTGGAGAAAAGTAAAAACCAAAATGTAAAAAGTATAAATAACAATCTACCCAACCTAAAAGTTAGAGTTTCACAAACAAGCTTTCTTCAACTTTATATAACAAACACTACTTTCCTATTTGTGTGAAGAACAAATAAAATTTCAGGTCATAATGAAAATTTTCTCAAGAATATTACTATTTATAATTATAAAATAACTAGGGCCAACACTCAGCTTCCTTCCTCATTCCAACACAAGAGCAAAATAAAATAGCTCCACTATAGGTCAGACACTTACTGGGCACTGTTGCATAAATGGTCAATGCCCTCAAGTTACATGAGCTACATGGCAATAGCTCATCTGGCATTAAATGATAATTCAGCCTCAGGGCCCATATATTTGCATTAACCACCACTGCAAAGGAAGGAAGGAAGGAATAACAAGCAACACAATATCCCAGCTTAGAAGGCAAAGGGCTCACTTGAATTAGTTATAACATTTTCACTGTTTCTTGGGGAGGTGAAGTATTCCCAGTTATTTTGCAAGTACCTGATGGAGGAATTGGGAAGTCCTCTTTTATTTTCAAAGAATGGAAAAAACAAAAGTCATTACACATATTGTTCAGTGAAAGTCATCAGGGAACTACATACCCCACCCTCAGAATAAATCAGAACTCAGTCTCCTTGATACCCTCTTCTGCTCTGTTTGGAAGAGAAGGCTGCTATTAAGCGCTGCTCTGAATGTCCAAGAGGAATCCAAGGTTTCCACCCAGAAATTTGGCCTAAATTTTGATGGAGAGTCAAAGTGTTTATTCCAAAGCTCAAGCTTGATCATGCTTAATTTGCCTTGGATAGACAGGAGGGTCCAGAGCAGTTCAGTACTCACCTGAGCTGTAGCTGTCAGTAGATGACTGAGAAATGGATCGAGACAGAGAACGACGTCCAATTTTGGTGGGACGTTTGTTGAATTCTTGCTTCTGGTCAGCAAATTGAATCTGCTAAGAAAAAGAACTCTAGTTATATAAAGGAAAAGAACTTCCATTTGGAGATGGCAATTCAAGGCTTGTATTACAGCACCTTACTTTCCCTTGCAATTGATCTGACTGTACCAACCCACACTTGGGATGTTAATTCTTTCTGGAGAAAGAATGATTTTTCATTCTTTACCTACTATGTTTCTATCAAACTTAAATCTTTGCTTCACTCTCTGACTATATGTCTTTTACAATAAAATTGTGACCAACAAAAAAAGGAGACTGGTTAAAATGTATTTTTAGAAAGCTGAGGCATATTCAGAAATCCTTTCAGTAGTTTTACTGAAAATTAAAGCTTGAAAGAATCTTTAACACTATTCCAATATTCATATATCTTGATAAGAAAACTGCAAGGTACAGAAAGGTAAAGTGACTTGCCTTCAGGTTTTACAATGGTATGGTATAATGAAAAGAAAAAGTTTTCCATTCAGACAGAACTTTCTTGAACTGCATTCAAATCCTAGTTACTCCACTTATCAGCTGTGTAATATTGGTCAAGATGCTTTTGTGAGCCTCATTTGCTCATAAATACAATAAACATGAAAGAACTTAAGTTTTAGATGGTTAAATGAAACAATATATGTAAACTGTGAAACTTAGTGGAAGATTCAGTAAGTCCTCTCCCCCACCCCTACAGTTCACTGTTCTTGTAACTCTTGTAGTAGTCACTCCAGCTTTTAAAGGCTTTCTAAAATGAATTAATTAGACTTTCAGAACTAATAAGTAAACATTAATTTGTTAATGTTTGGTATCATAAAATGCCAAAGAGCCACAAAATAGATAATTTATTAACAGATGTAGGAGTGGATGACTGTACTCAATACTCTGAGGGTTACATTTTGGACAATATTTTTTAAATTGCAATTTTATCTTTTTCTCCTACTGTTAAAGGTTCCAGATGATAGTTTATAACACTTTACAAATCCACACTCATATAGTTTATTCAAGAAACTTTCCCCCCCTAACTGAATGTTTGCATAATTGCTTAAATTATTCTAGATCCATAGTGGCAGGGATGCAGGAGGGATCAAAGATTGACAACTGATTCTACCTTACAGGATAGATAAGATGGTTCCTTGATGGACAGCATACAGATACAGCATATCAGAATGAAAGCAGCAACTGATGGCTAGTTTCCTTCAGTTAGAGGTAATTATTGAGTCATTTGAGTATTGAGACAAGGGGACCAAAGCCAAGCTGAATTAGTTTAGCATGCCTTTTAGGGGAATTTATAATATTTTCATAGCTATAACAACAACCTGTGCAGTACTTTAGAGTTTCAGAATTATTTTCAGCAACAGGAAAATTAATTGGATTAGAAGCTCTTCACAAAATGAAAAATGACAAAATTTGACTATTTTGCTAAAACAGCAATTGATTCTAGAAAGAGCAAGTGTACTTTCTTCAGAATGTGCATGAACTTCCACATATTTCTCCTATCACAGCACTCATCACACTGGGTATAACTAACCACCTGTATCCTGTATAAGCCATAGGCTCCATAAAAGCAGGAGCTTTTATCTTTTTTACCCATATATCCTCAGGCACAAATGTGGGCTGAAACAATGAATCTGTAGTGTATTCTATCCTCATGTCTGTACTTGGTTGAATACTAAGTAAATTATGGTAAGCATAAGGCAAGTCTAAAATTAAAAGAATTTACAAAAATTATGGCATTAAAAGAATTTTTAAGGGCAGAAAAGTTGGAAAGGGTAAGGAAGGTGAGAAGATACAGATGGGGATAGCAGTCAAGCTCAAAACTCTGGCTTCCATTTCACCAAACTTGTTCAAGACAACAATGTCTTTATTCTTTTTTTGGAGGACCTTCTAGGAAATGGAGTAGTAACTGACTTTTCAAAGGCCACACTGAGTCATTAACTTCAGCACTGCCTCCTTCAAAAATGCGTGACCAATAAACCTGCCTCAGATACATAAAGACCCTCTCCTACCTACCACCACTAGAGGGGGCAGTCACTCTACTTCTCTAGATGAGTAGGATCCAGGTGGGTGGGTACATACAGACCCATTTACCCCAATAACATGAAACCAGATAGCCATCTTACAATCATCATCTCAAGTCAGTTTCTCTAAGCCAAGCCCTCTTCTCTATAAAGTCTTTCTCCATTTATAGTAATTCCTCCCACCGAGGTCAAGTTTAGGCTATCTTTTGGCACTGAAGAAGACTAGGCTTTCTCCTCTCAAAGACAAAGGGTTCTAAATCTTTCTTACCTGTTAGACACTGAGCTCAAGTTTCTTCAAGACAGAAGAATATTGGAAAGATTCCAACCACTTACACAGAATAAGTATACAACTTTCCCAAGAAATGTCTTTTACTGACAACCAGAACACTTGGTTTAAGCAGGTCATCCCTGGTGCCCACCTCCCCTCAAGAGTTAAATGCCATTACATATTCTTCACTCAACAGCTCACCTTGTAACACAGTAACCTACCCACCCCAGCTGGGGTGCTCTGGTAAATTCGACCCCTAGCTTTCCTACCTTGCCCAACATCTGAGTCCTTTACAGTAACGTTCCTTTTCCATTTCAGAGAAAACTGCCTAATTCCAACAGGCATCAAGGCAAGGGTGGGCAAGAGACTGTTAGGAGAGAGACAGCTCACCTTATGCCGAAAGGAGGGATGAAGGCAGGAAAGGAGGGAAAAAGCAGCTGGCCTTTTACAATAATGGCTATAGCAGCAGCAAGATTGGTAAATAAGAGTTTAGCCTCACCTGGGCTTTAATCCCAGAGTTGCCATTGACAACGTATTTCTTCTTGTTGCTCAGCATAGTGACATTCCCAGCCCTACTGCCACCTTTCCCGTCCAGGGACCCTTGTGGCTAGGCCTTTAAACTTTCCTCATCAGCAATTCTGTTGGCTCTAGTTCTAGCTGGCTTTTTTTTCTTTTTTTTTGGTGGGGGGGCTCCCCTTCCCTGGAATCCCTGAAGCAGCTCCAACAGCCCTTCCAGCAGTGGAGCCCAATTTAACAAGGCATTTCTGTTAGTAGTTCATCAGCCATGCCTAATTCTGGTGGCTGCTTTGCTTTTATTTATTTTCCCCCTCTAAACACCTAATTACATGGACCCTCTGACCCCTAAACCTTAACAAGTCCCTTGACAAGGCCCAGCTTGCATGAGCATAACAATAGCTTATTTATATAACCGGTGCACTTTTTTGCCTGCTATAATTAACTTGCTAATTAGGTTCCTTTTTAACCTTACCTCCTCCTTTTCTGTCAGATGATTTAGTTAACCTAGTCCCATTAGAAAAAAATTAACTGCACAGCTACTAAAACAATGAGGGACTCTATTAAGACGGTAAGAAAAAAATGATGGTGCCAAGTGCTCAGGCAGGCCATACCCTACGCTCTATTTCCTTGGGTTAGACAGACTGGGGACACTGGTTTCAGAAATGTCACCAAAGTAATCAGTTTTCTCAGACTGATGCTTTACTCTTAGTTGTGCGTCTTTTATAAAGTTTTGACATCTGGTTTCTACTGTCAAGACTGCTCCTGATTAGGTGTTCATTGTCTCTATATGTTTTTTTCAAAAAAGTTTTTAAAAAACTGTGTTTTGTGGATGGTGCGACTACAAAGGGGGGAACTTTACTATTTCCTCAGAGTCCTGAGAATCACAAAGACATAGTTATATATCAAGTAAGGAGTCAAATGATTGGGCAAAGAATCACATTATTTATTTGTTGATTCCTGAAAGGGACCCACTGATTAGGAAAGCTGCCATCAACTGTTAAGTTATAGAGACAGGGGTGGGAATGTGATCTGAATTCTTCCTTTAAAAAGGGACTGCTTGTCAAGCACAGAAAGAGCATTAAATGGTAGATTCTTTTTTTAGGATATTCTTTATTTTGAGGGAAAAGGTCTCTGGAAGAACAGAGGAAGGGAAGGAGAACTAATATTTCTTAAGTACATATGCATAGCCCTGTGTTTATGTTCTATTTAAATATATAAGTATCTTAAAAAGTAGGCATTATTATCCCCATTTGGCAAATTAGTGAAGTGCAGTTCTGAGAGAACAAATGATTTGCCTGAGGTCTCACAGCAAGTAAGTGATGGGACTCAAACGAAAGCCTGTGTTCATGTCAGAGCTGAAGCTCCTTCCACTATACCACACCTTATGATATTAATTATCAAGCCAACTCCCCATCCCCATCCTAATCCCAGGGGCACTAGTCAGACCTCATTCCTCTTATCTTTAAATTTATTTAACTTAAAATTATTCCTTATATTTACTTTCTTATCAGACTGGATCTCAGAAATGGACTCATCTCAGAATGACTTGGGGGCTCTGATCAAATCACAATTCTAAAATGGCTAATCATATAAGTATTTGGAATCTAACAGCCCTTTGATTGTAACTTTGCCCAGTGCCACTATCAAAAATTGAAATGGAAATTCATTGAATGCAAATACTGATGTTCACCATCACCTATTACAATCCTGACCTCTTACAATTTCACAAAATGAGACAAACCAGTATTTTTCTGCTTGATTAATCTCTAAACTTCTGCTCTTCCTAACCAAGGACGTTCTACCAGTACACTCTCAGTTGGTTCCTCACTTTCCTCACTCAGGTAAAATGGAACTCCTTGGTCCCATGGCTCATGTCACTAGACCTGAGCCAGAAGGAGCTGCAGATCTATACCAAATACAACCAGAAGACATTTTAGGACACTACTACTAACAAGGAAATCAATTACAATTAACAGGTTTATCTAAAAATATAGTTCTGGAACTTTATTTTAGGTGCATCAAAATCACCCAGAAGGCTTATTAAAACATTGCTGGGCTCCACCCCCAGAGTTTTTGATTTAGTAAATCTGGGTGGGGTCCAAGATTCTGCATTTCTAGCGAGTTTCCAGTTGATGCTGGCTGCTGGTTTGGGGCCCACACCTGCAGAATCACTGCTGTAACTTTTCTCAAAGCATGAATAAAGCAGCCACAATTCTCTGGACTGTCCTTAGCCAGCTATTTTTCCTATCTGTGGCTACAACCATGAAGGCTATATATATATATATATATATATATATATATATATATATATATATATATATATATATATATATATATATATATATATATATATATTCATAGGCAAAAAAGAAAAGGTTATTTAAAAGGTCAGAGAATAGAATGAGGTGATCTTTTCTTTATACCCAAAACAGGGTATAAAGTGAACTGGGTCTAATTCTGATTTCCACACTTAAAGTTGTTAAGAATAGATAGCTAATATGAGAAAAACAGGTTCATGGGGAAGACAGAAGATCTATCTACCCTAATCTTTAGGGTATCAGGCTAAGAGAAAACAATTAATTCCTTTTCAAGTACATACAGTAGTACTAAAAAGGATGATAATCAGAGGTCCTCTCTGTAGCTCCGTTTCTTAAGATTTCTAGCATTTAACATCTATAAACCTCATTTGTAAAATGGGAACAATAATATGTACCTACTTTGTCTACCTGAAATGTGTGCTGAGAAAATAATCAATGTGATAGGGTTTTGGAGACTACATAATGACACAAAAGTGTAACATATTTATATTTCTATTTTTTTAGGCCAGAAGTTCCTCATCTATGAATCCATGGATGTCTAGACTTCCTCCCCCAAAAAAACAGAATGTGAAATTTTGTGTATGTGTCTATTTCCCTGGGGGAAGGGCCAATCATTTTCATCAGTTTCTCAAATGGGTCTCGTCTGTGTCTATCCTCACCCAGGGTTATAGTCAAGCTACCTCTACCACCATTTAGCAGATACTTTGAAGATTTTTGTCTCACTTCCAAGTAGATACAGTCAAGCATTCTTAGAGACCTCTCTCCCTTCCAAGTCAAATGAGCTGCTGAAACAGATTTTTCACCTATAAAAGGGATTATATCTAGCTGAAAAAAAATCGGATAACCAGACGGCTGGGAACTCTAGAAAGTCAATCAGATTTCTTATGGAAAAGTACCAAGTACTACAGAGAACTTGGGTGGGAGGAGGAAACATTTAAATGTAGAAACTTAAAAAAAAAGGTTACTGCTGATCTCCATGCACATAAGAGGAGCTATTGCATCTACCAGTAGGGTCTAAAGATTTCTCAGAGGAAGTAATAACATATTAATAAGGACAATCCTTGAAAGGATGTGTTCCCCAACCTTTTAGCAGTAAAACTGCCTGAACAAGAAAATCCTTCACATGAAAATAACTGAGCAGCAGAGGCTCCAGCAGAAGTTCTCCAGTGACTGATGGAATGTTAACTTGAAGGTCAGCCTTGTCAGTTCTCCAGACTGGAGTTCTTCAGACTTCATGCTGGTTTAGATGTGAGTACTGTCAGCTGCTGTCTGTGGTTTCTGAGTCCTATTCTCTGAAAGGTATGCAAGTTCCTTTTTGCTGATCAGTAACAAAAGGGGAGGTGTTACAATGTACCTTCTCTGCTACATTTTGATCCTGAAAGAGGGTTTGACAGCCCTGTCATATTTCCTTTGGAGGTAAGGATAGTCTCAGTGGAAATTTCATTACATTAATATGTACACTGGAACATGAGTCAGACATTTCTTAAAGCAAGTCTCTTAATTTGAAATTTTGGACCACAATGGGAGATGGCTCCAGGGTTTGCTTTTGGCAATTAAAAGGTACTCTAACCTTTCACAGGTAAAGTCTGGAAATCTACAGGCAATACACTAGAGGGTGCTCAGTGGCTCACTTTGCTGGCTAACTGGGTATCAGTGGCAGCTTAATGAAGCACTTGCAGACCAGGTCAGAAATGGACTTACGTGGTATCTGAAAGGAAAGCTCAGGAGGTTAGTCTTTGGCAAGGAAAAGATAACAGATGAAAAAATTGAGTTACTGACGACAGGTCACTCCCTACACTGTCTCATTGTTGTTAAAAAAAAAAAATCTACCGATCAAAAGGTATATTCATGGTTTCTGAGAAGGGCCAAGAAATCACTAAATTAAGAGATGCTATATTAAAAACAAAGCAGAGCTGTGCTTATTAAAGAATGTTTTCTAAAAGCTAGAGAGCTTAATCAATATCCCTTAAACAATAGTCACACTAACTCCTTTAGGACTGTTTTCTTGCTCATGTAAATTTAAAAAAAAGTAAGTAGGTAAGTGTTCTGTAGGAGCACCTCTTGAGTGATGTGCTCAGCAGATAAGACAGTGAGAACTATTTTGAGAATAAGAGTTACTATAAAACTTTATTGCTACTGAGTTGACACATTAATGTTCTGTGGAATTCTCCCATACCATTCCTTTATAATAGTACCAAAGTTCAATATTTTAATGTGGTCTCTTCCCTAAGAAAACCAAAATTCTTAATCCCCCTTCTTGTTCTTAGTGAGTGGCTGGAGATTCAAAAACAAATTTAAAAACCCAACTAGAATTAGTACATGAATACTTTCCACTAATTCTAAATTACTTGAAAATTCTATATTACTTGAAAAAAGCCTAAGGATGGGTCAGACTTCTTTCCATCATTGTTTTAAAACTGAGCACAAGGTCTGAAACACCATCAAGAACAACAGCAATACAATAAAAATAATAAACAACAGTTGTGACAATGAGAGTTTAAATGTGGGCTCCTCGGTTGGGCCTTTGTTAGGCCCACTATATACTCAGTCTCATTACCAATGACTATTTCTTTAAGTTTGTAATTCAACAAACACTGAAAAGAACTTGGAATGCATTGTATATAGTCTAACCATTTTATATATATGTATTTTATATGTATTAAGACAAGCTGGGATAGACTAAGAAATCAGGCTAATTCTAGAAGAAAACAGACAGTTAGGAAAATAAAGATGGTTACTGTTTTTGAATCAAAAGTTGAAATTGAATCTAAAATATTAGGCTTTATGTGCCAGTTCTAATCAACAACTAAATCCTTACTATCACTATATTAAAAATATCAGGCAAATATGGTATTTTGAAGAACAGTACCAAGAGAGCTATAGTTCCTGTGTCTCAGAAATATATATATAAAGTATATTTAGGGAAATGTTTTGACTGGAGGGAAAAAAATGGGCAGGTAGGGGAGAAATGTCTTAAATAATTCAGAGACTTGACAGAGCACCATTCTACAAGTTATATTGTTTTTACTCCCCTTCACTCTTCTTTTTCTTTACCCCCATGAGAAGTAAATGCAAAGCAATGACAGGGTAACACAATCCATGCAGTACACCAGAAGCAGTATGGAAGCCCCAGCCCAGCACAGATAACGTGGCTATAAACTGTTGTCAAGCAACTCTCAGACCTGCCCCAACTTTAATAGTAATTAAGAAACAGGGGTGACCCAAGACATAGGAACTAATCAGAAATTAGAGTAATAAGTGTTTTCCCAACCACAGGTCTTTGATGGGAACTTCTCACAGGCAATCAATCTCTGACACCTGTCAGAAACAGTTGCCTTATTATCAAGAAACACAAGAAAAAGCAAAGCAACCGAAGAACTCACCATCCATTCAGGCATGTGAAAAGCTGAGGTGCCCTCATTACCGTCCCACTTCTCCATAGTGCAGGCTTGGGTAATATATGTCCTGAAGCAAAAGGGAAAGCTGGTTTGGAAATGCCAGGGTTTTCTGAGTGCCCAGATGGAGAACCAAACCTAGTGATTCAGAAGTTCACTGTATCTAGCCAGAGCTGCATCCCATTTCACAGGATCCTTAGTCAAATCAAAACGTTAGTCAACTGCCTGACAAGTCCCTTACCAGACAGCTTCAAACTTTCTGCTTCTGATTCAAAATCAGGGCAGACACAAGGTTTGCACCCAGGCACTGAACCTCCTACAGGGCACTCACTATTTCAGCTACCCAAACACTGTTCCCCCACCTTCCCAGAGGGGACATTCTGCAGCAACAGCCAGTCTGCCTCTCCCTATGAGTAAGGCACTTGTTTCTTTTCTCCCGCCCCTCAGGACGCGTCACTGGAAGTGCTGATACCAAGATCAATAAAGATCGAGGTTAAGAGGGCACTCCCCTTTCTCAAGAGTTGTTTGATTTGGATCAGTACTATAAATGGGCGTTTCCTTGAAATCAAGAGTTCCTTATGACTTTCAAGTTTAAACAGCTATGCAGAAGCTTCCCATTTGCTCTCACCAGGAGTCTGGCATCAAGCTCTGGCATATCTCAAGTTAAAATTTTATAGCATGAGGGAGATTTGGATGGAGTCAGGAAGATCTCTTGCAAAATCAGAACTTATTAGAAGCACTGCAGAAAGTTCTGGGAGCACAACTCCCTCTGCTGGCTGTCTGTGCTCTGTACACAAAGGTCTAAAAGCTTTCAGCTGCAGAAACACAAAGGTCAGTTTAAAAGAGCTGCTTCCTGAAGTTAATCAGGAGCTATCCCAGTGTAGGTTTAGAGGGAGCCAGGTTCCCAGTGAAGACCGGGACTGCCTCAAAGTTCCTATCCAACACTGGTTTGTATTCTCAAGTCTGTTTTCAGGATGAAACAGATGCCAAAACAATAGCCCTATACACTATCACTGTAAGGGGCACACAGAAGTGGTTTCTCCTTTATGTCCCCACACCAGCTCCCTCCTCTCTGCACACTTCAGAAGTTTGGAAGTAAGACAAAGCTGGAAAAAAAGGTCACTTAATCTATTTTATCTGTTTAGTTCATTCCTAGAGTATACTATACAATAAGAGCACCATAGATTTCAGGCACAAAGGAAGTCCAACAAGATATGCCTGCTTTGGTCCCCTTCAAGGGCCAGGGACTCTATACAATGTTAATTCCCAATGTAGAGGAATATTTTGCTGCAGCTGATACCATAATATTATAAATAGGATTATAGGTTTTTTGCCCTTTAGGGCCTTCACTGGTTAAGAGACTGGTCCTTTGTATGGAATGGAGGAGAGGAAGGTAACGTCTAGGGGAAGAGGTATAAGATGCCAGAGAGAGCAGAATTCAAATGAATGACCCAGATGTCTAAAGGCAAGTGAAAACAGAAGGAGACCGTTGGACCCAGTGAATGAGAGATGCCAAGGAGTAGAGATCACAGAGCAGGTAGAGATCAGATGCAATAAGAAGAGAGAACAGAAGAGGTGGAAGTAAAAGCAGCTGTGATCATAGAGGAGCTATGGAGTGAAACAATTTGAGTAATGACAAGACACAGGAGGTTGATGAAGTGCAGGAGTGATAAGGTCCTCTGAGTTCAGGGTGTCAATTCTGATAAAGCCTTAGTTCTCAGGGACCTCTAGGTACTGTCGTCTGATCTTCCTTTTAATCTAAACTTAATAAAATGAGGAGTTACATCTGCTGCCTAAATTTCCAATGATAATTTCATCTGTGTTTTAAGTGCTTTCATCTGTGCTTCCACATCTAAAATAAAAATGATTGTCTATCTTTCCCTTATCTCTACCTTCCAAACAAGCTTCTTCTCCACACTTTTCTATCTCTGTTCCCTTGGTCAACCAGATATAAACCTCAGTCATCTTTGATTTCCCCCTTTTCTCTAGTCCCAAGGACAATCAGTGCCGATTAGTTCTGAGCCCTCCTCCTCCAAGCCTCTCATCTATCCCTCCCTATCATTTTTACTTCCTCCTAAAACCCTCTATACATCCTTTCCAGCAGGATCTCCCACTACATATTCCTATATATACTCTATGCCCAAGTAAGCTGCATTGCCCACTATTTCTTAAATGTAAAGACTGTACACAAGAGTAGCTAACAGCACTGGTTTTGGAATTTAACAGACCTAGGTTAGAATCCTGATTCTGCCATGTAACCTCTCTATCCCTCCAGTTTTCTAATCTGCACAGTGAAGATAATAATGGCCATCTTGCAGAACTGATGCAAGGATTTAAAAAGTGTGCATACTAAATACTTAATGAATGACTATGTCCATTACTATGCCGTGTCCCTTCGTACAGCAACCCCTTTGTTCAGGCCATTTCCTCAAATTGAAATGCATTCACTCCACCTTCACTTCCATTATCACTTTTTCAAATTCTTCAAGAGTATGGTAGTTCTACCATGGCATCTAACCTGAGGAAAACAATCTCTGTTTTCTCTAATATTGTTCTTTGGTCACATCACTATTTTCACCCTTTTCATATTATAATTACTGTGTACATGTGTTCTCCCTCATTAGATTCCAGGTCCCTCAGGGGCTTAGCCAGGTTTGATTTGCAACAGTGTCCAGCATCTAGTAAGGGCTGAAGAAATTGTCAGATTTTGTATGCTGTAAGTATGTTACAGTACTCTCGAGGTAACTTGCATAAAGTGTTCAATATATTTATGTCCATTTTATAGGATGTGGAATATTATTTTATATATACAGGAGCTTATATTACTGACCACAGGTATGATTTATTTGTGTTAAATCCTTGGCAGGGTTTTAATCCTTAATTATAATATTATCTCTATAGAGATATATAATCCACTATCCATTCCTTGGTCTGCACTATAATGAAACTTTTAGGAACAAATCAAGGCCAAAAGACTACTTTACTTCTACAGTAGAACCCAACACTTAAATATTTCAGTGATTAGCAAATTATGGATTATTTGGTGCTCCTATTGATCTTTTCTGCATAATCAAGTTATTAAGTAAATGGAAGATGACTGCCCTCACAGTAGTGTTAAAACATGAGAGAAAATAACTTTTAAAAAAAGACAAGGTTGGCAACATGGAGCAAGAGGGTATTATGCTGAGTGAAATAAGTCAGGCAGAGAAAGACAAATACCAAATCATTTCCCTCATTTAAGGAGTATCACAAAGCAAAACTGAAGGAACAAAACAGCAGCAGACTCACAGACTCCAAGAAGGGACTAGCGGTTACCAAAGGGGAGGGCAAAGGGGAAGGGAGAGAGAAGGGGATTGAGGGGTATTATGATTAGTTCACATGGTGTTTGGGAGGGGTCATGGGGAAGACAGTGTAGCACAGAGTAGACAAGTAGTGACTCTGTGGCATCTTACTACACTGATGGACAGTGACTGCAATGGGGTATGGAGGTGGACTCAATAATACGGGTGAATGTAGCAACCACATTGTTTTACTTGTGAAACCTTCATAGGAGTGTATATCAATGATACCTTAATAAAAATTTTTTGAAAAGACAGGCTTGGAATAAAAGAATAAACAGAGGTAAAATATATCATTTTGGCAGGCTAACTTAAATGTCATTTTTAGGTTATAATAGTTGTGATGTATTTTTTTTTCTAGCATAGGTTTAAACTAAAGTAGACTTCATTTGGAAACTGCAGCCTTACTACAACTTTGTACAATGACTCTATTGTAGAAATTTTATATTATAGAAAAATTATATATATATTTTTAATTGAAGTATCATTGATATACAATCTTATATTGGTTTCAAGTATATAACACAGAAGTTCAACAGTTACCCATATTAAATCCTCACTCCCACTAGTGCAGTTACTGTCTGTCAACATAGGAGATGTTACAGAATCACTGACTATTACTCCATGCTGTACTACTATCCCTATGACCAACTTGGGACTGAGATTGTTGGGCCACTTTAAGTCCCCACCACCCACCCAACCCCTCCCCCATGGTAACCACCAGTCATTTCCCAGTGTCTATGAATCTATTGCTCTTTTGTTCATTTTGTTTTGTCTTGTTTTTAGATTCCACAAATAAGTGAAATAATACGGTATTTGTCTTTCTCTGCCTGGCTTATTTCACTGAGCATAATACCCTCTAGATCCATCCATGTTGTTGCAAATGGGAGGCCTTTTTTTTGTTTAATGGCTGGATAATATTCCATTGTGTATATGTACCACATTTACCCATTCACCTATTGATGGACACTTAGGTTGCTTCCATAACCTCCATTAATAAAGCAGCAATAAACATAGGGATGCATATTTCTTTTTGAATCAGGGATTTTATTTTCTTCATGTTACATATCTATATAATTACATATAGAAATATTTATTATGTAAATTATTTTTATTTATAATAACCTAAATATTTATGGTATGATAATCTATTATAAAAATATTATAATAGCTAACAGATGCTATTACACTTGAGAACTGGTCTATTAACTGAGCAGGACTCTATAAGGCACATGGCATAGGTCTAAGTACTAGCTATAAAGTTGTTTCCAATCTAATTTCACTTTACCATAATGTGTATTAGAAGATACACCTATAGCAAGGGCAGGAGTGAGACCACGGCACGTGATTACCTATAACAATCACCCTTAACATTTAGGGGAGGAGCTTGCAACTTCAAAAAAAAAAAATTACACAAACTGCACCTGGTCCTGCAGACTTCAAGCTTTACAAAAATCAACCAAGTGTGTGAATGGCTCAAAAGAATCTCATTTTCACCCCCAAGAACAACTTGAAGTTCTATGTGCCAGTTGTGTTTCTACATGTGGTGACTTCAGGTAGTATCAACTTTTATGAAGGCAAGCCAGATGACTTGCCAGGGTGACAATGTGCTTGGGGCTGGTGGGGGAAGGACAAGAAGGTATTTCCAGGGGTCAAAGTCAAAAAGAACCAGGCAGTGGTGAAAACTAACTACAATGGCAGGACAGTTTTAAATAAGAGGTGATAAATCTGGAATCCAGAGAGTCATAATACACAGGGCAATACAAGAATGTGACCCTGTCCCCTATTCCTGGCTTGTCACTAATGGTTTTATTAGACTTTAGAAAGTAACCTAATTACTCTGTTCTTGAGTTTACTTATTATAGAATGAGGGGGAGGTGGGTAAAGGTGGATTTTGGAAGGTTGGAACTGGTTCCTTCCAGTTGTGACATTCAGTATTTCTAAACCATCTGGATTCTTTGAGGCCATAAGAAAAAAACAGAAACTACTCCTTAGTCACCCAAGTTACAGTTTATAGTAGAGCCTAAGGTTCCTAACCTCCTGAGTTCAAAGTTCCATCTGGTCAATTATAAGTCTGGCTGGGAAAGTTAGGCCTCAAATCTCCCCTGCCCCTTCAAATTTGAAATGCCAGAGGTTGCTCCAGTTCAGAGCAACTGGAACTGTTAAGTCCTTCCCTACTCCATAACTTAAATTTAGGCATACTACCTCTCAGTTCCACAGTGATCTAATATCCCACAGGTATTTTAGATTCTACATGGAGGCACCATCATTACTGGTAAAGACTACAGGCTTTAGAGAAGGACAGGCTTGGGTTTACAGGCTAGCTGTGTATCTTTAGATGAGCTATATG
Organism: Manis javanica; assembly: GCF_040802235.1. Lineage (NCBI taxonomy): Eukaryota > Metazoa > Chordata > Mammalia > Pholidota > Manidae > Manis > Manis javanica. The sequence continues at coordinate 22,045,635 of NC_133161.1, forward strand.
ACTTTTTGAGCCTTTGCATCTTCATCTGTAAAACAGGGTAATAATACTTCCCTCATACTGTAAAGATTAAATAATACACATAATATATAGAAAGCACTTAGCATAGTGCTAGGAAGCTCTTTTGTCTAAAACTTGACATAGCAGAGTAGTCCCAGACTGTCTGTTTTGAATTTTGATTTACCGCTTACTATGGTACCTTAGGCAAATGGCTTATCATTTCTGTGCTTCACCTTTCTCATCTGTAAAATGGGGATATTAAGAGTATCTACCTTATAGTATTGCTGAGAGGATCAAATTAATATATATAAAGCATTTACAGCAATCCTTGGAACTTATCAGTGCTACTTGAAATTTCCTATTATTACTAATAAATATAATGTGTATATCACACCCAATAACTAATGTACCCAAATCCATCTCTCTTCTTATAGATGGTGAATTCATTCAATCAACCCACAAATATTTATTGGGTGTCTATCATGTGCCAAGCAGCATAGAAAGACAGTCCTTGCACTCATGGTGCTTAAAGTCTAGGTAAAGACAGGAATTTAAACAAGTAATTACAATAAAAGTGTGAAAAATGATCAGATAACAGAGTTCTATGGAGTATATGGCAATGATACAATTCATATGCAGTAGGAGTGTGGTATCAGAGAAGTTCCATTTAAGCTGAAAAGTAAAGGATGAGTAGGGGGTACCAGTTGTGTAAGTGGTGAGGAGCGGGATTAAGAACAGTATTCCAAATAGAAAAACATGTACTCCATATTATTTCTTGCAATCTATCTTTTCTTCTTCACACCAGCTGTCTAAAGCCTGACCATTATCATTACCATCTAAATCAGCGCTTCTTAAACTTGAATGTGCCTACAAATCATTTGGAGATTTTGTTAAAATGACAATTCTGATTTACTAAGTCTATAATAGGTCCTGATGCTACATTTTTAAAAGATCTCGGATGATGCCAATATGGCTGAGACTACACATAGACAAGGGCCTAGATAATTCCATCCCTGTAATAACCTACTTCAATTTGTTACATTAACTTATTTATATATGATTACCATCAGCAGAATCATTTAAAAATATGGTCACTTCACTTCCTTGTTCATAATGCCCCAATAGCTCCATACTGCTTTCAAAATAAAATCCAAACTCCTTATCATGAAACATGAGACCCTTCATGACTTAGCTTGTATACCTCCCAAGCTCCAGCTCTCTGAATCTCACCACACCTCCACTCTGATCACACACACACACACACACACACACACACACACACACACAGTCGTTCACAGAGTAAACAATGAATATGTACTAAATGAAAAAATAACTTCTAATCAGTGAATAGCTAGCTCAGAGTAAAGCCCAAAATGAGTAATATAAAGGACAGGCACCTGAGGGTAAAAGAAAGGAAGAGGGAACCAGGTATGACTAAGAAGAAAAAAAAACAACCCAGAAATATCATAACTAAATTATACCTGGCATAGGTAAATGTACCTCCTTGCCCCTGACTAATCCAGTCACTATTTCTCAATAAGCAATTAAGCCATACAGAGACTACCATACACTAAAGCAGGCACCAAGCCTCTCTTTCTACTTCCTGTGAAGTCCTCTAGAATCTGGGAGTGGACTGTGGATGTAAATCCTCAATGTCCCTGACACAGCTAATTGAGCTCCACTTAGATCAGAGTACAGTTTGCTGCACAGTTAGCACCTCTGGCTCAAACTGTCCTGTGACAAGCTTAAATGTGAAAACTTCTTAAACTTGAAAACAACAGACTAAAGGTGGGAAGCAATTTGCATTCAGGGCCCTCAATTTTATCATATAGAAAGGAAGGAATGGGGAGATGGGAAGAGTATAGAGTAAAATAATGAAGCATAATGCCATTAAATAAATGTGAATATAGACTTCTCACTATATCCTTTTTTAAAAATAAACTTTTTATTATAACATCTACAAGAGAAATACACACATGAAAAAGTTACAGTTCAATAAAATTTCAAAAGTCAACACACCTATGTAACCACCCAGATAAGGAAATAGGACTTTACCAGCACCCCAGAGCCTTCTCTCATGTCCCCTCTGTCATTACCCTCACTTCTCCCTAAAGGTATTGCCTGTCCTGATTCCTATCGCCACTAATCAATTTTGCCTATTTTTGGACCTGATATAAATATAAAAGATTCTCTCTTAAGTGCCTGTTTTTCTTCTGTTCAAAATGTTTCTAAGCATTATCCACACTTGTTGTATTTAGCAGTAATTTACTTATTTTAATTGCCAGAAAGTTTCCCATTACCTGAATATTCATAATTTATTGAATCCATTCTCCTGTTGAAGTTTGTTTTCAGTTCGGGGACCACAGAAATAATGTTGCTACGACTGTTCTTGTGTATGTTGTATGGTGTTCATATGAAAACATTTTTGTTGGATATATATTTAGGAGTGGAACTTTTGGGTTATAGGGTATGCATATGTTCAGCAAGGCAGATAATGTCAAGCAGTTTTCTAAGGTAGTTGTACTAATTCATACTCCTATCAGTAGGATATCAGTATACCAACTGCTTCATATTCTTCCCAGTACTTAGTATTGTTGGTATTTTTACATATTGGGCCTTTTAGGTAATGGTGTCACACTGTGATTTTAATCTGCATCTCACCACCACCACTACCATCACAACCACAACCAAACAGACTTTTTTTATGGCCTTAATTATGCTGAGGTATGTTTCTTCTATAGCCACTTTGTTGAGAGTTTTTATCATGAATGGATTTGAGTTTGTCAAATGCTTTTTTCTGCATGTACTGAGAAGGATGTATGATTTTTAGCCTTAATTTTATAAATATGGTATATCACACTGACGGGAAGATGTTGAACTGTCCTTGCATTTCTGTAATAAATTCCATTTGATATGGTGTAGGATCCTTTTAATGTATTATTAAATTCAGTTTGCTAACATTTTGTTGAGGATTTTTGCATCTATGTTCATTAAGGATATTAGCCTATAACATGTGTGTGTGTGTGTGTGTGTATGTGTGTGGTAAAATATACATAAATTTGCCATTTTAAAGTATATAATTCAGTGACATCGAGTACATTTACGCTGTTGTGCAACCATTACCCCAGAATTTTTTCATTATCCCAAACTGAAACTCTATACCCATAAACAGTAACTCCCCATTTTCCCCTTCTCCCAGCCCCTGGTAATCACTATTCTACTTTCTGTCTCTTTGAATTGAATTATTCTAGGTATCTTATATTAAGAGGAATCATACAATAGTTGCCCTTTTGTGTCTGGCTTATTTCATTTTGTATAATGTTTTTAAGGCTCATCCTTATTATAGCATGTATCAGAATTACATTCCTTTGTAGTAGAGCTAAACAACATTTAATTGTATACATACACATTATTCATTCATTCATTAACAACAGTTTGGTTGTTTTCACCTTTTGGCTATTGTGAATAAAGCTGCTATGAACTTGGGTGTACAAATATATCTGTGTGAGGCCCTACTTTTAGTTCCTTCGGGTATACACCCAATGTAGAATTGCTGGATCATATGGTAATTTGTTTAATCTTCTGAGGAACCACATTCTGTTTTCTACAGAAGCTGTACCATTTTACATTCCCATAAGCAATGCAAAAGGGTTCAAACCTGGAGAAATGGCAATGCTTGTGAACTGCAAACCACATTTTTATATACTTATTGGACAACTGGATACCCTCTTATGCAAAGTGGCCTTTCAAATATTTTGCCTATTTTTTCTATGGGGTTATCAGTTCTTCCCTTACTGATCGTTATGAGTAATTTTATCCTTTGTTTATGAATGCTTTGCAAACATCTTCCATTCTGTGGCTTGCTTTTCTACTCTTAACTATTGCCTTTGCTTTTTTTAAATTTTTTATTAAGGTATCATTGATATCACTCTTGCGAAGGTTTCACACGATCAACATTGTGCTTACTATATGCCCCTATATTATCAAGTACTCCCTCCCATCCGATTGCAGTCACTGTCCATCAGCGTAGGAAGATGCCACAGAGTCACTACCCGTTTTCTCCAAGCTATACTGTCTTCTCCGTGACCGACACACACACCATGTGTGCCAATCATAATGCCTTTCAGTCCCCTTCTCCCTCCCTACACACCCGCCCTCCCCCGTCCCTCCCCTTTGGTAACTCTTAGTACCTTCGTGGAGCTTGTGAGTCTGCTGGTGTTTTGTCCTTCAGTTTTGCTTTGTTGTTATACTCCACAAATGAGGGAAATCATTTGGTAGTTCTATTTCTCCACGTGGCTTATTTCACTGAGCATAATACCCTCTAGCTCCATTCATGTTGTTGCAAATGGGAGGGTTTCTTTTCTTCTTATGGCTGAATAATATTCCATTGTGTATATATACCAAATCTTCTTTATCCATTCATCTACTGATGGACACTTAGTTTGCTTCCATTTCTTGGCTATTGTAAATAGTGCTGCAATAAACATAGGGGTGCATATGTCTACTCCAATGTGGGATCTTGTTTACTTTGGTTAAATTCCGAGGAGTAGAATTCCTGGGTCAAATGGTATTTCTATTTTTAGTTTTTTGAGGAACTTCCATATTGCTTTCCACAATGGTTGAACTAATTTACATTACCACCAGCAGTGTAGGAAGAGTTCCCCTTTCTCTGCATCCTTGCCAGCATTAGTTGTGCCTTGTCTTTTGGATGCTGGCCATCCTAACTGGTGTGAGGCGATATCTCATTGTGGTTTTAATTTGTATTTCCCTGATAATTAGTGATGTGGAGCATCTTTTCATGTGCCTGTTGGCCATCTGAATTTCTTCTTTGGAGAAGTGTCTGTTCAGATCCTCTGCCCATTTTTTAATTGGGCTATTTGCTTTTTGGGTGTTGAGGCATGTGAGTTCTTTATATATTTTGGATGTTAACCCCTTGTTGGATAGGTCATTTACAAATATATTCTCCCTTACCCTAGGGTGCCTTTTTGTTCCACTGATGGTGTCCTTTGCTGTACAGCACGTTTTTAGTTTGATGTAGTCCCATTTGTTCTTTTTTGCTTTTGTTTCCCTTGCCCAAGGAGATGTGTTCATGAAAAAGATACTCAAGTTTATATTCAAGAGATTTTTGCCCATGTTTTCTTGTATGAGTTTTATGGTTTCATAACTTATATTCACATCTTTGATCTATTTCAAGTTTACTTTTGTTTATGTAGTTAGACAATAATCCAGTTTCATTCTCTTATATGAAGCTGTCCAGTTTTGCCAACACCAGTTGTTGAAGAGGTTGCCATTTCCCCATTGTATATCCATGGTTCCTTTATCATATATTAACTGACATATTTGCTTCGGTTTATATCTGGGCTCTGTAGTTTGTTCCATTGATCTATGGGTCTGTTCTTATGCCAGTACCAAATTGTCTTGATTACTGTGCTTTGTAGTAGAGTTTGAAGTCAAGGAGCATAATCCCCCCAGCTGTATTCTTCCTTCTCAGGATTGCTTTGGCTATTCAGTGTCTTTTGTGGTTCCATATGAATTTTAGAACTATTTACTCTAATTCGTTGAAGAATGCTGTTGGTATTTTGATAGGGATTGCACTGAATCTGTAGATTGCTTTAGGAAGGATGGCTGTGTTGACAATATTAATTCTTCCTATCCACGAGCATGGAATGTATTTTCATTTATTGGTGTCTTCTTTAATTTCTCTCATGAGTTTCTTGTAGTTTTCAGGGTATAGGTCTTTCACCTCCTTGATTAGGTTTATTCCAAGGTATTTTATTATTTTTCATGCCATTGTAAATAGAATTGCTTTCCTGATTTCTCTTTCTGCTAGTTCATCATTAGTATGTAGGAATGCTAAATATTTCTTTGTATTAATTTTGTACCCTGCAACTTTGCTAAACTCAGCTACTAGTTCTAATAGTTTTGGGGTGGATTCTTTAGGGTTTTTTATGTACAATATCAAGTCATCTGCAAACAGTGACAGTTCAACTTCTTCCTTGCCAATCTGGATGCCTTTTCTTTCTTTGTGTTCTCTGATTGCTGTGGCTAGGACCTCCAGTAGTACGGTGAATAAAAGTGGAGAGAGTGGGCCTCCTTGTCGTTCCTGATCTTAAAGGAAAGACTTTCAGCTTCTCGCTATTAAGTATGATGTCAGCTGTGGGTTTGTCACATATGCCTTTATTATGTTGAGGTACTTGCCCTCTATACCCATTTTGTTGAGAATTTTAATCATGAATGGATGTTGAATTTTGTCAAATGCGTTTTCAGCATCAATGGAGATGATCCTGTGATATTTGTACGTTTTCTTTATGTAGTATATAATAATGGATTTCCAAATATTGTACCATCCTTGTATCCCTGTAATAAATCCTACTTGATCATGATGGATGATACTTTGGTGTATTTTTTAATTCAGCTTGCTAATATTTTGAGTATTTTTGCATCGCTGTACATCAAGGATATTGGTCTGTAATTTTCTTTTTTTTGTGGTGTCTTGGCCTGATTTTGGTATTAGAGTGATGCTGGCCTCATAGAATGAATTTGGGAGTATTCCCTCCTTTTCTACCTTTTGGAAAACTTTAAGGAGGATGGGTATTAGGTCTTCTCTAACTGTTGGATTAAATTCAGTGGTGAAGCAGCGAAGGCAGTTCTAAGAGGAAAGTATATAGCAATCCAGACCTATTTAAAGAAGGAAGAACAATCCCAAATGAATAGTCTAAAGTCATAATTACTGAAACTGGAAAAAGAAGAACAACTGAGGCCCAAAGTCAGAAGGAGGGACATAATAAAGATCAGAGAAGAAATAAAATTGAGAACAATAAAACAATAGGAAAAATCAATGAAACCAAGAGCTGGTTCTTTGAAAAAATAAACAAAATAGATAAGCCCCTAGCCAGACTTATTAAGAGCAAAAGAGAATCAACACACATCAACAGAATCAGAAATGAGAAAGGAAAAGTCACGACAGACCCCACAGAAACACAAAAAATTATTAGAGAATACTATGAAATCTATATGCTAACAAGCTGGAAAACCTAGAAGAAATGGACAACTTCCTAGAAAAATACAACCTTGCAAGACTGACCAAGGAAGAAACAGAAAATCTAAACAGACCAATTACCAGCAAAGAAATTGAAACAGTAATAAAAAAAACTACCCGAGAACAAAAACCCTGGCCCAGATAGATTCACCGCTGAATTTTATCAGACATATAGAGAAGACATAATACCCATTCTCCTTAAGTTTTCCAAAAAATAGGAGAGGAGGGAATACTTCCAAACTCATTCTATGAAGCCAGCATCACTCTAATACCAAACCAGGTAAAGAACCCACCAAAAAAGAAAATTACAGACCAATATCCCTGATGAACATAGATGCAAAAATACTTAACAAAATATTAGCAAACCGAATTCAAAAATACATCAAGAGGATCATACACCATGATCAAGTGGGATTCATCCCAGGGATGCAAGGATAATACAACATTAAAAAATCCATCAACATCATCCACCACATCAACAAAAAGAAGGACAAAAACCACATGATCATTTCCATAGATGCTGAAAAAGCATTCGATAAAATTCAACATCCATTCATGATAAACATGATCAACAAAATGGGTATACAGGGAAAGTACCTCAACATAATAAAGGCCATATATGATAAACCCACAGCCAACATCATACTGAACAGCAAGAAGCTGAAAGCTTTTCCTCTAAGATCGGGAACAAGACAGGGATGCACACTCTCCCCACTTTTATTCAACATAGTACTGGAGGTCACAGCCACAGCAATCAGGCAAAACAAAGAAATACGAGGCATCTAGATTGGTAAAGAAGAAGTCAAACTGTCACTATTTGCAGATGACATGATATTGTACATAAAAAACCCTAAAGATTCCATTCCAAAACTACTAGATCTAATACCTGAATTCAGCAAAGTTGCAGGATACAAAATAAATACACAGAAGTCTGTTGCTTTCCTATACACTAATGACGAACTAACAGAAAGAGAAATCAGGAAAACAATTCCATTCACAATTGCATAAAAAAGAATAAAATACCTAGGAATAAACCTAACCAAGGAAGTGAAAGACCTATACTCTGAAAACTACAAGAAACTCTTAAGAGAAATTAAAGAGGACCATAACAAATGGAAACTCATTTCATGCTCTTGCCAAGGAAGAATTAATATAATCAAAATAGCCATCCTCCCTAAAGCAATCTACAGATTCAATGCAATGCCTATCAAAATACCAACAACATTCTTCAATGAACTGGAACAAAGAGTTTTAAAATTCATATGGAACCACAAAAGACTCTGAATAGCCAAAGCAGTCCTGAGAAGGAAGAATAAAGCAGTGGTCATCTCGCTTCCCAACTTCAAGTTCTACTACAAACCACAGTAATCAAGACAATTTGGTACTGGCACAAGAACAGAGCCACAGACCAGTGGAACAGAATAGAGACTCCAGACATTAACCCAAACATATATGGTCCATTAATATATGATAAAGGAGCCATGGAAATACAATGGGAAAATGACAGCCTCCTCAACAGCTGGCGTTGGTAAAACGGGACAGCTACATGTAACAGAATGAAACTGGATCATTGTCTAACCCCATACACGAAAGTAAACTCAAAATGGATCAAAGACCTGAATGTAAGTCATGAAACCATAAAACTCTAAGAAAAAAATATAGGCAAAAATCTCTTGGACATAAACATGAGCGACTTCTTCATGAACATATCTCCCCAGGCAAGGGAAACAAAAGCAAAAATGAACAAGTGGGACTATACAAGCTGAAAAGCTTCTGTACAGCAAAGGACACCATCAGTAGAACAAAAAGACATCTTACAGTATGGGAGAATATATTCATAAATGACATATCCAATAAGGGGTTGAAATCCAAATTATATAAATAGTTCATGCACCTCAACAAACAAAAAGCAAATAATACAATTAAAAAAATGGGCAGAGGAGCTGAACAGTTCTCCAAAGAGGAAATTCAGATGGTCAACAGACACATGAAAAGATGCTCCACATCGCTAGTCATCAGAGAAATGCAAATTAAAACCACAATGAGATATCACCTCACACCAGTAAGGATCACCACCACCCAAAAGACAAACAACAACAAATGTTGGTGAGGTTGTGGAGAAAGGGGAACCCTCCTACACTGCTGGTGGGGATGTAAATTAGTTCAACCACTGTCAAAAGCAGTATGGAGGTTCTCAAAAAGCTCAAAATAGGAATACCACTTGACCCAGGAATTCCGCTTCTAGGAATTTACCCTAAGAATGCAGCATCCCAGTTTGAAAAAGACATATGCACCCCTATGTTTATCGCAGCACTATTTACAATAGCCAAGAAATGGAAGCATCCTAAGTGTCCAACAGTAGATAAATGGATAAGAAGATGTGGTATATATACACAATGGACTATTATTCAGCCATAAGAAGAAAAGAAATCCTCCCATTTGCAACAACATGGATGGAGCTAGAGGGTATTATGCTCAGTGAAGTAAGCCAGATGGAGAAAGACAAGTACCAAATGATTTCACTCATCTTTGGAGTATATGAACAGAGGAAAAACTGAAGGAGCAAAACAGCAGTAGAATCACAGAACCCAAGAATGGACTAACAGTTACCAAAGGGAAAGGGAATGGGAAGCATGGGTGGGAAGGGAGGGATAAGGGTGGGAAAGAAAGGGGGATTATGATTAACATGTATAATGTGGGGCAGGGGGCATGGGGAGGGCTGTGCAACACAGAGAAGACAAGTAGTGATTCTACAGCACCTTACTACACTGATGGACAGTGACTGTAATGGGGTTTATGGGGGGGGGGGACTTGATGATGGGGGAGTCTAGTAAACATAATGTTCCTCATGTAATTGTAGGTTAATGATACCGAAAAAAAAAAATTCAGCAGTGAAGACATCTGGTCCAGGAAGTTTGTTCTTAGGTAGTTTTCTGTTATCAATTCAGTTTTATTGCTGGCATTTGGCCTGTTCGGATTTTCTGTTTCTTCCTAGGTCAATCTTGGAAGGTTGTATTTTTCTAGAAAGTTGTCCATTTCTTCCAGGTTATCCAATTTGTTAGCATATAACTTTTCACAGTATTCTCTAATAATTCTTTGTATTTCTGTGGTGTCTGTAGTGATATTTCCTTTCTCATTTCTGATTCTATTTATGTGTGTAGACTCTCTTTTTTTCTTGAGAAGTCTGGCTAGGGGTTATCTATTTTGTTTTTTTCTTAAAGAACCAGCTCCTGCTTTCATTGATTCTTTCTATTGTTTTATTCTCTATTTTATTTATTTATGCTCTGATCTTTATTATGTCCCTCCTTTGCCTGACTTTGGATCTCATTTGTTCTTTTTCTAGTTTCATTAATTGTGAGTTTAGACTGTTCATATGGGATTGTTCTTCTTTCCTGAGGTAGGCTTGTATTGCAATATACTTCCCTCTTAGCATGGCCTTTGCTGCATCCCATAGATGTTGCAGTGTTGAGTTATTGTTTTCATTTGTCTCCATATATTGCTTGATCTCTGTTTTTATTTGGTCATTGATCCATTGATTATTTAGGAGCATGTTGTTAAGCCTCCATATGTTTGTGGGCTTTTTCATTTTCTTTGCATAATTTATTTCTAGTTTCATACCTTTGTGGTCTGAGAAGTTGGTTGGTACAATTTCAATCCTTCTGAATTTACTGAGGCTCTTTTTGTGGCCTAATATAAGATATATTCTGGAAAATGCTCCATGTGCTCTTAATAAGAATGTGTATCTTGCTGATTTGGGTGGAGTGTTCTCTATATGTCTGCTAGGTCCAACTGCCCTAATGTGTTGTTCAGTGCCTCTGTCTCCTTACTTACTTTCTGCCTGGTTGATCTGTCCTTTGGAGAGAATGGTGTGTTGACATGTCCTAAAATGAATGCATTGCATTCTATTTCCCCCTTTAATTTTGTTAGTATTTGTTATACATATTTGGGTGCTCCTATCTTGGGTGCATAGATATTTATAATGGTTATATCCTCTTGCTGGACTGACCCCTTTATCATTATATAATGCCCTTCTTTGTCTCTTGTTCCTTTCTTTGTTTTGAAGTCTATTTTGTCTGATACAAGTACCACAACTGCTTTTTTTTTTCCTATTATTTCCATGAAATATCTTTTCCATCCCTTCACTTTTAGTGTGTGTATGTCTCTGGGATTGAAGTGAGTCTCTTGCAGGCAGCATTTAGATTTAGGGTGATTATTGTTAGATATGTACTTATTGCTATTGCAGGCTTTATATTCGTGATCACCAAAGGTTCAAGGGTAGCTTCTTTACTATCTAGCAGTCTAACTTAACTCACTTAGTATGCTATTTTAAATACAATCTAAAGGTTCTTTTTTTTCCTCCCTTCTTTTTCTTCCTCCTCCATTCTTTATATATTAGGTGTCATATTCTGTACTCTTTGAGTATCCCTTGACTGACTTTTGGGGTAGTTGATATAAATTTGCATTTGCTTCCAGTGGCTTTGCTACCTTACCCTTTTCCATGAGATATTCTCTTTCGTCCTGATGTAGGCAGTCTGTCATTGTCTTCTTTTCTGTTGCTCTTTCAGGATTAGTTGTATTTGCTATATTTTCATATTATATGTAGTTTTGGGAGGAGGTTTCTGTCTTGCTTCTCATGCCACCATCTTTAATCCCCCCATTGCCTTTAAATTTTTTATTTTGAAATAATTTTAGACATACGAACTTTTGCAAAGATAATGCAGAGACTTCCCATATAGACTTCACTCAAGTTCCTCTAATATTAACATCTTAGAAATCAGGATAATTATCAAAAGTAAGAAATTAACACTGATGAAATACTATTAAATAAACTGTAGACTTTATTTGGATCTCACAAGTTTTTTTACTACTGTCTTTTTTCAGGTCCAGGATCCAACCCAGGGTCCCATACTGTATTAGCTGTCACGTCTCCTTAGTCTCTTCCAATCTATAATGTATCCTCAGTCTTTCCTTGTCTTTCATGACACTGGCAAACAGTAGCTGACTGAATCCTAGACTAAAACTATGCATTCACCAGATTAAAAAATAAAAATAAAAAAACCTGTATATTATCTGTTAATCTTTTTATTAATTTTTAGAACCCCAGAGTTTTATTGAGATATAATTTACATATAGCATTGTATTAGTATAAGGTGTCCAATATAATGAGTTGATACATGAAAAAATTGCAAACTGATTGCAGTAATTTTACTTAACATCTATCAACTCTGCAGTAAGTTTAGTTAACATCTATCACCTCACAGTTACAATTTTTTTTCTCATGGTATTATCTATTCATCTCTTTTGACTAATTTTTAGTAGAATAGAGACACCAACTTTATATATTAATAAAGATTATAATTTTAAAGACAGCTAATTCAATTTCTTTGTTTTAAGGATAAAGAAGCAAAGAGCTAGAGAAACTCCTTACCCAAAGTCTTATAGTATCCTTTCTCCATTGATTTTATTTGGGAGGTGATACTTTTCTTGTTTGTGACTTTTGGAGTACTTTAAATGCCTTTGGTATTGAGACCCTTTTTTTAATCAATATCAACTAAGTGCCTCTATTCACATTAAGTGCCTAAACAGCTCCTGAATTGCTAATATTTTTTCTAATTTTTCTGGAATGAGAATGTACTGCTCTTGTAAAAAAAGAAAGAAAAAATAATATGTGGTAGACAGAACAATGCACCTCCTAAGAGACTATGTCCTAATCGCTATAGCCTGTGAATACATAGTATAAGTAAGGCTATACAGATGGAATTAAGGTGGCTAATTTGTTGACCTTGAGATGGGGAATGTATGCTCAATTATCCAAGTGGGCCTAAAGTAATTAAAAGGTTTCTTACAATTGGAACAGGAAGGCAGAAGAGTCAGAGCCAGGGAGATTTGAAAGTACTACAATGCTGGGTTTCAGGATGGAAGAAGTGGCCAAAAGCCAAGGAATACCAGCTACTTCTACAAGTTGGAAAAGACAAGAAATGGATTTTCTAAAGCCTCCAGAAGGAATTTAGCCCTGCTGACATCTTGATTTTAGTCCACTGGGACCCATTTTGGACTTCTGCCTCTAGAACTGTAAGTCAATACATATGTATTGTTTTCAGTCATAGAAAATTAAATCAAGAAGGCTCTGAAATTTTAAGGGGCTGGGGAGCCTTAGGTGTTTGGTCTTAAATAGCACAATCATTTTCAGTTAACTACTAATGCATGCTCAGGCTTGGTTAACAATGTTCTCATAATATTTTAAATTCTGCACATTATAATGACTCATATTTTAAAAAGTGCTGGGGAATAAGATTACATTTTTTTCACCATATCTTTACTCTGTATAATTACAGCACTATCAATGACAGAGAGAGTAGTAAGAGATGTGACGGGAGAGGTGGTCATGGACTGACCATGTAAGGTTTGCAGGATATAGAAAAGTTTTAATTTTATTTGAAGAATAATGAGAAGCTACTCAGGATTAATGTGTTTTAAAAGATCACTGTGGCTGCTGTAATGAGAAGAAGCAATGAACATGAGTGGAACTAAGACTAGTTAGGGGGTCAATGAAATATATGAGAGATGATGGGAGCTTGGATTAGGAAGATAGTATTAAATAGATTTGAGACATATTTTGGTGGTTGAATCAACAGGACTTGGTAACAGACTAACTGTAAAAGCTGGGGAAGATGTCAGGAATGACTGTCAGGTTTTTGGCTTAAGCTATTGGTTAAATAGGGATGCCATTCATTAAAATAGGGAGGAATAGGGGGAAAATAAATATGGGAGGAATATCAAGTCTGCAATTATAGTCATGTTAATTTAAGATGTCTATTGAGATATGCAAGTGGAGTTGAAATAGCAATTGAATATGGGGTCTGGAGCTCAGAGGAAAGTCTAGGCTGGAAACAAAATTAGAATTACTGATTTCATCTATTTCTATAACTAAGTCCTTGTATACACAGATTTATAAAACCATGGGAATAGGTAATATTGCCCAGAGAGGGGGAAAAAGTCAACAAACAGGAAAGCCAGCAACTGAAACGTGAAAAGCAGCCATCAGAAAAGTAAGAGGAAAATCCAAAGAGAATGGTGTCATTGCAATCAAGAAAAGGGACTACTTCAAGAAAGTAAGAGTGATCAGCTATTTCAAATACTGTTGAGTTTAGTTAATATGACAAATGAAAATAGTTTTTAGGACTTGGCAACATGGAGGTTTTGGTGACTTGGAGGAGTGAAAGCAGGATTAGAGAAAACTACATAATGACTGGGAGGTTAAGTAGGAGAGACAGTTTGACCAGGTAAGTCTTTTGGAAAACTGGGTTGTGAAGCAGAACAAGAGATATGTAAATAATTAAAAAGGGACTACAAATGAAAGGAAGTTTGTGTCTCTGTGTATGTCTGTGTGTGTGTGTGCGCACGTGTATGTTTTCTTTAACAAGTTACTAGAGCTTGACTGAACTCTGAAAGAAATGATCCAACACAGAGGAAGGATGAAAGTGTATGTGTGTAACAGTGTAAATAAAGGAGGAAGAGAGGTGAATAGGGTTTCCAGATAAAATTCAGGATGCCCAGTTATATTTGAATTTCAGACAAACAAATAATTTTTCAGCAAAACTGTGTCCCAAATTTTGCATGGAATATGCTCATACTAAAAATTATTTGTTGATATCTGAATCTCAAATCTAACTGTGTATTCTGTTGTTTTGGACAAATCTGACAACCGTGGGGTAAATTAAACTTTTTTTAAGTATCAGAAAATAAGAGAAAATAGGATATAAGTGGAGAACAGGGCACATGTAGAAAAACTGTTTTTAAAATTAGGAATACTTCTTCCTTTGTTACAGAAAGAAAGAAGAAGGAATAGATGGCAGGCAGCTTTACAGAGGAAAGTAATAAGATGAGGGAATTCAAAACTAAAGAGACTCTCCACACATACCCAACAATGTATTATTATATGATAACATCAGGGCTGTAGAAGAATTGAGAAGGATTGAGAGATAACTGGTTTATAATAATTTCAAAATAAACAACGAACAGCCACTGAAAGTTTCTAAGTGGGGCAGTAACACCTTTGCAGAACGATATGATAAAAATATGCTTCAGGAAGATGCTTTTGAGGGAAAATGTGACTGAAAGAAATGAGAGCAATTTTTAGGTCAGTCTTGGAGATGGTTAAAGTATGGACTCCCAGATTATGAATATATGAATAAAAAGGAAAGGACAGGAGAGGTGGAAAAAAGGTGGTGGTGTGAGAGGTGAGGCAGAAAATTCCCAAAACTACATGTAATATGAAAATATAGCAAATACAACTGATCCTAAAAGAGTGACCAGAAATAAGAATACACCACCCAGCCTTCATCTGGGAAAAGAAAATATCTCACAGAAAAGGGATTATGAAAAGGCAGAAGAACCTTGTTCAATCCAAAACCCCTCAAACATCAGAAAGAGGGCTCAGTGAAACTGAACTTCCCAATCTTCCTGAAAAAGAATTCAAAGTAAGTCATAAGCATGCTAATGGAGATACAGAAAAATATTCAAGAGCTATGGGATGAATTCAAGAGGGAGAAAGACACCTTGAAAAATACAGTAGCTGAAATGAAACATACAATGGAGGGATTTAAAAGCAGATTACATGAAGTGGAGGAGACGGTAAATGGAATAGACATTAGAGAACAGGAATACCAAAAAAGCTGAGGCAGAGAGAGAAAAAAGGATCTCTAGGAATGAAAGAACATTAAGAGAACTGTGTGAACAATCCAAATGGAACAATATTAGCATTATAGGGATACCAGAAGAAGAGAGAGAAAAAGGGAAAGTGTCTTTGAAGAAATAATTGCTGAAAACTTCCCGAATCTGGGGAAGGAAATAGTGTCTCAGGCAATAGAAGCGCACAGATCTTCCAACACAAGGGACCTAAGGAGGACAACACCAAGACATATAATAATTAAAATGGCAAAGATCAAGGACAAGGACAGACTATAAAAAGCAGCCAGAGAGAGAAAAAAGATCACCTACAAGAGAAAACTCATCAGGCTATCATCAGACTTCTCAACAGAAACCTTACAGGTCAGAAGGGAGTGGCATGATATATTTAATGCAATGAAGCAGAAGGGCCTCGAACCAAGAATACTCTATTCAAAAAGATTATCATTTAAATTTGGAGGGATTAAACAATTTCCAGGTGAGCAAAACTTGAGGGAATTTACCTCCCACAAACCACCTCTACAGTGTATTTTAAAGGGACTGCTCTAGATGGAAATGTTCCTAAAGCTAAATGGCTTTCACCAGAGAAAATAAAACTATAGTAAAGGAAGCAGACCAATTAATTACTAACCAAAAGCAAAATTAAATCAGCTACCCACAAAGTCAGTCAATGAATTAGAACAAATAGTTCTAAAATTCATATGGAACCACAAAAGATCCCAAATAGCCAAAATAATCCTTAGAAGGAAGAGTAAAGTGGGGGAGACTGCGCTCCCCAACTTCAAGCTCTACTACAAAGCCACAGTAATCAAGACAATTTGGTACTGGCACAAGAACAGAGCCATAGATCAATGGAATAAGATAGAGAGCCCAGATATAAACCCAACCATATATGGTCAATTAATATACAATAAAGGAGCTTTGGACATATAATGGGGAAATGACAGCCTCTGCAACAAGTGGTGTTGGCAAAACTGGACAGTTACATGCAAGAGAATGAAACTGTATTATTGTTTAACCCCATACACAAAAGTAAACTCGAAATGGATCAAAGACCTGAATGTAAGTCATGAAACCATAAAAATCTTAGAAAACAACATAGGCAAAAATCTCTTGAATATAAATAAGCATGAGCCACTTTTTCCTGGACACAGCTCCTCAGGAGAGGGAAACAAAATAAAAAACGAACAAATGGGACTACATCAAACTAAAAAGCTTCTGTACAACAAAGAACATCATCAGCAGAACAAAAAGGCACCCTACAGTATGGGAGAATATGTTCATAAATGACTCACATGATAAGGAGTTAACATCCAAAATATTTAAAGAACTCATATGCCTCAACATGCAAAAAAACAATTAAGTCCACTAAGAAATGGGTGGAGGACCTGAACAGACAAAGAAGAAATACAAATGGCCAACAGGCACATGAAAAGATGCTCCACATCACTAATCATCAGAGAAATGGAAATAAAACCACAATGAGTTACCATCTCACACCAGTTAGGATGGCCACTATCCAAAAGACAAGAAATAGCAAGTGCTGGCAAGGATGCAGAGAAATGGGAACCTGCTGGTGGGAATGTTAATTGGTGCAATCGTTGTGGAAAGCAATATGGAGGGTCCTCAAAAAACTAAAAATAGAAATACCATGTGATCCACTAATTCCACTCCTAAGAATCACCCAAAGAAAACAAAATCCCTGATTTGAAAAGATATATGCACCCCTATGTTTACTGCTGCATTATTTGCAATAGCCAAGATATAGAAGCAACCTAAGTGCCCATCAATAGATGAATGGATAAAGAAGATGTGGTACATATACATAATGGAGTATTAGTCCCCCATAAGAAAAGAAATACTACCATTTGCAACAACAAGGATGGATCTAGAGGGTGTTATGCTCAGTGAAATAAGCCAGGCAGAGAAAGACAAATACCAAATGATTTCACTTATTTGTGGAGTATAAAAACAAAGCAAAACAGAAGAAACAAAATAGCAGTAGACTCATAGACATTAAGAAGGAACTAGTGGTTACCAAAGGAGAGGGATTCAGGAAGGAGGAGAGGGGAAATGGGATAAAGGAGCACAATCATTCATAATCACAATATAAGTTGATCACAGGTACGGTAGTACAGCTTGGAGAATACAGTTAATGATTCTGTAACATCTTACTACATTGATAATAACCGCCCTACAAGGGGTGAGGATTTAATAATATAGGTAACTGTTGAACCACTGTGTTATACATTTGAAACTAACATAAGATTATATATCAGTGATACTTCAAAAAAAATAATGGGTTTTGACTATGCTGTTGACTGAATGATTCCAAGGCAAATTTGCTCTAATTTTAAAGGTTAAGAGCTAATTCTTGCCTGCAGGTGCCACAAATACCTCCTGAGGTCCATAAATCACCTCAATTTTGCCTCTAAGTGCAATTATCTTCAAGATAAAATGCTCTAGTTAAATCTTCTGCCAAGTCTACCAGTGACAGAGAAAGGGGAAGAGCATTCTGTCTTCTTAAAGTAATGCTGACATTGTAGTGTTAACAGGAATCTAAACCTGGTTGCCTAAGGTCTTACACAATGAAGATTTATAGGGCCATATTCAGACATGCAAGACTACCATTATCAAATAACCATGCCTGTGCTGGGTTGTTCTGACGCTGAAACTACCCAGGTACACAGATAAGTTAATACAACCTAGTAATTCTGTCATATTCCCCTACTCAGCACTTTCTTCCCATCTCCATACTAGCTGTCAAATGTTCTTTACTCTTCTGAAATGTCCAACTATAACATCTATCCCTTCTCTTAGTACATTAGTTATACTCCTATTTCACAGGGAAAACTAAACCCATTAGATGGAAAAATTTCTTAAACTTCTTGACACCAAAGTCTACAATCTTACCCACATTTTCTTCTTACCTCCTTTTTGTTTTAATGGAAGAGGATTCCCTCTTCTCATTTGTTAAGGAGTAAATCCTATCTCCCCAAATTCATATGCTGAAGCTCTAACTCCCAATGTGACTGCATTTGGAAATAGGGCCTTTAGGGAAATAATAGGTTAAATACGGTCATTAAGAGTGGGGTCCTAATCTCATGGGATTATTGTCTTCATAGGAAAAAGAAGAGGCACCAGCCAGCAATCTCTTCCCATAGCACACAGAGGAAAGGCAATGTGAGAACACAGGAAAAGACAGCCATCTATAAACCAGAAAGAGAGCCTCATCAGAAACCAACCCTGACATCCCCTTGATCTTGGACTTCTACACCCAGAAACATGAGAAAATGAAATTGTGTTGTTTAAGCCACCCAGTCTGTGGTATTTTGTTACGGTAGCCTGAGTACACTAATACTCTAAATCAATCCCTCCAACCAGCACTCTGGATCAAATTATCTTTCCTTCTCAGGCACTGTGGCCTATCAATTATTCCCACTACTGCTTCTTCAACCTTTCATCCTCTACTGAGTTCTTCACATCAGCACAGAATACGTTCAGGTTTCTCCCATTCCCCAAATAAATAAATCTACCACCTTCCTCTTTCAGCTACTGTTCTCTGGACTTGCATTCAGAGCAAAACTTGTGTCTTTCTAAACTCACTAAATCCCCAATTCTTTACTTTGCATTCACTCCTCAATCTACTAATCTGCCTCCTGCCAATCCACTGAAGCCATTTGTGCCATGATCATGATGTCCTTGTTGCTAAATGAAGGCTTCTCAGTTTACAGGTTTTTGACACTCTTAATACCTTGTCTTTGAAACAGTCCCATCCCTTGCCTTTCCTGGCATTATACCTATCTCTTCTTTCACCTTCAAGACACTTTTCCTTCTCAGTTTCCTTTGTAGCTTTTTTCTCACTTCTAATTCCTTAAATACAGGTGTACTTGAAGATTCTAATTTTTATTTCCTCTCCACTCAAAACATTCTCTTACCCATAGCCATGGCTACATTTATTATTAATGTGCAGATAACTTCCAAAACCCTGTGTCTAATACCTCTCTGAGCTTCAGTTCTAAATGGACAATGACCTACTAGAGGGCTTTACTCTAAGATGTTCCTGTAGGCACATCCACTCAACATATCTAGAATTATTCACTTTTTCTAATAAGGGAGATAGACCAAAAATAATAAACAAATCAATGAAATAGTTAAATTTACAGTAAATGCTATAAAGGAAATGACTAAGAGGTTAAAGTATAAATGGAAGAAAACTATTTAATAGAATGATCAAGGGAGGCTTTTTTAAGGCAATAACACTTGAGCCAGGACCAGAAGGAAGAGAGAAGGCTTCCTATGTGAAAGGAAGGAAACAGTAGTTACAGAGTCCAATATGAGAAAGACCTTAGCATGTTTAAGGAATGGGAAGACAATTTGTGTGGTGAGAATTGTGAATGAAAGGAAGAATGAGGTTGCAAAGACAGGCAAAGGTCCAAACATGATGGGCCCTATAAGCCAAGACAAAGATTTTAGATTTTATTCTAAGAGTATGTGGAAAATGTATTATATTAAGGCAGGAAGGGAAGAGCAATTAATGTAGTAGATCAAGTGAAAGACAATGCTAACCTGGAATAGGCTGATAGCAATGAAGATAGATAAAAGCAGACCTGAGGTAATTTTGAAAGCACAATTCAGAAGACCTGCTAATAGATTGGATATAGGAGGTGAGAAAAAAAGAATCATTTCCAATTCTAGTTTGAACAGTTAGTCTGAAGGTGATTTACTGAGCTGAGGAAAATTTGGATGGCGTGAAAGAGACAAAGTTTTATGGGAAAAATCAAAAGTTCCACTGTGGATATGTTAAGTCTAGAACATTTATGAAACATTTACATGGACACAGAGAGCAGGCAGGTAGATATGGAAGTCTGGAGCTCAAATAAGAGATCTACACTGGAGGCAGGTTGACTG
The DNA here is from genome assembly GCF_040802235.1 of Manis javanica. Lineage (NCBI taxonomy): Eukaryota > Metazoa > Chordata > Mammalia > Pholidota > Manidae > Manis > Manis javanica. Next base: position 22,066,270 of record NC_133161.1, read on the forward strand.
GAAGCTATCAACACATAGTAGCAGATTTGAGTTTTCTAAAATTCTAATTTTAATTTAAAAGCCTGACCATTATCATTGATAATAAATACTGCCCATTTTCCTTGAAGTGATAGGTCCACTCTGCTCATTTTCAAGGAAATGTCTGCCAAATGCCTAAGTCTGAGTAATTACAGTTTATCTGCCAGTTGTTCTTTCAGGTAGAATTGCTATTCCATAAAATAGAAGAGGCTAACAACAGATGCACCCAGAGGGTGTTATGTTAAGTGAAATATGTCAGACAGAGGAAGACAAACATCATATGATTTCACTTATATTTGGAATCTAAAAAACAAAGCAAATGAGCAAACAAAACAGAAACAGATTCTTAAATATAGAGAACAAACTGGTTGCCAGAGGGGAAAAGGGTGAGGGGACAGGCAAAATAGATGAAGAGGATGAAGAAGCATAAACTTCCAGTTATAAAATAAATTAGTCCCAGGGATGAAAAGTACAGCACAGAGACTGGTCAATAATACCGTAATAACTTGGTATGGTGACAGATGGAAACTATACTTATTGTGGTGAGCATATCATAATGAATATAATTGTTGAATGATTATGTTGTACACCTGAAACTAATATTAAATGTCAAATATACTTCAAAAAAATAAGTAAATAAATAAGCATATGTAAGTCTTAAGAAAACACAACAAAACACCCTACCCTTTGGCTGGCTTGGAGGAATGCATCAGTGCTGTAGCGGCGTGGGGACCTGATTCTCCCACGGTACTTCTATTGAAGGCATATTTGTGGCTGCAGACAGCCCAGTCTCCCAATGCCCAAAAGTACTGGAAGGGCACTGTGGGTAATACCAGATAGACCTGCTCTTTGGAAGGATATGTTGCTATTTTTGATTTGTGGGGCACAGCCATCTTAGAACAATGTTGAGCCTCTTCATAGAGGTGAAGGACAGGAATTAGTCTCCCTTCCGACTAACCCCAAAATAAAATTCCTTCATGAAGACCACAGTCACCCCTCCAAAAAACAGAAGAGGCTAGTTAAGTTTGCAGCCCCAAACATGAGTGCTTTCCCTGAAGACAATCATATACTTCAGCATGCAAAAGTGCTTTATATGTTTTTTCCATTTCAAAAAAAGAAAGAAAAAATTGTATGCTAAGGCTGATATCTAATGAATTAATAATTTTAACTGCTTCATCAAAGACATTCTTAAGTGAAACTGGAAAAAAAATTAACTGTAGTGCATAGCAATGAAGAACACTGCCTTAATGCATGGTAAGGTGCTAGCAGTTTTATTCACTGTTGCTTATGTAACTTTAGTGCAAATGTCAACACAATGGCAAAGACAAATAACATTTGGATATTATTAGGAAAACAGCTTTGATCTCACACACCCTGTGAACAAGTATCAGGGACCGGACAGGAATCCATGGACCACATTTTGAGAACATTGCTTTAAGAGATACTGGGAGACCATGGGGACATCTGGGGATTAAGAAAGGCTTTGTGAAGAAAGAAGACATGAGTTTTTGCCTGCAAATGGGTATCTCAGAAAGGTCCTCTCTTCATCCTCACAAACTTCCATAACCTCTACCATCAATGGTTGAGATTTCCTTCTTTTTACTGTCCCCTTTTACACAGGAAGTCTTTAAAATCAGAAGTATTTTCAAAATAATACTAAAGTATTATTTGTCTTTTTCATTTTTCATTCTCTCAGGATGTAGAATTGAGTCTCCCAGAGGCTATATAATGTGTAATGATGTCATCACTGTACTGGCTAATAGGATATCTACTTCTGTATTTTTGTGTTTTCTAAAATTTACCAAGGAGACTGGTTTGTTGTATAAATAAAAATGTTTTCAGCTTATTATTTCTACTATGCTCCTAATGTCTATTTTCAATTATACCTGCTATAATCTACTAAATTGTTATTTTTAAATCCCAAAGATTTCCTTGTTCTTATGTAGAAACAATTAATAAATACACATTGGTGACTTGTTTCAAAATAATATCTAAATTTTTTTCGTTTTCTACATTAAAATTATTAATTTAAAACTGTTACCATTTTAGAATTTAATATTCTAAATATTCTAAAATGAAAGAAATTTATTTTTTATATTTAAGGATGAATCACTTGCTTTTAAAAAAGAGATTAGAAGACTCACTTTTTCTAACCCACAGCTGTATCATCTATATCTAAAGATACTGAGGAAGGTTAAACTAACATGTCAGAGTTCTCCAAACTCATAGAAGACTCTACCCCAAGAACTTGAGAAAATTTATAAATAAAAAATGAAAATATATGAAATCTGTGTTTTCCTCAGACTTATAATTGATAATAATTTACTTTATTTTGTCTTATGCAACAGAATATTTCTAAATAATATTATGGTGTTAGTCTACTTAAAGCATCATTTGAGACTAATCATTTATAGTTGAAGAAAAAGGAACTGAGTATTTTCAACAGAAGCAAGATGAACTCTTTAAAATGTATTACACAACATAAAGAAGGACTCAAAACAAAAATGATTCCAAATCACCATTAAATGATAGTCACCCTGAACTCTTCCAGAAACCACAGATGAATAAAGTGAATAGAACAGAAAGATAAACCTTTAGAATTAGCAGTAGAGTCTACTTAGGAGCTATAAATGTTGAAATAATTGATAGACTGTAAAGGGGCCTGTTTTCTAAAAATAAGAAGAAATCTCTTTTAATTCTGATTCAGATAGATACCTGACAAGGAGGAAACAAAAAAATCCATGACGCTTCTCTGTGAGAATCCCAAACCTACAGAAAAACAATGCAGCCCCTGCATCCAAAGCCCAGAGATCCAATGGTTAAGACCTGATTCTGGCCTGCTTTGCTTTCCTTTCATTCTTTCCTGTGAAGAAAACAATAGAGGGCATGGCATTCAGAAAGAGATCCTTGGTATGGGATTTATGCAACAATGTAATCTTGAGAGACAACTGGCTCTTAATTCTGATAACCAACAAGTAATCTTGAGAGACAACTGGCTCTTAATTCTGATAACCAACGTGTCTATTCAATTGCTTATCTACTTGTTACACACCTCAATGTGGAAGCCAGGGAACCTAGTCTCTTTATAGACAATGCACTGTGACCCACCCCTCCAATGAGGCCCTTCAAGAAACTGAATCTTATTGCTCTGATTAACCAGGTGCAACAAACGGTCCATTTCCTTAAAGTAGCCCTCAAAATTATCAAGGATATTCAAACTGTAGGATAACAGAATAGGTTAGCTCTCAAAAGAAGGGTGATTTGAAGGTCATCATTGTGCTACAAACACATGGCAAGAAGAGAGGATGACATTTTCCCAGGTGCGACTCAGCTCTGGGAGGACTAGATTCTCTTCAGTATAAGTTTTTACTTTTGTCAATAATATCTGGGAAATCTCTGAACTCACTACTGTTAAGAATTCCCAGATCATCTGTTGATGACTAACATATCCCTAGTGCTTACAGTGAAGCTTGATTCAAACTGACTACCTACTGAGAGAACACAAAGAAGAAATGGACAGCACATATACCCAAGAGGAATGTCTAGGGATGGGAGTACTCTGTTTATAAAATCCTGTGTATCAAATTAAAACATGGACATATAAATTATAAAGGTCTCACTAGATTAAAAAAAGTCAGCTCAAGAGCTCACTCTTGCGGAAAGAAGGAAAGCAGAAGAGCTATAGCCAAACAAAAATAAACATGGAATGCTGTATAAGCTAATTCAGCAATTACCATTCTATAGTAACCTGAAAGAAATGACCAGTAACACAACTAGTAAGTGGGTGGAGTAGATGTATAGAAAGTGGTATACACAATCCAAGGAGTTTATCCTTCAGGTCTCAACTCAAATGTCACCTCTTCAAGGCCTTCGCTGATCATTCTGTCTGGCCCAGCCCCTGTCACTCTGAACGCATTATCTTACTTTATTTTCTTCAATTACTTACCATTATGTGTAATTACTTCTTTTGTTTTCCCATTCTAAAACTTAAGCTTCAAAAGGGCATGGACTTTATCTGTTTGTTCATCTAACATAATGTTTGATATACAGATATTCAATATATATTTGTTGAAAATGTACAGCTTCTACAATGAAAGGCCTAATAGTTGAGCAGTGAGAGAGATTTCTGTAACAACCAAAGAGCTGCAGGAACATAGCTGAACAGTGTGGGATTTGGGAAGGCTTCACTGGGGAAATAATATTAGAATTGGGTTTTTAAGAAATTAGAAGTGTAATTCTTTAAATCTCCAAAATTGTCATGAGGTTTTACATCTCCATGCCTTTAACAACAATAGGAAAAAAGGGACTACATTTCTTGAGTTCCTCTATATTCCAGATACTATGTATTTTTGACTTGTATTATCTCATTTAATCTTTATAATAACCTATGAGGTAGGTGCCTTTATTATCACCATTTTACAACTGAGAAAAGTGAAATATGGTTAGGTTAAGTAACAACACGGCAAATAAGAGGCAGAGTTAAGACCCAAAGAATCTGGTACCTCTGCACTCTTTATCTGAAAGGCCCTTATTCTTACATGCTTGTTGAGTGAACTCTTAATCCTCAACTACCTTGTAAATCAAGAATCCCATTCCCTATAAAACCTTTGAAACAACAAAGTTAACACAGTTGACCTCCATATAGATTTGGAACAAATGCTCCTAGTGTACAACAGTGTGAATAATCAAATGTACAACTGAGTTAAAATGCTCAGGCTGAAGTTAGACTAGTAGGTCATAATTCTAATTTATGAAAATCAGCCAGTAACAATCAGATAATCATCACAATGTTCAAGGCAATTCTTATTAGTACAGAACTATAGCTCACAGGACTATGTCTACCTTTCTCCTTTAACCGGAAAAAGAGCAAAGTCCTTGAGAGGTTTTACAGAGATGTCACCCCTGTTTCAAAGAGCCACCAGAGCATCATACACTGCACTACATCATTAGTAAGGTATCTTTATTTCTGGTATGAAAGCAAATCACAGCTATTCCCTTTGGGATAAGGCTTGAATGTGTTCTCACACATGTGTACACAAACCCTTCAGATTCATTCCTTGTTTCAGATTTTGGTCTCCATCTAAGGGTTATTCCTAATATAGGGTTTTTCTTGGCTTATGACAAAATTTCTAATTTTTTAACATCCATATATAGTAAATCTGGATAAACCCATAGAATTTTCAAGATGAAGGGATTCTCTGAGTTTATCCAGATCAATCACTTAATTTTACAGGCAGAAATTGAGATCAGGAGATTGAGGTTACTTGCTCCAAACATGATATAACTAGAAAACACTTGAACAAGAAAAGATAAAGTTATGAGGGAAAAATACAGCAGTTTCTTCCTAGTTATAAGGAGAAAACTACCTGACAGCAGAGACATTTTCTAGTGGAAGGAAACATAGAAGCACAATAGCTTACATTGGTATTTCATCTTTTTTAGGGCCATGGGGCCCTCCTTAGAAAATCTGATGAAAGTTAACAGACCACCTCTCTAGAATCTAGAGTCTAGAATCTGCATATACTTACATAAAATTTTATGTACAATTTCCAAGGGGTCATAGATCCATTCAGATTGAGAATCCGAATTCACTTTAGCCTAGGTGAAGAAAATTAGTCCTGGGAACCCTCCAAACAATAACTCTGGAATTGAGGGAAAGGACAAGAACAAAGGCTATCATTTATTATATCCTTATATTAGATAGACAACACTGCAATAGATGATATGGATGACTCATTTAATCCTCAGGACAATCCTAAAAGATAGGCTTTTAAAATCTGGATTTTATTTTTTTATTTTTCATTTGTTTTTAACCAGGTATCAAAGGTTCATTGCAAAAAGTTCAAGAGCCACAAAGGGTATATTGTGAAAAGTTTCTCTACCACTTCCCTTCAGGACCTGATTATCATCTCTAGAGGGAAATTCTCTCCCTTGTGCATTCTTCCAGAGACATCTTTTGCATAAAAGCAGGTATACAAACACATACATGTGTGTGAGTACTGTTTATTTTTCTACCCAAATAGTAGCATATCATACATGCAGTGCTACACCTTTCCCCCCCTCAACATTATCTTGAAGATTTTCCCTATCAGTATGTGTAGAGCTCACTCACTTTAACTTCTGCACACCTTTCTATTAAGCAGATGTACCAATATTTATTTAACAAATCCCCTACCAATGGGTATTTAGATGGTTTCCTATCCTTTGCTATTTGTGTATTACCATGATAATGCTTTATTGAATATTCCTTTATATGTGGTATTTCACAGATGTGTGAGAATATATACAGAAGAAACATCCAGAAGTATGTTATTCTCTTTTTGGTAAAAATGACTTTGGCCATTTCCCCCGAACTGCCCCTCTCCCCCCAACGACACACACACACACACACACAAAATCTGCATAAATAAGAATTGAGGGGAGAGTATCCACAAGCCAGAAGCTAGCCAATTTACTTCACCTTAGGTCTACTGACTCACATACATGGGTATACCATAATAACCCTTTCTGATCTTTTCAGAAATTGTTTTGGAACCAAAGAGGAGGAAGGTCCTAGGACTCAAAGTAGATTAACAGATAGTATTTATTTGAAAAGCTACTTGGGTATAAAAGTAAACAATGTAAAAATACAACTGAAAAGGGATTCAAACATTCCTTATCTTAGTGAAATAAATATCTTTTAATTAATGGGGTTGGATGTTTTCCCTCATCATTTCTCCCTCTAGCAATATAAAAATCCAGACATTTATATCTATACATTCATTAAGCTATAACCGTATCTTCCCAAGGACTGTAATTATTCACTATCATTGCAAAAAAAACAAAACTGGATGGTGAAGAAGGGAGGCAAAACCTTTCCATTAAGTAGCAGCAAACTGAAAATAAAGACCTAAGAATCCTATAGTATTAGCTCAGTGATACTGAGTTTAGACCAGTAGTCCTGAGTTAATGTCTCCATGCAGTTTCTTATTACAGCTGTTTTTTTCTAAACAAACTCTTTTAGAGCAGTTTTAGGTTTACAGCAGAATTGAGCATAAAGTACAAGAGCGTTCTCATATATCTCCCACCCCCTAACACAGCGTCCCGTACTATCAACACCTAACCCCAGAGTGGTACATTTGTTATAATGAATGAGCCTATGTTATACATTATCATCACCCAAAGTCCATAGCTTACAATAGGATTTAGTCTTGGGCGTGCATATGTGGTAAATGTATAATGACATGTATCCTTCACTATTTATACTATCGTACAGAATAGTTTCACTGATCTAAAAATCCTCTACGCTCTACTTGTTTATTTTTCTGCCCACTCCCACCGCTGGCAACCACTGACCTTTTTACTGTCTCCATGGTTTTGCCTTTTCCAGAATGTCATATAGTTGCAATCATACAGTCTGTAGCCTTTTCAGATTAGCTTCTTTCACAAAGTAATATGCATTTAAGATTCTCCCATGTCTTTTCATGACTTCATAGTTCATTTCATCTTAATGCTGAATAATATTCCATTGTCTAGACAGAATTATTTATCCATCCATTTCCTAAAGGTATCTTAGTTGCTTCCAAATTTGGCAAGTTATCTTTTGCAAATGTTTTCTTCCAGTCTGTGGCTTGTCTTTTCATTGTCTTTATATAGTTATTTTTAACAGATGAGAAAATTGAGGCTCAGAAATTTTACCAGCTCAAGGCAAACAGTAGAAAGTGGCAAAGCCAGGACTTAAACTCCTTACCACTATTCCATGTTGTATTTGCTAGGACTTATTTGGAAAAAGAAACAGAATACTGAAGGAATAAACAAAACAACACCAGCACAACCATTCCAGTTATGAAAAAAAGGAAACCACACACCTACCTCTTCTCTTATCCCACAAATTCCCTCTGACGCTCTTCTCTTCCATCACCATGTTTGTTATCATCTATGTGCTGACAACTCCTAAATCTCCATTTATAGCCCAGACCTCTCATATCTGTATATCCACATGCCTATTGGACGTCTCCACTTTTATATCCCATGGGTTCCCAAACATAGCCTGTCTAAAATGGAGCTCATTATTACTCCCAAACCTGTTTTTCCTCCTCCTGAATTTTCTACCAGTAATAGACCTCCATTTCAGAAATCTCAAAGTCACCCTAACACCACTTCCTCCTATTTTATCATTTCATTTGTAGAATTAGCCCCAACTCATAATATTCTGTGTCTTTTGTCAAATGGCCTTATCATTTTTGCACAATTCATCATCCCCTTCCTAGTTTCACTTCCCTCCTTTTCTAACCTAAGTTTCTTGGTCCATCTTGAAAATGACTCATAAATAATTTCACTCTTTCTCTCTCCCTTCATTTTTGCTAGGAAAAACCTCAATCCTGATAATCCCTACTAATCTATCTGTCCTATGTTTCGGCCCAAGCAGCTAAATTTTGCAAGAGAAAAATCATATATGAGCTCACTGGTTTCACTTTAAATTCATCTTCTCAAAACTCAAATGAGTATCAATAATGCTTTGGTCATCTCAAGAGGTTTCTTTACATACTCCCTCTGCCCTCTCTCAGGAAAAAGTTCATGTTTGTCTCCTCAAACTTCTACTCTTTCAAGTGATAGCCTTATCTTATATAGAAAAAAGAAAATGAATGTTTAAGAAACAGGAAAATATCTGATATAAACTCTCTCACATTTCAATCACAAGGCCTACCCTTTGCCCCAGCTTCTCCTTCTTCCCATGTTTCACTGAAGGGTCTCACCTTGTGCTCTAGAGTCCATTCCCCCTCAAGTTCTTAAGGACTTGACTCTTCCCAGACCATCAAGCCCTTATTTGTCTCTCCAACTTCATCTCCCGTTTACCCTATTGCTCACAATACTCCACTAAAAACCAATCTTCTTTTCCAAAGCAGGACCTTTGTACATGCTGCCTATGCCTTCTTTCCTTCCTAACTTGCAATATTTCTGTCAACTCAGTCATTTATTTTGTCTATTTCTCTTGTGCAGTTGACTCTTCACCACTACCACAATAGCCCTTAGGCAATCACTGATCTGCTTTGTCACTATAAAATGATTAATGTCATTTAAAAATGTCATGTAACTGGAATCATAAAATATATACTCTTTTGGGTCTAGTTTCTTTCACTTAGCATATTATTTATGAGATTCATCCATATTGATCCATGTGTAGTTTGTTCTTTTTTATTGCCAAGTAGTATCTGTTTATATGGATGTACCATGGCTTATTTATCTATTTACTTCTTGATGGATATTTGATATTTTTTTGAGTTTGGGGCCTATATGAATTAAACTGCCATGAACATTGGTACACAGGTTTTTGTGTGAGCATTCCAATTGATTCATATCTATATCAATACTTGGTATTATCTTAAATTTTAGCCATTCTAGCAAGTGTACAGTATCTCACTGTGGTTTAAATTTGTGTTTCTCTAATGATTCATGGTGTTTAGCAACTTATGTGCTTACTGGCATTCACACAGCAACCAAAAGAGGCATGTCTGTTCAAATCATTTGTCCATTTAAAGAATTGGATTGTGTATCTTACTACTGGGTTTTAAGAGTTCTTTATATATTCCAGATACCAGTCCTTTGTCTAGTATATGTATTGTGAATATTTGTGGCTTGCCTTTTTTTTTTTAAGGTATCATTGATACACACTCTTATGAAGGTTTCACAAGAAAAACGATGTGGTTATTACACTCACTCTTATTATTGAGTTGACCCCCATACCCCATTGCAGTCACTGTCCATCAGTGTAGTAAGATGTGTGGTTTGTCTTTTTATTAACTGTGTCTTTTTAAAAGAAGTTAATTTTGGAGAACTCTATTTATCCAGACTTTTCCTTTCAGGATTTTTGTTTTCTATGTATTAAGGAATTTTTGCCTACCCCAAGGTCATGAGGTTTCTCCTTTGTTTTCTTCTACAGTCTATGATCCATTTTGAGTTGTTACACATGGACTGAGATAAAGGTAAATGTTCACTTTCCCCCAAAATGGATACCTAATTGTTCTAGCACCATTTATTAAAACAAATATCCTCTCCCCACTGAATTACTTTGGCTTCTTTGTCAAAAGTTAATTCAGCATATATGTATGGGTCTCTTCTGTCCCAAGGACCTACATATTCCAACCCTGTTCCCTTTAGATTTAGTACCTTCTGTGGAGTGAGCAGGTAATAACTGGGGTCCAAAAATTCCAAATTCTTCATTTCTCCAAGCCCTCCTTCCTTTTCTTCTTTAAGCATTTAGCACAAAATAGTCTTCAAAGCCAAAGTTACTAGCACAGAAGGTACTATTGTCCATATGCCAAACATAGAGTGACCTCAGGATGAAGATTTTATTTCCACTACAATGCTAGATAAATAAGAAAAATATGAAAGCTTTAATCTAAATTCACTACAGTCTACTAAAAACAAATAGTATCCTAGTGCCCTCTAGTGGGAGAAACTGTAGGGATATGCAAAACAAGAGAAAGAGGCTAATAAAACACTATTTAGAGGAGTACTGAATATGGACAAATGTGATTAATATTTTCATTTATTCCCTCATTCTTTTTAAAATGAAACACACTTTTCTTTAAAAAAGGAAAATGTTTTGCTATTTTAATTGAATGCAGTGATATAGAAAATTGACAAGAAAAACAAAACAAGTGCTTGGAATTTGTATTCCCAAAGTACACTTCGCCACACAAAGGAGGACCAGAGGTCAAAGGAAAAGAGAATGGATTTTACATAATTGATTGAGCAAGGACATAAATAAAATGGTTTCAAGATATGTAGTTTCAATACACTGTCAAGATATATATGTTAATATATGCTTCTATATAATGTAATATATAGTAATATATAATATTAGACACACACGACAATTTTTTTCTGGAATGGAGCACAAGAGGCTGTCAACAACAGTGATTATCTGTGGGGACTAGAGGTGAATATGGAGAAAGGGAAGATTTATGTATCTATGTATTTTAAATATATACTAACAAATTCTTTTTTTAAAATGTAAGAAACATTTTGAAACAGTGAAATACAATTGTATATGCTTACATTGAATCCCCAAAATAGGTGGCAAGTGAATAATTTGTTCAGTACAGTCTGATCCAACAATTGGTTATAATTAACTCTTGTTAGGTCTACAGGGTACATAGCAAAGCTAACCTCCAATGTTCTCAAATATGCAGAAAGAGAGAAACAATAAATTAATAGTAATTTTCATCATCAATTTTGCTCAACAACTTACTTCTTTGAATATTTCCATATCCTCACAAAGCCTCCAGGATCTGATGGAGGAAATCCAAAAAATGTCTGCTGTCTGTATATCTTATTCTAGAGTAGATTCTTGTGCTGCTATTATACTCTAAAGTCATTTTTCCAATCTGTGTATCCTAATTTTCCAGTAAGTCTTGAAGAATTTCCCGCTGAGTCTCAAAGTCTTTTGCTAATTCCACATATACCACCCAGCCTCTTAGCTAATGCGTCTTCTACTTAGAAGACTGAGATTATTTAAAGTTCCCCAACTTTTAATCAAAATTTCTTGGTATGCTCACTTACCTTTTTTTCTTCCCTCCTATTTTAAAGGAATCATTTAAAATATTTTAAATAATTTCTTCTTTCAAATTACCTATCTTTAAATTTTTTTTTTTTTGAGAGGGCATCTCTCATATTTATTGATCAAATGGTTGTTAACAACAATAAAATTCAGTATAGGGGGGTCAACGCTCAATGTACAATCATTAATCCATCTCAAGCCTAATTCTCGTCAGTCTCCAATCTTCTGAAGCATAACGAACAAGTTCTTACATGGTGAACGAATTCTTACATAGTGAATAAGTTCTTACATGGTGAACAGTACAAGGGCAGTCATCACAGAAACTTTCGGTTTTGCCTATCTTTAAATTTTTAACTCACTGTTATTTTTTTTAATTAAGTCTCCCTGTTACTATTCTAGTCACTTAAGTTCAAAACTTGAGTTATTAATACTCTTCTTTCCCTTCCAAAAATATTTCTTCATGCTATTACTTTTGAGTTAACTCAACATGGAAGAAGCTGAAAAGACAGGTTTCTGTTACTCTGTTACCAGCTGATAAAATGAATAATATTAACAAGGACCAGGAATACCTGTAAGACCCACCCTATACTGCAATTTCCTGAGTTTAAAATGACTTCTCTGTCTCCTTCCTATATACTCTCTACTTACTTTTTCTTCTCCTTCCCTACTTTTCTGCTAACTTCAAAGTGCTTGCTGCTTCTTATCTGAAGCTTTACCTTTATATGCTTAGATATAAATGCATTCTTATGAATTTCTGATACAATTATTGTCTATACCACTTAATTGGTTTATAGCCCAGTCTCCTTTACATTAATATTCTTCCCTCCAAGCACTATCTAAATCTTCCTAACTATTGGTAAATTCTTAGTATCATTGGTAGAATTTGTATTTATTTCCACTACCTTACCCAAAATACATTTTATGAGTCATGAGTATGTTATTCGCACCCTAGAAATTAACTGAATTCTACAAAAGCCCTTTGGGGACAGTACTTATTTTTATGGCTATCAATGATTTATACATACTAGTCCTCCATTTCCATCCTCATGGGGCGACTCATCCCCCTCAACCTATCACTACTGCCACTGCCCAGCTCCCTTCCTTCCTATGTATCTCTTCTCTTTCTTTCTCTCTGGTAGGTGGTATCAAAGAATTGTATGCTATGCTTTTAGTTAATTCTATCTATAAGGGTAACTTGTAAAAGTGACTTGTATTTCCAACACTAGGAAGTACTAACTACACTGAATAATCCTCCCCCTGGGAAGAACTAGATATAAACACCTACTTAAATTTATTACTTAGTTATCAGTCAAAACTTACAAATGGGCAGGGCCAAAAAAGGAGAGACTCCAAATGAAAACTGTCCAGCTGAGCTATTCCCATAATCTTAACATATGAAACTGTAAGCAAAGTAAAATGATTATTTTAAACCTTTAAACTCTGACAGTAATTTTTTAATGCAAGAATACTAACTCTAATAGGTATTACACAGTAGTTGACAAGCTCTCCGCTTGTGCTATTTGAAATCACTATGGAATCTTAAAGACATCTCTCCTTCACTTTTTTTCCCTCTACTTTTCTTTTTATTGCCTTAGAATTCAGAGATATTTTTCTTAGAAATTCCAAACCATTTGTTTCATAGGTGTGGAAACTGAAGCCCAGAGAAATGAACTTACAGACCAAATTAAGTAATAGAATATAGATCAAAACTCATGTTTCTTCAGCAGCAGACTCACAGAACCCAAGAATGGACTAACAGTTACCAAGGGGAAAGGGACTGAGGAGGGTGGGTGAGAAGGAGGGGATAAGGGGGAAAATGGGGCATTACAATTAGCAAACATAATGTAGGGGGGCAGTCTCAGGGAAGGCAGTATAGCACAGAGAAGACAAGTAATGATTCTATAGCATCTTACTATGCTGATGGACAGTGACTGTAATGGGGTATGTGGGGGGGACTTGATAATGGGGGGAGTCTAGTAACCATAATTTTGTTCAAGTAATTGTACATTAATGATATCAAAATTAAAAAATTAAAAAAAGAACAACTCACATTTCTTGAATTTCAATGTAGTGTTTTTCTCTAGACAAAACCTTTTACCTTCCTCCCTCCTTCCCACTTTCTTCATTTATTGATTGATTGATTGACATACAATTAACATTGGTTTCAAGTATACAACACAGTGGTTCAACAGTTACCAGTATTACTAAATTCTCATCCCCACTAGTGCAGTTACTATCTGTCAACATAAGAAGATCTTACACAATTATTGGCTATATTCTCCATGCTGCACTTCCATCCCCATGAGCAACATGATCATTTTTATGCCCCTTATCCCTCCACCTTCTCCACCCACCACCTCTAACCTTTCCTTCATGGTAACCACAAGTCACTTCTCAGTGTCTATGAGTCTACTGCTATTTTGTTCATTGTGTTTTGTTTTGTTTTTAGATTCCACAAATAAGTGAAATCATATGGTATTTGTTTTTCCCCTCCTGGCTTATTTCAGTGAACATAATACCCTCTAGGTCCATCCATATTGTTGGAAATTGAAGGATTTCCTTTTTTATGGCTGAATAATATTCTATTGTGTGTATGTACCACTTCTTCTTTATCCATCATTTGTCAATGGACACTTTGGTTACTTCCATAACTTGCCTACTGTAAATAATGCGGCGATAAACATAGGGGCACATATATCTTTTTGAATCAGAGATCTTGTTTTCTTCAGGTAAATTCCTAGAAGTGGAATTACTGGGTCGTATGGAATTTCTATTTTTAGTTTTTTGAGGAATCAACATGCTGCTTTCCACAGTGGCTGCCCCAATTTACATTCCCACTGACAGTGTAGGAGGGTTGCTTGCCTTTTCTCCACATCCTCACCAACACTTGTTACTTCTTGTCTTTTAGAGAGTGTCCATTCTGACTGGTGTGAGGAAGTATCTCACTCTGGTTTTGATTTGCATTTCCCTGATGATTAGCATTGTGGAGCATCTTTTCACATGCCTGTAGGCCATCTGTATATCTTTTTTTGAAAAAGTCTGTTCAAGTCCTCTGCCCATTTTTAAATTGGGTTATTTTTTTGGTGATGAGTCATATGAATTCTTTATATATTTTGGATATTAACCCCTTAGCAGATACATAATAAACAGATATATTCCCCCATACTGTAGGTTGCATTTTTATTCTGCTGATGGTGTCCTTTGCCATACAGAAGCTTTTTAGTTTGATGTAATCTCATTTGTTCATTTTTTATTTTATTTCCCTTGCCCAAGATGTAGCCAGTAAAAAACTGCTCATGCTTATGTTCAAGGGATTTTTGCCTGTGTTTTCTTTAAAAAATTTTATGGTTTCATGTCTTACATTTAGGTCTTTGATCCATTTTGAGTTTTGTGTGGAGTTAGAGAGTAATCCAGTTTCATTCTCTTGCATGTATCTGTGCAGTTTTCCCAACAGCAGTTATTGAAGAGGCTGTCTTTTCCCTGTTGTATATTCATGGCTCCTTTATTGAATATTAATTAGCCATTTATGCCTGGGTTTTTAATCTGGGCTCTCTATTCTATTCCACTGATCTATGGATCTCTTCTTGTACCAGTATCATACTGTAGCTTTGTACTATAGATTGAGGTCAGGGAAGGTAATACTTCCAGCTTTGTTCTTCTTTTTCAGGATTGTTTTGGCTATTTGGGGTCTTTTGTGATTTCATATGAATAATTGAAACTTTTTTGCATATTCTTCTTCCATTATTTTTCCTTGTTGCAGAAGGCAACCAAAATAATATTAATCAGTTGTCCTTTTATGCTTCCCCCTAAAAAGCCCAGACTTATTTATTCAAGGATTTAAAGAACACTTCCCAATCCTGCTTGTCTTGGCTCTTACTGACCCTCTAGCAATATACAAGGTGCCAGACTCCTGGGATGGTTGATAAGTATGTATGGGTTTTCACCAATAAAATGCAAATTTCTTACTAATGTACCGTAGTAACAGAGGAACCATGACAGTTAGAAGGGCATTAGCTGAGTAATAAGACTTACAAAGCTTCCAGCAAGAAAGACAGCAGGAATCCCATCCTCATCTAGACTGAACTTCTATCCTTTGGAGACTATAAAATTCAAAGGTCATTTGCAAATATAACAATTTCCTAACAAGGTCTATCTAGCAGTTAGAGAGGCCAATGTATTAAAAGAGGCAGAAAGGAACCAAGAAAAGAAAATTAAAAGGCAAAAAGTAAACCAAATGGCACCAGAGAAATAGATGGTAATTTAAAAAAAGAAAATAGAGGAAGGTTGCATGAAGGTAGCATAATTATGAAGTTATGCAGACATCTTCCCACATCTCAGATTAGAACTACAGCTGGATTTGTAGTTTTTCATGTACAGTATATTCAACTGGCTTCTAGTATTAACTTCTGTAGCTTGGACAAAGTGAGACTTCTAATAAAATGGGCTTAAAGTTACTAAAATTCCAGCTTAAGACTATTTGAAACCACTCAACTGTCCATCAACAGGGTTTCTATTATGTAAACTGAGGTACAAACAGTGGAATATTAGACATTTGTAAAAAGAGGAAGCTTTTTTGTACTCAGGCAGAGGGTTCAAAATATGTGCCCCACTTGTATAAGAAAGGGGGGATAAGAATAAATATATATATATATTACTTATATTTGCATAAAGAAACAATAATAAATTAACACTAGGACATTAAAAAAAATGTTTCTGGCTCTTCACGTGTAAGTTCAGCAACCTTACTACCCTGTGAGAGACTTAAGGTAGTTACAATGGTGTTTATTTAACTTTTTCTCTTTTCCAGCTTGAGAAAAGCTGGACCATCAGGATAAGCACGTTCAGGTTAATGCTGAACAGCATAGTCGGGTCTGATGATGTATATGATGCTGATTGATTTCTAAAGTCTCCTCAGAGCAGAGGAGACTTTTCTCCATTAATGCACTAGACGAGTAACTGCCACACTCACTTTCTCTTCCCACAATAATGTAGCACCCAATGTTTACCTCCACTAACATCTAATCAATATTTACAATTTAAGTAAACACCTTACTATACAATTCCAGATACTTATCTAGTTTCTGTGCCATGTGTTTTAGGCTTCAGCTGTTATTGTCCCTCCAGTGGTAACTGTAAATGCTTATAAGTTACTGACCAGCCCATTGTAAGTAGTCTTTGCATAATGTCTCCAGTGCACATTTAATAAGACACCCTGGAACTTTTTTTTAATGCCAATTCCCAAAGTGTAATCCTTTACTGTTTAACCAAAACTTATAAACCCCACGCCATGTGCTATTGCCTTTCATTTTCTTAGGTTCTTCAGTTCCAAGAGACAGGTTAGAATCTATTTCATGTGAAAAAATGACAGTTACCAACATGCAGACAGCGAAAAAGTTGTTAAGTACATCTCTCAGTTGCTGGGAAAAATGACCAAGGACCAACACAAAAAGCTATAGGTAACATATTCAACTCTCATACACAAACAGACAATGAGAATCAAGAGTAGGAATATAAACACAATGCTCTCTTCCCTCAATTTCTACCCTTTCTTCTACCCTCCCCAATTACCTTTACCATCCATCCCTTCCTCTAGGGAGGGAGGCTGCAGGCAGCTGGTTCACTCACAGCTAGCTTTATTTGGTTTACATGGCAACAGAAATGCACAAAAAGTCAGATACAAAAGAGAGCTATTTGTTTATGATTGGTTTAAATTCTTTTCACCCAGGTAAAATTATCTTTAAATAAACAAAAAGAACAAGGAGAAAGGAGAGGTAAAGGAGAGTTTTCTAGTGAAAAGCTATAGAGAATTGCTAGGGAATTGCTAACTGTTTAAATTTCTAGGTACGGTACTTCTGGTTTCTGAATCCTGTTACTACTGGCCATGGTACCAGATCTAGGGAGCAAACTGAATAATGGTTACAGTGTTATTATTTAAAGATCTTTCATTTGTTCATATCCTTGACTGCCATTTCAATTTTCTAGTTTTCATAAACTAACCCCAAGAGGAAATTATAAGCAATATCAAGAGTGGATACACCCAAACTCAGAAATATATCTCTTTATAAACAGAGAAGAAAAGGGAATGATTATTTTTTTAATCTACCCCCACCCTTCTGCTATGAAATGAATATCTTTTAAAAACATTGATTATAAAAATCATTCATGTTCACTGTGGAAAAATAACAAAAGAAGAGACAAAATCAACCATAATCCCAACACTTAAGCTATTATCACTGTTGACATTTAAGAATATAACTTTCTGGTAACTTTTTATATGAAAAAAGAGATGGTGTTATATAACCTTTTCTCATGTCATATATTATTACATATTCATGTCTATAAAATCATTAAATACTGTAATTGAGAGCATGGATTCTGAAGTAAAACAGATATAACTGGGTCTCAGCCATCCCACTTACTGTTTGGTTTTAGACAAGTTATTTAGCCTTTCTCAATGCCTGAGTTTTCTTATATATAAAATGGAAATGGAAAGTGCTTACCTCAAAACAAGTACTAACAAAATTGAAGGGGGAAATAGATTGCAACACATTCATTTTAGGAGACTTTAACACACCACTCACACCAATAGATGAACCAGACAGAAAATAAATACAGAAACAGAGGCACTGAAAAACAAATTAGATCAGATGGACTAAACAGATATCTACATAACATTCTACCCAAAATGAAGAACATTCTACCCAAAAAGCTACCCAAACATTCTGTTCTCCAGAATAAATCACATACTAGGCCGCAAAAAAAGTCTCAGTAAATTAAAAAGAACTGAAATTATATCAAGCAACTTCTCAGACCACAATGGTATGAGACTAGAATAAATTACACAAGAACAAAAAAGCCAGCACACACATGGAGACTAAACAACATGCTTCTAAAAACCAATGGATCAATTAACAAATCAAACAGGTATCAAGCAATACATGGAGACAAATGAAAACAAAAATAAAACAGTCCAAAATTTGTGGGACACAGCAAAAATAATTCTAAGAGGGAAGTACATAGCAATACAGGTTTACCTCAAGAAACAAGAACAATCCAAAATAAACAGTCTAAACTCACAATAAAAGAAACTAGAAAACAAAGAACAAATGATACTCAAAGTTAGTAGAAGGGGCATGATAAAGATCAAAGCAGAAATAAAATAGAGATGAATAAAACAACAGAAAAAACTCAACAAAACCAAGAGCTGGTTCTATGAACAAAATAGACAAACCCCTAGCCAGACTTACCAAGAAAAAAGGAGAGTACATAAATACACAAAATCTGAAACAAAGGGATACTCACAACAGTTACCATAGAAATACAAAGAATTATTAGAAAATTCTATGAAAAATTATATGCCAATAAATTGGACAACCTAGAAAAATGGACAAATTCCTAGAAAGATACAACCTTCCAAGATTGACCCAGGAAGAAACAGAAAATCTGAACCAGACCAATTACCAGCAATAAAATTGAATTGGTAATCACAAAACTCCAGGACCAGGTGGCTTCACATTTGAATTCTACCAAACATTTAAAAAACTAATACCCATCCTTCTTAAAGTATTCTATAAAGCAGAAAAGGAAGGAACACTTCCAAAGTCATTCTATGAGGCCATTATCACTCTAATACCAAAACCAGACAAAGACACTACCAAAAAAAAATTATTTTAGACTAATACATGATGAACATAGATGCAAAAATCCTCAATAAAATGTTAGCAAACCAAATTAAAAAATACATCAAAAGGATTATTCATCAAGACCAAATGGGATTTATTCCAGCGGTGCAAGGATGGTAAAATATTCAGAAATCTATCAACACCATACACATTAACAAAGGAAGGACAAAATCACATGATCATCTCCATAGATGCTGAAAAAGCATTTGACAAAATTCAACATCCATTCATGATAAAAACTCTAAACAAAATGGGTATGACGGTACATGCCTCAACATAATAAAAGCCATATACAACAAACCCACAGCTAACATCATACTCAATGGTGAAAAGCTGAAAACTTTTCCTCCAAGATCAGGAACAAGACAAGGATACCCACTCTCCCCACTTTTATTCAACATAATACTGGAGATGCTAGCCACGGCAATCAGACAACACAAAGAGATAAAAGGCATCCAGATTGGTAAGGAAGAAGTTAAACTGTCACTGTTTGCAGATGACATGATACTGTACATAAAAAACCCTAAAGAAACCACCCCAAAACTACTAGAACTAATAACTGAATTCATCAAAGTTTCAGGATACAAAATTAATACACAGAAATCTGTGGCATTCCTATATACTAATGTTGAACTAGCAGAAAGAGAGATCAGGAAAACAATACCATTTATAATTGTATCAAAAAGATTAAATACCTAGAAATAAACTTAACCAAGGAGGTGAAAGACCTGTACTCTGAAAACTGTATGAGATAAATAATACACAAATAAATGGAAATCTATCCCATGTTCATGGATAGGGAGAATTAATATTGTCAAAATGGCCATCCTTCCCAAAACAATTTACAGATTCAATGCACTCCCTATCAAAATACCACCAGCATTTTCCAATGAACTAGAGCAAATAATCCTAAAATTCATATGGAACAACAAAAGACCCCAAATAGCCAAAGCAACCCTGTGAAGGAAGAACAAAGCTGGGGGGATTATGCTCCTGGACCTCAAGCTATACTACAAAGCTACAATAATCAAAATAGCATGGTACTGACACAAGAACAGACCCATAAATCAATGGAACAGAATAGAGCACCCACATATAAACCTATACATATATGGTCAACTAATATATGATACAGGAGCCATGAATATACAACAGGGAAAAGAGAGCCTCTTCAATAACTGGTGTTGGGAAAACTGGACAGATACATGCAAGAGGGAAGTACATAGCAATACAGGTTTACCTCAAGAAACAAGAACAATCGAAAATAAACAGTCTAAATTCACAATAAAAGAAACTAGATTACTGTCTAACCCCATAAACAAAAGTAAACTTGAAATGGATCAAGGACCTGAATATAAGACATGACATCATAAAATTCTTGGAATAAAACATAGGCAAAAATCTCTTAAATGTAAGTATGAACAATTGTTTCCTGAAGATATCTCCCTGGGCAAGAGAAATGAAATAAAAAATGAACAAGTGGAATTAGATCAAACTAAAAAGCTTCTGTAAAGCAAAGGCCACCATCTGCAGAACAAAAAGGCAACCTACAGTATGGAGAATATATTTGTAAATTATTTCTCCACTAAAGGGTTAAAGTCCAAAATATACAAATAATTCACACAACTCAACACCAAAGAAAATAACCCAGTTAAAATATGGGCAGAGAACCTGAACAGATATTTTTCCAAAAAAGACATACAGATGGCCAACAGGGATGTGAAAAGATGCTCCACATCACTAACCATCAGGGAAATGCAAATCAAAACTGCAATGAGATATCACTGCACACTACCCAAATAATGGGTACTAACCAAAGACAAGAAATAACAAGTGTTGGTGAGGATGTGGAGAAAAAGCAAGCAACCCTCCTACACTGTTGGTGGAAATGTAAATTGGTGCAGCCACTGTGGAAAGCACCATGTTGGTTCCTCAAAAAACTAAAAATAGAAACCATATGACCCAGTAATTTCACTTTCAGGAATTTACCTGAAGAAAACAAGATCCCTGATTCAAAAAGATATATGCGCCTTTATATTTATCACTGCATTACTTACAGTAGGCAAGTTACAGAAGTAACCAAAGTGTCAATCGACAAATGATGGATAAAGAAGAAGTGGTACATACACACAATGGAATATTATTCAGCCATAAAAAAGGAAATCCTTCAATTTCCAACAATATGGATGGACCTAGAGGGTATTATGCTCAGTGAAATAAGCCAGGAGGAAAAAGAAAAATACCGTATGACTTTACTTATACTGAGAAATGGAATTGGTGAGTCAAAGAGTATAAGCATTTTTTATCTTAATAGCTACTAACAAAAGACGTATTCCAAAAAGTATATAGAACTTATTCTTCTATTAACTATGTATGAATGTACCCATTTTTAATACCCTTACCAAGACTGAATATTACTAAACTTTAAAATTTTCCCAATATCATGGGCAGAAAGAGTCTCTCATTTTAATTCATATTTCTCTAAGTACTAGTGAAGATGGGCATTTTTTTCATTTTTAACTGCCATTTGTACTCATTTGTGTAATTCTAGTTTAAATTTTTTGCCCATCTTTCTATTAGATTGTATGTCTTTCTTATTGATTTACAGAAATACTGTATATAATATGGATATTATTTTTATTATATATTACAAACATTCCCAGTCTATACCTTAATTTACAACATTCTTTATGGCATCCTTTTTTTGTATAAATGTTTTTTACTTGGACATTTGGAGTTTTGTTTAAGAACTACTTTCCTATCCTCAAGACTCTGAACATCCAAGTGGAAAATGTTTACACCTCATTGATCCTAAATACTGTATTCATATTTATTTACAACTATCCTTACTGAATTTCCATTTGCTTTGCTCCTTCTCCAATTTACTAACATTTTAACAAATTCTGTCCCTATCTTCTATGATAATAGAGAACAACAATAAAAGTGGGCAAATACATTTATACCTTACACATCTTATTTGCTTTTCACACACACACACAAAAATACAAGGTGGGATTCATCCCACTCATTTTACAAATGAAGAAATGGAAGGCAAACAGATTAAAGAATTTTCCAAAGACTATTCAGCTTAGCAAAGGCTGAAATTTAGGATTTTAACCCAGATCTACAGAATCCAAAGCCCATTCTCCTTTCAGCAAACCAAGACTGCTTTCATTCCTGCCACAGTTTGATTAATCATATCCATAAAAAAAACATTAATAGCAGGTCCAGGACCAATTCCTGCAAGGTATTCTCTCAATGGGTTGACAATGAGCCTTTGGATGTAACTGGAACCCAATTCTCTGACCTAGGTTTTCCAAAAGGTATTTCAGGCAGACATTTCATTTTTAAAAAGTCTATTTTCAAATGAGTGTGAGAAACACCATATAGGAGTAGCAACAAAAGACTTTCTCCATATATTAAAAAAAGATAAGTTAAAGGAGAAAAAAAGAATTATCTAAGCAATATTAGGACAAACATTCAAAGCTGAAATATTGACTAGGGATGTCACAAAACAGAAGAAAAATAGGTAAAGCAACAGTACAAGAAATGTTAAAGAAAGTGCTTCAGGCATAAAGAAAATGGAAAGATGAATCTACACACAAAAAAATGGAGAACACCAAAAAATGGTAACTACATGGGTAAATACAGGATTTTTTTCCCTAATTATTTAGATCTCTTTAAACACTTGAAGTTTACACATCCTTTCCAATAGTTATGTTGTTTTCTTGATGATATCCATTCTAACAACTGTGAGGTTATTTATCTCATTGTGGTTTTCCCTGATGATTAGTGACATTCAGCATCTTTTCATGTATTTGTTGGCTATTTGGATGTCTTCTTTAGAAAACAATGTCTATTTGATTCTTCTTCCCATTTTAAAATCAGATTTCTTTTTTGTTATTGAGTTGTACGAGTTCTTTATATAATTTGAATGTTAAGCCCTTATCCAATATCTGGTTTGCAAATATTTTTTCCATTCTATAGGTGGCCTTTTCACTATGCTAACTTGTTTCATTTTGCTGTGCACATTTTAAGTTTGATATAGTCTCACTTGTTAATTTTTTATTTTATTGTTTCTGTACTTGGTGTCATATCCAAAAAATCATTGCCAAGACCATGTTGAGGAGCTTCTTCCCTGTTTTCTTATAAGAGTTTTATGGATTCAAATTTTATATTTAAGTCTTTGATCCACTTTGAGTTATATTAATTGACTGTATATGGGAGGATTTAATTCTGGGCTTTCTGTTTCATTGGTCTATGTGTCTACTTTTATCCAGTACCATACTGTTTTAATTACTACATCTTGGTATTTTAGTTTAAAATCAGGAAATGTGATGCCTCTGGCTTTGTTGTTCTTTCTCATGATTGCTTTCTCTATTTGGAGTCTCTTGTGGTTCCATAAAATTTTAGGATTGTTTTTCTCTTTCTGTGAAAAAATGCCATCAGAATTTTGATAGGGATTACATTGAATCTATGGATGGCTTTGAGTAGTATGGACATTTTAACAATATTAATTCTTCTGATCCAGGAACATGAGATGTCTATCCATTTCTTTGTGTTTTTTTTTTATTTCTTTCAACAAGTTTTGTACAATGTTGCTGGGAATGTAAACTTGTTCAGCCACTATGGAAATCAAGATTGAAGTGCCTCAAAAAGTTAAAAAAGAGCCACCATATGATCTAGCAATTCCACTTCTGGGTATATACCCAAAGGAAATGAAAACAGAGCATCAAAGAGATACATGCACTCCCATATTTATTTCAGCATTTGTTCACAACAGTCAAGACACAGAAACAACCTAAGTGTGCACCAATGGATGACTGAATAATGGATTATATATATATGTGGAAGATACACACACACACATATGCATACACTATGGAATATTATTCAGCCATGATAAAGAAGGAAATCCTGCTATTTACAACAACATAGATAGGCCTTGAAGGACATTATGCTAAATGAAATAAGTCAGATACAGAAGACAAATACTGTATGATATCACTATTACATGAAATTTTAAAAAGCTGAACTCATAGAAACAGAGAACAAATGGTGGTTATCTGGTGCTGGAGGGTGGGAGAATATGAGAGAGCTTGTTTAAGGGTACAAGCTTACTCTTAGGTAAACAAATAAGTAAGACCTGCATAAGTAGATTAAGACCTGAAGATATATAGTATAGTATAGTGATTATAACAGTACTTACTTATTTATTTTTGTTTATTAAGTTATCATTGATATACAATCTTATGAAGGTTTCACATGAGCAACATTGTGGTTACTACATTCACCCATATTATCAAGTCCTCCCAACAAACCCCATTGCAGTCACTGTCCATCAGTGTAGTAAGATGCTATAGAGTCACTACTTAGACAACAGTATTTTATTATAAACATTACATTTACTAATGCACTAGATCTTAATTATTCCTGCCACAAAAAAGAAATAACTATGGAATATGATAGAGTTACTAGCTAATCCTATAATGGCAATCATATTACAATATATAAATGTATCAAATCAAAGTTGTATACCTTAAACTTATACAATATCATGCCAAATACATTTCAACAAGAAAAACATACAATAAATGTTTATAAGAAAAAAGGTTATAAAAAAAAGAAGAAAAAAAAGGTTATAGTCTATAAACCCTAAAACAATTACTTAAAAGGGAAGAGAAAGAATTATAACTCATAAGCCAGTCTGGATATAAAACTGAATGATTAAAATATACTTAATCAAAATCAAAGAAACAGAAAAAGGGAAACAAAGGATAGATGGGAAAAACAAAACGAATAGCAAGATGGAAGATAAACACCCATCCATACGAATAATCATATCAAATGTCAGTGGTTTAATTAAAAGGCAGAGATTGTCAGAATATATAAAAGTAAGACACACCTATATGCTTCCTACAAGAAATATACTTAAATAAAGATACAAACATATAGAAAACTGAAATGGCTCCTTTTCATACAAACCCTCATGTGATTTCAAATGTGATAATGTGATGAGACACTCAACATTCACCAGCTTCTATTTCATTTATCACATTTAGTTCCTTTCTGAGGATTAAAGGCCTGCATCATTAAAAATTACATGCCCCATTTAAGCAGGTTTTCTGCATACTTTATTTAGGGAAAAATGTTGACTACATTTCCCTCTATGGATTTATGTCTTTTTTTGATGATTTATCAACATTTAAACCTAATATAAAACTAGATGCCTATCAGTCTCACGCCCTAGTGGTACACAATTCCTGAAAACAGCAAACTTAAATAATAAAGGCATCTCTGCACAATGTCAAAAAGCTACCAAAAGATGAAATAGACAAACCTTTAGTCAGACTGATGAGGAAAACAAAGAGAGAAGATCAGAATTAATAATACCAGGAATGAGAGAAGTGACATCATTACAATTCTATAAATATTAAAAGGAAAATAGGAAACAATTATGACAATTTTTTCTAATAAATTCAATAAATTCCTCAGAAGACACAAAGTTTAATCAAGAAGAAATAAATAAACCTGAACAGTCCTAGATCTATTAGAGAAATTGAATTTGTGGTTAAAAATCTTCCCACATACAAAAAACCAGATCCAGATGGCTTAACTGGCAAATTTCACCAAATATTTAAAGAAGAAATAACACAAATTCTATACAAACTCTACAGAGTCATAGAAGAAGAAAACTGTGGACTAATATTTCTCATTAACAAATTGAAGAAGTCTTAACAAATTTTTAGAAAATTGATTCCAATAATATATAAAAGAAAAAATGTATCACAACCAAGTGGGGTTTATCCTGTAATGGAAGGTAGGTTTGGCATATGAAAATCAACTGAGTAATTGCTCATATTAATATACTAAAAGAAAAAAACAACTCATATGATCATCCCAATAGGTGCACAAAAAGCATTATATACAAGTCTTCATATGTACATATGCTTTAATTTTTCTTGGGTTTTAGGAGTGTGATAACTGGAGTGTAATTCTGCCCCATATAGGCAACTTTTGCTTGGGAATCCATTTCTACCTGGCTGAGATTTTCGCAAGTGTGGTACAGTTTGAGGTTTTCCTTACCCAATCCTTCCTTCTCTATCTTCTTTCACAAGTGTCAGCCATCACATTCTGAAAGTTCTCCCAGTCTACTCCTGGCTCCCTTCCTTTATAGTTCACAGGTGCTTTCCCAAATATATCTTGTACCTCTAAACCTGTCTTGATATCTGCTTCTTGGAAGATCTTCAATGACATAAGGGGCATTTGATAATTTAGTTAACTGAGGAAATAATCAGCAACCTGTTTAAATGGGACCTGACTCCACATTCTTCATACATTGTTTAAAGCTGCATCATGGATGGCTTCTCTAGACAAGCAGTTGGAAGCCATAGAGACTAGACATGAGAGAATAGACAGATTTGTGTGTGTGTGTGTGTGTTTGTAGTGTTTGTTTTTAACGTCAGCATATTGTGGGTTCTTTTAGCTATTTCACTTGAACTCTCAAATTTTGCCTCAGGAAACAGATCTGTCTCTAAGTGAATCATCAGATTTTTCCTTGTCCTGCCTTGAACTCAGAAATTGAACTCAGAGTTCTGGCCAGCAATGAAGGTAATTGTAACACTCTCTGGCATTTAAAATGTTCTGAAGGACAAATATATTTTCAGTCCAAGGCTTCTTTATCCCCATCACAAAGGAAAATCTCACCCTAAAGACAGATGTTGCCATCTTGTGACAGGCAACATTCATTTAAATAGGATTTCATCTGTGTGTGTGTGTGTTTTTTTTAAATTTACCTTTGTCTTACTTCTACCTTCATTCTGTTCCTAAAAATTCTTCCCAAAGTTTCTATTTACCAAAACAAACTGAGAATGCCTGAAGCCTATAAGGGCCAATGGTTTTACCTTCGAACCTCAAGAATCATGTTGCTTTGTTGTGTACGCTGCTCAATATACTGCACATGACTAATAAATACTAAGCCAATCCCCCATAACCTGCTTTCTAGGATAAAAACTCTTATTTGTAAGACCCAAATATTCCTCAGCAATTTTTCAAAGGAAAGAGCTTCTTAAATCTTACATTTTAGCCTTACAGCTTCACACTATAAAAAGTTCTAAGGGATGGAGTGACACCACTGCCCAAAACTACACAGGACATTCCTTTTAGGGAGGTATAAATTTGTCTGCCCTTACTTTCACCTTCTTACATAGTTCCCCAGTCCAGGCTAAATAATTCCTCTCTTGCTCTAATGTTAACACCCTTCAGATATTTGGGAGTGTCTCTCTCCTGGATCTTATAGTTGCCAGAATTCATTCCACCCTGCATACTTAAAGTCTTTAACCGATCTTCATAAATTCATCTATTTATCCCCTTCAGCACTTCAATTGCTCACCTTCTATCATGCTGACACTGTGCTAAATGCAATACTCCCAGTGGGCTCTTGCCAACTCCCTCTGCTATGGCACAATTCATCTTTGTTCACCACCTAGAATAGCACTGGCTTTTCTTTGACTGCCAGATCACATTTCAAGCCCAAACCAAGTTTGTTATATGCCATTACTGTCAAGTCTTTCTTGTCCTCTGGGGTTTCTTTCCTTTTTTTTCCTGTCAGATCTCTTGTATCTCTTTAGCTTCCGAAATAAGAGTAGAATTGTGCCCTAATGCTATTTTCCCAGACAAACGAATATTGTTCCTATTTTGGCCTATATTAGTACTAGAAATTGTTCATTGATAACTTTCATAACTGAGATTTCACCCTCTGTGGGATTCCTAAGATCTTTTCTTGTTAAATCTTCACTCAAACTATATCCTCCTTCTAGTAGCTGTTTCAGTTAAAACAAAACAGGTTG
Source organism: Manis javanica (assembly GCF_040802235.1). NCBI lineage: Eukaryota > Metazoa > Chordata > Mammalia > Pholidota > Manidae > Manis > Manis javanica. The sequence goes on from NC_133161.1 coordinate 22,094,361, forward strand.
TATACTTTTCATAGTTCCTTTAGTTCAATAAACCTTTACACTAAATGCATGTGTTGTGGATAAAGATGAATATAATGTTTTTGCCCTCAAGCAGTTCATAATCTTGTTTGAAAGATACATAAATACATAATACAGTGTAATAACACAGTAATGTAAGATTATACAAACTGCAAAGGTCAGGAAAGGTGGTAACTTTAAGAATGAACAAGAATCTATTCAGACCCAGAAGGAAGAGGAGGATGTTTCCAGTCAGAGAGAAATTCCAGAACAAAAGCAAAGAATGTTGAATAGTGTGGAATGCTTGGGAAACAAATAGTATGATACTGATGGGGCATAAAGGGCAGGCAAGGGAGAAATGGCAGGAGATGAAAGTAGGAAATTAGAAAAGAACTAAAATACTAGACCCCGAAGTACCTTGAATTCCAAGCTGAGGAATCTGAACTTCATCATATAAGCAATGGCAGAGGTTAAAGAAATATAAATAGGGAAAATACATGACCAGTATTTTAGAAGAATCACTCAACATAAGTGTAGCAAAGAAAATGGAAGAAGGGAGAACAGAGGTAAGAAAATCAGGTGTCAGCTTCAATCGTGCAGGTGAAATGTATGTGCTTTAAATTAGAAAATTATCATAAGGAAAACAATCAAGATGGCTATTTTTAGTCAATTACTTACTGAGCATCAACCAAGTGGAAGATGCTGTCCATATGCTATCTCATTTAGAATCTGAACCTGAGGTTCAGAGAAAACAAAGCTCAAAAATGCAACAAATAAACCAGCCACCAGAGTTAAATGTAGTAACATGTCCTTTCTACTGTCACAGTAGCTACTAGAATACTATTTCAGAGTAAACCCTTAAACTAGTCACAGACAGCCTCATTTTCTCTATTTCATTTATTCAGCAAATACAAACTCAGAATGTGCTAACACTATACATAATACTACTGTCATTAAGTTTACAATCTGGTGGAAGAGAAACATGATATAATCACACAATAAAATCTATAATTAAACACTAATAAAGAATAATAAAAGAAAAAGGTACAGGATATTATGAGACAGTATGAAAGGAGAACTTAATTTTAGACTTAAGGGAAGGAGATATAATGGAAAGTCTCTTGAGAAAGTGACATTTGAGACCTAAAGGAAGGATGAATAAGAAGGATATCCTGAAGGTGAAGCTGTTCTTATCTACCTTTCTCTGTGTTGTCATCTGCTACCTCTAGTCACATCATCTTATTTGCTGAAAACTCTCACAACTGTGACTCTGGGTCTTCAAAGCTTATGGCATGATGTATCTTATCAGATGCTTGACCTCAATTCCTTTTTACCTTCTTCAAAGGCCACACCCTGGTAACCTTGTCAATACCTATAACTGCTACACTTTTGGAATTTACAATACCATATTTCATCAAATCTAAGATGCCATCTATTGGAAGGTTCACCATTCTTTCACATACCAGTAAGAAAAAAGTGTTGTCAATTAAACTGACATCTCAACTTCAGAAATATTAAAATGGAAAAAAAACCTGAAATTAATGAACTGTGGTATCCTAACTCTGATGACAACTGCTAATCCTTTTATCAGTCTCTCACTCTTTTTTTATTCCCATTATATCTACTCTTTGACCTCAACTACACTTCTGGAAACTTGACCCTTTTATAATAAAACTATCCCAGTCTGTTAGCTCTTGCCTATTAGTAAAAAATGAGACTGAAGTTTAGAGACATGAATTTAGAGAGGCAGCAATTTTTCACAGCACTCAATCATATAGGTACAGACAGAAACAGAGACAGCCAACTACAGGAGTAATCCAGAAATTTGGGGGCTGGTAGAGGATGAGAGCCAAGGATGTTGAAGGCACTTACAGGTGACTAACTGAAATGATCAACCATTGGTAATCATCAGTAGTTGTAATTCAATGTTTTAAAATATTTATCTCCCAAAATGTGACAGGTTGAGAAACGTTACATGACCATACATCACCAAAATTGTAATGATCCAACATCAGCCTGTCCATATCACATGGCCCACGTGGCCCAGCTCCAACACCAGATACCCATCACCACCAAATTATTCTCCATTATAATAATGGTTTCTTTTTTTAAATCACTTGGAATAATTCCATAATTTGAGTGTTTCAGACTTTTAAACCCAAAGGAATCTTCTTCTAGGTATGTGTTATATGTGAAAACATCCCGTAGAAAAATCATTCTGGTGTTTTGGATTTAAATTATCTAAACAGAAGATATACAGTAAAGCCAGAACAGATCAGATACCATATGTGTGGATAAAGAATCTGCTCCTAAATATACAGGCATACCTCAAGATATTGTGGGTTCAGTTACACACCACTGTAATTACGCAAATATCCCCAAAAAGAGTCAAATGAATTTTTTTGGTTTGCCAGTACATATAAAAGCTATGTTTACATATATTGTAGTCTATTAAGTGTGCAATAGTATTATGTCTAAAAGAACAATGTGCATACCTTGGTTAAAAAATACTTTACTGCTAAAAATTGGTAACCATCACCTGAGCTTTCAGCAAATCATTATCTATTTGCTGATGGACCATCTTGCCTCCATGTTAATGGCAGCTTACTGATCAGGGTGGTGGTTACTGAAGTCTGGATGACTGTGGCAATTTCCTAAAATAAGATAACAGTGAAGTTGGCCACATTGATTGACTCTTCCTTTCACCATTTCCCTGTAGCATGCAATGATGTTTGATATTATTTTACCCACAAAAGAACTTCTGTCAAAACTAGTCAATCCTCTTAAACCCTGCCAATGCTTTATCAACTAAGTTTATGTAATATTCTAAAATCGTTCTTGTCATTTCAGCAATCTTCACAGGGTCTTCACTAGGAATAAATTCCATCACAAGAAACTACTTTCTTTGCTCATCCATAAGAAGCAACTCATCCATTCAAGTTTATTATGAGATTGCAGCAATTAAGTCCCATCTTCAGGTTCCACTTCTAATTCTAGTTCTCTGGCTATTTCGACCCATCTATAGTTACTTCCTCCAGTGAAGTCTTGAACCCCTCAGAAATTCATTATGGTTGGAATCAACTTTTTCCAAATTGCTGTTAATGTTGATATTTTGACTCATCCCATTAATCATGAATATATTTAATGGCAATGGAATTAACAATGGGGTTAAAATGTTCGGTATACCATGTTGTAAACAGATGTGCTATCATCCAGGATTTGCTGTTCCATTTATGGAGCACTTTAGATTTAAGGCTCTAGGATTTGCAGGACAGTAAATGAGCACTGGCTTCACTCAAGATTACCAGCTCCATAAACCCCTAACAAGACAGTCAGCCCATCCTTTGAAGTTTTGAAGCAAGGCACTGACTTCTCCTCTCTGGCTATTAAAGTCCTAGATAGCATCCTTTTTCAAGGCTGTTTTGTCTACACTGAAAATCTGTTTCTTGGTGTAACCACCTTCATTAATTATCTTAGCTAGATCTTCTGGATAACTTCTTGCACTTGCTGCTTCACCTTGCACTTTTATGTTGTGGAGAGAGCTTCTTTCCTTAAATGTCATGAACCAACCAGCCTCTGCTAGCTTCAGTCTTTTCTTCTGCAGGCTCATTGTCTCTCTCAGCTTTCACAGAATTGAAGAAAGTTAGGGCCTTTCTTTGGCTTAATTAAGAGAATGTTGTGACTAGTTTGATTTTCTATCCAGACCACTGAAGTTTCTCCATATTAACAATAAAGCTGTTTCACTTTTTTGTCATTCACATGTTCACTGGAGTAGCACTTTTAAATTCCTTTAAGAATATTCCCTTTGTATTCACAACTTGGCTGTTTGGTCCAAGAGGCTGAGCTTTGGGCCTTTCTCAGCTTTTAATATGCTTTCATGACTAAACTTAGTCTTTTCTAGCTTTTGATGTAAAGTAAAAGACACACAACTCTTCCTTTTACTTGAACATTTAGAGGCCATTGTAAGGTTATTAATTGGCCTAATTTCAATATTGTTGTGTCTCAGGGACTAGGAAAGCCTGAAGAGAAGAAGAGGGATGGAGGAACAGCCAGTAGTTTGGAGCAGTCAGAACACACACAAGATTTATCAATTAAGTTCACCACCAAGTGGGTGTAGTTCATGGCAACCCAAAACTATTATAATAATAACAAAGATCATGGATGCTAGATCATCATAAATATAATATTAATGAAAAAGTCTGAAATATTGCAAGAATAACCAAAATGTGACAGACAGTAAGTAAACAAATGCTACCAGAAAAATGGCACCAACAATGGCACCAACAGACTTGCTTAACACAGGGCTACCACAAACCAACAGTTTGTAAAAGATGCAATCCTCTGCAAAGGGCAATAAAACAAGGTATGTCTATACAAAATTGCGTACTTTTATAGTATGAGGTTAGTGATAATGGTGAACAGCTAAAACACTCTTCAGGTAAGTCATAAAAGCAGGAAAGTACCCTTAACAGTTGGAAAATTCTCTTCTAGTCTATCACCTCCATGAGATATGAGAACTTAGGTTTTAGATTTTTTTTTTTTTTTTTTTTTTTTTTGAGAGGGCATCTCTCATATTTATTGATCAAATGGTTGTTAACAACAATAAAATTCAGTATAGGGGGGTCAATGCTCAATGTACAATCATTAATCCATCTCAAGCCTAATTTTATTATTATTATTTTTATTTTTAATAAAATGCTGAAGTGGTAGGTAGATGCAAGATAAAGGTAGAAAACATAGTTTAGTGCTGTAAGAAGGCAAATGTAGATGATCAGATGATCAGGTGTGTGCCTATGGACTAAGTATTAATCCAGGCTAGACAAGGGCAGCAAGACATCCACGGATGCAGAAGATTTCTCTCAAAGCAGGGGGGGTGAGGTTCTGAGCCTCACCTCTGTTGATCCCCAAATTCTCACCTGATGGCCCCCCTGCGACTGTGCCTGTCTTAGGTTGTTCCTCCCTTGAGGAATCTTACCCGTCTCTGGCTAACCAGTCATCTTCCGGGGCCATACAGGGAAATGTAAAGTTGGTAAGTGAGAGAGAAGCCATATTGTTTGCAAAGGTTAGCTTTTTACTTCTTTGCAGATTTATGCCCTGTGGCTTCTATGCCCAGCACTTGTCTCGAGGTATCTTTACCACCTGGAGGAATTATGATACTCGGTAAATTCGATATGAGGCACGAATTCTATTTAAAGTTTGTAATTAGGAAGGAAGAAGAAAAGCTATAGATGTAGCATATGAAGGAAACTTGGGAGGATTGATTATTTCTTTGACATATCTTCTTGTATAGTACCTTAAGTATGTATAGGTTTTAAACTACTAACTAATTTGCACACACATATTAACATAATAGGAATACGGTGACATAAACAAAGCAAATCTATAATTACCAGCCATCTCCAGTGAAGCCAAGAAAACCATTTAGGCACCCTAGGCATTTGTGAAAATTTATCTATGATATGATGGATATTTTCCAACTGTACTTGAACCATCAGACAAATTAAAGCAGCCCATTTCTGGGATCTGTTCACATCCCATATGTTCTTTTAACCATAGATAGTCTATAGTCATGAGATTTTGGGGTGCTACAACTTGCACCCCTCCCAACTCCTGGTTGAGTTCCAACAGTACAGATCCAGTGAAATTCGTTGTCTCACTGTATGCACATGCCAGCCTAGACATCTCCCTCCTCCTTCTTATGGCAAGTCCAGGAGACGGTGGGCTGGATGCAGCCACAACCGCAGCATCGTCCGGATCCCTGTGGAGGCTTTTTGATGATCATCCCCCGGCACGAGTCCTCCAGAGTGTGCTGATGCCGGAAGCTCCTCCTCATATCGTATCTTAGTTCATTTTCTGGGTATCCAAGCTAGGCCTTGATCTTCTGCGTAGAAACAAACAGACCCTTTGCCCACACTTTGACATGCCCTCTATACCACTGTGCAGAACTCATTGGAGGTCAGCACACAGTAACTGCTTTTTTTTTTTTTTTTTTTAATTAAGAGAAAGGAATATTATCAGAAAAGAGTACCTCCATAGCTGATCATCTGACACCCTTTAAGTGATCAACATTAAGGATATTTAAAGCATGCGTTGATCTTTGATTTACCAATAGTTTTATAATGTTAAGGAGTAATCCCCCTTTTCTTTCTTTCTTTCTTTTTTTTTTTTTTTAAATTTTTAATCTACACTTACCTGAAGAATACTATGTTTACTATGCTCTCCCCTATATCAGGTCCCCCCTAACAACCACATTACGGTTACTGTCCATCAGCTTAGCAAAATGTTGTAGAGTCACTACTTGTCCTCTCTGTGTTGTGCAGCCCACCCTCCCCTTTCTCCCTCCCCCCCATGCATGCTAATCTTAATACCCCCCTTCTTCTTCCCCCCCCTTATCCCTCCCTGCCCACCCATCCTCCCCAGTTCCTTTCCCTTTGGTACCTGTTAGTCCATTTTTGGGTTCTGTAATTCTGCTGCTGTTTTGTTCCTTCAGTTTTTCCTTTGTTCCTATACTCCTCAGATGAGTGAAATCATTTGGTATTTCTCTTTCTCCGCTTGGCTTATTTCACTGAGCATAATACTCTCCAGCTCCATCCATGTTGCTGCAAATGGTTGGATTTTTCCACTTCTTATGGCTGAGTAGTATTCCATTGTGTATATGTACCACATCTTCTTTATCCATTCATCTACAGATGGACATTTAGGTTGCTTCCAATTCTTGGCTATTGTAAATAGTGCTGCGATAAACATAGGGGTGCATCTGTCTTTCTCAAACTTGATTGCTGCGTTCTTAGGGTAAATTCCTAGGAGTGGAATTCCTGGGTCAAATGGTAGGTCTGTTTTGAGCATTTTGATGCACCTCCATACTGCTTTCCACAATGGTTGAACTAATTTACATTCCCACCAGCAGTGTAGGAGGGTTCCCCTTTCTCCACAGCCTCGCCAACATTTGTTGTTGTTTGTCTTTTGGATGGCAGCTATCCTTACTGGTGTGAGGTGATACCTCATTGTAGTTTTAATTTGCATTTCTCTGATAATTAGCGATGTGGAGCATCTTTTCATGTGTCTCTTGGCCATCTGTATTTCTTTTTTGGAGAACTGTCTGTTCAGTTCCTCTGCCCATTTTTTAATTGGGTTATTTGTTTTTTGTTTGTTGAGGCGTGTGAGCTCTTTATATATTCTGGACGTCAAGCCTCTATCAGATCTGTCATTTTCAAATATATTCTCCCATACTGTAGGGTTCCTTTTTGTTCTATTGATGGTGTCTTTCGCTGTACAGAAGCTTTTCAGCTTAATGTAGTCCCACTTGCTCATTTTTGCTGTTGTTTTCCTTGCCCGGGGAGATATGTTCAAGAAGAGATCACTCATGTTTATGTCTAAGAGGTTTTTGCCTATGTTTTTTTCCAAGAGTTTAATGGTTTCGTGACTTACATTCAGGTCTTTGATCCATTTTGAGTTTACCTTTGTATATGGGGTTAGACAATGGTCCAGTTTCATTCTCCTACATGTAGCTGTCCAGTTTTGCCAGCACCATCTGTTGAAGAGACTGTCATTTTGCCATTGTATGTCCATGGCTCCTTTATCAAATATTAATTGACCATATATGTTTGGGTTAATTTCTGGGGTCTCTAATCTGTTCCACTGGTCTGTGGCTCTGTTCTTGTGCCAGTACCAAATTGTCTTGATTACTATGGCTTTGTAGTAGAGCTTGAAGTTGGGGAGTGAGATCCCCCCTACTTTATTCTTCTTTTTCAGGATTGCTTTGGCTATTCGGGGTCTTTGGTGTTTCCATATGAATTTTTGAATTATTTGTTCCAATTCATTGAAGAATGTTGCTGGTAATTTGAGAGGGATTGCATCAAATTTGTATATTGCTTTCGGCAGGATGGCCATTTTGACGATATTAATTCTTCCTAGCCATGAGCATGGGATGAGTTTCCATTTATTAGTGTCCCCTTTAATTTCTCTTAAGAGTGACTTGTAGTTTTCAGAGTATAAGTCTTTCACTTCCTTGGTTAGGTTTATTCCTAGGTATTTTATTCTTTTTGATGCAATGGTGAATGGAATTGTTTTCCTGATTTCTCTTTCTATTGATTCGTTGTTAGTGTATAGGAAAGCTACAGATTTCTGTGTGTTGATTTTGTATCCTGCAACTTTGCTGTATTCCGATATCAGTTCTAGTAGTTTTGGAGTGGAGTCTTTAGGGTTTTTTATGTACAGTATCATATCATCTGCAAATAGTGACAGTTTAACTTCTTCTTTACCAATCTGGATCCCTTGTATTTCTTTGTTTTGTCTGATTGCCGTGGCTAGGACCTCCAGTACTATGTTAAATAACAGTGGGGAGAGTGGGCATCCCTGTCTGGTTCCCGATCTCAGTGGAAATGCTTTCAGCTTCTCGCTGTTCAGTATAATGCTGGCTGTGGGTTTATCATATATGGCCTTTATTATGTTGAGGTACTTGCCCTCTATTCCCATTTTGCTGAGAGTTTTTATCATGAATGGATGTTGAATTTTGTCAAATGCTTTTTCAGCATCTATGGAGATGATCATGTGGTTTTTGTCTTTCTTTTTGTTGATGTGGTGGATGATGTTGATGGATTTTCGAATGTTGTACCATCCTTGCATCCCTGGGATGAACCCCACTTGGTCATGGTGTATGATCCTTTTGATATACTGTTGAATTCTGTTTGCTAATATTTTATTGAGTATTTTTGCATCTACGTTCATCAGGGATATTGGTCTGTAATTTTCTTTTTTGGTGGGGTCTTTGCCTGGTTTTGGTATTAGGGTGATGTTGGCTTCATAGAATGAGTTTGGGAGTATTCCCTCTTCTTCTATTTTGTGGAACACTTTAAGGAGAATGGGTATTATGTCTTCTCTGTGTGTCTGATAAAATTCCGAGGTAAATCCGTCCGGCCCCGGGGTTTTGTTCTTGGGTAGTTTTTTGATTACTGTTTCAATTTCTTTGCTTGTAATTGGTTTGTTTAACTTTTGTGTTTCTTCCTTGGTCAGTCTTGGGAGGTTGTATTTTTCTAGGAAGTTGTCCATTTCTTCTAGGTTTTCCAGCTTGTTGGCATGTAGGTTTTCATAGTAGTCTTTAATAATTCTTTGTATTTCTGTGGAGTCTGTCGTGATTTTTCCATTCTCATTTCTGATTATGTTGATTTGTGTTGACTCTCTTTTTCTCTTAATAAGTTGGGCTAGAGGCTTATCTATTTTGTTTATTTTCTCAAAGAACCAGCTCTTGGTTTCGTTGATTTTTGCTATTGTTTTATTCTTCTCAATTTTGTTTATTTCTTCTCTGATCTTTATTATGTCCCTCCTTCTGCTGACTTTAGGCCTCATTTGTTCTTCTTTTTCCAGTTTTAATAATTGTGATGTTAGACTATTCATTTGGGATTGTTCTTCCTTCTTCAAGTGTGCCTGGATTGCTATATACTTTCCTCTTAAGACTGCTTTCGCTGCATCCCACAGAAGTTGGGGCTTAGTGTTGTTGTTGTCATTTGTTTCTATATATTCCTTGATCTCTATTTTGATTTGTTCCTTGATCCATTGATTATTTAGTAGCATGTTGTTAAGCCTCCATGTGTTTGTGAGCCTTTTTGTTTTCTTTGTAGAATTTATTTCTACTTTCATACCTTTGTGGTCTGAAAAATTGGTTGGTAGAATTTCAATATTGTGGAATTTACTGAGGCTCTTTTTGTGAGCTAGTATGTGGTCTATTCTGGAGAATGTTCCATGTGCACTTGAGAAGAATGTATATCCTGTTGCTTTTGGATGTAAAGTTCTATAGATGTCTATTAGGTCCATCTGTTCTAGTGTGTTGTTCAGTGCCTGTGTGTCTTTACTTATTTTCTGCCTGGTGGATCTATCCTTTGGGGTGAGTGGTGTGTTGAAGTCTCCTAAAATGAATGCATTGCAGTCTATTTCCCTCTTTAGTTCTGTTAGTATTTGCTTCACATATGCTGGTGCTCCTGTATTGGGTGCATATATATTTAGAATGGTTATATCCTCTTGTTGGACTAAGCCCTTTATCATTATGTAGTGGCCTTCTTTATCTCTTGTTACTTTCTTTGTTTTGAAGTCTATTTTGTCTGATATTAGTACTGCAACCCCTGCTTTCTTCTCACTGTTGTTTGCCTGAAATATGTTTTTCCATCCCTTGACTTTTAGTCTATGCTTATCTTTGGGTTTAAGGTGAGTTTCTTGTAAGCAGCATATAGATGGGTCTTGCTTTTTTATCCATTCTATTACTCTATGTCTTTTGATTGGTGCATTAAGTCCATTTACATTTAGGGTGACTATTGAAAGATATGTACTTATTGCCATTGCAGGCTTTAGATTCGTGGTTACCAAAGTTTCAAGGTTAGCTTCTTTAGTATCTTACTGCCTAACTTAGCTCGCTTATTGAGCTGTTATATACACTGTCTGGAGAGTCTTTTCTTCTCTCCCTTCTTATTCCTCCTCCTCCATTCTTCATATGTTGTGTGTTTTGTTCTGTGCTCTTTTTAGGGGTGCTCCCATCTAGAGCAGTCCCTGTAGGATGCCCTGTAGAGGTGGTTTGTGGGAAGCAAATTCCCTCAGCTTTTGCTTGTCTGGGAATTGTTTGATCCCACCATCATATTTAAATGATAGTCGTGCTGGATACAGTATCCTTGGTTCAAGGCCCTTCTGTTTCATTGCATTAAGTATATCATGCCATTCTCTTCTGGCCTGTAGGGTTTCTGTTGAGAAGTCTGATGTTAGCCTGATTGGTTTTCCTTTATAGGTGACCTTTTTCTCTCTAGCTGCCTTTAAAACTCTTTCCTTGTCCTTGATCCTTGCCATTTTAATTATTATGTGTCTTGGTGTTGTCCTCCTTGGATCCTTTCTGTTGGGGGTTCTGTATAATTCCATGGTCTGTTCGATTATTTCCTCCCCCAGTTTGGGGAAGTTTTCAGCAATTATTTCTTCAAAGACCCTTTCTATCCCTTTTCCTCTTTCTTCCTCTTCTGGTATCCCTATAATACGAATGTTTTTCCTTTTGTATTGGTCACATATTTCTCTTAGTGTTGTTTCATTCCTGGAGATCCTTTTATCTCTCTCTATGTCAGCTTCTATACGTTCCTGTTCTCTGGCTTCTATTCCTTCAATGGCCTCTTGCATCTTATCCATTCTGCTTATAAATCCTTCCAGGGATTGTTTCACTTCTGTGATCTCTTTCCTGACATCTGTGATCTCCTTCCGGACTTCATCCCACTGCTCTTGCATTTTTCTCTGCATCTCATCCCACTGCTCTTGCATTTTTCTCTGCATCTCATCCCATTGCTCTTGCATTTTTTTCTGCATCTCTGTCAGCATGTTCATGATTTTTATTTTGAATTCTTTTTCAGGAGGACTAGTTAGGTCTGTCTCCTTCTCAGGTGTTGTCTCTGTGATCTTTGTCTGCCTGTAGTTTTGCCTTTTCATGGTGATAGAGATAGTCTGCAGAGCTGGTACAAGTGACCGCTGGAAGAGCTTCCCTTCTTGTTGGTTTGTAGCCTTTTCCTGGGAGAATAGCGACCTCTAGTGGCTTGTGCTGGGCAGCTGTGCGCAGACAGGGCTTCTGCTTCCTGCCCAGTTGCTTTGGGGTTTATCTCCACTGTTGCTGTGGGCTTGGCCTGGCTGGGGCTGTTCCTCCAAAATGGTGGAGCCCCGTTGGAGGGGGAGCAGCCAGGAGACTATTTATCTCCGTAAGGGGCCTCTGTGCTCCCTGCTGCCCAGGGGGTTAGAGTGCCCAGAGATCCCCAGATTCCCTGCTTCTGGTCTAAGTGACCTGTCCTGCCCCTTTAAGATTTCCAAAAAGCACTCTCCAAACCAAAACAACAACAGCAACAATGAGAGAGGGAACAGAAAGGAAAAAAAAAAGAAAAAACACGCGATTTTTTTTTTTTTTTTTCCTCAGGTGCCGGTCCCAGGCACCCGCGCACTGGTCCTGCTGCCCTGTCTCCCTAGCACCAGGGTCCCTGTCCTTTCAAGGCTTCCAAAAAGCACCCACCCACCGGTCCCGCAGGGAAGGAACGCTCAATATTCTTGGTCCTCAGGCACTGGTCCCACGCACCCGCTCACCAGTCCCGCCGCCCTGCCTCCCTAGCACCGGGGTCCCTGTCCCTTCAAGGCTTCCAAAAAGCACTTGGCAAAAAGAGAGAAAAAAAAGGGGAAAAACGCGCGATTTCTTCCGTCCTCAGGTGCTGGTCTCAGGCACCCACCCACCGGTCCCACAGGGAAAAATGCGTGATATTCTTTGTCCTCAGGTGCCGGTCCCAGGCACCCGCTCACCAGTCCCACCGCCCTGCCTCCCTAGCACCGGGGTCCCTGTCCCTTTTAGGCTTCCAAAAAGCACTCGCAGAAAAGAGAAAAAAAAAAAAAGGGGAAAAACGCGCGATTTCCTCTGTCCTCAAGTGCCGGTCTCAGGCACCCGCCCACCGGTCCCGCAGGGAAAAACGGGGGATATTCTTTGTCCTCAGGCGCCGGTCCCAGCCACCCGCTCACCAGTCCCGCCACCGTGCCTCCCTAGCACTGGGGTCCCCGTCCCTTCAAGGCTTCCAAAAAGCGCTTGCCAAAAAGAGAAAAAAAAAAAAGGGGAAAAACGCGCGACCTCCTCCGTCCTCAGGCACCGGTCTCAGGCACCCGCCCCCAGGTCTCGCAGGGAGAAACGCGGGATATTCTTTGTCCTCCGGCGCCGTTCCCAGGCACCTCCTCACCGGTCCCGCCACCCTGCCTCCCCAGCAACGGGGGCCCGTCCCTCTAAGGCTTCCAAAAAGCGCTCGCCAAAAAAAAAACTGCTCCGGTTTCTCTCCACCCGCCGGGAGCCGGGGGGAGGGGCGCTCGGGTCCCGCTGGGCCGGGGCTTGTATCTTACCCCCTTCACAAGGCGCTGGGTTCTTGCAGGTGTGGATGTGGTCTGGATGTTGTCCTGTGTCCTGTGGTCTCTATTTTAGGAAGATTTTTCTTTGTTATATTTTCATAGCTCTATGTGTTTTTGGGAGGAGATTTCCACTGCTCTACTCACGCCGCCATCTTGGCTCCCGCCTCAGGTTTTAGATTTTTTTAATGTTTCATATATAAAACAGGGGTCGGCAAACTATGGCCCACAGAACAAATACGGCACACTGCCTATTTTTGTATAGCTGATGACCTAAGAATGGTTTTTACACTTTCATATGGCGTTTAAAAAAAAAAACTTTAAAATATATCATGGCATTTTTAATTATATGAATTTACACTAATTTTTAGTTTCTGTAAATAAACTTTTATTGGAACATAGCCACATTCATTTGTTCATGTGTTTTCTGTGGCTACTTTTGTGCTAAAACAGCACAAAAGAGCAGACTAGTTGCAAAAAGACTGTGTGGCTACAAAGCCTAAAATACTTAATATCTGACACTTTACAGATATTAAAGTTTGCTGACCAAAACAAAGTCTTATTTTATTGTATAATTCAGTGAAGACAGTGACAATTATTTCCAAATGGGCAAAAGAGCTTGAACCCAAATGATGACCTTAGTTAATTAGAATTAACAAAGCTTAAACAGTTTAAAAAGTAAATTAGTCTCAGTCTAACTGGTAGAGTGGCAGATGTCAAACATAGTATTGCAAATGTGCCACTTAAAAAAGTTTTTCTCTTTGGTTTAGTTCTTATAAGCCCTTACCCTACTTCTCTTTGATTATCCTCTAAGCAACCTTTAGTAAGAATTCACCAAAACTCCTCTAGTTTTAGGGAAAGCTACATAAAGGTATAGTATTCAGTCACCGAAATTCTACCTAGGTACCTTCCAGATTCCTTCCACCTTCCAAATAGCTGTCCTATTTCCATATATTTCAGGAAAACAAAACAAAACAAAACAAAAAAAGCAAGTGCCCTCATGAACTGTCAATTAGATTGTGGCCAGTAGGTGGAGACAGTGTCTAACCAACCCAGAGCAGCAAAATTTGACTGTGAGTTGTAGTGGAAATTTAAACTGTCTTCAGATCCTTATCTTGAAATATTTAGTTAACTAGATAGGACGAAGTGATTTTTCTCCCCTGGTTGAACAATAAAACCAGCTTACCTCCTATTTCCTACATCAGATTTCACTAAGGGATCACAAATAGAAAGGCTGATTGTTGAACACTCCATTCCCTAGACTATGAACCTACCTTACCAGCTAAGATTTTTCTTCTGTTGCCAAAAGAGGATTATCTCCTGTTTGCTTTCAGTGAGGATAACATCTTTCCTCTCAAATCAAACCTCATGTCTTTTTCTCTCTACTACTCTCTAGCTACTTGCTTAAATAAACTGGGTATAACTGAGTATTCAGCAAGTAATGACTTTGATAATGGCTCCAAATCACCTTATTGAACACTATATACCTTCACTCACGGAAAAAAAAAAAAAACCTTCTCAAAGCTTTGTCTCATTTTATGAACAAGAAAAAAATGTCTTCTATATACCCCAAATGATAGGAATAGAATCATGTTTCTTAATTTCTGGGCTGTAAGTCTATAGAGCTACAAGACAATTTCTAGCAGTATGCAGGAGGAAGGGGCTATTTCTTTTAGGCCTCAAGCAAGATCATTCTCAACTCCTATCTCAATTCCTCACACTTCTGCTACCCAAGCACTCAGTGCCCTGGAGATGTTTGCTAGCTTTCCACAGCTCCTAACAGGAGTTTCTCTTTGGGGTTTTTCTGTCCTGTACTTTTTTCAGCACCTGTAATTTCAATAGTATTCACAACTCAGCAAGGTTTGAAGATGAAGCTTATTTTAAAGTAAAGCATACTGAGTAGAAAGGACTCACAGGTAACCCCTGCCACCATCACCACCCAGGGGATATATGCAGTACAAAGAGTTTCTAATTGAAATAAAGGAACAGTGCTATCTTCCAGAAACTAAGCCTCTAAAAACTCTGACTCACCAGGCAAGGGTAAGGACTCCAATTCAACAAGTTTAGTTCAATATGAAAATACAATATTCATCTCTTTTACAAAGATATTTTCAGAAACCATTTCTTTTGAAAATTATTCTAAACCACCTAGTATCTGAAGGTCCCAAATTTTTTATCTTTCAGGTTATATGAAATAAGTATAAACATTCTAACCTTTCCGTTTTAAAAACTCCAGACATTTACTACCAATTACGAAGACTACTCTAGGAAGCCAAAATATTTAAATTCAATGAAAGCTAACAGAGCACCAGAAAGTAATTTTTATCTTCCTTTCCTGGATATTTCTGATCTTTTGAGAAAGACTTAATTGGAAGGAATGTCTGTGGATGACAGTATATTAAGGGGGCAGAGTGGGTCTTCACTGGCTCCCTTTATGTAGCCTTTCCTACTTCTCCTATTATTTCTTTGATTTTCTACTTTCAACCAAATATCTGCTTTAAGTAACAAGTATGGGGAGGGGCAAGACTGGAGCAGCAGAGTCACAAGGCTGGTTTAAGGTACTCACATTCCAGGGTCAATCAGCTAGATATTTATCCAAAATCAATTTAGCAAGTAAAGGCAACAGTATAAATACAGAGAGTCTTTAGGAAAATTGACTTACTTATTTTTATCCTGACTTTGGCCAAACTCCTTAAGCCAGTGGCTTTAACTTTGCGTATATACACATTCTAACCCCCAGTAACACCAGCAACCATTAGGAGAATAAAGGATTGAGCAAAATCTCCCTAGTTAGAGACAATTTGATTTCTATTGGGGCATGCAATGCGTATAGTTACAGAAATTCATTTCAATTCACTTCTCTGGCCATTTACTGCCTTCACCTTAAGATGAAAAGGAAGCATAATTCTGTAAATGTTTTTACTAAACATTCATACACTTCCTTTACACATACACACATATTCATATACATACACGTATTTATTAGGTGCCTATTATGTGTTGAGTATTGTATTTCAATTTTCTTTCTCTATACAATGGGAAAAGTTCATGAGTAAGCTCGCTAACAAAGGTCTGGAGAAATACCAAGTAATGCCTAGTGGAGAATTAGTTCCACAGTCCATCCAATTAGTCCCCCTATTGCCTATTTTTCTAGAATCTAGCCTTCTCTTGAAGATGCTATAGGATTGCTGAGGACTATTCCCTGAGCTTAAACTAGTTGCAGTTTTCTGTTCTCAAACTAGAGACATAGCCTAACTCTTATGTAACATTTTTAAAGCTGCTGCTCTGCAATACATATTCCTCATAAAGCTTTAATCAAAATAAATTTAGTTAAATCCTTTAAAGCCAGATTGCTGTAGCTTCACAAAACAAGTCTGGCTGCTCAGCTTCAATTCCTTGCAGAGAAGAGAGAAGCTCTACTCTATTATGAAACCAGCTTGCCTAATCAAATTCCCTTTCGGAGAAAGAGGTCAAGGAGAATAACTGCTATGCCATTTTTCAGTTCTTCCCTCCAAGAAATGACAGTGATTGACAGTTGTTATCTTTTGGGTTCCAATGGCCAAGATCAACTAATTGTTCTTTAGTTAAAAGAATGATACCAATCCACCAAGCTACATAACTCCCATAATCTTTATACATAACACTTTATATTGGCAAAGTTTTATAATTTTTGAAGCTTACACACTCTCTCACAACATACCCTTAGAAAGGTAGAACAAATGTCCTTATTTTACACAGTGGGAAACTGCAACAAAGGCAATATATCAGTTGTCCAAAATACATGTTAGGTGGTGGATCTAAAACTCTAACTTATACTGTTATCTTATAGTCCTGTGATTTCCTATACATTACATATATTTGGAATCTCCCAATCCCATCATCTGCCCTAAACTTATTGAAATATTTATTAATAGAAAACAGTATGTTCAGATGATGTAGTCATGCAGTGGATATAGATTCCTACAGTATAGCAGAAAGAGTGGTATTTGGAGACTGAGATGGGTTCAGATGAGTTTTGCCTCTTAAGGTGTATGGCTTAGGGTAAATTAATAACTAGCTTCAATTTCTTTATCTGTAAAATTGACACATACCATCTACCTCACACAATTCTAAGAATTAAATGAGTTAACACATGTTCAGTGCTTGATACATGTAAGGCACTGAAGTGTTAATTCTGTTCCCTGGAACAGTCCTACACAGATCACCAACCTCTTGAAAGAGTCTAACTGATCTGATTTTAGCAACCCCTAAAATTAGGGATGAAGATTAGAGAAATTGGAGCATTAACACTCCTGGCACTTTCCTCAGATATGTGGGGTTTTTTGGCTGTCAGTCTAAAAGGAGTTTTTAGAGATGCAGTTAAACCAACTATGAAAAAAATAGGAAAAGGCAAATGTGTCCAATAACATTTATCATGGGCACACAAAGTAATTGTTCTACCAACTAAACATATTTGAATGCCAGCTAGAAGACACCATTCAGTCTCCCAATAAAGATGAGCTAAATTAATATTTACTTTTCCTACAATAACTGGTTAGATCCATACAAAGAGAAATTATATGAACATAAATCAAATCCTCCACTATTACCAAACAAGCCAAGTGGGATAAAGCACTTTCTGCACCCAATAAATGAATAATCACATAGACTGTGAAATAAGTTCCTAAAAGGGAATTAACAGTCTCTAAAATGAATTTCTTAGTCTAGGAAAAAATAACATGAATCTTACTCTCAATAAAATAGGCAAATTTATACTAAGCCACCTCCTTCCCAGGATTTTACTGTATTTCAGTAGACAGTTAAGGGACAATTGCTATAATTTTAATGACTTCAACATGTCAAGCCCCTGACCTATAAGAACTTGCATTTGTTGTTGCTGGTTGTTTTTGTTTGAAAAAAATCTTGTGTGTGCATAGAGTTCCCTCACACAGGTTTTATTCTGTGGGTATAATCAATCCATGGCTTCTACTAGAACATTTTGAAGGCTGTAAGCAGACACTGGCATTAATTGAAAGGGCATACATATATTTTCATATAACTTTTATGTGCCATAAAAATATTCTTTCTCTCTCAGTTTAGGGAAACCGGCAAGATATTACTTATTGTAATAAATTTGTATTGTTTGGGAGAGACTCTCAAGATGGCAATGTGAGTAGGGTGGTGGAAATCTCCTCCCAAAACCATATATGTTTTGAAAAGACAGCAAAAACAACTATTCCTAAAAAATTGACCAGAAGATACAGTACAACAGCCAGGCTACATCTGTGAGAACCCAACATCTCAAGGAAAAGGGTAGGAATCAAAGCCGTGAGCCAGCAGGACCCAAGCACTCTCCCCACCCCAGTTCACCAGCAGAAGGAAAAGAACCAGAGTGGGGAGGAAGTGGAAGCACAGGACTACTAAATACCCAACCCTAATAATCTGCCCTGGGAGAGCAGACACACATTGCATGGTGTACTGGATATTAGAGGAGTTGAAAAGCAAAATCCAAGATTAAGACTGAACAGGTTCCCACAGCCAGCTACCCTGGGACAAAAGAAAAGCAGGTGCTTTAAAAGTCTTAAAGGATCAAGGGTTTAACAGGTGGACAAAATCGTACTGACACACTCAGCCCAGCAGGCTGGGAACTTTAAGGAACTTCAGGCACCCTAATACCCTGGGTGGCAACAGAGCTCCAAACCTCCTCACGGCAATAAGCAGCCTGCCGTTCCTTCCTCCACTGCTGGCACTGCAAGCAAACTGGCTGACCCGCCATTGCTGGGGAACAGCTGGGGAGCAGCCCCGCATACAGCAACCACACAGCTTAACACAGAGGCTTCTCCCTGCATGTGGCTAACCTGCCCAGACCCAGAGGCTGCTCCCTGCACACAGCTAACCAGTCCAGACCCAGAGGCTGCTCCCTGTGTGCATTTGACCAGCACAGACAGTGGAGACTGGCGCAGAGTCCGAGAGGCACAAAGGGGCTTTGTTCTCATGGCAGAAGACATGCCCCTCAGCTGCAATCCCTGCCAGTGCCCTAGGCCATCTTGAGGGCCACCCTGCCCATGGCAGATCTGGGGATTAACCAGAGGCTACTCCCTGTGTGCGGTTAATGAGCACAGAGAGCAGAGACAAGCAAGGCGACCGGCAAGCAGGAAGGGATGTTGTTCTCCCAGCTCACACACGTGCCACTCACTAGCGACCACACTCATCACAGTGAAAAGGCAGAAGAACCTTGCTCAGTCCAAAACCCCTCAAACACCAGAGAGAGGGCTTGGTGAGACTGAAATCACCAATCTTCCTGAAAAAGAACTCAAAATAAAAGTCATAAGTATGCTGATGGAGCTACAGAGAAATATTCAAGAGCTAAGGGTTGAATTCAGGAGGGAGTTAACAGAAATGAAACAAGCAATGGAAGGATTTAAGAGTGGACTGGATAAGGTGGAAGAGACTGTCAATGGAATAGAAATCAGAGAACAGGAATACAGAGGAGCTGAAGCAGAGAGAGATAAAAGGACGTCTAGGAATGAAAGAATATTAAGAGAACTGTGTGACCAATCCAAATGGAACAATATTCACATTATAGGGGTACCAGAAGAAGAAGAGAGGGAAAAAAAGGGATAGAAAGTATCTTTGAAGAAATAATTGCTGAAAACTTCCCCAATCTAGGGAAGGAAAGAGTCTCTCAGACCATGGAAGTCCACAGATCTCCCAACACAAGGGACCCAAGGAGGACAACACCATGACATATAATAATTAAAATGGCAAAGATCAAAGACAAGGACAGAGTACTAAAAGCAGCCAGAGAGAAAAAAGATGACCAACAAAGGAAAACCCATCAGGCTATCATCAAACTTCTCAGCAGAAACCTCACAGGCCAGAGGGATATGATATATTCAATGCAATGAAACACAAAGGCCTTGAACTAAGAATACTGTACCCAGAAAGATTATCATTTAAATTTGAAGGAGGGATTAAACAATTCCCAGATAAGCAACAGTTCTGGGAATTTACCTCCAACAAAGCATCTCTAAAATGTATTTCAAAGGGACTGCTCTAGATGGAAATATGCCTAAGGGTGAATAGCTGTCACCAGACAAAATAAAACCACAGCAAGGGAAAGTAGACCAACCAAATACTACATAAATGCAAAATAAAATCAGGTATTCACAAAATCAGTCAAGGGAAACACAAAGAATACAGAATAAAACACCTAACATATAAAGAGTGGAGAGAAGGAAGAAAAGGGAGAGAATGAAAGAATTATCAGACTGTGTTTATAATAGCAAAATAACTGAGTTAAGTTAGATGGTCAGATAGTAAAGAAGTTGCCCTTGAACCTTTGGTGAACACACATCCAAAGCCTGCAATGGCAATAAGTACAAATATTTCCATCAATCACCCTAAATATAAATGGTCAGAATGCACCAATCAAAAGACATACAATAATAGAATGGTAAAAAAGCAAGACCATCTATATGCTGCCTACAAAAGACTCACTTCAAACCCAAAGACATACACAGAATAAAAGTGAAGGGATGGAAAAAGATGTTTCATGCAAACAATAGGGAGAAAAAGCAGGTGTTGCAGTACTTGTATCACACAAAATAGACTTCACAACAAAGAAAGTAACAAGAGACAAAGAAGGACATTACATAATGAAAAAAGGGTCAGTCCAACAAGAGGATATAACTATTATAAACACCTATGCACCCAACACAGGAGCACCTATATATGTGAAACAAATACTAACAGAATTAAAGGAGTAATAGAATGCAATGCATTCATTTTAGGAGACTTCACCACACCACTCACTCCAAAGGACAGATCAACAAGCAGAAAATAAGTAAGGAAATAGAGGCACTGAGCAACACCTTAGAACACATGGACCTAACAGACATGTACACCAAAAAGCAGCAGGGTAACACATTCTTCTCAAGTACACATGGAACATTTTCCAGAATAGACCACATACTAGGCCACAAAAAGAGCTTCAGTAAATTTAAAAAGATTGAAATTCTACCAACAAACTTCTCAGATCACAAAGTTATAAAACTAGAAATAAATTATGCAAAGAAAATGAAAAAGCCCACAAACACATGGAAGCTTAACAGCATGCTCCTAAATAATCAATGGATCAATAACCAAATCAAAACAGAGCAGAGATCAAGCAACATATGGAGACAAATGAAAACAACAAGATAACACCCCAACTTCTCTGGGACACAGCAAAGCTGTTCTAAGAGGAAAGTATATAGCAATCCAAGCCTATTTAAAGAAGGAAGGACAATCCCAAACGAATAGCCTAAATTCACAATTACTGAAATTGGAAAAAGAAGAAATGAGGCCTAAAGTCAGCAGAAGGAGGGACATAATAAAGATCAGAGAAGAAATAAATAAAATTGAGAAGAATAAAACAACAGAAAAAATTAATGAAACCAAGAGCTGGTTCTTTGAGAAAATAAACAAAATAGATAAACTCCTAGCCAGACTTACTAAGAAAAAAAAGAGAATCTACACACATAAACAGAATCAGACATGAGAAAGGAAAAACCATGACAGAAACCACAGAAATACAAAGAATTATTACAGAATACTATGAAAATGTATATGCTAACAAACTGGATAACCTAGAAGAAATGGACAACTTCCTAGAAAAATAAAACTGTCCAAGACTGATCCAGGAAGAAACACAAAATATAAACAGACCAATTACCAGAAATGAAACTGAATCAGGAATAAAAAAACTATCCAAGAACAAAACCCCTGGACCAGATGGATTCACTGCTGAAGTTGATCAGACATTTAGAGAAGACATAATATCCATTCTCCTTAAAATTTTCCAAACAACAGAAGTGGAGGGAATACTTCCAAACTCATTCTCTGAAGCCAACATCACTCTAATACCAAAATCAGGCAAAGACCCCACACAAAAAGAAAACTACAGACCAATATCCCTGATGAACAGAGATGCAAAAATACTCCACAGAATATTAGCAAACAGAATTCAAAAATACTTCAACATACTTCAATACACCATGATCAAGTGGGATTCAACCTAGGGAAGCAAGGATGGTACAACATCTGAAAATCCATCAACATCATCCACCACAACAAAAAGGACAAAAACCACATGATCATCTCCATAGATTTGCATCATCAGAGAAATGCAAATTAAAACCACAATGAGATATCACCTCACACCAGTAAGGATGGCCAATATTCAAAAGACAAATAGCAACAAATGTTGGCAAGGATGTGGAGAAAGGGGAACCCTCCTACACTGCTGGTGGGAATGTAAATTAGTTCAACCATTGTGGAAAACAGTATGGAGGTTCCTCAAAAAACTCAAAATAAAAATACCATTTGACCCGGGAATTCCACTCCTAGGAATTTACCCTAAGAATGCAGGAGCCCAGTTTGAAAAAGACATATGCACCCATATGTTTATCACAGCACTATTTACAATAGCCAAGAAATGGAAGCAACCTAAGTGTCCATCAGTAGATGAATGGATAAAGAAGATGTGGTACATACACACAATGGAATATTATTCAGCCATAAGAAGAAAACAAATCCTACCATTTGCAACAACATGGATGGAGCTAGAGGGCATTATGCTCAGTGAAATAAGCCAGGCTGAGAAAGAAAAAGTATCAAATGATTTCACTCATCTGTTGAGTATAAGAACACAGAAAAAACTAAAGGAACAAAACAGCAGCAGACTCACAGAACCCAAGAATGGACTAACAGTTACCAAAGGGAAAGGGACTTGGGAGGATGGGTGGGCAGGGAGGGATAAGGGGAAAAAGGGGCATTATGATTAGCACACATATTGTAGGGGGGTGGCCACGGGGAAGGCAGTATAGCACAGGGAAGACAAGTAGTGATTCTATAGCATCTTACTACGCTGACGGACAGTGACTGTAATGGGGTATGTGGCGGGGACTTGATAATGGGGGGAATCTAGTAACCACAATGTTGCTCATGTAATTGTATTTTAATGATATCAAAATTTTTAAAAATTGTAGTTATTTCTTGGTATCCTTTCTTAAAAATTCCTTCCCCTCAACTGAACTTCCTGTAACTAAAGTTGTACAGATAGAAAGTAAACAATGTTACTAGATGTCTTTGCTATACCAATTTGAAGAAAGGTAGATAAGCAATATGCTTAAAGAGTAGTGTTTCTCAATCTGGAAGTCAACTTGTAAAACTGTGTCCCAAATAACTTATCCTAATAATAGTTAAGTACTTTTTATGAATAAACTAAATTAGATTCAAAGTTTTCTCTATTAATGTCACTTTCATTCTAATATTACATTCAATTTTATTGAGTGGGCGAGAAAGAGACATATACCTAGTCAGCAAGGAATTCTATACAACCACCAGACTCTCATATATGCTATAGCATCAGCTATGATAATTATTATTACAGTGTTTTTGAGTTATTTTCTCTTTATTATGCATAAATTCATAATAAAGGAAGGACAGAGAGCTGAAGAAACTGATATTACCTCCTCAGGGCTCATGTGTGAGAATGCTATGAACATGTTAGCAAGCACACAAAACAGGTTTTAATTACCTAATACAAGGTAAGGAGATATGAAAAAAATAATGTTACAAGCACTGATGCTACTAAAAATGTCTAAGATTTGCAAATTCTATGAAATCTAATTTTTTCACAGTAAAGGAGGATAGGAAGAAATTACTTTTTTTTAAAGTATACGTTGCTTCAAATATACAACATAGTGGTTCAACATTTACCCATATTATTAAATCCTCAACCCCTCTAGTGTCACTATCTATGTAGTAAGATGTTACAGAATCATTAACTGTATTTTCCGTGCTGTACTACCATCCCCGTGAACAACTTACATTGTGACTGTGAATTATTGTGCCCCTTTATCCCCTCCCCCATCCTTCCCTATTCTAACTCCCTCCCCCTTCGTAAACACTAGTCCCTTCTCAGTGTCTATGAGTCTAATGTTTTAAGAACTTATTCTTTAATAGTTCACATTTATTTACCTTAATATTACCTATGAAATGATGACCTGGGGGGGGAAACTAAGACTTATTTTTCTGGGTGTGGGTAAAATTGTAATTTTCCAGAATATCTCCCCTGGCTTTAGTGTATCTACATGTCAACAGGCATTCCTAGTGGGTGGAGAGAGTAGTTTATCTCCATATCGATGGGTGACCTAGGGCTTATCTGAACCTGAGACGTTGGAAGGAGGTCTTGCTTGCTTCTGCTGAGTGGGAGAGAGAAATGGCCCCTGGACCGCAGTTTGTAAGCAATAAACGGGTTTTAAACTTTATTTCTCCTTTTGACTGATTCGGTTTTGGCGGTATTTTGCCCCGGGATTTCCTTTCCCCATAGTTACATCTAACAGTAGTCTGACAGGATCTCTGAACTGGAAATCTGTCATAATGGGTGTGACCTTTGGGTGGGCTGCCCCTAGAGATGATGGAGCGAAGCCAGGAACCCTCCCTGTGAATGGTGGATAGGCCTGAGTAGATGTGGCAGCAGAGGGTGCAGCTTCATCTGTTATTGTCCCCCCATCCATGGGGCTTACAATTTGGGAGCCCTTAGTGGGGAACTGGTCTAGGGTAAAGTACCTCCTAGAAGGGTGGGGCCTTCCCCAGAACTAGGGAAGGGTGGAGACACAAGAAGCTACAGAATTAGCCCTCCGTGAGATAGAAGGCTGCTTAGAGGCCCTAAGTGGCCATGTAGTGGCTGGCATTGTAGGGTCTCTTTTCATCGAGATAATGGAAAATGTTATTGAGGAGAAAGGATTATCAAGAGAGTTACTGAGGAGAGAGAGGGACTTTGGCAGGAGAGAGACACACTTCACCATCGCTTGGAGGAGCTGGGTGATAACCTATGGAATGCCATTAAGGAAGACAGACAGTTACTGAAAAGACAGGTCATGCTCCTGGAAGATTCCTTAGCAGCAGTGAGGGGGGAGGTAGCAGGAAAAGCAATGTTGCAGGAGACCATGGGGGAGAGGGAGGGGGAGGAGAGTGGTGCCTTCAGCCCCAGACATGGGGGTGGGGGAGAAGGGGAGGAGGTGGGGTCATGGGCCAATCTGCTGCGGCCACCCCCCCTCCCCAGGTACCACCATCTCCTGTATTAAAGGCCCGCCCAGCTGTAGTTAGGAATATAAAAACAAAACAACTGCGGGCTCCTCAAGGGGAGGAGCCATCCCCTCCCCAGGTTGTGGAGCACTCCATGCTCGGTCCCCATACACAAGATGAGCTGGTGGACATGAGTGTCTGGTATAGGCAGAAGCCATTGGAATCTCTTTCTACATTGCTTTTACATCTCTGGGATATGGGGGTGGAAAACTTTGTTATGTCGGATGAGTTGAGAAGAATGCCTTCCCTCCGGGAGCGATTGTAGAATGCCCATCATGCCTCAGGGAATCAAACACTCCTGGAATGGCAGCTGTCAGGGTAGTTCGGCCTAATCAGGGTGATTTACCATATTTACCCAGTAGTTGGAAAATGTATGCAGTGCTCCAACAGGTAACGCGGGAACTGGGTATGAAAAATATCATCTATAATATGGACCCCCAGGGCCCCGATGAGGAAGTGTTCACTGTAGGAATAAGAAATCTGGTGCTGCATACAGCTCCCACATCTCTCTTTGGGTCCCTAGTGACTACTATTGACCCCCACATAGGGCAACCCATAATAAGTGAGGCTACTCGTACATTACAAATCTGGGGGAGGTTGAAACAGTAAGGGCATGGAAGGAAGTAAGGGCTATGACTGAAAGGAGAAGTGCAAAAGGCCCCGTAAAGGTCTCAAGGACCCAGATGTGGGTTGATTTGATAAAGGCTTGGGTAGTGAAAGAAAAACTTGATGGACAGCGCAGTAAAACCTTGTTAGAACTGTGGCACCAATTAAAGCCAGAGCAGCAGTTATAGCCGCTGAGGTCCAGGATACAGAAACCAGAGTCATCCCCAGCCTGTGACCCTGAAAAACTTCCTGGGGACAGTACTCAGGATTCACCTGAGCCCTCACCCCCACAGGAGGACAATCCGGCATAGTGGTTTGACTGGGCAGGGAGGGCTAAGGTTCCCCACCTTGGGGGACATGGTGGGGACCAGAGGCCACATGTAGAATTAGCAATTCATTGGTCCCCTGTGAATGTACAATGTGTCCTGGTGCACGCAGGAGCTGAGTGTTCTCTTATTTATGGCAACCCTAAGCGTTTTCCCAGGCCCTCTGCTGTGATAGATGGTTATAGGGGTAACACAGTTAGGGTGAAGAAAGCCCAAATCCCACTGGGGATAGGGCATTTACCCCCAAAGGAGTATACTGTATACATTTCTCCCATCCCTAAATATATTTTGGGGGTAGATATTCTGCAGGGCCTGGAATTACAGACCACTGCAGGTGAGTTCAGACTGAGGGTATGTGTGGTAAAGGCAGTTCTGAGGGGACATGCTAAGCACCCACCTGTAGCTCTGCTTGTACCTTGGCAGGTGACAAATACTAAGCAGGATCAATTGCCTGAGGGACCAAAAAGAAATTGGAAAAACTCTACAGTAGCTGGAGAAGGTGGGCATCATAAAGCCCACTCATAGTTCTTTTAATTCCCCAGTGTGGTCAGTGAAAAAGCCAGACGGCTCCTGGTGTATGACCATGGACTACAGGGAATTGAATAAAGTTACACTCCCTTTGCATGCTGCTGTCCCCTCTGTAGCAGACATTCTGGATACCCTCAGCCATGAGCTGGGAACATATCATTATGTAGTAAACCTTGCTAATGCTTTCTTCTCTATTGACATAGCACAGGAAAGTCAGGAACAGTTTGCTTTTATGTGGGAAGGCCGGCAGCGGACATTCACTGTCCTTCCACAGGGATACATACCTCCACAGTCCACCATTTGCCATGGACTTGTAGCCCAGGACTTGGCCACATGGAAGAAACTGCAAACGGTGCGGTTGTATCACTACATTGATGATATTATGCTCACATCTGATTTTCTTTCAGATTTAGAAGGGGCAGTTCCTAGACTGTTGCAACATATACAGGAAAAAGGATGGGCTGTGAACAGCACCAAGATTGAGGGACATGGTTTGTCTGTAAAATCCTTGGGGGTTGTTTGATTGCCTAGAATTAAACTTATTCCTGAAGCAGTCATAGACAAGGTCAGGCTTTCCCCATCCCTACCTCTGTGGCAGTATTACAAGAGTTGTGCTGGTCTTTTGGGCTACTGGAGAGTGTTTATCCTGCACAAAATCTGAAGCCCTTAAACCGGTTGGTACAAAAGGGCATCAGGTGGGACTGGGATGAGACATGTGCAGCTGCCATTACTGCTGCTAAGTGAGCAGTCAAGGCCTTAAGTATAATGGACTCATCAAGGCCCTGTGGGCTAGATGTTCATGTAACCAAAGATAGTTATGGATGCGGTCTTTGGCAGCGGCTTGAATGGATATCCTAACCAACTGGATTCTGGTCACAACTATGGAAAGGAGCAGAGGTCCGGTACACCTTGAGAGAGAGGCAACTACCACCTGCTGCATATCATGCCTTGCTGGCTATGGAGCCCATCGCCAGAAGAGCTCGGACCAAGGCAATAACCACCTATCCCATTGCAGGGTGCATGTGAGACTGGACCCGAAGGCCACAGAGAAGCATGGCACAGACACCTACAGTGGCCAAATGGGGCACATATCTACAGCACTGCAGCACCCTCTCTACTATCCCTTTAAGTGGAGAACATGAATGCTTATGGAGGCCAGTGACCTATACCAGTGGAAAGAAGAACTTGCTTTTGAGCCATTGGTAGCCGAGAGTCTTTATCAGGAGGGAAAAGCCCCTATACCTGAAGATGCTTGGTATAGATGACTCCAGTTGTGGGCAACTCCTGAAGTGGAGGGCTGTGGCTTTCCATCCTAAGACTGACACAATATGCATGGAGGTTGGAGAGGGGAAGAGCAACCAATGGGCTAAATTGCGGGCAGTATGGCTCATCATTACTCAGGAGCCTTCCCCCATAGTTGTCTGCACTGCCAGCTGGGCTGTCTATTGGGGCTTGACCCTGTGGCTACTGACATGGTACCATGCCAACTGGATAGTTGGTCACCGGCCCCTTTGGGGGTAAGAATTGTGGCAAGACCTACGGGCCTCTGGTTGGACTAAGACTGTTACTGTACGTCATATGACTGGCCATTTGCCTTTGGCATCCCCAGAGAATGAGGAAGCAGACACACTGGCCCAGGTGCGCTGGCTAGAAGGAAAGCCTGCCTCTGATGTGGCCCAATGGCTACATCAGCGTTTGTTGCATGCAGGGCAAAAGACAATGTGGTCTGTAGCCATCAGTGGGGACTACCATTGACCTTTGAAGAAGTCAGATGAACCCAGAAGGAGTGTCTTGTGTGCTCTAAGAGGGACTTACACCAAGTCCCGCAGCAACATGGGACAATAGTAAGGGGGCTGATACCCCTTGTGAGGTGGCAGGTAGACTATGTTGGGCCTCTGCCGATATCAGAAGGACATTGGTATGCCATGACTTGTGTGGACATGGCTACTGGACTACTGGTTGCTTTTCCTGCACATTGTGCAGATCAGCAAACCATCAAGAGGGGCTGAACCATCTCTTTGCAGCCTATGGCCAGCCTCAGGTGACTGAGAGTGATCAAGGCACCCATTTTAGTGGACATGTGTTACAAGGATGGGTGCAGCAATTAGAAATAAAGAGAAAGTTTCATATAACCCTACTGGGGCAGGCATGATAGAGAGGCACAATGGTTTGTTGAAATCTGGCCTGAAGTCAGACACCAATAGTCTACAGGGCTGAACAGTTCACTTATGGACAGTGCTACAGCGTTTGAATGAGAGGCCCCATAAAGGAGCTCTGAGCCCTGTGGATATGCTCACACATCTTGCTACTTCTCCTATAAAACTGTATATGCAAACCAAAGAAGTTATTGAAGCCAGGATATGGCCAGCAGAGCAACATCCTGCTGTCAGCCCCTACTGCATTAAACCCTGGAGAGACTGTTCAATGGACATGGCCCTGGACATTTCAACACATGGACCAGCGAGGGCTGGCCTTTCTGGCACCTTGGGGAAAGGCCTGAAAGCTGACCTCATGTGGATTCCTGGAGTAACAGCAGAGTGGCCCCCAAAGATCACACTAGTATACCCAAAACATCCAGGAGGTAAGAGCATCTTATGGGGAAGTTTTGTTTTATCTTTTTGGCCAGTGCATGTACCTCCCATAGCCCTATGTATGACCCATCTGTAACTCCCACAGGGAGGGGGGTGAAAGTCTGGGAGGGGACAAGATCCCATTCCTGCTACTGTTCTATCACAGGACCACTCTCTTGCATGTATCCTATCTGATGGGGCATGATTTGCCTATGCTGGTGTCATTAAAACATGTATCTTATGGCCTTTAAGGTTATTTTCTTCTACAGTCCTTGTGAACTGGATGTACCCCCTAGCTGCAGCTGCCATATGATGACTGCTCTCAACTCTATACCTCAGCTACTGTCTGCTGGAATGGACAAGCTTTGGACTTAATCTGCATAGGACTTTGAACCTGGCTGAATCCTCTGGCTTGAGAATTATCATGATTTTATTGCTGTTGCTATTGTATGTCATTAGTCTGGTCACAATGCTCCAGTTTTCTCGCCCAGGGACTGTTGCAGAAGAGGGGGAATGAGTAGATTGTAAGGCTAGATTTCTGGAGGGGTGGCCTGTGGGTAAAATAGTAATATTTCCAGAATATCTCACCTGCCTTTAGTGCATCTGCATATCAACAGGTGTTCCTAGGGGGTGGAGAAAGTAGTTCATCTCCATATCAATCAGTAATTACCTGGGTGACCTAGGGCTTATCTGAACTTGAGAGGTTGCAGGGAGGTCTTGCTTGCTTCTGTTGAGCAAGAGAGAGAAATGGCCCCTGGACCACAGTTTGTAAGCATTAAAAGGGTTTTAAACTTTATTTCTCCTTTTGACTGATTACGGTTTTGGTGGTATTTTGCCCCAGGATTTCCTTTCCCCAGAGTTACACTAGAAATAAAGTTTCATTTAAAAAAATTGGCTTAGTCATAATTACTCATTGTTATAAAATGACATATTTAATGATACTAAATGAATCATTTTATTACATGGTCTTAAAGTCATTTGATGAATTCCATCCCATCTTGCAAAAAGAGTCTGTGGTAAAGTCACTAAAGGTAATTTCACAGCACAGGCTCTGGAGAAAGAATGCATGAATCTTGGCACTAACATTCACTAGTTGTGTGACCATGGGTAAATTACTTAATCTCTTTGCCTCAATTACTTCATCTATAAAATGGAAAGGATGATAATAATCAGGTAAGATTTAAAAAGCTGTGAAAATAAATTACATAGATACATGTGTGTATGTGTGTGTGTATAAATTCCTCCCCCTCCAACATACACCTGCTGAGAACAGTGCCTACTGTGGGTATTTGAGATTAGTTTTGCTTTACTTTCTTGGAAAACTTTCCTGGGTTTTGTAAAATAAATAGATAAACTCTTGGGGATAGGTGCATGATAATGTGAATGTGGTCATTTATAATAAAGGAGAAACAAAGGGGTCAGCAGGAGGGTAGGGAGGATGCTTTTAAATGTTATTTATCTTACAGAAAAAAAAGTAAAAACAAAAAAAGATTCTGACTCATTTTAACAAAAATACAATGAAAAGACTCACTGCAAACAATGGAGTAAACAATTCTAAGGCTGCTAACAAATAGCAATTAAATAGCACTCACTGTTTAAAAACATCTTCTTTCACACTCACCCAGAATTTTTTCATGTTAATCATCTTTTATTCAGCTCAAGCAGGGAATCCATACTTGATATTGTTCCTTTGTCATGCCTCTAAAATGAACTCATATATTTAGATGCTCTCAGGACATTCAATCACTCACTTGACAAATATCTACTGAAGGCCATACTCCAGGCACCAGGGACACAAAGATGACTAATACATATCTTCATCTTCAAGTTTCATCTATTAGAAGCAGCAAATATGTAAAATTACCAGAAAAGGAATAATGTGTAATATTAACAGCAAAGGATTAAAACATATTAAAAATGCTCATATCTAGGAGTTCATGATACCAAAGTAAAACAAAAAGCTAGTGAACCAATTCATTATTTTAAAACCTTGTAAATAAAAGGAAAGAATCAAGCTTTTCCTATATGAACCATGCCACCGGGTAAACAAACAGTAGATAAGGATAAGATTCTCTTGAAGTATCCTATCTAATAAATAAAGTATGATATAGATTGGAGTATCATCATTTTGCAGATCTTAATGATTTAGTGGATATAAGCAAAGACCAGCAATCACTACTGACACCACAAAGAGACAGATATGATGCATCTCCTGAAGTCGTCTTACCACTTTAGGAGTCATTTTACCACTTATGAAGTTGTCTGAGCAAACTTCTAAATGTTAACTACCAATTTACAAAAAATACAGAGGACAAGGGAACATGTTAAAACATACCACTGAGATGCAATTAGCAAAATTCAGATTCAGGGAAACTCTAGAAGACAAATGACTTGGTTTGTATAGCAAAAAAAAATGAAACAAAAAACAAGAAATAGTGTTAGGAGACAAATAAAAAATCAACCAACTGCACTGTATAAAATTCTACTTGCATTCCAGTTCAAACTCATTGAAAAAATACATATATGTATGAATGACACAATCACTCACTGCATTTCTGATGCTATTAAAGAATTGTTAATATTTTTAGTGTGATAATGGAATTGTTATTTATTTAAAGCACTTACCTTTAAGAGATATACAGGGATATGTTTTAGATAAAATTATAAAATGTCTATCATTTGGATCCAATAATCCAGGAGAGTCACTAGGGGTATACATGAAACATCTGGCTGTGAATTAACAACTGTTGAATGTGGGGTACATGTTTGACACTTTGTATTATAAAAAACATTAAAAAGAAACAGTAGTTCTGGAGGTCGGAGCCACAGGAATCAGACAACACAAAGAAATAAAAGGTATCCAAATTGGTAAAGAAGAAGTTAAACTGTCACTATTTGCAGATGACATGATACTGTACATAAAAATCCCTAAAGAATCCACTCCAAAACTACTAGTTCTAATATCTGAATTCAGCAAAGTTGCAGATTACAAAATTAATACACAGAAATGTGTTGAATTCCTATACACTAACAATGAACTAGCAGAAAGAAAAATCAGGAAAATAATTCCATTCACAATTGCATCAAAAAGAATAAAATACTTAGGAATAAACCTAACCAAGGAAGTGAAAGACCTACACTGAAAACTGCAAGACACTCATGACAGGAATTAAAGAAGATATCAATAAATGGAAATACATAACATGCTTATGAATAGGAAGAATTAATATTGTCAAAATGGCCATCCTGCCTAAAGCAATCTACAGATTCAATGCAATCCCTATCAAAATACCAACAGCATTCTTCAACAAACTGTAACAAATAGTTCTAAAATTCATATGGAAGTACAAAAGACCTCGAATAACCAAAGCAATCCTGAGAAGAATAAAGGTGGGGGGATTATGCTCCCCAACTTCAAGCTCTACTACAAAGCCAAGACAATTTGGTACTGGCACAAGAACAGACCCATAGACCAATAGAAAAGACTAGAGAGCCCTGATATAAACCCAACCATAATGGTCAATTTATATATGATAAAGGAGCCATGGACATACAATGGAGAAATGACAGCCTCTTCAACAGCTGGTGTTGGCAAAACTGGACAGCTACATGTAAGAGAATGAAACTGGATTATTGTTTAACCGCATACACAAAAGTAAATTCAAAATGGATCAAAGACCTGAATGTAAGTTAAGTCATGAAACCATTAAACTCTTAGAAGAAAACATAGGCAAAAATCTCCTGAATATGAGGATGAACAACTTCTTCCTGAATGCATCTCCTCGAGCCAGGGAAACAAAAGCAAAAATGAACTCATGGGACTACATCAAGCTAAAAAGTTTCTGTACAGCAAAGGACACCATCAGCAGAACAAAAAGGCATCCTACAGTATGGGAGAGTATATTTGTAAATGATATATCCAACAAGGGGTTAATATCCAAAATACATAAAGAACTTACATGCCTCAAAACCCAAAAAGCAAATAACCCGATTAATAAATGGGCAGAGGATATGAAGAGACAGTTTTCCAAAGAAGAAATTCAGGTGGACAACAGATACATGAAAAGATGCTCCACATCACTAATCATCAGCGAAATGCAAATTAAAACCACAATGAGATATCACCTCACACCAGTAAGGATGGCCAGCATCGAAAAGACTAAGAACAAATGCTGGCGAGAATGCGGAGAAAGGGGAACCCTCCTACATCGCTGGTGGGAATGTAAGTTAGTTCAACCATTGTGGGAAAGCAATATGGAGGTTCCTCAAAAAACTAAAAATAGAAATACCATTTGATCCAGGAATTCCACTCCTAGGAATTCACCCTAAGAATAAACTTCTGAGATTCAAAAAGACATGCACCCCTACATTTATCACAGCACAATTTACAATGGCCAAGAAATGGAAGCAACCTAAGTGTCCATCAGTAGAGGAATGGATAAAGAAGATGTACATATACATAATGGAATATTATTCAGCCTGAAGAAGAAAATAAATCCTACCATTTGCAACAACATGGATA
Organism: Manis javanica; assembly: GCF_040802235.1. NCBI lineage: Eukaryota > Metazoa > Chordata > Mammalia > Pholidota > Manidae > Manis > Manis javanica. Next base: position 22,127,906 of record NC_133161.1, read on the forward strand.
GAGCTAGAGGGTATTATGTTCAGTGAAATAAGCCAGGCAGAGAAAGACAAGTACCAAGTGATTTCACTCAACCATGGAGTATAAGAACAAAGAAAAAACTGAAGGAACAAAACAGCAGCTGACTCACAGAACCCAAACTCACAGTCACCAAAGGGGAGGGGTGGGTGAGGAAAAGGGAAGGGGATTGAGGGGTATTATGATTAGTACACATGGTGCAGGGGAGATCATGGGGAAGACAGTACAACACAGAGAAGACAAGTAGTGACTCTGTGGCATTTTACTACACTGATGCAATGGGGTATGGGGAAGGACTCAATAATATGGGTGAATGTAGTAACCACATTGTTTTTCACGTGAAACTTTCATAGGAGTACATATCAATAATACCTTTAAAATTGTAAAAATAAAAAAATAAAGATAAAAATGATGAGAGGCAGTGCTGTATGTAAAGCACTTAGCCTACATATCACAAGTACTAGTTATAATTATCATAAAGCCTAAGGATTAGATTAGCTGACCTCTCAGGTACTTTTCATATCTGAAAGTCTGGAATTCTGTAACTAGGATTATTTTTAAATTCATTTTTATCTCTAAATTCTTTGGTTCTTCCCCAGGGATCTGGTTCAGTTTTCTTCTCCCACTGGTTAACAATAGCCTATAAAAACATTAAGTAACAACTACTTTTAAAAAGCACATGAACTGGACTGACTCTTGTTCAGTGCTTGGAAGTTCTGGCTGTATGACCCACTTCAATTCTGGAGACTGGGTGTTATCTGCTTAATGGCTAGGTTAAACTGCCAGTACTGATTAAACACATGGAAAATTTTGCTTTACCCTGTGGTGATAACTCTTATGTTTCTTTTTCCCCTATCCACAGTTTGGAAACCAAACTGTCCAGAACCCCTGTTCAGAAATCCCTGAAGGGTAACAAGACACTTTTAGGTGGTGCTTGAGATCAAAAGTGTTTTCACAATACTAAGATGACATTTGCCTCTTTTACTCTCATTATCTCATAAGTGTACAGTGGAGTTATTCAGAGGATATGTGATGTATGGCAATACAACAGATTAAATACAAAAACAGATATGAAATTCAAGCTGTTTTTAATAAAGTCAGGCATCAAAAAGATTTGCAAAAATATAAAACAAGTAATCATAATGTTGTTCAAGTAATTGTACATTAACAATATTAAAAAAATACTAAAAATAATTTTAATGCTGAAAAAAAACATCCCTCAAAGCACAGAATGAATGAATTTTTCTATAGTATGCTCAGGAGTTATACTAAGGAGGCAGTCACCAATGGCAGTATAAAGGTCTGCTTGTCTATAGATGTTTGACCCTAAGGCTGTATCATCCAGGGCTTCTCTTTCATTTTGTTTCTACTACTAGTTTTTGAACTTTTTTCAAGCTACAAAAGCAGGACCTACTTGTTGCAACAATAAAACAAGTGCCAGTGTATGCAGAAAAAGCCAATAATGTTCTTTTCCCCATTCCCACGGCAATCAATGTTAATGGTTTTGTTCTGTATCCTTTTACCCCCTTTCTCTATGCTCATGGACAAATATAAAGATAAATATTTAAAAAAACAAACAAACAAACAAACAATATATATATATATATATATATATATATATATATATATAAAACAATGCTTTTCTTCTTACTAGATGTTTTTTTATTTTGGAAAATACAGTTATTCTCCATGAAAATGTTATTTATACTAACACGTAATTTTAGTTTACTATTTGCAAATAAAATACATAACTTTCTCAGTTTTTTTTTTCTGGTATCATTAATCTACAATTACATGAGGAACATTATGTTTACTAGACTCCACCCATCACCAAGTTCCCCACATACCCCATTACAGTCACTGTCCATCAGCGTAGTAAGATGCTATAGAATCACTACTTCTCTTCTCTGTGTTGTACAACCCTCGCCATGCCCCACCTCTGCTACATTATGTCTGCTAATAGTAATATCCCCCTTTTTATTCCCCCCTTATCCCTCCCTTCCCACCCATCGTCCCCAGTCCCTTTCCCTTTGGTAACTGTTAGTCCATTCTTGGGTTCTGTGAGTCTGCTGCTGTTTTGTTCCTTCAGTTTTTTTTTCCTTGTTCTTATACTCCACAGATGAGTGAAATCATTTGATACTTGTCTTTTTCTGCCTGGTTTATTTCACTGAGCATAATACCCTCTAGCTCCATCCATGTTGTTGCAAATGGTAGGATTTGTTTACTTCTTATGGCTGAATAATACTCCATTGTGTATATATATGTACCACATCTTCTTTATCCATTCATCTACTGATGGACACTTAGGTTGCTCCCATTTCTTGGCTATTGTAAATAGAGCTGCAATAAACATAGGGGTGCATATGTCTTTTTCAAATTGGGCTTCTGCATTCTTAGGGTAAATTCCTAGGAGTGGAATTCCTGGATCAAATGGTATTTCTATTTTGAGTTTTTAAGGAACTTCCATACTGTTTTCCACAATGGTTGAACTAATTTACATTCCCACCAGCAGTGTAGGAGGGTTCCCCTTTCTTCACAACCTCGCCAACATTTGTTGTTGTTTGTCTCTTGGATGTTGGCCATCCTTACTGGTGTGAGGTGATATCTCATTGTGGTTTTAATTTGCAGTTCTCTGATGATAAGCAATGTGGAGCATCTTTTCATGTGTCTGTTGGCCATCTGAATTTCTTCTTTGAAGAAGTGTCTGTTCATATCCTCTGCCCATTTTTTAATTGTATTATTTGCTTTTTGTTTGTTGAGGTATGTGAACTCTTTATATATTTTGGATGTCAACCCTTTATCGGATTTGTCATTTATGAATATATTCTCCCATACTGTAGGATGCCTTTTTGTTCTATTGGCGGTGTCCTTTGCTGTACAGAAGCTTTTCATTTTGATATAGTCCCACTTGTTCATTTTTGCTTTTGTTTCCTTTCCCTTGCCCAGGGAAATATGTTCATGAAGAAGTTGCTCATGTTTATGTCCAAGAGATTTTTGCCTATGTTTTTTCCTAAGAGTTTTATGGTTTCATGACTTATATTCAGGTCTTTGATCCATTTTGAAGTTACTAACTTTCTCAGTTTTAAAAGTAACACATAATATGTTTATCAGTGTTATCTTGAGTAAATTTATTAGTTTTAATTTATAATGCAATAAATACTAATAGATACAATCCACATATACAAAAAGCTCTTGTGATCTTCAAGTTTTAAGAGTATAAAGGAGTCCTGAGACCAAGAAGTTTGAGAATCACTGCTCTAGAACACACACAACTCTGTCTGGTTATATTGGTCACTACATCACCTCAAATTACCATTACATTTATGTTGTATAGCCTCACTTCTTTCATTTTCACCTTACAGGGGACACTGTGTTCTAAAACTAGTTGGTTTGACAAAGCTAGAATTTATTTGGATTTGTGGGTGTGTATCCTGGCTTAAAGACAGAATGGATTACGGCTCACAATTATAAAAGGATATGAAGAATTTTAATCACTGCATTCTACAAAGTCAGGAAGAACATTTCCCTTTGGAGGGAAGACGACACTAAGTTCAAGGACCTAAATTCTTCCTTCTGTGTCCTTTTTTTCCTTTTCATTAAGACTTGCCAAAACTGGAGGTTATTCAATCGCAGTTCCCTGACACCATGGGAAGACTTTAGCAAAGCAATCCTTCCTGGTCACGGTAGGAAGGCTGGTCATCTCAGGACACAGAAAGCTGTTCATTTCCTTGCCTCATGATTTTCCATTAGGATTCTCTATGCACTGATCTTTGCTCAATTATACTGAAACCCTGAAATTTAATTCAGTCAATAAACTTGGGTGAGCTCTTGAAGGAATGACTCAAGGCCACAGATGGGACAGAAAGAAAAGAACATAGCTGATGCTAGCTGTAAATACATACTTATAAACATATATATAAATGCAAATACCCAGAGTTGGCTGTCCCATCTTTACTAACCCATTAGCAGCACTGAATTCTTCTGTATCATGTCTTCTAATCTTTTATACTCCAAGGCATTTTAACTGGATTTCACCTTTACAAAAATATTGTGGAAGACATTTGAAATTTGTCTACCTTCCTAGAGTTTTATTTCTATAAATTGATACAATAAAAACAATAAAAACACACTATTCCAGTTTGCCAAAAATAAGTGAAACTAATGATTTGAATTTATTTCTTGATATACTTTCCTGTTTTGAAAAAAAATTCTTTCATTCTCTCTCCTTTTCAATTAATCAACAATTGTATAGTGAACATAGAAAACAGAAAGACTAAAAGCAGCATGCTAGAATCCTCCAAGAGGATTCCTCATCCTCATCCTCAGAAAAGTGAGCATCATGTTGCCTCAGGATGTCCTCCAAAGAGCTGTTCCAGGCTTTTTCTATTCCCCCTAGATGGTGAGTTTTCTTATTTCTCATTTTTGTCAGATTATCCTAAATTCTCTCTGAAAAGATTGACAAACTCCCTCATCTTAACTTCAGCATCACTCTGTACTCAAAATCTACCCCAATCCCATATTTTTCTTTCCTGTGTTACTTCTGTCAACATAACTTATGTTCTCATCACCTCCCTTAATCTACTCAACTGAAACACAGTCTTCCAACCCCAGGAAGTCTTAGAAATAAATTATTTATAATAAAGTAGTACTAAAAATTAAATAATTCATTAACTAGGCTAGAGGACAGTACTTCCTTTTTTTTTTTTTAAATGACTCCATTGTAGAAGGGTTTAAAGATATTAAATGGTTTTAATATTTGGATCTTCATTTTGTTTTTTAAAGCCTCAGGGTGTAAAACACTTCTTTATTCTATTCCTGGGAGGTTTGTCCCCTGAGGTCACAAGATCAAATAAGACCAGATTAATAGACTGGTTTTAAAGTAAAAAATGGCCACCCGATGCTATTTGGAAGCTAGTTTATAAGATAGTGTACTGAGTTCAAGTCTGAGGGCCTGTAGTACAAGAAGCATTGCTCTATTCATATGATCATGGAACATAATAAATGTCTTTGTTTTAAAGATAACCACTGAACTCTACTACAATCAATACAAGAGAAATCACCTAAACAACAACCAAAATATAAAACTTCTCTTGAAATATTTGAGGAAAAGAAGGTGAAGTTTAACTCAAGTCTGGGAAATTCTAGTCACTACTTAACCTTTGAAAAAAATACCTGTTTGGCTTATGTATTTATCACAAAACATTTTAAGCACATAAAAAAAGTAAAGAAAATAGGTAACTTCCATTTCCAGCCACATATGGAGTACACGTATACTATTTATCTATCTGCCTGCAAACAGACAAAATATATGAAACAACGGTTTTGAAGACATTACTCATCAGGCAATGAGTATAGGATAGTAGTGATCCCTAAAAGACAGGACAAGTGAGGTGCCTTCTATGAATGCTTCAGCTTAGTGCCTTGAGACCAGTTCTAGGACACAGTTCACGGAGGTGGAACCCAGGTAGAGTCCAGCAGATTATTTTAGTTGAAGAGATTGAGCTGAGAGTAAGGGGAGACCCAAGGCAGATAGAGTTTGCAAGACAGAGTGCTGGAGAAGAGAGGGCTGAACAGAGAGAACACTCTGGAGATAGGTGGTGGGCACCCCTAAAGTATTCAGCAGAGTACTGATCAGTGATTTTATGCAAGGAACCATTCAAAGGATTAGAGGAAATAATAACTGGCAATCAAACAGAACAGGAATAATGCTTTCTCCTATCAACCAGAATGGAAAACCCCATTAATTTACAGAGCATTGGGTAGAGTATTCAGAGGGTCTTAGAGAATAATTACCCAAGATGGAAAACTGCTCTGGCCCTTCCAAACAAATCTTAAAAGTAAGATAAGAAAGTGTCAAACTGTATCAATAACTTAGCTGTGATACAGAACAAAGGGAAAAGAAACCCTAGTATCCAAGAAGGTAAAAATTACAATGTTTAGGATCCAAGCAAACATTATCAGACATGCAAAAGACGCAGGAAAACATGACCCATAAGGAGGAGAAAAATCAATCAGCTGAAACCAACAGAGAATTGACACACATGTTGGAATTAGCAGACAAGGGCACTAAAGCAGTTATTATACCTGTATTTTGTGTTCAAAAAACTAAGCAGAAACATGGGAGATATGAAAATATATGTATAAATCAAACTTCTAGGGATAAAAAGTACAATATCTGAGATGAAAAATACACAGGATAGGATTAACAGCAGATCAGACAAAACCAAATAAAGAGATGAGTGAACTAAACACAAAAAGAAGAAACTATCCAAAGTGAACTGGAGAGGAAAAAAGGGGGAAAAAGACCATCAGTGAGTTGTGGGAACATGTTAAGCAACCTAATATATATGTGTTTTGAGTTCCTTGAAGGAGAGGAAAGAGGGAAACAAAAATATATGAAAATACGATGGCCAAATTTGATAAAAAAACAATAAACCCATAGGTCCAAAATGTTCAATGAACCCCAAGAACAAAAGGAAAACTACATCAATAACATAACAAATTGTTCAAACCACTGATAATAAAGAGAATCTTAAAAGTAGCAAGAAAAAGACATATTATTTATAGAGGAGCAAAGGTAAGGATGACCACAGATTTCTCATCAGAAACAATGCAAGAAAGTCAACAGTGAAGCAACAGCTTTAAAGGAATGAAAAAAAAATTGTCAACCTAGAATTCTATATGCAGCAAAAAGTATCTTTTAAAAACAAAGGTGAAATAAAGACATTTTCAGATACATAAAAGAATTCATTATCAGCAGGCCCACAATAGAAAAAATGTTAAAATAAATCCTCTGGGTGGAAGGAAAATACCAGATGAAAACCTGAATTTGTGCAAAGAATGAAGAGCACCAGAAAGAGTGATAAGTACGTAAGTACATGGGTATTTACATAAGGTTTTTTTATTATGTAAATCTCTTTCTAAGATAGTTTACTGTTGATAAAAATAATAATAACAAGATTGTGTGGGGTTCATGATAAAAGAAAAAAATGACAAAATTAGCACAGGCTGAGAGTATTTCTTTTATTGTCTAAGAACTATTGCAAACTTTCTTCCTTTTTCCTTAGTTTATTGTAAGCTTATTATACTACAGGTTAAGTGAGATAACATAACTTAAAGGCAAACTGATAAGCTGAAAAAGTGTATCACAAAGCAACCATTAAAACAAAACAAAACAAAACAATCAAGCCAAACAAATAGAAGAGATAGATAAAAGTAATGAATTAATCCAATAAGACAGAAAGGAAAAATGAAACTAGAATAGATGGGACAAATAGAAAACATATAGCAAGATGGTAGATTTAAACCTAAGCATATCAATAACTATTTTAAATATAAAGTATCTAAACAAGTCAACTGAAAGACAGAAATTGTTAAATACATTAATAAAGGAAAACTCAAGTATATGCTTTTACCACTATACACTTATTAGAGTGGCTAAAAGTAAAGACTGCCCACACCAATGTTGACAAGCATGTGGAGGAATTTAATACTGCTGATGGGAATATAAAATGGCAAAACCACTTTGGAAACAGTTTGGCAGTTTCTTAAAAGTTAGACATACACTTACATGATCCAACTATTACACAGCTAGATTAACAAAGAGGAATGAAAGCTTAAATCTACAACCACTTGCACACAAATGTTCAAGCAGCATTATTTATAATAGCTCCAAAATGGAAATAACCCAAATGTCTATCAGTAAGTGAAAGCCAAAGTGTGGTCTACCCATGCAATGGAATACTACTAAGCAATGAACAGGAATGAACCTTTGACCACTCAACAACATGGATGAATCTCAAAATAACAATGCTAAGTGAATGAAGCATAACAGCTCCACTCCCCAAAAAGAGAGTATATACTGCATTATTCCACTTATATAGCTTGCTATAAAATGCACACTCATCTACTATAACATAAAGCAGATCAGATCAGTGACTGCCTAGGGATGAGGTTAGGTGACAGAAGGAGCAGATTTTACAGGTGATGGATATGTTCTTTATCTTAATTGTGACAGTGTCAAGGATATAGACCTATGGGTTACAACTTAACAAATGGTATACTTTAAATATGTACAGTTTGTATTTATGTCAATTATATTTTTATAATAAACTTAAAAATTCAATCTGTGCCTCCTTTCTATTAGGTTATTGGGTAGGTTTTTTACTAACTCAATACATTTAATGATTATAGGTCTATTCAGGTTTTTCCTTCTTGAGTCAGTTTTGGTAAGTTGGCTTTATTTATTTGACCTATGAGTGAGTTACTTATAAGTGTGCTTTTAAATTTCCAAATATACAAAGTTATTCTGGTCATCTTTTGTTTTAATTTCAATCTTAACTGAACTGAGAAAATATAATCTGCATAAAACCCACTGGTTTTTTTTTTGAGACTTGCCTTATGAATTCAATATGTGTTCCATTTTTTAAAAACTGCTTTAAAAAGTATATTCTCACCTATTTGATGCAGAGTTCTGTAAAGGCCCACCAAATCAAGCTTGGTGGTCATTTGTTTAAATCTCAAATTTTTTGTCTGTTTGGCCATCAATTACTGAGAAAGGTATGCTGAAATTTCCTGCTTTGTAGATTTATCAAGATTTTCCTATAATTGTATCTATATATTTCTTCCTGAATTCTATCTATGCATTTTGTATTCTATCTGTATTCTATTTTGAGGCCATACCATTGGATGCACAGTGATTTAGAATTATTATAGATAGCTTCTTGGTTAATTATTCCTTTTATAATTTTTTGTGAAGATTTTTAACTCTAATAATGATTTGTACCTTCAAGTTAATTTTGCCTACTATTACCCTGCTATACCAGCTTTCTTTTAGAACATTTTTCCCTATCTTCACTTTCAATCTCTCGAATTCTTTATTTTTTATAAAATATGTCTTTTATAAACTACAAAGAGCTGGATATTTTCTATTCAATATAACTATGTTCCAGTTATCTATTACTGCATAAAAAACTACCCCAAAACTTAGTGGTAAACAACAATCATTTTATTATTCGCATGGTTGAATTCTGTGGGCCAGAAATGCTAGCAGGGCACAGCAGAGACAGCATGTCTGTCTCTCTGATCCACAGTGTCTGGGATTTTAGATGGAATGACTTGAATAGATGCAGATGATTGGAATGTCTCAACAGGAGCTATTGGTCTGGGACCTCAGTTCTTCTCCAGGTGTTTGCTATGGCTGGACTCTCCAACATGGTTCCTTCACTCACTCACATGGCTGACAGTTGCTGCTGGCTGTTTACTGGTAGCTCACTGGGACTTTAACCAGTGCCTACATGTATCCTCTCCATCTGTCCTGGGTTTCTCACAGCATAGTAGCTGAGATCTAAGAGCGAATATCCTAAGAGGCATAGGCAGAAGCTGCAAGACTTCGTGTGGCCTAGCCTCAGAAGTCCCAGAAAGTCACACTCATTTGGTCAAGCAAGTCCCTAAAGCCAGCCCAGATTTAAGGGGAAGAGAAAAACAGACTCCACCTCTGAATGGCAAGAAGGAAAGAAACTGATGATGGCTACTTTGGAGACAAGCTATCATACACCACCCTCTGGCCCCAAGTCCCTCCCACATGCAAAATACACTCACCCTCTCCTAAGACCTTCAAAAGTATCAGCTCATTATGGCATCAGCTTGATATCCAGAATCTTGATATCTAATTCAGGTCCAGGTGTGATTGAGGCTCCTCAAATGCAGTTCCTCAGGGACAGCTACTGGAGTATAGCTCCTCTTGATCTGAATAGAGAGACAAATTATCTGCTCCCACACACCCAACATACAAATGTACAATAGTGAGACTAACTGAGGCTAACCAAAATAGACATTCTCAGTCAAAATATGAAGAAAAGGAGGAAGGAACAAGAGACACACAGCACTTACTGTTCCATAGCAATTCTGCAAATTAATTAGACACGTCACCAGTTCCTTAATTACAACCTAGTCCTACTACCTGAGAATATTTCTCTTGAAGTCTTGGCTCCACCCTCTGAGTCATCTTTCATTTAACATAAGAGATGGCTAATGGTTGCAAAAGAGTAAACTTCTCAGCCTGCTTCTTCAGTGTAGATGGTTGGAAGTCCAAAGGCCTGTTTTCATTTTTTACTGTTCCTATTCCTTTTAATCCAAGCTGAAGTTGCTTCTTTTAGTACAATTTATTAAAAACCTTATAGATTTTCTATTAACCTTATTTCATAGGTTCACCCCAGTAGACAGAGTCATACCCACCTTCTCTGTCTTAAGTTCTATGTGAGGCTATTATAAGAAAACACCTTTTAAGATCCTTAGAAGCCTTATTGTTTAACACAGAGGGTCTAAGAGGTATTCCCTTAATATCTTTAGACATCTTTCTAATCTATCTGAAAGATTCTATGAGGTATTGCCTTCACAAAGGGATTTACAGTTGCCCCCTTGAGATCTTTACTTTGAGGCCATGTTTTATTGGCAGCATCTTGAATTGTATCTTTGCTCTGAAGCCATTTCTTTAAAAGTCACTGCCCATCCTCAGTAAGTGGGAATGAGAAAAAGTTATTTTCTAACACAATAATCCTGGGTTGGAAATATTTCCCCCTTAAGTTCTGCTTAAAAATTTAATAGTTCATTTTTTTAGCTCATTCATCTCTCTATATCTTATTACAGGAAGCTAGAAGTAGGTACGTAATACTTTTCACACTATCTCAAAATCTCTTTAGAGAAATTGAATTCATTAGCTACATTTCTTATCTTCCATGTTACCACACATAATAGTGCTAACAAACCTTGCACCACTATATAACAAGTTTCCTTTTATCCAGTCTCCAATATACTTTTCTCACTGTGTTAAAGCCTACATTAACAGCTTCTACCCACCACCAAGTCCCAAAGCCAATTCACAGTTTACATTATAACATCACTTCACTACACACAGGTAGTAAATTCTGTTTCAATTATCTATTGCTTCAAACCAACTACCTCAAAACTTAACGGCACAGAACTTCAACCATTTTTATTATGCTCATAATTTCTGAGCATCAGGAATTCAGAGGTACAATAGGAACGGTTTGTGTCTGCTCCATGATATATGAGGCCTCAAGTAGAGTGGCTGTCTAATGGCTGAAGATGGCCAGACTGGATCCATAAGCCTGATGCCTGGGTTTTTCTCCATATGACGTCTGCTGAGACTCTCATGCCCAAAATAACTCCTTCACTCACATGGCTGGCAATTGATGCTGGCCATTGACAGGGGACTCAGATGGGCCTTTCCTTTTGCTTGGGCTTCTCACAGCATGGCAGCTAGGTTCCCAGACTGAATGTTCCATGGGAGAGCTTTCCAAAAATGAATGTTCAAAAAGGCTAGAAGAAAGCTGCAAAACCTAGCCTTAAGAGTCCCAGATTGTCACTTTGGGCACATTTTATTGGTCAAACAAGTCAATAAAGCCAGCCCAGATTCAGGATGACTGGAAGAATAAACTTCACCTCTAGGTGGAGGTATAGCACACATGTAGAGGAAAGGAAATAACGTCAGTCATCTTGGAATCATGCTACAATAGATCTGTCTTTCAACTGTAAGTGTAATTCATTTACTTTAGTACAATTACTGATACATTTAGATGTATTTCTGCCATCTTTTACTATGCTTTCTATTCATTCTATCTTTACTATGATATTTATCACATTTTCCTTTCCTGCTTTCTATAAGACTGAGCAAGTAAACAAAACATCAACTCAATTAATTACGACAAAGTGAAACAACCATGTAACTACCATCCAGATCAAGAAATGTAGTATTACCAGCACTCTAGAATCCTCCCACATCCTCCCCCTCCTAATCACTCTCACTTTCTTCTTCCTCAAAGATTACCATAACTTCTAACGTCATATGTTAGGGGTTTTAGCTCTATATAAATGTAATCATATGTATTTTTTTGTATCTGGCTTCCTTTATCCAGTTTATCTTTATTCAACCATGATCTTGTGTGTAGGAGCAATTTATTCATTGCCATTGCTTTACAGTATTCCATCATATGACTATACCACAATTTATCCATTCTAGAATTGGTGTTGTCCACTGAGTTTTAAATTTCAATGACTGTATTTTTAAAAAGCCCTACTTTTTCAAAACAAATCTTTAGGGCACCTTTACCCATGGGAATCCTGTGTGGCCTAGACTGAGGTTATTTCTACAGGAAAGTTTTACATTTGCTTCAGCCTGACACTGTTAAGACTGAGATACAGTAGGGACATGGGATAAGTATGATCAATTTTTCTTGCCTATGATGAAAATGCCGATATATAAGTAGTATAGTAACAGGAGGGACTCCATTTTAAGGCTAAGTAAGATTCCATTTTAAAAACCAGGGAGTTAGGAGGTAAGATTCCTAACAAATCTTATGGTAATTAAACAACCAACCCTATCTTAAGACAGGAAAAGTAGTCCTAAATGGTTTGTTCCCACTGCTTGAGAATAACCACTATCTTGGAGAAGAGGATCAAGAAATTCCTTGTGCTAAGTTTATCTTACAGAATATCTAGCGGACTGACTATGGACGACAACACAATGTCTCTGATTGGGGACAGACATCATGAGACTACATGTCAAGCCTACACAGCTTTCCCCCTTTTGCCCCATTCCTGAAAGCCTGAAAAGACAGAATTGTAAACCCTTAAGCATACCTCCTCACTGAGGTTGCCTGCACTCCCCTTTCTTTGAATGTGTACTTTGCCTTAAATAAAGACTTCTAAATGCTCAACTTACTGTGTTTTACCTCTGCACTCTTCCAGTAGTAAGCATCTTTTATTTTTATATATATATTTTTTATTTTGGTATCAGTAATCTACAATTACATGAAGAACATTATGTTTACTAGGCTCCCCCCTTCACCAAGTCCCCCCACAAACCCCAGTAAGCATCTTTTTTACTTTGCTACTTCATTCAATTTTCTGGACTTGAGAACTGGTCTTCTCTCTCTGTTCTACTTTAGACAAGCCGGGATGGGCTACTGAGATCTTGGATTTGGGCTTGCACGTTCCCGTCTCCTGGGTGAAGCACTGCAGCTGTACGATCATGCTCTTTAATAGCCTGCCTACAAATTTCCTTTCTTTGCCTTTGGGAAGTTCTCAGAACATAATCTAACTCCATCCAGTGCTCTGCGGCTCCCCAAATCCTTGAAGTGGACACTGGATGCCAAGTGACCCTGGATTCAGGAGTTGGGTCGGGATTTGCCATATGCCGAGCAGGAATCCAATGAGCTTCCATTTCTTCCCCCTGTTCTTCCTTGCCCTCTGCAGCCTGCGTGGCTGCTGCCCCTTGCTGCTACTCTCGCTTAAATGAATTCCTTTACCTACTCTTGTCTAACCTGTTAGAGAATTCTTTCTCAATCAAGGTCAAGAACCTTCCCCCATCCAGGCTGAGGTTTCACCTAGTACACAGGGAGACCCCTCCCCAGGCACGGCTGCACAACAGGACCATCACTGATTCAGAACTACTTTACAATTTCCGGCTTTGGGTTTCCTAGATTGCAGAGCAAGAGGGACATTTTAAGCCAGAGTTACAAGAGTTAAGTCCATTGTAACAAATTATCAGAAAAAAAGAATGTTTAAATCAAAGCTCACACGGTATGGACAAACTTCCTTGACATCGACATCACTGGACAGATATTTTTCTAGATCATCTTTTCAATAATGTGGCAACCTTTGAGCAACCTAGCTAACTTTATGGAGGGAGATAGCAAAGTCTCCTGTTCTGTATGACTGTTAAAACTGAAGTCTGTTAGTTACACAATGCAGCCATAGCTTTATTTATGAACTTACTACCACTTTGGTTTTCAATTCCCTCTTCATTTTTTGCCCCTGAGGAATTTCCTTACATGTTTTATAAGCTCAGCTATGGAATTTAAAATAACGTTTATTATGTTTTATTCAGAATTTGACTAGGAATCTTGAGTGCATTTTTTGCCTTTTGTCAAATATAAAACATATGACAGGAAAAAATACAAAGGCCATAAGAAGTGAAACTCAAAAAGAGGAAAAGAAAAAAGAAAAAAATTCTGCCTTTTATCACAGACAGGACAGAGTACTCATGGAACCATGATTATCTGCAGTAGGAAGATTTTAACTAAAGGAGTGTATATTTTACCCTCTTGTCTGGATCTCTGTGCTCTGGTGACTAATGGAAGAGAAAAACAACCAAGCAGATATACCAAGGCAGTTCTAAACACAAAAGGCATTACATTATGAAGGCAGAATCCTTCAATCAGGCTGACTCAAATTATACAATGAGGGTCTAAAGGAACTGAGAAATGATGTATTAAACATATACCTAATAGTCTCCTAACAGGTTTTCTTTTCTTTTCAGTAACCTTCTGACCTCTTTCCACCAGGTACTGTATAATTACATATATCTGTAGGAATAAAGGGGGCTGAATAAAAACTTTCCATCAGTAGTAAATATAAACACTGTTTAGCTAGAAAGTAGTTAGGGATGAAAATAGAAATAAGAAACAGTAAATGAAATACAGACCATGGCACAGTATCAATAAAAAATATCTTTTAATGTCCATGAAAAATCCATGTAATACTACAAATTATTCATTTGATATATATTACGTACAAAGTATTATATTAAATGATAGGATATAAATATGAATTAAGAATCAAGCAAATTTATCAGCAAGATAGAGCAATAAACACCATAAACTTTAAAGTTGAAGGGTCCCCACCAGTAAGATGGCAAACTTCTGGCTTCTCTTCGGGGTCCTCAGTTCCCGCCGGCGCCACCTGAAGCCCAATCACTTCTCGCCCCCCTCCCAATCCCAGCACCTAGCCAACAGCCACCAGCCCCGTAGAAGTGACACCCCAATCAATTCATGCCCCCTCCTATATAACCCAGCACCTTTCCCTAATAAAGCAGAACTCTCCGGTGAATTGCTGCTATGTGTAGCTCCTTTCCTTTCATTGGTGCCGAAACCCGGGAGACGGGACACCCCAACTGGGCCCCGTCTTCCCCTGACACCAGCAGCAGCTTGCCCTCGTCCTCTTTTTCCGGCGCTGGCTCATCACACTCACCACTCCTCTCTGGCCTTTAGGTAAGTTTTCCCCCCGGAGTGGGCCACTCTTCCCCGAGCTATCGCAGTGCCATTGACCGTGATCGTCCGGCAAGGCCCTGACGCTCGGGGATGAGGAGGGAACGCTCCCCGCCTCAGGCCTTCACGGCTGCGGAGGACCCTCAGGCCCCTCCTCCAAAAGCCATAAATCCCCGCCTCAGGCCTTCACGGCTGCGGCGGACGCTCAGGCCCCTCCTCCGACAGTCAAACGCATTCACCATCCCTTCCATCAGTGCTGAAAGTTTTTAAGCAAAATTTCCCCAGGGTGGGCCACTCTTCCCCGAGCTATCGCAGTGCCATTGACCGTAATCGTCTGGCAAGGCCCTGACATTCAGGGATGAGGAGGGAACTCTCCCCGCCTCAAGCCTTCACGGCTGCGGCGGACCCTCAGGCCCCTCCCCAAACAGCCATAAATCCCCGCCTCAAGCCTTTACGGCTGCGGCGGACGCTCAGGCCCCTCCTCCGACAGTCATAAATCCCCGCCTCAGGCCTTCACGGCTGCGGCTAACTCTCAGGCACCCCCCTCCAACAGCCATAAACGAGGTGACTCCTTTGTGGATGAGAACGCTCCCTTTTCCCCCCCTCCTCCTTCTGCTCGTCCGCCGAAAACGCCTAGCGCTAGGTACCTCGTGACTCCGGCACTCTGCCTTCTTAGGGAAGTCTGGGTGACGACCCACACTTCCCAAGAAATTCCAACTCGTATACGAGTTTCCGCAGACCACCAAGGATCATCGGGGACGCCCTTTGTCTCCTTGTGGTCTGCTTCCAGTCCGAGGATCTCCGTTCATCTTCCCCTGTTTGTCTCCTTCTCTGTCCTTTAGCCATGGGAGCCTCCTCATCCCTCCCTGAAAGTTCACCTCTTGAATGCCTGCTTAAGCATCTGGCTACCCTCTCCCTGATGCCTGATATAAAACCAAAACTTCTCCGTAAATATTGGTCCCAAGATTGGCCGACATATCCCCTAGACAATAAAAACCAATGGCCTGCAGGGGGAAATCTTGATCCTAACATCACTCGCGATCTTTTTAACTACTGCCAGCGCCTGAAAAAATGGAAGGAGATTCCCTATATCGAAGCTTTCCGCCTCTTCCTCTCCCCACCCCCTCCCAAGTTCTCCTAGCCTACAAGCCGCCGCCCCCGCAGAAGCCTCCCGTTCACTCCCTTCCCCTTCTTCTCCTACAACAGCCCTTCTACCTTCCTCCCCAACCATCTCCTCCCCCATCTCACCTCCTCCACCTTCATTCCCTGCAGATTAAGCCTGAGCCTTTCAGCCCCCCTTTAACTAGGTCCCAGGGGCCTCCTCCGTCTTTGCCCTCATCACCTGTTTCTCCCCTGTTAGGGACCGCCTTTGTCTTCTCACATGTTTGTAGAGAGAATGGGAAAGCACCTCCCCCCATGTCTGAACGCAGCATGGGAAAGCACAAGCTAGAGAACAACCAGTGCAGTCCTTAGAAGTTATCTGTCCACAAAAACATATCTTGCCAAGACTCCTCACTCTGAAAATAGGGAGACCTTGAAGATGTGTAGAAACACCGCCCCTGCTTCTAGCTATGCCCTTCCCCCACTTGCCGATGTGGCAGGAATAGAAAACAACATATTCCATAAGCAATTAACTGGAGCCCTGCTGTAGCTCAGTAGAGCATGGGACTCTTAACCTCAGAGTCATGAGTTCAAGCCCAACTAAAGCAGCAGAGGCAAGCAGCTGGGCTGCTAGCTGGCGACATGTGGGTCCGATTCTATCTTTCTTTATTTTCTTTGCCCCCCTTCTGCACTTCAGGACCTGCTCGACTAGGCACGGCTAGACCGCGTCACTCCCCCACAGACTGAGCCAGAACCCTTCAGTCCCCCTCAGACTCAGTCCCGAGAGCCTCCCAAAATTATCGCCCCCCTCCGGGAGGTAGCAGGATCTGAAGGCATCGTGCGCGTTCACGTCCCTTTCTCCTTAGGAGATTTAGCCTAACTAGAGAAACGCCTAAGTTCCTTTTCCACTGATCCCATGACATACATCAGGGAGTTTCAATAGACCCTCCAGTCTTACAGCCTCACACATCATGACATTTTCATGCTCCTGGTCAATACTCTCCTCCCTGAAGAGCGTAGACGAGTTTAGGACTTCGCCCAAATGCAGGCTACTGAAACCCACAGGACTGACCCCACCTATCCCCCTGGCCCCACTGCTGTCCCCGAACAAGACCCACACTGAAATTATAACACCGCCATGAGTCTCCGCTCTCGAGATATTTTTGCCTCCTGCTTAATAGCAGGTCTGAAAAAGGGCAGCTTGTAAAGTAGTCAATTTTCAAAAGCTCCAAGACATAATTCAAAAGAGAGATGAAATCCCCTCCGAGTTCTTAGACAGACTCACTCAAGCCCTATTACAGTATACCAGCCTGGACCCAGAAACACCTGAAGGAAGACAGGTCCTTATGACATACTTCCTAGCTCAAGGCTACCCTGACATTAAAGCTAAACTCAAAAAGTTAGAACAGGGCCACGCTACCCCACAGACTGAGATCCTAACAGTGGCCTTTAAAGTCTTCCATAAGCGGGAGGAGGAGAAAGAATGCCGTAAACAAAAGGCTGATCAGGCCAATTTCCAGACGTTGGCCCAGCTGATAAAACCACAACCTAGGCGCCCCTCTACAAACAAGCCCCCCCAAGAGCTTGTTTCAAGTGCAGAAAAGAGGGACATTGGTCAAGGGCGTGCCCCTCCCCCAGATCTCCTACCACCCCATGCCCCAGATGCCACAAAAAGGGCCACTGGGGGTCTGATTGCCCAACCACCCGAAGGGGAGGCTGGACGAACAACCCCCATCCTAAGCCCGCCGT
Organism: Manis javanica; assembly: GCF_040802235.1. NCBI lineage: Eukaryota > Metazoa > Chordata > Mammalia > Pholidota > Manidae > Manis > Manis javanica. The sequence continues at coordinate 22,145,839 of NC_133161.1, forward strand.
AGTGGGGCTGGCAGAAGAAAATTCATGGGGCCTGGGGGCTTCCCGCCCGACCATTTCCATCACCAAACAGGAGCCCAGGGTTACTTTAACAGTAGACGGTCACCCCAGCTCCTTCCTCCTAGATACAGGAGCCACCTTCTCAGTCTTGTGAGAATACCGGGGCCCTACCACGCCAGCCATTACTCCTATAGTCAGAGTAGGAGGTACGGTCACCCCATCTCCTTCCTCCTAGATACAGAAGCCACCTTCTCAGTCTTGTGAGAATACCGGGGCCCTACCACGCCAGCCATTACTCCTATAGTCAGAGTAGGAGGTAAACAGATTTTCCCATTAAACCCCCCACCCACCCTTTGATGCACAATCCAAGACAATCCCATACCTTTCTCCCACTCCTTCCTGGTTATGCCCCAGTGTCCCATCCCTTTACTAGGACGAGACATCCTTTCCCTCCTCCACATTTCCATAACTATATCCACTCCCATAGCCCCCAGTACTCCCTTTCTGATGGCCCTCATAGCCGACGACCCCCCTCTACCCAATGAAAGCTCCGGTTCTGCCCTCATACACCCTGTAAATCCCAAAGTTTGGGACATTACAAGCCCCTCCGTGGCCCTATGTCCCCCTGCCTCTATCAAATTATGTGACCCCTCTCAGTATATCTGTCAGGCCCAATACCCCCTAACCACTTCAGCCCTCATAGGCCTTCAACCCATCATTCAAGCAGACCCACTCACTCCCCATTTAATACCCCCATATTAGCTGTTAAAAAAACCAACGGATCTTTCTGCCTTGTCCAAGACCTTCGCCTCATCAACATAGCCATTGTCCCTATCCATCCCTTAGTTCCAAATCAATACAGCCTCAGCATCCCACTTCTCAGTCCTAGATCTCAAAGACCCATTTTTCTATCCCTCTAGACCCCTGCTCCCAAGATTTTTTCATCTTCACCTGGACGGACCCATACACAAGACATTCTAAACAACTCACTTGGTCAGTTTTGCCACAAAGCTTCCGAGATAGTCCCCATATTTTTAGACAGGTCCTAGCTCAGGACCTCAAACAGTTTCATCATGATCACTCCAAGTCCACCTTATAATACATAGACAATCTTCTACTCTGCAGTCTCTCGTGGGAACAGTCTCAACTTGACACTGCCACCCTACTTAACCTTCTAGCTTCCAGAAGTTACCGAGTAACCCCCGTCAAAGCTCAAATCTCTTCCCCTCCTATCACTTACCTCAGATTCCTTCTATCTCAACAAAGAAAGTCCATTACCTTAGACAGAAAATGGCTCCTCTCTGACCTGCCCATTCCCAAAACCAAGACAAAAATCCTTTCCTTTCTAGGCCCTTTCTAAGCCTAGCTAGATATTTTAGAACGTAGATCCCTAACTTCTCCCTGCACCCTGTTGGCAAGACCCCTATACAACCCTCAGCAAGAGCCCCCCTAAAAAACCATTATCCTCCTCACCCCGACACTCCTTCATTAAGCTCCGTCAAGCCCTTGTAGAAGCCCCAGCTCTCCATCTTCCTGATTCGTCGAAGCCCTTCTCATTATACATTCATGAGAGGTCCACTCAAGCTCTAGGAGTCCTAGGACAATATTATGGCCCATCCTTTGCCCCAGTAGCTTATCTCTCCAAGCAATTAGACCCCACAGTTCAGGGATGGGCCCCCTGCCTACGAGCATTAGCCGCTAGACAGCTCTTGCAGAAAGAAGCTCATAAACTGACATTCAGAGCGCCCCTTACCATTCTGTCCCCACATCACCTAAAAGATCTCTTAACCTACAAAAGTTTACAGACTCTCCCTCCCTCCAGACTCCTGATCTTACTGTCCTCTTTCCTCCAAAATCCCGTTCACCCCCTTTGCCATCCATACCCGAATCATGACTTTTTCCTCCTTTACTGCTCTCGCTTTTTTTCCTCATTCCTATTGTCTTCCCCACCACCCCAGCCTCCTTTGTATGGCGATTCAAAGTCAGACAGACTTACACACAGCATCAAACAAAAGTTACTGCCCTCATTGCCACACCAGACTGCCCTCTGAAAAGCTGCTCTGAGCCTTTACACCTCCACTTTCCTCCCTCCACCGAAGTGTTCACTAGCAGCTACCCTTATTCTCCCTACCTCTGCTTCCTCTATGACCAAAAACAAGCCTATTGCAGGCGACGGCCAGATACCTACGGGAGATGTCCCTACTAGTCTTGCACCATTCACTACATAGGTAACTTCCAGTACCCACAGTATTACTCCTCCAACCGTTTCATGAAATATCCCAACAGCTCATTCTCCTTATCAATCCCAGATCCCTGGGACTCTCGATGGGCTGCCAGAGTCACAGCCTCAGTTTACTACGGGGAGTCCTCGACCCCCCACAGTACCCTTCATATCTCTCGAAAGTATGTTCCCTCTCATTCCCAGATCTCTCAAGTTGCATCAGATAGCAGACATTCCGAAAAAGTCATTATCCAAACTCTTGATAGCGCCTCTTCATCTTCTTATCCCCACCCCTCTTCCCATTTCTCCTACTCTTTGTTACAGCTCATTCAGGACACCACCATCTTTCTCAACCACACCCTTAACACAGCCAATTGTTTCTTGTGCGCATCACTACAGTGCCCACTGCTGGCCGCCGTGCCCCTTAATATTTCCAACTACTCCTTCCATGCAGAAAGACAACCCCTCTGCCCCCTGGCAGACATACCCCTATGGGAACCAGAGTACGCAGATAATCTCACCATCCACCACTGTGTAAGCCCAACTCCACCCCCCTCCAGCGCACTTCACTGCCTCTCTATCTACACCCCTACCTCCAGCTCTAAGACTTTTACGCAACCGGGACACTTTTTTTAGTGTAATAGCAGTCTTTTCAACTCATTGCCTCTCAACTGCGATACACCCTGCATTCTCGTCACCCTAATCCCACAGTTAACACTTTACAGCATGGCAGAATTTCTTGAGCTCCAACCTCCCTTGCCCTCGCGCACAAAAAGAGCTGCTTTCCTTCCCATCGTGGTCAGTAGCTCTTTGATCACCTCAGCCATTGGGGCAGGGTTTTCGGGAGAAGCCTTGGGTCACTCTCTATAGGCAGTTAGAGATCTCAACGCCAAACTTGAGGGAGCCCTGACATCCACTGCCGATTCTCTAGCCTCTCTCCAAAGACAGGTCACTTCGCTAGCTAAAGTCACCCTTCAAAACCGGCGGGCCCTAGATCTTCTTACAGCCGAGAAGGGCGGCACCTGCGTCTTCCTCTGGGAAGAGTGCTGCTATTACATCAACGAATCTGGCATTGTAGAAACTGACATTACCAAACTCACCGACCTTGCCTCCAGTCTCCACTCTGCTTCCAATTCCAACCCATTCTCGTCAATACTAACAAACCCCCTCCTTACCTGGCTCTGGCCCATTGCAGGCCCCATAATAATCATTCTTCTCGCCTGTCTCTTCTTACCCTGTATAATAAAATTCATCAAATCCCAAGTCGGAAAAATCTCTAATCAAGCTTTCAACCAGCTTTTACTCAGGAACTACCAGCTTCTGGCCACAGAAGATCCCTCACCCTCACGTGACCTCCTCACCACACGCTGAGATGGACCCCTCTCTCCACTAGAAACTGTTCCTGGAAACAATAGCCACAGACGCCTGGCTCCTGACACCCATATCCTCTTGGCCAACCTATGGTTACAGGGAACCTTCATTGATTTCCAAACCTGAAGAAGTCCACATCTACTCGTCCTTACTGCGGGCAGTCCTATTAACCCTTTCCTCCCAATCCTCAAGCCCTCACTCCCTTCTCCGCCCCTGTTCAGCAGGAAGCAGCCAGAGAGAAAGCAATGTCCACAAACCCATAGAGGAGAAAGGGGGGAATGAAGGGTCCCCACCAGTAAGATGGCAAACTTCCGGCTTCTCTTCGGGGTCCTCAGTTCCCACCGGCGCCACCTGAAGCCCAATCACCTCTTGCCCCCCTCCCAATCCCAGCACCTAGCCACCAGCCACCAGCCCCGTAGAAGTGACACCTCAATCAATTCATGCCCCCTCCTATATAACCCAGCACCTTTCCCTAATAAAGCGGAACTCTCCGGTGAATTGCTGCTATGTGTCGCTCCTTTCCTTTCAAAAGTAACCTCTAAAAATACAAACACAAAAAGAAATCATTTAGGAAGGAAAGGATTTAAAAAGTCAAGAGGTCTACACATACTGTATGATCTCACATGAAATGTCCAGGAGAGGCATCACTACAGTGCCCACTGCTGGCCGCCGTGCCCCTTAATATTTCCAACTACTCCTTCCATGCAGAAAGACAACCCCTCTGCCCCCTGGCAGACATACCCCTATGGGAACCAGAGTACGCAGATAATCTCACCATCCACCACTGTGTAAGCCCAACTCCACCCCCCTCCAGCGCACTTCACTGCCTCTCTATCTACACCCCTACCTCCAGCTCTAAGACTTTTACGCAACCGGGACACTTTTTTTAGTGTAATAGCAGTCTTTTCAACTCACTGCCTCTCAACTCTTAGTAGAGACAGAAAATAGATTAGCGGTTGCCTGGAGATGGAAGGGGTTAGGGGGAGGAGCAGGGAATGACTGGTACAGGGTTTCTTTCTGGGATGCTGAAATGCTCTAAGATTAGATTATAGTGACAATACATACAACTATAAATATACAAATAAACACTGAACTGTATACCTTAAATGAGTGGGCTTTGTAATAAGAAATTATATCTCAAAAAAGCTATTTTTAAAAAGTCAAGAGGTCTATGTATTCTCAAAAAGCTAGAACATTCTACCAAAAGAGAAATTCAGCACACCAAGTAATCTTCAAGATCTGTTTGTTTAAACAAAGGAAAAGTTCAAGCCTAGCATTAATGCTGTCTCAAAAAAAAGCATAAACAAACACTACCAAAACTCCCTAAGGCCTCCTTCAAATTTATAGCCTTTTCATATCTAGATCTTTCCACCTGGTTGAATCACAATACTCTGTCAGCCTGAACTTCTTTAGGGTCTAGCAGAAAAAAAAAAAAAAGATCCTCAAGATAACACTGGGATTTAAATATCATCCCACAACTGCTAAAATTCAGACTTGGAAATAATTTGTTTAAATTAGAACTAAGAGTAAAAGTGGAGCTAATCAAAATAGCAAGATTGTCTGAAAGTCTTCAAAAGAAATTATTTCTCACTTCCATCTTTAGTTACTTACCCTCATCAATTTTTCCTTAAAATAGATAATTTGACATATTCAGTGCATTTTACTCCCATCTTATAGGGACTGAAATAAATAGGTAGTACTATCTATCATTAATCCAATCATACACGGCTAGAACTCATCCTCCTCTCTTATCACACTGAGCACTCACCCCAACACACAGATGTCACCAAATTCTTTCAATTCTGTCATCTTAGTATCTTTTATTAGATCTCCTTTTCTCTATTTCCTGTCTTAAGTCAAGCCTTTATTCTCCCTTAATTAGATGACTATAATGACCAGGCTATTCTTTTTGCCTTTAATACCAACTTCACCCCCACCTCCAATATATTATCCACACTAACATTCAAATCTTAATAAGGCTAAAGTGAACTCAATAACTGGAGGGCTTACACACACACACTCCCTCTCTTTCACTCATAATTTAAAATTAAATTGGTATTTCCTGTTCACATTATTTTATAATCCATTTTTTGCTTTCATTTAAAATGTAATAATTTTCCCTTCTCATTAAGTATACTTGTGCAACATAATTTCTGATGGCTGCATATTATTACATCCTATGGAGGTGCCATATTTTACTATGCCATTACAACATAAATAATATACTTATGCTGTATTAGTGAACAAAAAAGTTTCTCTTCATTTTCTCTTGCTTACCTATGTATATCTAAAATTAAAACTATGCTATCTTTGTTAATACAAAATTATCTTTGTTTCATATCTTTTGTGCATTTATAGTATTTGTCACATTCTAATTTGAGTAAGTTATTATACGATTTATTAATTCTACTCTATTATAACCCTCTGAATGTATATACTATTTTTTACTCAGCTCTGGATGCCTCTCCCCCACCATTCCTACCCCAGCATCTAGCTTGGTATCATTATTATTAGATACTAAGTGATATGAATGGCTTTCCAGATAGGGTTACCCTGATAAAAAAGATTATATCCATTATGCTATCTAGATGTCTGTAAGATGACACTTCAGTTCAGGGCTCTTCCATGTATGACTCTAGCATTTCCTTTGATTCTGTGACTTACTGCTATTATCCTTACAATACATCTAAATCTTTCCCTTTTTGCTTAAGTCAATTTGCAACCAAAGAAACCTAACTGATAAGGTTGAAACACTTAGTAATTGCTCAACAGATGCTTATTTTTTGAGCAAAATGGTGAATGGATGTACTGAAAGTCAGCTGAATGTGAACTGAGAATGAAGAAAAAAGGATACAGAAAAAAGAAACAGGAAGATAATGACTATATATATGGTGGACTGCTGTGCCAAAACAATTGCCCTCATTTTGGATAAATTTCCCTATTGCTCTCATTCTGACCAAGGCTTTGAAGTCATCCTTAGTTTCTCTCTTTCTTTCAAATGTTCATTGAATTCATTGGCATATCCTCCTGTTTGCTCATTTCAAAGTACATGCAGAATCTAATCACTTCTCCAACCTTCACTGCTATCATTTGGTCCAAAGTATCACCACCTATCATCTGGTTATTGCAATTAACTCCTAACTGGTCTCCTTGCTACTACCCCTGAGCTCCTTCAGCAATGGTGATATTGTTAAAATAGGTCAGATCATATCACTCTGCTTGAAACCTTCCAATGGTTTTCCATCTCATTTAGAGCAAAAACCAAAGCCTAAAATCCTTATTATGGCCTATTAAGACCATATATGATCTATTTCTCTGTTACCTGCTAACCTCATCATCACCCCCTGCTCTCTTCCAGTCACAATAACCTTGCTGATTGTAAGTCCAGGAAAAGGAAATCCCGGGACAAAAGAACTCTAAAACCAAAAGCAGTCAAAGGGAGAAATAAAGTTTAAAACTCGTTTATTGCTTACAAACTGCAGTCCAGGGCCGTCTTTCTCCTCTGCTCCTGAAGAAGCAAACAAGCAAGCAAGCCAGTCCCTCCCTTTAAACTCTCAGGTTCAGACATGCCCTCAGTTGCCCAGGTAATTACCTATTGATATAGAGTTGAACTCCTCTCCACCCCCTAAGGAATGCCTATTGCTGTGCAGATGCACTAAAGCCACACTTCTCTCTACCCCTGAGGATGCACTAAAGCCAGGCGAGATATTCTGGAAATATTACAGTTTTACCCACACTGATATTTCTTAAAATAGCCTGGTATACTCCCCACTCAGAACGTCTGTACTTGCATTCTCTGCCAGACACTAGTTATTCACTCTCTTACAAAAAGCAGCTACTTTAAGATCATGCCATTCAACTGCCATCTTCCCCTTCTAGTTTTTGCCATCTATTAAATTCCTCTCTCTCAGAATCTAGTCATCAAAAATCTCACCATTAACCAGGGTTTAATCAGATGAAAGGGAAGTGGAAGTCACTGGGTGGGATTTCTGGGAAACTTTTTTTTGTTTTTGCCTTTTGCCCTTCCTCCATATTTTTGCTTATAATACAAAAATATCTTGAGCTCCAGTAATCATCTTGAATCATGAAAGTGTCCCTAAGGATGGATGTAACATAGTAAGAATGATGGAGCAAAATGACAGGAGCCTAGGTCCTTAACCTTTGTGGAGCCATCAGACCAATCTTGTAATGCTTATCTCTAAATTTCTTTATAAACTATTGTACATACATTCTGAGGATTATCGTTGAGTAGAAAAGATCATGTATATAATTTACTGAGAATGTAAAAAATACTTTACATAAATGCTATAAAAGATGTGAAATGATGACAATATAAACAAAGATAGTATATTTTATTAGCAAATAAACCATTTGCATATACACCATTGTTATTGAGTTACTGTCATAGGCAACTGAATCTAATTACAAGTATAGTTTTTCCAGTGCATACTGCCTATGGTTCTGATAATAAGGAAGAAGTAGAGACTAGATATCAAATAGACAATTAGAAGTTCTGCAACATTGGGTGATTTCAACAATTTAGAATGCATGTGGGTGGGTCCATGAAGAACTTCAAGTTCCTTCATCTTATCTCCAGTGATGTTGTCCTCTATTGTACCCCTGCTAACCACTACAGAGGTCATTCCCTAGATCTTATCATAATCAGAAATTGTTCCATTGGAACATTTGAGTATCCTGCTCTCTGGCTTTTCCTTTTAACTTGCTTAATTACTCCTACTATAATCTCACATGACTTTTGCTCACTGACCATTTTACTTTCAATTTCTTGGCCATCTCCTTTATTCCCTTACCTTCTGATCCAGGACTGCTTACCCTTATATTCTATGAATTATTAATTATTATTTTAATAACAGTCTTTATATCATCTGTGCTTCATATCAGTATATTCCATTTGTCTATTATTCATCTCTGTTTAGATGTTCTACAGACACCTCAAACTCAACATGTCTAAAGTTAAGATATTTTCTCCCACTGCCTATTTTACCTCCTATGTTGGTGAATGTCACCACCATCCCCCCAAACATCCTAGCTGGCCATAAGTCTCTTCTCTTTTTTTCACTTCCCACAATAACCAGGGCCTGATCTTACCTCTGGAGTAACTCTAAAAAAAATCTATCTTCATCTTTCCAAACCCACTGCTAGGGCTCTAGTTTGTGCTTCAGGATCTGAAACAGATTACTAACCACTTTCAGCACAAGGTACTACTGTTCTTCCTGCTTCTACTCTGATGTGTTCTCTCCATTCTCTATACTGCATCCAAAGTAATCTAAAATGCATATCTGATCATGGCACTCTCGTATTAGCTCAGAGTCATAAAGGATAGTCTCAGGAACTAGGGCAGCCGCACGGAACACCGAGATTAAAGCTGCTATGACATTTTCTGGTCTGTCATTTCTTTGCACACTACTAGTTTCATTCCCTCAGATTAATGTCACTGGGAACATGGCTACTAGGAGCACCAGGGTAATCCCAGAAAGTAAAGAAATAAAATCTGATACATGTGAATGGGTATCATTATTGCTTAAAATACTCATTGCCCTTCTCTGGTAGAGAATTAGACATTCCTGCCTAGTTCGCGTCAGGTTTGGCCATGTGACTTGCTCTAGACAATGAAATATAAGGAATTGACACATCCCACTTCAGAACAGAAACTTTCATAGCAATGTCTCATTTTCCTCTCCCACAAGGGGAATGCCTCAGATAGGAGCTGCTTCTTTAGCCTGGGTCCCAAACAGAGCCACAGAATAAATATGCAACATAAGCAAAAAAAAAAAAAAAACCCAAATCCTTATTATTATAATCCACCGAAATTGGGGGATTGTTTGTTACCACAACATAAGCTAACCCGAACTTACTTATATAGTGTATCATAAACTAGAGCTCTGACTGGTTTGGTTTTGATCACATCCCTTGCCTAAAACCCTTCAATGACTCTCATGTGCCTCCTAGAATCTAAATTCTAGCATAACTTCTCTTTCTAGTATGGTCCTGTTTGTCTCTCCAGGCTTCATTTCCTGAACTCCCCTTTATATTCCTCATTCCAGCCATACTGGATTTAGATTTCTCAACATATCATGTTGGCCATTAGCCTCATTTACACATGCTGCTCTTCATAAAAGGAATGTTATTCCTTCATCCCATTCTAATCTACCCAAAATGTCTATACATCCTTTAAGAATCCACTTTAGAGCTTCCTGTGTAGAGGCTCAGATAATCTTGCCCCATTAGACACAACTGGCTGTTTTTTCCTCAGTACTACCACAGGATTATTATATACTCTATAAGCCATTATCTTGCTATTCTGCAATATGTATTTCTTCAATTATACTGGGTCTTCCTTGGTAGGAAAGACCGTATCTTACTCTTTTTGAAGTACAAGAATCTAATGCAGTGCTTGGCAATTAATTGAGGAGCAATATAAGCTTATGAGAAGTGCTAAGATACAGGGTTTTTTTCCAGCAAAGCTGGATACAAAGAGATAACACAGGCTTTTCCATCATTTTAAAGGATAATACAGAAAATCTAACCCATTCCACTCTTATTTTGCTCCCATTTTATCAAGAATAATATTCCAGTTTGGAAAGAGAACACACATGGGAAGAGGAAACTGATGGCTAAGACACTAGAAAAAATAATAATAATAAAGAAAGCATCCAGTAATTTTCTAGTACATTCAAATCTCTAGGGCCAGATAAATTACAGCATAAGACATTGAGGTCTCTATGATATCTCATGAAAAATAGAAATAAGATGACTAGAAACAAAATTCTATACCAATTCTCTCAATTTCAAAGAAAAAAAGACTAGGTTATAGAAACTATAGATTAAGAGTTTAACAAGGATTCCCAGCAATTCTTTGTCAGCTTAAAGTAGGGTAGGGAAGGTGGGTAGAGAGCATAAGAAGCCAGAATGGGTTCCATAACAAAAAAATCATGCTAACCTAATTTTACTTTTGACAAAATTACTGGACTGAGAGATTAAGAAAAAAAATACAAGAACAACAACAACAACAAAAAAAAAACAGAGTAGGTTAAAGGCATATTGTTGGAACCAAACTAAAGTTTTTTTATGCTAGTTTGGTAACAGATTTAGAATTAATTGAACAACCATCCTCAGATTATTAATCAATGGCTTTATATCAATCTGGATGGAAGGCCCTAATGTTGTCACAGGGCTCTGTTATTATGGCCTTACTTTAGCAGATGTTTATTAGCAACTCGAAGACTTAAATGAGAGCTTATGAATTTTGCTGGTGATACAAGCCTGGGAAGATTTGATTATACCATGAAAAACATAATTGGAAATTTTTAAAAAATTGGATAGATAGAAACATTGGGCTGAAAATACAAAGTGAAATTTATCAAGGATAAATGTAAATGCATTTATCTAAAGAAAGCATACAAGTAAGAAATCAGTTATATTAGTTGATGATTAGTTGAGAGTTTACTTGTATTAAATAAGAAAAATTTAACTAAGTAAACTTAAAGATCAAATTGGCTCAATTTAACAACTCATGATTGGGCAGCATTCCATCTAGCAAAAGAAAGGAGCTTCAAAGAGCTATAGAAAAGGAAAGGTTTTCAAAAGTCAGAGAGATGGTGGGACAAGGAAGTCATTAATGAAAGAAGGATTATTTTGGGCAAGGTCACCTTCCTTTGAGGAACAAAAGGAGTCTATTAGCAGATCACCCCACTGGTACAGACCAGGAAATTCCAGACTGACAAGTTAGAACTACATTCCTGTGGAAGGTCAAAACTGAAATTAGGTCAGGTACTAAGTCTTGGTTTGGTGACATGGGCTTAGCCCAGGTGACTCCATTTGGGGCCAGGTGCTTCTTTTTAATAACTGACTGTAAGCTTAAGATGAGCCTTCAGTATGAGTTGTCAGCTTAAAAAGCCTACACAAACTCAGTAAAATAACAGTACAGTGACCCACTCAAAGATGTTAAACATCAAACAACATCTTAAGAATTATAATTTGGTATATGACCTCTTACAAGTGACAATGACCACATAAACAGACCCAGAAGAGGATAACCAGAATGGTGATAATGGGGCTAGCAAACTGTATCACATGAAGAACAACTAAGAGAATCAGGAATGATTTCCACAGAGAAGAGAACACCTAAGGTAGGAAAAGAACATCAGAACTATTTCCAAGAATTTGAATGACTGTCACTTTGAAGGGCAGGAATTATGCTTTTATACATTTAGATTTATTTCCAATGTACATAGTTACAAGCTTTACATATAATAAATGCTCAAGTATTTAAAGTTAAACAACTCATCTGTTGTTGGCTAAGCCAACAAAGACAGTTGTTATACTGAAGTACCTGATGTGATCTCAATCACAACTCAACAAAATGGAAAAATTGTTGGAAGGAGACTTAAAAACCAAAGTAAAAATATTTAAAAGGCTTAACTGAAGCAAATTACACAGACTATATGAGTAAAAATATTTATTACTCCAAAACTTAAAATTTCTGCCTTATATCAGATGATATTCTTGACTACATGTAAGTCTGGGAAAAGGAAATCACAGGGCAAAATACCCCTAAAGACCAAAATCAGTCAAAGGGAGAAATAAAGTTTAAAACCCGTTTATTGCTCACAAACTGCAGTTTTGGGTTTCTTTCTTCTCTGCTCCAGCAGCAACCACACCGGCCCTCCCCCTCACCTCTCAAGTAGATAAGCCCTCGGTTGCCCAGGTAATTACCCAATGATATGGAGATGAACTTCTCCAGCCCTGAGGAAAGATGCAAATGTACTAAAGCCATACTTCTTTCCACCTCTGAACGCCTATTGGTATGCAGATGAACCAAAGCCAGGCGAGATATTCTGGAAATGCTTCAATTTTACTCACAATCCACCCTTCCAGAAATCTCGCTTTACAATTTACTCAATCCCCCTCTTCCGACCAATCTAGTAACATGCAATAGCAACAGTGATAAAATCTTGATAATCCTCAAGCCAGAGGATTCAGCCTATGCAGATTAATCAAATGTACTTTACAGCACAATCTCTCACTAAGCACAAAAATACGTTTCTACACTGTTTACTCATTCGTAACAATCATGCTAGACTGCTCACAAAACTTGTACCAAACAGAACAAAGTCAAGCCTCTCCTTAAACATTATTTTCTTGACGACAGCAACACAATCATAATTCTCAAACCAGAGAATTCAGCTAGGTTACTTTACAGCACAATCTCTCTAAGCACAAAAATACTTTTCTACACTTATTTACTCATTCCTAACAATCATGCTAGATTGCTCACAAAACTTTTACCAAACACTAGACAAAATCAAGCCTCTCTTTAAACATTATTTTCTTGACAACAGCAACACAATCATAATTCTCAAGCCAGAGGATTCAGCTAGGTTCAAAGTCCCATGCAGATTAAGTCCAAAACTCATCCATTCCAGCCATCACGTGGCAGCTGCAGCCAGGGGGCACATCCAGGACACAAAGACCATAGAAGCAAATAACCGTGATTGTCGGGGGCCAATTTGCTGTTATTACAGGAATACACAGAAGGCCAGCTTTCAGGCCTTTTCCCCAAGGTGCCAGAAGAGCCAGCCATCGCTGATCCATGTGTTGAAATGTCAGGGCCACATCCATTTCACTCCTAATTGCTGCACCCATCCTTGCAACACATCCAATAAAGTGGGTAGCTCAATCACTCTCAGTAACTGGCGACTGACCATAGGCTGCAGAGATGCTCTAGGCCCCTCTTGGTGGTTTGCTGATCTGCACAACGTGCAGGGCACTCCTTCCGGGCTCGTCTGACTTCTTCAAAGGTGAAAGGCAAGCCACACTGATGGGCCCACATTGCCTTTTGAGGTGTCTGTGCCAGGCCACTCTGTCCAGGTCCAGTCTCACACCCACCCCACGATGGGATAGGAGGTTATTACCTTGGTCGGAGCTGTTCCAGCAATGGGCTCTGTAGCCAGCAACACGTGGTACACAGCAGCCAGTTGCTTCAAGGGACCCGGACCTCTGCTCCTTTCCATGGTTGTGGCCAGGCTCTGGCTGGCAGCAAAAGCAGCAGCAGTGGCAGAAGCAGTAGCCTTGGGCTCGGGCCATGGGCCAGGGTCAGCATGGCCAGCAGCAGTGGTGGTGCCTCCATGACCACACGAGTGTAGACACATGTCCCTCAGCGTGAGTGCCACTTCTCCCCATCATTTATAGGGGCAGCCCTCCCAAAGGTCGCACCCATTATGACGATTTCGGGTTCACAGGAATCCTGCCAATACTATGCCAATTGTAAGTCCAGGGAAAGGAAATCCCGGGGCAAAATACCCCTAAAGACCACAATCAGTCAAAGGGAGAAATAAAGTTTAAAACCCGTTTATTGCTCACAAACTGCAGTTTCAGGCCGTCTTTCTTCTCTGCTCCAGAAGCAACCACACTGGCCCTCCCCCTTACCTCTCAGGTACAGATAAGCCCTCTGTTGCCCAGGTAATTACCCACTGATATGGAGATGAACTTCTCCACCCCTGAGGAAAGATGCAAATGAACTAAAGCCATACTTCTTTCCACCTCTGAACACCTATTAGTATGCAGATGAACCAAAGCCAGGCGAGATATTCTGGAAATGTTTCAATTTTACCCACACTACATCACTAGTTTTACTTTAGTCCCTTTTATAAATATTTCCCCACAATGGAAAGAGTCATTGTTTCCATTCTTCCTTTACAAGGCAAAAACTGAGACTAAAGGAAGCTATTTGCTTAGCACCAACAGTGTAAAAATGGTTAACCTGAATAAAAACCCTAAAGTTTTCACTCACAAACTTTGTTAAAACACTGGGATCACTAGGGAGATAGTGAATAACTACAATACTTAGCAACTCAACCCAAGTTTGGTAATACTTTGGTTTCACTTTTATTACTCCTCTCTGGTCATCCAATCTCTAAATCCACAAAGAGTAACACTGCATTAAAACTCCAAAACATACAGAAAATTTCGTTTGTTAAAGCTTAAAGGATAAAACAAAAAAATTGATATTTGAAACCAAGAATTTGTCTCTCTCATACTGCTTAAGATGTAGCCTTCACACTTTCTAGTTCTATCAGAAGCCAAATCTTGCCATCAGGGCATATTAGGCACACACCACACTGTTTCTCCGGAATCCTCAGTGGCTTCCTTTGTTCATCAGAGATTTGGTGCAGAGGTGCAGCAATGTCAGTGCCAGGAGGCAGTGAGAAAAAAAATAGTATTATAAAGGAAAAAGAGGTCTTCATGTGTATGAAGAAGATAAGCACATCAGAGACTTGTTTTGTTTTATATACGTAATAAAACAAGGTATTAGCTTCTCAGAAAACCAAAGAAGGCTGGCACAGGGATCGACAGTATCCAGCTACATCAGAATTTTAAAATCGCAAAATGCTAGTCAGCTCTAGTTGTGAGAGCTATAAACAAATGCCCTAAGAAGTGTCTACACTCACAACTTCCTTCCCAAGGAGGCTCATTTACATTATAATGGTTGCCAAGGTTACTTTAATTCCATAACAGTTCCTTTCTCCAGTTGCTAATCAGGAGCACCCGCCTGGGTGGTACAGTTAACAACCAAAAACCTTAATTGAGGCTAACTCAAAACTCAAGCTACTCTAAAGTTCATGACCTACAAAAGGAAGAATAGTTCTAGCAACAAAAATTGCATAAAGGTAGGGGTTAGTTGTTTCCTATTACTATATACTCTACCCAAGATCTTACTGCTACCTCAGGGAACTCTGTTAGCATTTTTATCTGCCCTAATCAGAGATTCTTAGGAAAAGTGAGATAAATGAATAAATTTTATAAAAGGTAATGCATCAAAGGAGTGCTTACTTTAACCAAAAAAGGCCAACTACGAGGACAGTGAAATTCTCTTATGACTCATCACTAAGTATTACCTTTTAATAATGACAATATATAGTGCTTGCTATACAAGTAGTATCTAAACCAGATATAAACAATGAGGATAGTATATTCTATATTCTGTATTAAAGCAACAAACAGAACATACAGTAACAAAGAAAGTGAAGGAAGAGGAAATAAAGGCCAAAAAAGAAAATGCAAAATTCCAGAACCAGGAACCCCAAATATTCACTTTGAGGATAATTAGATTAATAACAAAGTATGTTCCAATATGATTTGTTATCAGAAATATTAGTCCCCAAAGTAGCAACAGTGGCACACATAGGGGTAGTCGTCTGTAGACATCCTCCTAATCAGCCAACAAATGAATCAAAGGTCACCTCACCAGAGAAATGAAGTTTCACATTTACATATTTTTATTCTCTTTTATCCCCACTCCCATAATCCCTTAGTTTAGGCAATCATTGCAATGTAGTTAATGTGTTTACATGTTTTCTTAAAAACTGTACTGTGCTTTACTTACATACATTTTTTAATTTGTACAAATGCTATATATTCACATACATAAAACATATGTCTCAGTTTCTTTTGGTTTTCATTCAGCACTAATTTTAAGATCCATCATGTAGCCAGTGTACATCTAGTCTGTTGCTTCAAACTGCTAGATAGTACTCGGTGGTATAAATACATTGCAATTTACCCATCATTGAGAAAAGAGTATGGAAAAGATCATCTTCCATCAACACAAGTAACATTGTAATGAATGACCACTTATGGACCCATGTGAGAATTTCTTTCAGATATATTACCTAGGAAAAGAACTGCTGGATCATGGGGTATACATAATGCACAATCTAATCAAGTTCTATCCTCCAAAATGGTTAGACCAGTCTACACTTCCAACAACAAGGAACTAGCATAACTGAGCAGCTACTATGGACCAGGCACTGGACTAGGCACTGTAGATCCATTTTCTCCTATACCTCCTCCTCCTCTTCAGCTAGTCTTTGCCCCTTTGGCTTTTCATAAAAAATATGAAAGCAAGGACTTCCTCCCTTGTTTTTCCCTGACCTCAACCTCCTTGTTTTACTCCAATGCCTTAAGCAGCCAAGGCTTCCACTAACCACAAAGCTCTTCAAAACAAAATTAAACAGCAGATGTTATTTTTAAAAGGTTTGATTCACAAAAAAAGTTATTCATTGAGGTTTACGTGCTATACAGAACACTAAGAAATTCCTTTTATATACATTTCAGAGTCATTCCTGTTTTTCTCTATGGATTCTAAAGCATATCTTTCTACTTTGGGGAGGTCTTGGAGGAATAGCTCCATCTCTCTGGAACTCTCTTCCTCATATACAAAGTATGGGGATTAAAATCAATGTTTTCAGTCTATACTCTGGAACCCTACAGGCTCCTCTAGATGGCTCAAGAGGATCATCTTAAGACTAAAGGGCGTTACCTATGCCTCTTCAATTAAACAGCACCATAAAATTTATTTTATCTGTAACTTTTGTTCTCCCCTAAAACGTAGTTTGGAGAATCAGCTCTATTTAAGAAAAAGCTTATGCACACATGGGGGTGTTAACTGGTACTACCTCTATTGTGTCTGACAATCTTTATAATAGACAAAAATATATCTACCTTTGGAAACAGAAATTCTATGTGGAAAAAAGTTTTTTAAAAAATTTTTAAGTAAAGTATTGATATATAATCTTATGAAGGTTTCACATGAACAAATTGTGGTTTCAACATTCACCCATATTATCAAGTCCTCACCCACCCACCCCATTGCAGTCACTATCAGCATAGTAAGATGCTATGGAGTCATTGTCTTCTCCCTGCTATAGCGCCCTCCCCATTACCTACCTATATTGTCTGTGCTAATTATAGTGCCCCTTAATCCCCTTCTTCCTGCCTCCACGTCCACCCTCCCCAACCCCTCCCCTTTGGTAACCGCTAGTCCCTTCTTGGAGTCTGAGAGTCTGTTGCAGTTTTGTTCTCCAGTTTTGCTTTATTTTTATACTACACAAATGAGTGAAATCATTTGGTACTTGTTTTTCTCTGCTTGGCTTATTTCAATGAGCATACCCTCTAGCTCCAGCCATGTTGTTGCAAATGGTAGAATTTGTTTTCTTTTTATGGCTGAATAATATTCCATTGTGTGTATGTACCACCTCTTCTTTATCCATTCATCTATTGGACACTTAGGTTGCTTTGATATCTTGGCTATTGTAAATAGTGCTCTGATAAACATAGGGGTGCATATGTCTTTTTGAGTCAGGAATCTTGTTTTCTTCAGGAAATTCCTAGGAGTGGAATTCCTGGGTAAAATGGTATTTCTATTTTTTGTTTTTTGAGGAACCTCCATATTGTTTTCCATAATGGTTGAACTACTTTACAATCCCACCAACAGTGTAGGAGGGTTCCCCTTTCTCCACATCCTTGCCAGCATTTTCTGTTTTTGTCTTTTGAATGTTGGCCATCCTAATTGGTATGAGATATCTCATTGTGGTTTTAATTTGCATTTCCCTGATGATTAGCAACATGGAGCACCTTTTCATGTGCCTGTTGGTCATTCAAATTTCTTCGAGGAAGTGTCTGTTTAGATCCTCTGTCCATTTTTTAATTGGGTTGTTTTTTGGGTGTTGAGGCATGTGAGTTCTTTGTATATTTTGGATGTTATCAGATAACTCATTTACGAATATATTCTCCCATATTGTAGGATGCCTTTTTGTTCTGCTGATGGTGTCCTCTGCTGTACAGAAGCTTTTTAGTTTGATGCAGTCCCATTTGTTCATTTTTGCTTTTGTTTCCCTTACCTGAGGAGATGTGTTCAGGATAAAGTTGCTCATGTTTATATTCTAGAGATTTTTGCCTATAGTTTTATGGGTCTTTGATCCATTTCGAGTTTACTTTTGTGTATGGAATTAGTCCAGTTTCATTCTTACATGTAGTTGTCCAGTTTTGCCAACAGTTGTTGAAAAGGCTGTCTTTTCCCCATTGTATATCCATGGCTCCTTCATTATATATTAATTGGCCATATATCTGTGGGTTTATATCTGGGCTCTCTATTCTGTTCCATTGATCTATGGGTCTGTTCTTGTGCCAGTACCAAATTGTTTTGATTACTGTGGCTTTGCAGTAGAGCTTGAAGTTAGGAAGCATAATCCCCCCAGCTTTGTTCTTCCTTCTCAGGACTGCTTTGGCTATTTCAGGTCTTTAATGGTTCCATATGAATTTTAGAATTATTTGCTCTAGTTTGTTGAAGAATGCTTTGGTATTTTGATAGGTATTGCACTGGATCTGTAGATTGCTTTAGGTGCTTGGAAAAATTTATTCTACAGATATTCACATATGTGTTCAACACATATAAACAAAATTACTCATTATAGCATTGTTTGTAAGAACAAAATATTGAAAACTTAAATAAATGAATAGCCAACTGGTTACATAAATTATGATACATCCATACAATGGCATATTATATAGACTTTAAAAACAAAAAATGTCTCCAAGATATATTATGTGGAAAACAAACAAGATGCAGAATGGTGCATATAGTATGCTACCTTTTGAATATTTTTTAAAGGATCTATATACACATTTGTATTTGCATATACTACTCCTGAAGGATAAGGAAGAAACTAAATATTCTGATGGCCTCTGAGGAGGGCAATCAAGTGGCTAGAGGATAAGACCTTTATTTTTGCTATATAATCTTTTCATATCTTTTGAATTTTATACCATTGCAGGTGTAAAAATCTATTAAAAATTTTAATTTAACATTCTAACAATCTATATTTTCTTCTTACATTTCTTCTAGCCCTTACATGGCTGATTATAACACACTGGCCTCCCATTAGATAATATTTCTTTCAAATAATCAGAAAAAAGAAAGTAGTTAAAGGGTAACAAGGAGGCAGCTTCCATTCAGCAAAATGGATGTGTCTACATAGGGTGAGAGTATTACATTTCATTTTGGTACTGACTCTTCCTTTAGAATGAATTTTCTTCTAACTAGAGCTCATCTTATTTTTTATTTATATCAAGAGTTGATCAAGCCAAGTCTATCAAATGAATGTCTCATCCCTAGGAACTGTGAGAAAAAACAAGATACTCATGTAAATAACAGATGACAGTGTCTATGCAGCTTAAAATTTATTTAATTTTAATAATTTTTGAATCAATAGCCACTAGCCACATGTAGCCAGTGAACACTTGAAATGTGGCTAGTCCAAATTCAAATGTACTGTCAAAACATAATACATACCAGATTTCAAAGATTAAATATTTTTAAAAGGGCAAAATATCTCACTTTATATTGACTACACGTTGAAATGGTAACATTTTGAATGTAGAAGGATACATACAATGTATTGTTAAAATTAATTTTACTTCTTTCTTTTCCTTTTTTTAAATGTGGTTACTAGAAAATTCAACCCAACTATATTTTCTCGTTAATTCAGAAATCCTGCTACATTTCTGATTAATTCATTTGCTCACACTCCACAAAAAACTATTTCAAATTTTCCCGACTTTACTCAAGCTTCTGACTCCCTTTTTCTCTTCGCCTCCTCAGCCAATGACCTGGCCTTAGAGAAAATGGAAAGGTAGCTATAATATTCCCTTCTGGTCTATTCATAATTGTATCTTCTTTGAAATAAAGCTTGTAAATAACATTGTTTTTGCCAGATTGAATAAAAACCCAGGGCTTGATAAATACTGATGGTTTTGTAGTAGTTTCGTGCAACAAAGACAACCAGATAGAAAATTCAGAGACCTGGACTCTGGTTTCAACAAAATTGCCATTTCTTTGAAAAATATTAACAATGTACCAATCAAGGCTAAAATAATTCAATGTAAAGTATCTACTTTTTTTTCTATCATAGTTTTTAGGAAGAAACAGTAATAGCTTCCCTGAAATTAACATGTTATATTAAGAATTCACTTAGCATATTTCAAACTCTATCTCAGTATCAAATAAAATGATGATTTAACTAGATTAGAAGATAAAGAGGTATACAATGATAAAATTATGTTACTGTAGGATAATAATGTAGTTTTACCAACTCTTTTTCTTCTTCTTGTCCATTAATGGTGCTCCATACCCAAGGTTCTATCATTAGTCATCCTAATTCTCCCAACAATTCTAAGTATAGCTACAATTATGATCAGGACTTTTCTGAAAGCTAGTTCTTGACTCCATCCTCCAATATCCAGGCTGACTCCAGTTCTATCTACACGACATCTTCATTTCAATGTTATATACTAACATTTCAAACACGTGAGTTCTTAGTCTGAAATACTTTAACCAAATGCCCATATTATAATTTACTCAAATAAGCATTTGGATTAAGTACTATAGAATAAGAACTCAAGTTCCATTTTTTGCCTTGTGTTAGATTTGACTAAATCATAATACCTTAGCAGAAAAGATATAAATATAAACTATGTCTGTTCCTTGTTTGTCTAATTCTGAGTTTTTACCCATTTGAAAATTGTCAAACTATAAAAGCATAAACAAGTATGTTTGAAGCACTTGCATTCTAATCTCTGCTCAAGAATATTTCATTATAATCTTCTAATTCTGGAATTATTTATAATTACAGATACAGAGACTGAGATACTATCTTTTGTTTTTTGCATTTATAGCTATCTATCTGCACTGGAGCCTTGGACAAACAATAAGTAGAGAGCTTAATGGCATTTAACAAACATTAATTTCATTTTACTTGGCCTTTCCATTAGTAAACTGTAATTGTTTACCACAGTGTTATTGTAAGAACTAATTCATATTTAAAAGGGCTCTAAAAAGTCTATTATTTGATACTCTGCAATATCTTGGCAAGGTCTCAATCTTCCTAGGGTGCCCTTCCTTTTCTTCCCAAGATTGCAACAGTCTTACTGGATTGTGACTGAATCCCAGAATACCCATCCTTTGCTCCCTGTGAACCAACAGCCCTCCTACTGAGTATCCCAGTCTTGGAGTGGAGATACATATCTATGGTGATCTCTCCTACATATTTAAGGAATAATTCTGTAATAAAAAAGAGTAAATAAAACCATAAAATCTACAAAGTAGGTTTTAAGTCAAAAGAGTCTTAACTACTTAACCTGATGCTCTTGAAAAAAAAGTGTTGCTTTAGAACTGCCAAGCATCACCATGTTGATATATATTACACACTGTTCTTGTTGTTACTGTCTAGCCAGAGCCTGAAAACCCATGGGATCTTTCCAAAGCCTTAATTATCAGTGCCATCTGACAGAGACTCTAACTCAGAATGTTATTTAAGAGCTAAAAAGTTAATACTATAGTTTTCTTGTGTGTGACTGTATCAAGGGTTACTTTCATTTAAGGGATAGAGGTAGTTGAGCTGACAAAGGGAGAGAACTATGTTAGAAATCAGGGCTCAGTTCTATAATCACAAACATTTATTAAGTACTATTATGTGCTAGCATTAAATTGTGAAAGATCTACCAAATGCAAGCCAAATACTTAATGAACAAAAAGTCAGCTAACCAAATAAAAGACACTACCCCTCAAAGGAAGCAGAAAAAAAATCTCAATGATTTCTGGGACAACCAAAAGATCCGAAAGACCATAAGATTTATAAACCACTATGATAACTCAGTAGGCAGTGTGACAGGAAAAAGAATTTAAGATTAGTTGTGCAAAGTAACAGGTGTACTCAAACTGGAAATAACTATTTTTGGTTATCATTTTTATCAAGCTATGAAAGTTATCATCATTATTAATGGGGTTTAGGACACACTGCCCTAAAATATGGCATCTTGGCATATTGAATATTTAAGGTCTGGCTAAAGTTTCCTCCAATATTACCACATTTTGCCATAACTTTACACTCTTCATCGAAACTAATATAAAAACATTCAGGTTTAAACATTTATTTGGGTTTTAATTTCCTTATGAAAACTCTCATCTCATGTAAACCCTGTATTAAATAACTCTGAATGCTTTTCTTGTTATTCTGTCTTCTGTCAGTCTAATTTTCAGGTCCCCAGACAGAGAGCCAAGGAAAAAGAAATTTTTCTCCTCTATAGTTTTGGCGACACAAAGACACTACCAGGACACCCACCTGAAAGCTATAGGGAAAAATCCTGGGACAACTGACAAAGGCAAGGAAAGGTAAGAATTCTTACCAAAGTCAGTCTCAGGAATTTGGTTTTGGATACTCATAGGTTTTTTTTTATCCTTGGTGTCCCAGAAAAATCATTATTTTCCTGTATCTATTTTTTCTTACTTTTTAAAAATCCAAATTAGTGTCTGGCAGATGGATGAGGTCACCTGCTTAATGACTGCTAAAGCTTTTTTAATCAGTATTTGTGGAGAAGACTTTTAAGATTTTCTTTTGTCCATGATAAATGATCTTAACTCTTCTTATATCAATACTGGCAGTAAGGGTTATTGCCAATGGGTATATAAGTACGCTACAAGTACATGCCTGTGCAGTAGCCTCAGTATTACCTCATTGCACATATATAATGGGTGAGATTAGGATCAGGTGAGAATCCTGTCCATGGAATTTCCATTTTTCTTACAATATCTAAAAGGATTTTTACAGGGCACTCAACCCAAACAAATGTAGCTATGGTTAGATCAGATTGAAAAGGGGAAAAAAAGAAAAAAGAAAAGAGAGAGACACAGAATGCCTTGGCTGGTCTGAAGGGGAAAACCACCAAACAAACAACTCTCTAAACAAGATTAGGAGGCAAGATCAGATTTAGGGAAGGCTTTAGATTTATGTTAACATGGTAAACCAGAAAACAGTTTTGGTAAAATCTGAGAAAATGTACAGGCCTCCCCATGCTAACCCCTTGCAAATGTATTTTGGACTCCCAGAGCAAAGAATTCACTGGACTACTTTGCACTTTAAAAAAGAGAGAGAAAGCATATTAAGAGAGAAACTTATATAATAACCACCCTAGATTTCTGATAATAAGCATATATGTCCCTGAATTCTAACTTGGAGAAAACTTAAATCCTTCCTCTGTGCCTTTGAGATATAAATTCACTACCCTATCTTCTATAGAACCTGAGAGCCATCTCTTTGAAATGCAAACTTCCAAAGAGATCATTCTTGCCTCCTAACCCAAAGGGGAAAAAAATTAAAGTGGAATTTTGGAAACAAAGTGACTTGTTTCCAGAGTCCCTGTCCCAGAATTTAGCCCAAAGCCTCTAAAAGAGCATTTATCATGGACAAAAGAAAATCTTAAAAAAGTCTTCTCCACAAACATTGGTTAATAAAGTTTTAGCAATCATTAAGCAGGTGACCTCGTTCCATCTGCCAGGAAAGTAAGATTAAAAATGAGAATCAACTCTTACGTAAGTTATGTATTTATACCTAACTCACTACTAAGATTTAGAATGAAAGCTACAAGATCTCTTTTGCATGTCTGTATGTTCATGTATATACATGTATGCATGTTATGTATACATGTTATTTTTCTATCTCCTGATGGTATTACCAAATTAATTTATAAAATCCTTTAAAGGAGTTCTATTCAAACTAGCCTAGAGATAAATAATTGCTTACATAAATTAAATATTCCTAAAACTCACAGAAATATGGAAACTAATCCAATGTTCAAGTTCATGTGATATGGGATAATATTTGGTTAAAAAAAAAGGCTAGTTTAATATTCTGGTTTTAAATAAAACTAGATAAAACAGGTATACCTTCAGAGTTGTCAGCATTAAATATAATGCAGATATACAATTTTTCTAACTAGTTTTACTAGTCAACAGCTTATGTTATCTCTACTAGATGTTTAGAATTATAAGACAATTCAACCTAAGAAGAAAATGTACAATAAAAATGAATTTCTTGACGTATGTCTAGTAGTTTTAACAAGAAAGGTCAAATGTTTATCTTTTTAGGTTTTTTGTTTCTGTGATTCTTTTTTGATAACTGCCTTATTTTTGTCAACAAGAAAATAATAACTTGTGATGATGGCTAACTTTAATGTCTCATGAAATTTTGTTTAAATATTTCATAATTTTAAAATTATTATTAAAATAAGTAAGCATACCTGTTAGAAGTAAATTAAATAGATCTAAGTGGGATAAAAGTTTATAAGTGAACTTTTCAGGATGTTTTATATGTCAATTTAAAAAAGTTTCCAAAATTGTTTTGACAACTTGAAACCTTAAAGCTATACTAAGTTAAGTTAAATAATGGATATTAACTGAATATCCAACTCCAGCTCCAAGTAAGATAAAATACCAAAACATGTAATTGCTGAACGAACATAAGTTTAAATTTATTTACTTTTGGCTTTTTTTTCCTTTCCTTTTTTTTTTTCCTTCTTTTTTTCACTCCTACTTTCGGCTTCTTAATTTTTACAGAGAGACAAAAGACATTTTGTCTGTTAGTAAACAAGTCCTTTGTCACACTGAAATATTGTACTATGAGAAAACAGTATGTACCTATAAGAATGCAAGATGGTATATTCATAGACTTTGCTAGTCTGCTCTAGAATGCTGGTATGTAACAGACAATTAGCAATTATTTATTCCTAGTTTTCTCAGTAAAAGGAAGGTTACTAATGGTTAAAAGTTATAATGAATATATGTGAATGAAACTACTAGGAATAATAAGAATTAAAAGAAACCTCTGGTGTGCAAAGTATGCAAGGAAAATAAGATGTGTTTTTGATAAGGACAGGACAGTAATTCTGTCCTAAAGTAGAATGCCTGGTTGTTCTAAAATAAGAAATGGAAACTAAAAAACAAAATGGATATAGAAAAATACTATAGAAGGTTTGTGAAAAAGGAATTTTATGTGCTCCAATTGGTAACATTGAATGGATTTATTTTTAAGTTAAAAACAATGATGAGCCTTAATATCAAAAGTGTACTGATATAAAACTAGAATGACAATGGATACTGGTCTGCTCCTATTAAGAAACTGTGAAAGTGTTTTTCTTCACCTTTAATAAGTAATAAACCTAGGAAACAAAAGATTTTTTATCTTGCCAAAATAATCTCTGTACTACATTATGTCTTTATCATTTCTTTCTTTGATTACTTCAAAAATTTTTTTGAGTTTTCCCAGTATTAAAGGGGCTAAAGAATTTTTTTATAGCTATGTTACTTCCTGACCTCAAGACAGGGAACAGTTTCTAAAAACAAGATTCAGAAAGGATAAATTACATAGAGAAAAAAATTGATTAACTTTACATTACAAATTTTAACATCTGTATGAAAGTCATAATAAGCAAAAAAGGCCACAAACCAGAAGATATTTGCAACATATATATCCAATGAAGGATTAGAACCAGTATAAAGTACTTTTATAAATCAGTAAGAAAAGCCAGTAAGATCTTAACAGAAAAATGGAAAAGGATATGAATATAGATGACATTTTACAAAGAAGGAAACCCAAATGGACTACAAACACTAAAAAAGATTTGGTCTCACTAATAAGAAATGAAAAAAAACAAGAGATACCATTTTACAACTACCAGACTGACAAAACTTTAATGACAACACCATGTATTAGTAAGGATTCAGAAAACGGGAATAAAACCAGTCCAGAAAGCAATTTGGGAGTGTCTGGAAAAGTTGTTATACCTTAAGCAGTTTTTCTTAGGAGGAATATATCCTAGAGAATATGATTAAGGATATTCATTCCAGGAAAAAAAAAAGGAAACATTGATAGGGAATGGGTAAACTGTGGTACATTTATACAATGCAGTATTACACAGTAGTTAAAATGAATCAACTAGAAAATCTACATATGTCAGAATGGTTAAAACTCAAAGTTGAATGAAAAAGTAGGTTGCAGCATAGTATCTACTCTATAATACCATTTATGTTGATAAACACACAAAACAATGCTATATATTATTTAGTGATATACAGTTGATACTGATAAACAATATATAGAAATATTAAAACATGAAGGGGAATTATAAACAGCAAAGTCTGGACAGCAGTTACCTCTGTGATAGGGAGAGAAGGGAAGAAAGGAAATAAATGGGAGTCTTCAATTTTATCTACAAAAACACTAACATTTGTTAAATTGGGGAATACAATTTTCTCAGTGCTCTTCCAAAAGTTGAAAAAAAAATTTTTTTAACAGGCTTTGGTCAAATAAATACATATACAAGTACCAGACAGCAAAAGAAAAATCATTATCTCTCTCTCTGTAACTTACAATTGTAAAACTATTCTAATGTCTCTTTGGTGCCTAACTCCCTTAGCTTGATAGAAATTTTCAGGTATTTAGGCACAAGCATGTTGTACGTGTCAAGTCTCCTTTTCCCTAACAAGGTACTTCTCACAAGGTGCTGAGGAACTAAAAAAATCTGGTTATGTAGATACCAGTGACCTATCAACCAACACAATTAATATTCCATTGCCAACCCACCTCGGTATAATTTAAAATCTTTTAACTTACAACTAAATTATTCTCTGAGTCATTATAGGTCTATGCAAACCTATACTATGAATGACCCAACAGGTAAAAAAAAACCAAAATTACATCTCTTCTTAGTTACATAATTTTCCCTCTCCACCCTACGTTCTTCAGTCCTATACTCAGTACAAGTTCTCCACATAGGTGGAGTATTTCTGGATCTTCCAATTTTAGGAAGATTTGTGACTCAGCACTGAGGGAGTGTGTTCATTAGTGCCAAGGGGAACTTCATGGAACTCTGCTCAATCAGCAATTTAGGATGTAAGTTCCTGAAACAAAGTAAGAGGAGAATTGACTTTCCAACCAAGCATGATGAGTACATCAAACTCAAAATGATGCCCAAGAACAAACAGTTCCAGAAACAGGGATTCAAATAAAATTGGTTTTGTAGCATTTATTGTTCTGCAGACCCAATGGCAACCCATCTGTTTTTGCTTCATTTTCTGGCTTGGTTAAAAGTACCTTAGAGAGTATACTTGTCCCTTCTCTTCAAAATAACAATGGAGAACACTACTACTCAAGTCCTATGAAAATCTGAGTTTTTACCATTACTTGTTAGGTGTCTCTGTGTGTGTATCTCTGTGGGGGGTGGGGGGGAAGATCCTCTGTTTTTGTGTATGGGTGGGCCTCAGGGTGTATATGAGTCTGTGTGGGGTGTCTGTGTGGGTACACGTAGGAGATTCTCTGTAGAGATGTGGGGTTCTCTATGCGGGTGTGGGTCTCTGTATGGGAAGGGTCTGGGTAGAGGAGTCTTAAAGGGTTCTGCTGTATGTGGGGGATCTGTGTGTGTATATTGGTGCCACTGGTAACTCTCTGTTTCTGTTTCTATCAAGTATTTTACTACAAGTCTTATAAGGGTTGTAACTTTCTGCCATTCCACAAAACCCTAACATGATTTTCTTGCCTCTCTACCCTGTGGTTTCATAAGAGAGAAACATGAATTAAGACCAACTGCTAAACTGACATTACTCAACAACGAGTGAAAAACTGAGGTTCTGGTGGGTATACACTAGTGCAGAATCAAAGCTGCCAAGGGCAGATATTTCTAACAAGCTCCAAGGTGATGTCAATGCTTCTGGACCAGTTTGAGGAGCAAAGATCTAAAGGATTCCAAACTTAATAAACTTCTTCTAACTATAATTAGACTTCTCAGGTAGATTTTCCAGAGTATCCTCTAACTGACACATATGTAAGATCAGCTTGAATGTTATACATACGACCATAAAGTAGAAGTTACCATTTTAAATATGAGTCTCTTGTGAATTCAGTTTGAAGGAGACAGTCCTAAAAGGTGAATGACCTCTAAGTGTACTAAAAAGGTGAATTCCTGGACTTATAAAGCTGGAATAGAGAAACCTCATAAAGGTTCTCCTACACTGTGAAACTTCTTGGATAGACAACCAACTAGTTTCCGTAGGGTAAAACACATTGAATTCAATGCTGATCTCTTCAAATACAGTAATTCCTGCTTCCAGCATTGCTGATCTCCAGCTATACTGTTTATTTTCATATCTACATTCCCTACCTCTCCTTGAGGAAAAAAGTGGTATTTTGATGATTTAATAATCTTACCACTTAGCAGTGTGTATCACAAACATATAACTGGTTTTTGCACAAAAGCTCACGTGTTAGGGGAGATAATTAGACAAATTTCTAGAAGTAGATAAGTTCCTTCTCTAATAATCTAATACAGTCCAGCATAGGCCCTAAAAAAGAAATAGCATTAGACCAATTATCTTTTCTTCCTTATAGGGACAATAGACATGAATGTAGCAAAAAATTCCTATTCCATTTTTGTCTCCCAAAACAGAACAACCCAAGACTAGGCTTAGTCAAACTTAATCCAGCAGTTTTATTGAAGAAGACACTTTATTCACCTGCCAGGAAAAGAGGCCCTGGAGCAGGCAATGGTAGGCAACTTTTAAAGGTAGATGCATACAATTATCTAATCTTGGCAAAAATTTTTCTTCCTACAGTCTCATCATACATACTCAATTTCTGGCAATGCCTTTAAAAAAAAACATGTTATCATTTTGAAAGCAGAACACATTGTATTACATTTTTCCAGCTTGGTGTAACTGCAGAAAGTAAGTCCTTTGTAAACCATTGCTATATAGGATATGTATTTGATATATCACTGAGGCTCCAATTTCTATCAAAACATAACCTATATCCACTAAACAATAATAACTGTTTATATAAATAAATAAAACTTTCTTAAAAAGTGCTTCTATGAATAACTTATTATAAGCACTAAGCTAGTACTACCACGATAGCAATTTTTACTGTCATTCTTGAGTTAAATAGACACAATCTTCAGTCAAAAGTTACTTCTACACGTCCATCTAAAAGTAAAGAAAGAAAAACAGTTAAGAAGGACAAGTTAAAGAAAAAGAAACAAAGAACAAACCCAAAAAAGTAAAATGTTTAATTTTATTTGGGGACAAATAAAGCTCTCTTATATTACAAATAGTATGTATCTTACATTACAAACAAAAATTAATTCCAGATGAAAACCAAAATAAATACAACCATAAAACATTAAAGAAAATATAAAAGAATTTGTTTATAAACCTGGTTAGGAATAGCCATTCTAAGACACATAGTGTTGAAGCCATAAATGAAAACACTGGCTAATCTAAATACATAAAAACTTTAAAAATCATAAACAAAGTTACAAGTCAACAAAAATAGAGTAGGGAAAAATATTTACAACATATACACAAAGAATTAATATCCAGAATATATAAGGAATTCCTACAAGCCAGCATAAAAAGGACAATAGGAAGACAAAGATCTTCATCGATTTTGTTCACTGCTGTATCCCCAGCACTTGGCACACAGCAGTCACTCAATAAATATTGTCAACCAGGAAATATGCTAATAAAAACAACAATAAAAGCTTTTCCTCATACAAGATACAAAAATATCCATTACTGGTGAAGTTGGGGTGAGAGGGTTGTCTTGTTTATAATTGATATGTAAAATGATACTACATTTTTGAAGGCCACATAACATTATGTATTAAGTTTAATATGTGGATATCTTTCAACTCCAAAATTCTACTTTTAGGTATCTATCCTAGAGAAACACTTATACATGTACACAAAGAGAATGCATACAGATAGTTACTTTAGCACTGTTTATAAGGAAAAATAATTAAGATTTTAAATAAGCATCAACAGAATAATAGCTTAATAAACAACAATGGTATAGACTTTGGAAATCAATTTGGCAGTTAAGAAGATGGAGCTAGATCTATATGCACTGATATGGAAACAGCTGCAAGACAATCTGAAAAACAATGCGTATATATAGTACACTTTCATTTATGTAGAGGTTATTATAAAACTACAAATTTCTGTATGTACAAATATGAGTGCAAAGTCAGAGAAAAAGGTTAAGAAAGATCTATTATAGCAGAAGTCATTTCTGGGGAGGTGAATGAGACTGCCTGAGGCCCAATTAAGGTCTTCTGCTTTATTAGACTGAATTACTTTGTAAGAATATATTCAAGTATTATTTGTCTAATTAAAAAGTTTTTTAATGAAAAAAATAATGTAAATGCCATGTAACTGATATGAAGAAAAGAAGAAGAATGTATTTGGGGGATTAGGCAGGGAAATAAAAAGTTCCACTTTTTTGAACAAGCAGGCAGTTGTACACAAGACTGGCACTCAGAAGATGGGTCTTGGCTGAAGAAATAATCTGGGTAATCATTGGTCTGTAGATGACTGTAAAGGCATAGAAATGGTATGGATGGCTTAGGGAAAAAACATAATGGAAAGAGCAAAGGGCCCAGGTTCAAGGAGAATGAGCCAACAAAGAAAACTGAGAAGGAGCAGCTAGAGAAATAAGAGGAAAACTAGTGAACAGCAGTGTCACCGATCATGGAAGCCAAGAGAGTGTTCTGGTAAGAAACGGGTGTTGAATGCTACCAAGAGGTCTGATACGATGATGGCTGAAAAAACGGACTGCTATGTTTCACAATCTAATGGATGTTAGCAACTTCAGCAAAAGAATTTTGTTTTGGGCAGAGTTTTAGGGTAGGAGTGGGTTAAAGAGTTTGTCGAAAGAAAAAAGGCATGTATATACCATGTACTGAAAACCCCCTTAAGAAGCTTAGCTGCGAAATGGAGTAGAAAGATAGAGGACAATAGGAAAAAGGAGAAATGGGGTCAGAGGATAGGGTTTTCAAAATGGGAGAGATTGGAGCAAGTTCAAAGCCTGTAGGAAAGGCTCTAGTAGAAAGAACTAACCAAAGGAGTAAATTCTTCAGGAAAACAGGAGATTGTGATTAGAGTACCTGTTGAGAAACAGGTCTTTGATGGAATGAAGGCCACTCCCTCTACCATAAGTAACAGGAGGGAAGGAGAAAAAGATGAGCTCCCAGTACAGTAGGTTTGTAGATTTGAAAGGTATAAAAATTAAGAAATTCCCCTTTTGGCAGCTTCTGTTTTTATAACAAAGTATAAAGCAAATCACTGTTTAAAAAAACACACATGGGAGATGATAAATAAAGGTGGTATGAAATAGTTATTTTCAGTAAGCAGGAAAGTGAAGTTCCTAGAGAAATGTGTAACATCACTAGGCAATGATGATTATGCATATGAGGATAACCATTACGAATTATAATGACATAGACCTGCCTGGTTTTCTGATTTTTCTCTAGCAACCCTCAGCTCCATGGATACAGACAACTAAGAAAGCAGATGGTTAGGTTCAACCAGTGCATCACTCAGAGATCCACAAGTCAATTCTGGCTGAATTAAATAGAGAAATAATTTAAAACTAAATTCTAAACAGCTAAAAACACCACCCAAAATCGTACAGAGAATGGGTTTGGCAAAGATGTTATGACTGCTAATGCCAAGCAGGAGATACTGCAACTTGGACTACACCATTACAGTTCTGGATACCAGGTGCCATACTAACAGCTGTTGCCCTTGTAACTTGATCTTGCTGCTAGAGGTTGATGCTACATGAGAATTTACTGTTAATGGAGGGGGAAGTTGTGGAGACCATAATAGAAAGGTTTGGGGGGACTGGTGGAGCTGAGAAGATGAAGAGAATCGAAAGGGAATGAGCATTAGGAAGATAATGGATGAATGGATGTCAGGTAATTAGTTACTGAGGTAAACAGGGATGTGAGGCTGGTGGTTTAGGCCTAGCCTGGGAAGAGTGTAGATCCAGAAATCCAAAAGGTTGCAGAGTGGTCTTTGCAGCAGCCTGGGTGCAGCAGCTTAAACAGATTTCGCATGGGAGTTTGGTCAAAGAAATAGGGGTTTGGCAATGTGTCAAAGCCTCCCAAGGTTGCTCTGGGCAGTGTTTCATCTCACTAATCCCAAAGGCATTACAGATTGGCAAAACCTTGGGCAAGTTAATTACTCTCTTTGTATTTTCTCATCTGTAAAATAAAAATAATATCATCTGATAAAGTTAGGAGGATTAAATGAGATGAGAGTGATGCCTCTCAGAGAGTAAGTATTTAGTAAATGGTAGCCATGAGTGAAGAGCTACACATGAAGCGAAGAGAAGAGTTTCCAAGAAAAGATAGTCAACAGTATCAAATCTTTAGAGCAATCAAATGGGTTCACACTGGAGCACTGAAGGAGATAAATTTATAGGGAAGATGAAACCAGTATTAGTTTCAGAGTTACTTAACTTTCAATGATAGTTTTGCAGTACTCAGAGAGGCTTTAAGGAAAAGCCTCAATTATGGTCAGAGAAACTCAACTAGCAGCTCTAGAACTTCTGTACCCTTCCTTAATATAGTTTCTGAGCTAAGAACCAGGTGCCCCAAACCAATACATATTTACTAACAGGAGAAAAGAACAGGAAGTCACCTATTAACGCAGTGCCCAAGAGGGAAATGGCTAATTGTTATAGGATATAGTTAGGGAGGAGGGGACTGAAAATCAAAAACACTATACTCTTAAGCTATTTAATTTAATCAAAAGAGTTTTAGACTTAGAACTGCTATAGAAGAAATTTTAATCCACCACTTTTTCTGCTCAGCTCTTACCAAATCTCAGGCCATAGGTCATTCAGACTATAAAAGCTCTTACAAATTCCACAGAAACCTGATCAAGCTTACTAAACCTCTAATTGGTAAATGGAATTTCAGCTCGTCTAACTGTGCATACCATCTGAACAGGAAGGCAGCGCGGTGGGATCAGGGCAACTGCCAAGATCGTTCTCCTTCCATCCTCCAACCTCGGTTGTATCATCCTGAATTATTTAAACAAAAATTTCCATGGGAGAAACTGATATTCTTTAAAACTCAACTGGACAAATAGTCTGAATAAGGATTCCAACAAATCTTTTTTTTTCTTTCAATGTGGGGGAGGGAAACACTTTAAAGGACATGAAAAGATAAACTCACTCTCCCTTTTTCATGCCTATTCATTTCTTCAATTAACTAGGCACTAATGACCTAAGTGTTTTTATTCCAGACATCAAATACACAACTGCAGCTTCAGCTCTGAGCTATCTCCCAAAACAGTTATTAGTGTACAATCTTTCCCAGGTTCAAGAACAGGATTCACAAATTAAACTAATACAAAATAAGGGCTGCTCTCTCAGAAACTCAAAACTGCTAACAGAAATACATAGTTAGAACTTTACACAAGCTCAATAAATAAAAAGAAACTGCCTGTTAGTAAAGTAACAAAAACATCCACAAAAAATACACAGATTAAAATTGTATAAATCCAATCTGAGGTTGAACGCAGAAATACTTCAACTGAAAAGCAACAGTTTGGGCTTTGGAGTCAAACAGATTATAGTGAAGCCAGCTCCACATTACCCATGTGTAACCTTGAGACAAATTTCTTAATCTCTCCAATCCTCAGTTTCCTCAATAAACAGGACAGACAACATTACCTATCTCTGAAAGATCTTAAAAGGATTAAATAAAACTGTATATGTAAGGCTCTACTACAATGCCTGGTATATAGCAGGATAAAAACAATATGCTTCCCCCTCTAATTTTCAAAGTTTAATTAGAGGTTGATTCATAGATAAAGTGGAACTTATCGAACAGAAAAAATCTGCTAGCTGGACAGGAAGGAGGAGCATATTCCTCAGGTATTCCAGATTTATTCATAACTTTAAAAGTATAAATTTCTCATATTATCAGTAAATTACTAATGTAAAAATGCATCATTGACCTTGAAATGCTTTTCCACACCTAAGATGCTCTTCTTCCTCCTTTACAATTCTACAATTCTTTGAGGTTCTACATTTGTACATTATTCCTTTTTTCCTCTTCCTAAAGCCCTAAGTCAGACCCTCCTTTGGTTTTAGAATGACCTAAACCTTAAGTCAGACGGACATACCCTGGAATTCACTAAGAATTCTTAAAGACTTCCAGGAGAAGGTCAGAACCCAGCATCTAAGAAGTTAGAAACAATCAGTGGGAAAACAACATGGGCTTTGGAAACAGACAAAGGTTTAAAAGCTCTACCTTTGGCCCTAAATAAATGTATATAACCTTGGGTAAGGCACTTTACCTGTCTGGGCCTCATTTCCTAATCTGTAAAATGGAGATAATGCCACCTATATCTCATTGTGTTGTTCTCAGGATTAGAAATATAACTATAACAATTCCTGGCATATAAAAGGGGCAATTAAAGGTAATTGTTATTAAGGTCAACCTGCCAATTGCCTTACTGAACATTTTGCAAGGTTCAGTGCTTTCCTACCTGGCAAAAGGAGTCATACTGCTCCCACATTCCCATGCCTATATCCAAAAGGTTCCAGTTTAGTAATCTATAATTAACCAGATCAACAGCTTAAAGAATTCAGGACAAGAAAGCACTAACATGGCTCAACTCATTCTCTGCTGACAGCAACAAAGCCAATACAGGGAGGATATATTTGCCAAAAAAGAATTTGTTTGAACATGGTCATTACTTACACTGATGGAAGCACTAACTAGTTATGGTTCTTGGACTCACAGCCTTACGGTCACAAAGTTTTTTAACTTTTCTGAATAAATTCTATCCTGCTTTGTTTTCCCTGCTATGACATTCATATTACTCCATTATCAAGAACACAGAGAAGAAATCCTCTCAACTATTACTACTGCATTCACTATGGAATTTATCTTCCTATTTCACAAATCACTCAGAGATTTTTGGTTTGTTGGGTTCACTTGATGTGAGCTTAGACGACGAAAGATATTACATACAATATATGATAGCCAAAAGGACAAAATCTGAAGCCCATAGCACCGCAAGTTACAATATGGAGGCAGATACCAAGGATAAGATGTGATTAAGTAACCTGCACACCCTATGTTCACTCTTATTAACTACTGCACTTGGGAATTCTGGTTCTTGTAAAAAGCTTATTTTCCTTATGTGGCTGAGAAGAGTAACAACACTAAAAAAAACCCCTGATGAATGGAGCACTGGAAACCATCAATGGAAATATGAATTAAGATAATAAGCTTGTATGTGAGTTACAAAATAAAGGCAACAGTCACGAATAACACAGCCAGGGGCAGCCATTTCAATCGCCAGTATCCCCAGTCCTTCCCCACACTGTAATGAAAGTAGAAGGGAGTCAAGGTCAGAATGACTATTTAAATTAGACAGATATCTAAGAATCAAGAAAAGCTGAACAAATCAAAATGTCACATTGCAGTCCCTTGGTGAGGTGACTTTCAACTTGGGAAAGAAAGGCAGTCTCATGCACTAATTTCAATTTAGCCAATTCAACATCAAGAAAGTTAGAGGTTCCATCCCCAGAAAGGAACTGAACAATTGCTTCAGTTGTGTCATACAGCTGCATCCTTGCCCAGAGCTTCACCTGCTTAAGAAGTTGTTTTTTGATTGCAATTAACATTGTAAGGCAAGCTGGGCCCTGTCTTCCATAGCCTTGAGGCAGCTGAGTAAATCTAGATTCATGGAACCTACATTTTGATACTGGGAAAACAGGAAGAAGGTGGTTCAGCAACAAGGAAAATAGCCAAGAAGGACATCTAGATTTAAGAAAAACAGACTGACATGCTGGCTTTTGATTTTTTAACTTCTTTATATAGAATCTATTGAATTGTGTATACCTTTCAAAGGAGGTCATGGTAGCATACACTTAAGCTATGATGGGAAGAGAAATAAAATCAATTCTAATAATAATCACTATCACTTCTTAAGCTCCTATATGTGCCAAATTCATTTCCAGACTCATAACTAACTAAAGCCCTATACAAATCCTCCATTCTTCAATTGTATTAGTATCTTTATTTTATAGAAGAGGAAACAGATTTAGATAATTTGGATGATACCCAAAAGCTAGTAAGTAGGGGTAAAGGATATGAAATGAAGCCAGGTCTGCCTGACTGTAAATCCTTTTCTTAAAAGCAAAGTGTTAAACATTTACTCTCAAGAGATCTAATCAAATTACAGATTTTACACAAAAAGACCCTTAATCACAGGAAAAAGATGTGGCTACAGTTATAAGTTATAAGCAACTCAAAACTAATCAGAAATACCTTTCAGATTTCCAGACTCATAATTAAGTACTACCAGCCCTGGTGCCCATCCCATGTTGCCCCTTTCCTCCTAGAGGAGTTTCATACTGCGAATGACAAGGATACTGTCCTAAAGCGTCATTAAATAAATTCCTCCAGTCTTGCCTCTGACATAGTTTATCACCTATAATTGGATAATTAGAACAAAAGGGTCATCTGTTTTATACCTTAATCATGAGGCTAACAAAAGTTAGCTGGATCCAAGGTTCCAGTTCAGCTGAATCTTGCAGAGTGAAGCCAATGCAGACTTCACATCACTTTATTGCTGTTCTGATAGAGCAATTATAAATCATTCACTATAATAAAAAAAACAAATCACTGTGTTCATACTGCACCTCAAAAAGCAGAGCCATAATCCCTTTTTATATGACCCACACCTCTGTTTTTTCCAGTATCTGCCCCCATTTTCTGGACTAATTTAGCCTTATGAGAGAAAGCAACCACATCTCGGATAGCCATTGTAGGCTAACAGGGGAGTATTTATTATACATCTAGGCACACTTACTCCTTGGTGTTCTGAGGCTAATGCCTCTTCAAAACTATGTCTGAAAGAACCTGACAGCTGAGAAAGAAAACCCCACAATGATCGCCTTTCCCAAAAGTAAAAGCATTTCTTCTTAGCACTTTCAGATCATAATAAAGGAACCAATAAAAGATTCTCTTCATACAAAGGCTAGTAATCCTGGAGGCCAGCTACTGAGCAGAGGGAACAAACCTTTGAAAAGAGTTAAGAGAATCTCTCCATTATCCTTCTACATTCGGAGAAGATGCAAGAATATTGCAGTATCTGGAATGAAGGTAGAGAACATCACCACTGCTCTACGGAAGCGGCTGGCCACAGAAAAGCAGAAAGTCATAATTTGTACAGAAACCAGACAACTGAGGATTTCAACGCGAGCTAACTACTGCTTGCTTACTCGTTCTCTAAACGGAAAAGATCTTTCCACTCTTATTGCTGGGTGAACTCTGATAAGCGGTAAGGTTTTTCTTGTCTGTAAAATAACACACGGGAGCACACCGGGGTGCGGGCGGGGTAAGGTGCCACTCCTGTCTATTCCAAGTAGTAGCGGAAAACGCTACGTCCATGTTATGCATCAAAGTACGTGCCACCTGGAGTCTTCGCTCCCCAGCCCTGGGGACTGCGTGGGGGCATCCCTGAGAGAGTGGATCTGAGGGGAAAGGGGGTCTACAAGAGTCTTCTACGATCAAAAGGGAGGGCGTGCAGGGTGTGTCGCCGGCAGGATAGGATCTACGGTTCCCCCCTCCCTCCTCAGCCCGGCCCCAATACCTTCTTGACTGTGCGCGGCGCCTCGGTGACGGTGCCGTCGGGGCTGACCAAGGCCTCGCCGCCGTCTCGGTGCCGCTGGTGTTGGTGATGAGGGTCGCTCCGCTTCATGGCCGACGCCTGAGGCACTTTCCCGGCCGCAGGACTGAGAGCGGCCGCGGGCCCCGAGCCCGGACCAGGGGCCAGGGGCCGCTCCGCGGAGGGAGCTGGAGCCTCAGGGTCCCCGCCGCCTGCAGGGGGGACCATGGCACTCACAGCCGCCGTACTCAGTCCCAGCTGCGGCTCCGCCTCGGAGGGGCTCAGGTCCTTCAACTCTACCTCAGGCACCTTCGCGGCAGCCGCTGTTGACACAACCTGCACCGACATCACCGCCTCCACTGCAACCGCAGTCTCAGACTCCAGCTCCGGCTCTGGCTCGGCCCCGCCTCCCGCCTCCCTTCTCCTTCCCTCCCCCATTCCCCCACTCCTCCCTTCCATCGCCTCCGCTCCCGCCCCCTTCCTCCGCCAGCCCGCCCGCCCGCCGGCCGGCCGGCCAGCCTGCCCAGGCCTCTCCCGCCCCAATCCGGCTCGCGCGCGAGGCCCCACGGAACCTGTAGTGCACTTGCTCCGAGCCGCACATGGCGAGAAGACGATGGGACCTCAGCCCCCGACCTACACTGCGCGCCACAGGGGCGGGGCGGTGGGGGGGGAAATCCGCTATGCCCCCTGGGAGTCGTAGTCCCTATTGCTCTGACTAGTGGGATTCTGTAATAGAGTTGGAGCTCTAGGGCCAGAGACTAGTGGAAAGGAATGAAGAGAGTATAGGTGACACGACGAAGGGCATGAGTAAGAGAAAGTCTCGAGGAGTTGCGGCTTCCGGGAAGGGAACACCAGAAACCCACGGGTTGGAAATGTCTGACCCTACCCCGATAGCGTGAATTTCCTCCTGGGGTGCACGTCTACGGTCACGTGAGCAGGCATTTAAAAGAAAGGCGGCGACGTCACGTGAAGAGAACGCCGGTCTGAGGGTTGTCGAAGTACGTTCGATTTTTTGCCTCTCTGAAATCGGGAACCCTCGCCCCCCCACCCCCACCCCTTCCCCCCCCCCCCCCCGGCAATACTCTTGAATTTTAATGGCTATGTTTTCAGAAGGAATAAAAATAGATCTTTCCCAGCTGTGGCGATTTCTGACACATCCTGGGTTGGAAATTTAAAATCAGTCTAAAAAAGAAGTTAGTTGTCACTAGGTCCAAATTTCAAGACCGAATTAAACGTTGCCTTAAGCAGGCCAAATCTTTTGACCCTATTAATTCCATTAGGGAAATAGTAAGAAATTCAGATAAATATATCAGGAAGGAAGATAATCTAAAATATGAACAGTGATTTATTTAAGTGATGGGATTCTACATAATTTTTTAAAACTATTTCAATATATTTTAAATTTTTACATGTATTTTAAAAGGTGTAAGCACAAAGATACATATCACAGTTTTATTCTGAATAACAGAAGTATCTGAATTACTTTAATGTTCAACAATAAGGGAATACTTCTGTCTTTAAAAAATTACGTTTGCCAAGAACTTTTTAAAAAATGATAAGGGGAAATAAATGTTTATGGTAAAATAATAAACTAAAAAGCAGGAGACAAAATTTCACATTCCATAAGATATTAACTATGTAAATAATATTTGAAAAATATATTAAAATGCAATTGACTTTGGGTGACAGATTATGGGGTAGACTATTTTCTATTCTCAGAGAAGCTGAGGCAAAGGATTTTTGTTTATGGTTGTTCAAAGAGTTAGTGGTAGCCCTGACAACCCCAGAAGGCCACTGCACATCTAGTCTTCGAAGTAACTTATTTTTTTCCGGGCAAGAAGAGGGAGAAATTATCTGCCTTGATCATCTTCCCTGTGCTACTGCTGTCTTGGAAATCCGTTCATCTGTGGAGTTGCCCTACCCTGGATGGAGTCTGGTATCCTGGTCTTTAAATTTGTGCCTAACACTATGTTGTGGAAGGCATATGAGCATTGCCAATTCCACAAAGCCTGCAGTTCACCAGACCCAAGGGCTTCTTAAGCTTTCTTGTCACACTCTGGCTTTCAAAATTTCCTTCCTGTTACAAAGAACCAGCCCAGAACTTCATCCTCCAGCTGTCGGAACAGAGATTAGCACCTCTATAACTGATTTCTTTCTTTCCTCTAATGCACAAAGGAGCTGCGGAACAGCCACCTGGCATGTGTCAGAGGTTGTAGACAGCAGCTGCCTACCTGGACTGCCACTAGAATTGATTACTGAAGGTAGGAATTAATTCTTCAAGTGGGATGTACATAAAGAGTTGCAAAGAAACTGGTATTCATCCTTTATTTACCCAGGCATCATCCACTGGCTGGGGCCAAACATCAGGGCACACTCTTTACCCATTATCAACTCTACCCTACGCACTTGCTGCTTCTGCCGTCTTTGTTACTCAGGGACACCAGGCACAGCTGAAGACGGAAACACCATACCAGAAACAGGATGATTAATCACAAGCTTATAAACTACTTAGTTTATGAAATATTTAGACTACTGTTCTTCTATTGCTGAGCTCATTCAGCTTCCAGGCCCTGGCTGGCAGGAATGTATTTTCCACACAGGAGATTACAAAGAACTTTTACGGTATATGATCAACCCAAGAGAAAACTTGAAGATGCTAACACTGAGAGTTCCCCGAAGGAAATAAGCCACCCAGATTACCCTCAGTGAAGATCGTGCCCAGTTCACAGAATGGTCCAAAGAACCATTTAGTGCCACCCTCTTAAGTATGAGAAGATAGACAAAGTCACCGTGATTATGAAGGAAACCTTTATTACAAAAGAGACCAAATAAGCAAGCAGAAAAAAATAAATAACTTGGAGGAAAAAGAGGCTGTGCATCAAGAAAAAATCAAGAGCAAACCAAACCCCTCCCCAAAAAAATCTATTTGTGAAGCAACATTCTGTTTCAAGAAATGAACATTTAGAAAACAAACGAGATCTTTGAAATGTAAGCATGGAGACAGAAAAATTTGGAACTCAATAAATAAGAAGAAATTAAAAATAGGAAAGATGCATTTTATCTTTGCTCAGATTGTTGGAGAATGGTGGCTTATTTAATGGTTTTTATGCTTGGGTCTAAGGCACTTTTTTTTTTCCTAAGGTATCTTTGATATACAATCATATGCTCAGGTTTCATATGAGCAACATTGTGGTTACTATATTCCCCCTATTATCAAGTCCCCACCACATACTCCATTACAGTCACTGTCCATCAGCGTAGTAAGATGCTATAAAGTCACTACTTATCTTCTCCGTCTAAGGCACTTTTTAACATAATTGATGCAATACATTGGGAAGCTACAGTTTTCTGGAAAAATCGATCACTTAGGAACTGTTTTTCAGATCTTGAATAAGTTTTTCTTTAAATTTCAAAAAAAGAAAGAAAGAAGGAAGAAAAAAAAAAGAAAAGGAATTAGAGGGCCAGTCCAGGAAGTCCAACATCTGAATAATAAAAGTGCCAGAAAGAGATAACAAAGAAACTGGAATGGTGGGGGGGAAGGGGGACTTATTAAAGAATTAATTCAAAATATTTCCCAAAAATGAAAGATGAGAATTTCCAAAGCAAAAGGAGCCTCTAGGTGCCCAGCCAAATGGATGAAAATAGACCTGCATTATTAAATATATCATTGCGAAATTCACATTTCTGGGGACAAAGAGATGATCCAGCAAATGTCTGGAGTGAGTCAAGGAGTGACATTTTCACAAAAGCCTAAGAGTCAGTAAGATAATGAACTTCTTAAAATTAGTTCTGGAAGCTAGAAGATAGTGCCTTCAGTACTATGATTGTTCTGCTTGCCTTTTCCAGAGATAAACTGACCATTAGCCAAGTTTGGAAGAGGAGAGGCAGTCATCTGTGCAGAATTAGTGGGGAGCCAGGGACCAGTCCTAAAGTACCTTCTATCTCCAATTCAGAGCCTTTTGGGATGCTGCAGTCTAAGTTTTCCCTATTGCTAGCTAAGACTTTAGCTTTTTCTTTTTCTTTTTTGTTAAGTCTATTAAATTACCACTTTTTCTTTGCTTTCCAGCTTTTAAAACTGTTACTTTTGGCTCCTCCTCTTCCCCCCCTTTTTTTCTCATTGTAGGAAAAGAATGAAAAAGAGCTAAATCCTTATACTCTATTTTGGAAAGTCAAATGATAACATCTAAAACGAACATTCAAGAGATAGTATGGCCCCTTTTGTCCAGGCATATGGAATAAATACCACAAAGAACATCTAAAATAAAGTGGTTGGCTCCCGAGAATAGGAAACGATGGATAGCTGGTGGGAGAGCTGTACTAAGACAGCAGTTTTTATGAACAAGACTTGTAGAACTATTTGACTTTTCAAACTAATTTAGATGAAAATAAAAACTGTAAAAGCAGGCCAAAGCAATACATAGTTTATGGGTGCATGGGTGCATATGCATATGTAAAGTATAATAATGGACTGAAAGGAAACCCACTAAACTCCAACAATTGTTCTTCTGTCAAGAAAGGGGAAAGTGGGAAGAAAAATGGGACAGGGGTGTTGGTCAAAGGGGATTTTAGCTAAATCTGTTATACTTCTTTGTTTTTTTAATTGGTAGAAGCAAATATGATAAAATGAAAAGGCATTTCTGAGTTTGCATTTATTCCTAATAAACACATATGAATGTGTTCATTAAATTGTTGTGTCTATTACCTTAATAATACAAATTTCTTAATAAAACAATATCAAAACTCAAGCAAGCAGAGGAAGGGTTGGGGTAGTGAACAGACTGTAAAAGCTGGGATAAATAGAGGCAGGCCTTACAACCTGGGAAGTTGGACAGCTAAGTTTGAGAGACAGTAGGAGGGCCAGATGGAGAAGCTGAAGGCCGAGCCTGACAGAGCAGTGAGGCAGGGAGACCTCTGTCCTCAAGGCAGCAGTCACGCCACAAGGGAG
Organism: Manis javanica; assembly: GCF_040802235.1. Classification (NCBI taxonomy): domain Eukaryota; kingdom Metazoa; phylum Chordata; class Mammalia; order Pholidota; family Manidae; genus Manis; species Manis javanica. The sequence goes on from NC_133161.1 coordinate 22,188,538, forward strand.
TGCCCCCAAACCAGGCTCCTCTTGGACTCTGAGGTTTCTTCCAGCGACCTAATTCGGGAGTTTTGGTAGGATTGTGGCCGCTATGGCTTAGTCATGAGTTGTGGTGCTCCTATAAAAAATTCCTTGGTTGTGGGAGCATCTTAGTTCTGCACCTCCAGCCACCCTGTCAAATCTACGTTCACAAAAGGTGGGCTCACAGTGCCCCCTAGTGGTCACAGGGTCTCTGTTAGCCTCCACAGCCAGATGAAAAGAAATATTTCTTAGCTTTTAAAGCCCAGAATGAACATCCTATTCCCCATCCTTTACATAAGTATTCCCACCAAAGAAAAAAGGGATGGAGGAAATGTCCAGAGATGAAAAGGAGAAAGAAAACTGTTACCATCCCTTATTTGAGAAAAGATCATTAGACAAACTGATAAATTGTATTTTGAATTCTGTTGTTGACGAAGACTTAAAAATAGCTATACTACTGCTGAGAGAAGCAATGAGGACAAGAATGAGGGAGATAAGTGAGTACAAGAGGATACAGCTTGGCCAGAGGGAACACAACATGGGAAACATGGATAGGAGGAAAAACCAAAGGTGGGAGTAGAAAAAGTCTAGTCTTCAGAGTCAGAAAGACCCAGGAACAGTGTCAGTCACTTACTGGCTATGAAGTTGTGGGCAAGTCACTTCACTTCAGAGTTTGTTTCTACAAAAAACAAGCTCCTCTGATCCCTCTGAACTAAACAAGAAGCAATAGCGCACAGAAGCTCTAATGGAATCCCAGCATTACCACTCACTGTTCTGTGCCTCAGTATTTTGGGGGTTTTAACAGTGCCTCATAGGCTTGTTGTGAGATTCAATGAATTAATGCATGTGAAGTGCTTGGGAGAGAGCCTAGCAAGCATTCAATAAGTTAGCTATTATTTATTATAATACATGTGTGAAATACTTAGAATATGATCAAACCGGCACATTAGTTCTCCTTCCCTTTCATCCAGGACCTGGCTGTGGGCAAAATGCTATCCCCATCATGTGAGCTACTCCCCCAACAAGCCTGCTCAATAATCCACAGTACCCTCCAAGTCTATGGGTACCACCCCCTTTTCCTCCTCAGATATCCTTTCTACAAGATCCTGAGTCCTTGCAACCCAGTTCCCCATCTTCTACTGACATCTTTTTGGAGGAAGTGGGGTTAACAGGCAGGGCCTTCCTCAGGGAAGTCTGAATTCCTTTGACTGCTCAGGGGAAGAAGCTGTGGTCCCACTGCCATCCCTTTTAGAAGACAAGAGTCCCCCAGAGGTAGGATCCAAGACCGTCAGGATCATTGCAAGGAGCTGTGCTCATCCATACTAGCAGGGGGACCCTTGCTTCCAAGTCATTCCAGGTACAAGCTGCATGTACTTGCTCAGTCGTCTTACCATCAGTGAGCAGTAGGCAGCTTGGACCACAGAAGAGCTTTTGTCCATACAGGCCGACTAGCCAGGAAGGACAGCCAGCACATTAAGCTGACATCAGCCTCACATCTGTCAGTCATGACCTCATTAGCATAGCACCAAGCTCTTGACCTTTCAGAATAGGCTGAGGAGGAAGTGGGAGACAAATGAGATCAGGACCAGGTTAACAGGTAGAGACCAGCACCTATGGAAAAGCAGCACACCAAGAATTTATACAAAAACCTTTTTTATTTACCATTTATATTTCTTCTCCCCATCCCTATTCCCCAATCTGGAACCCAGCCAACTCTTAAGCCTCCTGCTGTCTGGTTCTTAAAATTAGGGTCCTGGGGATGGTTGGGGGTTATGAGAGGTGGGAATCTTCTCACCCACCCGTTGTGGAAGTTGAAGGAAGCTTTCCTGCCTGAGCTCCAGCTGCTTCCCAGGGTAGCCCCTCAAGTCAGAGGCTCCACCCACCACGGGATGGGTACGACAAAGAAATAACGTGTCTCTCAGAGGCTTCCCATCACTCTGCTTCTACACCAGGCTCTAAAGCCGAACCAATCTCACCTGGAGATGGAGGCCAGCAGCAACAAGGGGTGGGAGATGGGGTGGAATGGAGAATGTTGCAGTTCTGGGTTCTAACCAACAAAGAGGAAACAGGAAGAGGTTGGCCTGGTTGAATTGAAATAGGAAAGGGGAAGGAGGGTGCTGAAGTACACAGGATGGGTTACTGGGCTCGGGTAGGGCCAGCTGGACACCTGTAAACAGAGGTTATAGCCCCACTGGGAATAAGCACTTCCAGCCCCACAACTGAAAGAAGAGGGAGAAGGCAGTCCCATCCCCACCTAGACAAAGCACTAATGACACAACAAATGCTTTGGGTCTAAGACTGCCTGGAAAGGGCACCCACAGGCACAGAAAAGGGCAGCTAGCCCTCATCTGCCAGACATGGGCTGGGCTGCCTCCCTGGCCACCACAGCTCACTCCAGGCACTGTCTCCACTGCCTCTCATTACCACCCCACCACAAGCTCCGCATACACCATGATCCCGCTGCAGACTGTCACTGCCAGCCAGCCTCCAGCTAGTGCAGCAGAAACAAAGACACTGAGCTCCAGGGCCCTTCCCTGGGTGACACGTCAGGGCTCTTTCCCAAAGTCCTGCTGCCATGAGCCAGACATATAGAACCCTTCCAGGAGGGTACTGGGCCCTCAGGTTCTCTGGAAGACAAGATCCTGGGGAAGCACTCTCAGGGAGGACAAGGAGCTCAGAATGGTATTTGTTCTTCTTTCCTGTCCCAGGTCCCGCTTTCCAGGCTCAGAAGTCTGAGTCGGCATCCATGAGCTCTGCCTCCATTAGGTTGGTGCGGGAATGAATGGGCCCCAGCCCCTGCCGGCAGCCCTGAGCCCAGGCTGTGGGGTCTGGAGCACTGGGCAGAAACAGATCCTGCAGAGAACTGGGCTCTGGGCAGAAGGGGTTGGAGACCAGGGTCCACGCTCTCTGGCGGCAGGATTCCCCAGCCCCCCAGGCACTTGCAGCCACCAGGCACTTCTGCCGGGGCAGCTGGGGCAATCGAGGAACAGCACTGGAGGCAGGGGCAGGGGCTGGAAGGTGAAGCACTGCGGGTGGCACCAGTGGGCACACCTCCTTCTTCCTCTTCCTCCGTTTCTTCTTCCGGCCCAAGCGCTTGTCCAGTTCTGGGGAGATCTCTGCCTCAACCAGCCACACGTTGGCTTTTTCCTCCGGGGGCACTGATAGTAGTAGAGAAAATATGAGCCTGGGATATGCTGGAACTATTCCTATCACCCCTTCTCCTTGGAAACCCTACCTTTTGAGCCCTGGGACCCTCAACTCTAGATCTAAAGGGCAATGGCTCCTCCCTCTAGCTCTTACAGGGCCTTTCCTCTCTTCTCCCCTTCTGGCAGCCGCTGGTGCCCAGCGAACCCCCAGGAACCCCAGCCTCTATGTCCCTACCTTTCTACAGAAGCCTGAGCCCGCATACCTGGGGTTGCCACAGGGGTGACAGACACATCCTGGGGCAGTATGGCTCCTCGCCGAGCCACCATCTTGGTGACATGCTGGGCCCAGGCAGAGGACACATCTGCCGAGGGCTCATTGAGGTCAAAGGCCAAACCCGCTATGGGGACAGACGGGAAGGATAGGAATCATGACCGCCCAGTCCCTCGCGGTGACCACTTCTCCCTCATTCAGCACCATTCACCCTTCCCGAGCAGATCCCTCCCACTCCACCCAGCTCAGAAAGCCACCCTCAAAACAGAGTGATCTTGACCCATTCCCAGCCTGCAGGGTGGGGCTCACTAGAGGCCAGAAATCCAGTTCCTGTGGACTTGCTGTGGCCCAGGGAGAGCAAGTGGAGAAGACAGGAGAGGGAGACGAGTTCTTTTGGAACCAAGTCACCAGTAAGCAGAGCCACTGGCAGAAACAGAGAGGGAAGAGGCAGCCAGGGGTGCAGAGGCCCTGGGGAAGAATGAGCGGGTGGGGTGAGGGAGAGCGCCTCATTCCTCACACTCTTCCACACAGCCCACTTGCCCAGCCAGCCTGGGAGGGAATGGAGCCCAGGTGCTGTGGGTGTATATGGCTCCAGTGAAGGAAAGTGGCCAAAGCTCACCCACAGGCCCATCGTGGGAGACGGTGTGCATGCTGAAGGACAGCTCCTGGCCAGGGTTCTGCAGCAGCTCGCGCCGCTTGGAGAAGGCCTTGGCGATCATCTTGCTCTTCTTGATGCGCTTGGGTTCATCATCACTCTGCCCTGTTAACCTGAGAGCAGAAGGGGTGGGGGATGGGAAGTGGACAAGCAGCCACCTCCCACCAAATCTTGTGAAAGACCAGTGAATCCAGGGAAGGGGCCTCCTGGGGTCCTCATGTCCCTCAAGGACTCTGTGGAGTAGAAACCCTTACAAAGAACTGGGCCTAGAATGCAGGGCTTCTATGAGCCCAGTTCTCAAATCACTCTACTCACTCCACTCTTCAAGGATGCTGGCAACTGGCTCAGCACTTTGCTGATCCTCCCAAGACACGAGGTATCACCAGGGGGCAGTGGTGAGCCACACAGAAAGCAGCTTTGGGCAGCTCTGTACAGACTGCTGGAAAACGAGCCTACCCAGGGCTGTGCTGGGAGATACCAGAACAGACAAAGTCTACTGACGGGGATGCTGAGGCTGACAGGGAGGTGGCAGGGTCAAGACAGGTTGGCTGCAGACCCCACCTGCACCAGGTACGCCTCCAGATGAGTAGTGTGGCCTTAGTCCAGACCCAGGTGCTCATGGCAATGCCGGTTCCAAACATGGCAAACAGGTTGATCTTCTCCACCAGGAGGCTAGGGCGATTCTTGATCTCACAGTCAGGGAGGGGCTTCTTGGTGGGCAGCCCGATGGTCACATTGGCCTGGCACCTATGGGGAGCAGTAGTAGACAGGTGAGACTTTCTGGATCTCCTGGGTGGGTACCCAGACAATCAATCCAAAGGCTTTAGAGAGAGCTAAGCCCCACAGCACTGATTCACAACTCTGGCTGCTCATTAGAGTCACCCTGGAGCTTTTAATAACTACTGATGTCTGGACCACACTCCAGACAATAAAATTAAATCTCTGAGGTAGAGATCCAAGCATCAGTATGGTTTAAGACTGGAAGCTGGAGTCTTTAAGAGTCTGGAGCAGTCAGGATGTGGACTGGTGTCCATTTTAACTGCTATTTCTGGATCAGAAGGTGTTGGACATTTTTCAGCAGCTGAGATACCTCAGTCTCTCAGATTCATCTTCATTGTGACATGGAAAAGCACTAGCAAAACTAGCAAGCATTAACAGGCTGTTAACCTATCACAGAGGGGTGACTACATCTGTGCAGGGCCCCACAGTAAGCTCTGTTAGAGTAGGCGAGAATTAGAGAGCAGCTTCTGTGGCCAGCACAGAGTGGGTCAGAGAAGCCAGCACACGAGATGGCTTTTAAACAGTCACAAACGTACCAGCCAGACAGCCACAGGGTGTGGAGGGAAGGGCAGAGTTGAACAGAGACTTGAGGACTATTTGTCATGTTTGCAAATTACAGAGCAACTGAGATCTTGGGCACCCAGAGCAGGACAGGCAGTTTCACCTGCTGTCTGAGGCCGGGACATGGCAGACCCCTTCTGGACAGCAGAGGAGGGCGATCCCTGCAGGTCTGGCTCTGGTTCCTGGATGCTGCCCCCGGGACCCCAGCCCCACACTCACAGCACATAGTCCCGAAAGCTGCGCTCCCACTCAGCCTGGTTGAAGAAGTCGTAGAAGTGGCAGCTGAAGGTGATGAGCACAAAGCCAAAGGCCAGGAAGCCAAAAATGCCTGTGGAGGGCCAGGGGCAGGGTGGGGTGTTACCAATCCCAGGTTTGGGAGGAGAGTATTTGCTCCACTAGAGCATGAAAGACAGCTGAGTCTGGAGTGAATTCATGCTGGGCTCAGTTCAAGAACTGTATTCTCCAAAATAGGCACAGTGGGACCCTCCCACTTGAGCCAACTGTGGGAGGGCCCCAGTGGGACAGAAGTGGTCGTGAGGAAGCAGTCTTGGCATGAATTTGAGTTCTTCCATCCAAGAAGGTCCCCTTTTATTGAGCTGCTACCACACACACCCCACAGACTAGTCCCCAGGGCTGCTAACTTGTGCCACTGACTTACCGCATCCTCCAAGATCCTATCCTGCAGGTCCCACAGCCCCAGGAGGGTGCAGTGTTGGGCTGGCCAGTAGCTCAGGCCAAAGGCCCTAGGGCCCACTCACCAAGGCGCAGCATGGTCTCATTGATCTTGCTGGCAGCCTTCTCACTCAGCAGCCCAGGGTGGTTGCTCTTGATGGAGAACAGAGTCATGACTCCTGAACAGAAGGGAGACCTCAGACATTAGCGGGAGCAAGGTCACTTTCCTAGAAGGGATGGGTGTGTGGCAGGGGAGGCTTCCATGTCCCTGGAGTCCCTGAGCTGATTGCTCCCAGGTCAATTTAAAGCTTGGGGAACTGGAGACACTGGAGAGATGGAGCACAGGTGGTGCAGATGTGCCATGGACTGGAAAGACCAGGGCACAGCCTAGGTGGACAGCCAGAAGACAGAGAAGGTGCCTCGGTCCTGACCCGGCTGCCCCTAAGTAAGGCAGCCAAGGTCAAAGCTGTGCTGTTGGAAAAGGTGCAAGCAGAGACTCAAGAACAGTGCTGTGAAGGGGTATGTGGGGGGGACTTGGTGAAGGGGGGAGCCTAGTAAACATAATGTCTTTCATGTAATTATAGATTAATGATACCAAAATTAAAAATAAAAATAATAATAATAATTAAAAAAAAAAGAATAGTGCTACCCAAGAGAAATATAATGTGAGCCACATACAGTAATCTCCAATTTTCTAGTAGCCACATAAAAAAAAGACACAAAAGAAACTGATTTTAGTCTGTTTTATAAATAGTATATCATTGTCTATTTTATGACATTCCAAAATGCAATCCTTATAACAAATTATTAACGAGATCATTTGCTGTTTGGGGGGGTACTAAGTCTCTGAAATGCTGTGTGTACTGTACACTTATGATGCATCTCAGTCTGGACGAGCTTCAACACATGTGGCTAGTGGCTACCGTGCAGGACAGCACAGATACAAAACATAAATCAGACACCCAGACACTGCCAAAAAGAGGTAGGCTGAACAGAAGGCTGAAAGCAAAAGGAAACAGAAGTTTACAAAGAAAACACAACAAAAATGAGCTAAGAAGATATAGAGGCTTATTGTGGAGGTGGCATATTGAGAGGGAAATTAGGGACAGTGAATCTGTGCATGTTGTGAAAACTGTGTGTGTGTATTGTGGGCAGGAGGCAGATGAGAAGCCCAGCTCCAAAACTCTGAGAGTATATATAAATTCAGAGTACACACCATGACCAAAGGCCCCAACTTGGTCCATGTGGACAGGGAAGGTACGTGACTCACCACACAAGTGCCCCTGGCCAAGGGCTGAGCAGGAGCTGGAACCCAGCCCAGGCTCCACTCAATAAGTCATGAGCCCTGGCTCAAAACTCTGGTGAAGGGTATATTTTTCTGGCTGGCACAAAGGTGCTCTTCCATACCAAGCACCACAATACCATGTCTACCTAGAGGAGTCACCTTCCATTTAGCACCAAGGCCCTGGGAGCTGGCTGAGGTTCCAGTGCAAAGGCAGCGGAGCTGGCAGCTCCTAGCTTCTACCTAGGAGCAGGTGCTCGGTGCATTTTGCTGTGTGACTGGTCCTGGCTTGGTCCCTGCTCACCTCGGATGAGGAAGTAACCTCCCACCACAAGCACCAGGCCAATTGGGGCCAGCACAAAGCCAGCGCGGTATCGGTAGTTCTTGTAGCCCACAAAACAGATGCCACTCACGGAGTCCCCATCCACCTGCAGCAGGAAGAGGCGGGAGGTACAGGATCAGTTATTGGCCCCCTCAGCCAAGCCCCCACCACTCAGGTTCCCAGCCCCTGACCAATCACTATACCTGGGCCACAGCAAGGATTGCCACAGTGAGGACAAAGGGGAGAGACCAAGTGAGCAGGTGAAAGTAGGATGTCTTGCCAGACAGAGGCTGATAGGTGGTACCCAAGGCTTTGAAGGAGGTGTGCCAGGCATAGGTGAGGACCACAAACCAGACGACACCAGCCATCAGGGCATAGTACACGATGACAAAGATGATGACACAGGACAGGGTCTCGTTGGAGCTGCACAAACATGGGGGGTGTCACTTGCGGAGCACATTCTGTACTTCCTCACCAACTTTCTCCACCCTGTCCCCAGACCCTTGAATTCTGCGGTCTGAAAGTTTCCTAGGAATTGTGGCTCAGCAATAGGACTGAGGTCAAGTTTGAAGAGGATACAGAAGATTCCCCTTTAAACATATGTGAACAATCAAGATCCTGGCCCTGGAGACCTTGGGTGCAACAAGGCAGAGCTGAATCCTACACAAAAATCTCAGTTTCAAATACAACCTGTCCCTTTGGTGGTCAACACACGTTTCAGCCTTCCTTCCCTCACCCTCACCTGAGTCCCCAAGAAACCTACGTGGGCTCCCCAAGCCTCATGGTGCCATCTGCACGGCAGACAATCTCCAGGCGGGCACCGTCCATGAACTGGGCCAGCCAGCCAATGCTGCCCACAAAGAAACACGCGTTGACATAGAAGAGAATAACAGCAGGGTAGCGATTCGAATTCCGCCAGTCAGCCACAAACGTGGCCTAGAAGAGAGAAGTGGGGTCTGCTCGTGAAGTTAGGGTTGTTCTGCTGCCATGGACACCCTTATATAAACCCAGGCCCCTCTTATCAAGACCCTTCCCTTGGCACCCTGCCAAATCATCCTCTCCCCACCTCCTTCTCTGCTGCCAGCCTCTCTCCTGACAATCCACTGCACTCCCGTTTCACAGGCTGGTGTCTTGGTTCCCCGCCTTGCCCCCCACCCACCCACCGCCTCTAGGCCTGCCCTGCTGACCAGAGTGAAGAGCGTGCAGAGGCCCGTGACAGCCCCGAAAGCCGCAATGTAGCTGTGCATGTCCTGGTGCTCCGCCTCAGTGAAGAGCGGGTTCTGGCACTGGATGCCACAGCCCTCCACGTCCTCGTACCAGCTCTTGGGGTTGTCCGTCCGAACCAAGGGAGCCTCACACTGGCCCGAACTGTTGAATTTGATGTTCTGCACCTCATTCTGGCATGAGGGAAGTGGAGAAGACGGTGCAAAGAATGCAGATGGCCCAACTACCACAGGCACCAAAGACAACCTTTCGGGGTTTGAATCCCAGCCTTGCCACCATGTAGCCTGGGGCAAGTTACAGGACCTCTCTGTTACCTCACTTTCCCCCTGTATAAGACAGCAGTACTTACTTCAAGAGAGGTTTAAGGGTTAATAAATAATAGTAATTAGTATTATTACCATTATTATTATCATCACTTATGAGCTCTCCTTCACCACCCAGAACTAGATTACATCCCTGTCTTGTGTCTCTAGTGCTTCTACATGTACATGCCTTGACTCCCTAAACACATGGCAAACTTCCTGAGATCAGCTTCCTGTCATACGAGATTCCTGTAACTCCCCAACACCTAACAGAGTAGGTGCTCAAAAAGTATTTGTTGAACACAATTTACCTTTATAAATAAACAGATAATCCCTGATACACTGGCCCAGCCAGCGAGCTTCAGCTTTGGGTTTGTGGCCTGTTGAGCCATGGCTTCAGACTTGGGGTCTCCCAGAAGAGAAGGCTCTGGGCTCCCCTGTCCCTGCCACCTGCTGGGCTCTGCCCAGTGCCCAGTCCACCCAGCCCAGAGAGCATGAACCTTGCCCCACGGAGCACTCACTGGGCAGCCCTCAGGGAAGTGGTCAGGGGTGCAGCGCAGGAAGTCGGGCCAGCCGCGCTCCCTCTCCACGATGGCACAGGGGCCGCGGGTTGCCTGGCAAAGGGTGCGGCTGGGCAGCTCAACCCGGTCATTCTCACACTTGGGCATGTACACGGCACACAGCAGGGGCTGGATCACTGCCCAGCAGCGGGGGGCGTTCCGGAGGCCTGACGGGAGGTGACAATGTGGACACACTGCAGTGAAGACCCCTCCTTACTCTGACCCACAGGCACAGCTGCACCCCCTGCTCCCCAGGCCTAAGTTCCACTCCCTGTTCCCTCTTTGCCACACTACAGGCCATTACGGCTCACAGCTATCAGGCACAGTGTTTTCTACAGGGCATTTGGGCAGGACAACTCTGTGCTGCAGGACTGTCTCATATATCACGGGACATTTAGCAACCCTAGACCCTGCCCACCAAGTGCCAACAGAATCCCTAAGTCATTGTGACAACCTGAACTGCTCGCCTTCCCTCCATCCCAGGGTGGTGACTGGAAGAGGGCCCAAAGAGGAGGTTCTGGGATGCTGGTAATATCCTATTTCTTGACCCAGTACTGGTTACATGGGTGTATCTACCCTGTGAAAATCAAACTTATGGTCTGTGCACTTTTCTGTATGTATAGTATGACTCAAAGTTTTTAAAAAACAGCCCCCGTTTCCAAATGCCCTGCTAGGGAGGGGAATGCTAGTGCCTCTGGCTGAGAACCCCAGGTCTATAGCTACCTTTTCAGGGGCATTCTTACAACCTCCTGAAGCCCTCTTCCAGTGGGACTCACCCCTTGCAGGGCCCATGCTCCAGATCCAGGAGGTAGTTCCCCTTGCCCAGACCCCAGGACCCTTATTCCTCTTACCAAGCTGAGGTGAGATAGAGAACATGTGGGAGCTTAAGGAGAAGTAGTCAGGGGAGCCAGGTACTCCAAAACCAGAGTAGGAAACAGGAAATCAGATGGAGAGAAACAGAGCAGAGGGAGGAAAGGTGCTGTCAGCAAGAGAGAAACAGATGGAGATATCCCGGCAGCCCTGCCCCAGCCCAGGCCTCTACCCTGCTGCCCCAGTGGCTGGGCTCACCCAGCCTTCTGCACCCCCTGCGCCCGTCCCGAATCATCCCTGCTTCAGAAACACCTATTTCTTCTAATACAAAGAGTTGTATTAGGAGACACTTCTAAGGATGTGAAAGCCAAGATAGGTGACTGCCCCACTGCCAGGCTGAGATGGTAGGGGCGGCTGTTCTTTGGGGACAAGGCTGATATAGCAGAGATAAGGCGCATGGACACTGCAATTAGTCTGCCTGGGTCCAAATTTGGCTCTACCACATCCTGGCTGTGCAACCTTGGGCAAATTACTTAATATCTATCTCTAGCCTGTTTCCTCATCTGTGAAATGGGGATAATAGATTTACTTCAAGGAACTGTCTGTTGTGAAGAGTGAGAGAGCACATTAAATGTTCTTAGCATGGTACCTGTCATATAGTAAGTGCTCAGGAAATATTAGCTGTTATTGTTACTAATCTGAGGCCTCTGACCACTCATGGCTCTCACTTCAACTAAGCCTATTTCAGGAGCACAAAGCAAGTTCCTGTCACTTAAGAACAATGTCCTCAGGCAATGGTTCCCAGAGCTGACTCAAATCAGGGGTGGGGAAACCGTTTCACTCTCAATGGAGAACCCACTCTCAGAAATTCTGAGCGGGTGGGTGTGGGTAGAAAGCACCACAGTGGTGGCTAGAGGTTGGGGTGGGGGAGAGTTTGCCTACAGAGGGCCAGCCTATGTGAAGGTGATGGGATTGTTCCCGATCTTGCATGTAGTGTTTGGTTACACAACCCAATGCATTTGTCTCAACTCAAGAATTACAGAACAAAGAAAAAGTGAGTGTTACAGGTGTTTATTAAACAATAAATTTTAAATGGGGGGAGCTCACCAGGGTAAAATGTATTTTGGAGGAGTATCAGGTAGTTGATAAATAAAAATATTGTGTTATTTTTCTGGATTTTTGTGCTATTTGTGGTAACTATCAGCTGTTAATAATGCGTAATTTCTTGTTTTTCTTTTTTTCCCATTTTAAATATTGTTTTGTATTATAAAAATAAACTCCCAAATGGAAAGACAGATTAAATAAATAAATCTTAAAAGACAATTGAGGAGCCATCAAGGAATAAAAAGTTGGATCCTTACCTTATTTTTTACATAAAAATAAATTTCAGGTGAGTAAAAAAATAGCTGCATTATTTTTCAAAATTCGAGTATAGAAGAAAAGCTGGGAAGCAGTTTTTTTAAACCTTGGAATAGAGAAGGCTTTTTGAGGTATGACACACAAAACCCATGAGCTATGAAATAAGAGATTTAAAGAAAAGACTTCAGAAAAATAGATAAATCTAGTAGGGAAAAAACAAAATCATAAGAAAAGCAAAACACCAGGAAAATATATTTCCAATACATATCACAGGTAAAGAGCTAATTTCCTTATATACATAGAACTCTTCCAAATCAATAAATTCATAATCTTATAGAAAAATAGGCAAAAGACAAACAGCAGATCAGAGAAAATACAAATGGTTTCTAAGTACACGAAGAGATGCTCAATCTCACTCTTAAAAAAGTAAACGTGAAATAAAACTGAGGTTACAATTGTTTTATCTTTAGAGAGATATAAAGATCAAAACACTTGAAATGTATTGGCAAGAATGTGGGGGAAACTGGCACTTTTGTATATTTTTAGTAGGAATAAAAATTAATAAATACTTGTGAAGACTCTTTGGCATTATCTATCCAAGTTTTATACTAGCAATTCCACTTAACATGTTCATGAAGAGAATATATAAGATTATTCATTGCAGTACTGTTTGTAATAGCAAAAGAGTAGTAACAGCCTGAATGCATATCCATCAATAGGGGATCAAATAATAAAATATCACACATCAACGTAAGAGGATACTAGTCAGGGTTGAATTATTTACAATGAAATGGAACTGTCTTCACTACATTTTATTAAATAGATGCAGCTGAGTGGAGAATGCCCAGAAAGCATCATACTACTTACTGGTTATGGGTGGAAAAAGACTAAGGACATATCTACATTTGTATATTTGTTAGATATCCTCAAAAGACACAAAAACCAGTGTTGGGAATTACCTCTGGGAAGGGGAAATGGGTAGCTGGAAGCAGAAGTGGAGGGATTAGACTTTTGTTACTTTTGAATTTTATACTATGTGCATATACTACTTATTTTTTAGAAGTAATTACACTTTTAAAAATATGCAAATCACTGAAATGGAGGAAGTTCCGTAAAGAGGAAGGGAATGAAACTGGAAATAAGAAAGGGCAAATCAACTTCATTTTTTTGTTGTTGTTTTTGATTTGTTTTCAGTTTTATTTCTGAACATCTTACATTTTGGTAGACAATCGTTCAGATATTATCATACTCATATCATCACAGGTCCTTAAATTTAATGAGCCTTGTGAAATAGTCAATTTTTTTGTTATTGCTTACTGTTTGTTTTTTTATTAAAGTACCATTGATATACAATCTTATGATGGTTTCAAACATATCAACTTTATCTATATTGTTTTATTTCTTTCCCTTTAATAAAATATGAGACAAAAAGAAAAAATAGGACATCTCCCCAGACAAGGGAAACAAAACCAAAAATAAATAAGTGAGACTACATCAAACTAAAAAGCATCTGTACAGCAAAGGAAACCGTCAACAAAATGAAAGGGCACCTACAGTATGGGAGAATATATTTGTAAATGACATATCCAAAAGGGGTTAACATCCAAAATATGTAAAGAACTCATACAACTCAACATCAAAAAAACAAATAACCCAATTAAAAAATTGGCACAGGACCTGGATAGGCATTTTTCCGAAGACATACAAATGGCCAAAAGGCATGTGAAAAGGTGCTCCATATCGCTAATCATCAGGGAAAATATAAGTCAAAACCACAATGAGATATCACCTCATACCAGTTAGAATGGCCACTACCCAAAAGACAAGAAATAACAAGTTTTGGCAAGGATGTGGAGAAATGGGAACCCTCCTACACTGTTGGTGGGAATGTAATTGGTGCAGCCACTGTGGAAAGTGGTATGGAGGTTCCTCAAAAAACTAAAAGTAGAAATACCACCTGACCCACTAATCCACTTCTAGGGATTTGATTTAAGAAAACAAAATCTGATTTGAAAAGATATATGCACCCCTATTTTTATTGCAACATTATTTACAATATGTCAGATATGGAAGCAACCGAAGTGCCCATCAATAGATGAATAGATAAAGATCTGGTACATGTATACAATGGAATATTATTCAGCCACACACAAAAAAATCCTGCCATTTGCAACAACATGGATGGATTTAGAGGTTTACTAAGCTAAGTGAAATAAACCAGGAGGAGAAAGAAAAATATCATATGATTTCACATACATGTGGAATGTAAAAAAAAAACAAAACAGCAATAGACTCACAGACACTGAGAAGTGACTGGTGGTTACCATGGAGGAGGGGCTGGGGAAGGGAAGTAAAATAGATGAAGGGGATAAAGAGGTACAAAATCTCAATCATAATATAAATTAGTCCCAGGGATGAAAGTACAGCATACAGAATATAGTCAATAGTCCTGTAACATCTTTCTGTGTTGATAGACAGTAACTACACAACTTGGGGTGAGCATTTAATAATGTACATAATTGCTCAATCACTATGTTGTATACTTGAAACCAATATAATATCATATATCAACTACATTTCAATTAAAAATATATCAAAAAAAGAAAAAAAATAGGGACACAGGTGTTATATTATCTCTGCATTTTTCTATATTCATAGACTTTTTACTTAATATTTGCCAAAATTTAAACTTAAAAAAAACTTTTTGTATGATATTGACAATCAAGTTGAAAATCATTGTTCTAAGGTTGGCTTAACATTAGAAAATTCAGATTACCACATTAACAGATTAAAGAAGAAAAAAAACCTATGATCATCTCAAATAGATATAGAAGCAGTTGGTAAAATTCAACATTCATCCATGATAAAAAGAATAATCAACAAATTAAGAATAGAAGAAAACTTCTTTAATCTGCTAAAATGTTGCTACAAGAAACCTACACCAAACATCACATTTAAGGTGAAAGACAGAAAAGCTTTCTTTTTAGAATACAGAAAAAGTCAAAGATGAAGGATGCTGCTATTACCACTTCTATTTAACAATATACTAGAGGTCTGAAGTGGTTCAGTAAGACAATAAAGATGCAAAGATAACACAGCTTAAAAAGGGAGGAAAAAAAACTCATTCACAAATAAGATGACTGTGTGTAGAATAAATGTAGCTGGTTTACTGGATTCCAAATCAACTGTACTTCTATACACCAGCAACAAACAGAAAGTGAAATGTTAAAGGTACCAATTATAATAGCATAAAAAAACATCAAGAATTAATGATACCAAAATAAATAAAACAAAACAAAAAACATCAAGGATCTAGGAATAAATTTAACAAGTGATATTTAAGAATGCTCTGAGAAAACTGTACAAAATATTGAGAAAATGGAAAATGACCTGAACAGAAACATATAATGAAATGATTGAAATACTCAATATTGTAAAGATGTCTTTTTTTTCCAAATTAATCTATATACTCAATGTGATTCCAATAAAACCACCAACAAGTATTTTTATATTGTAACACAAAGGGTCGAGAACAGCCCAGACTCCCTATTAGATACTGCCTCCTATAAAGTGGAGGTTCTTAGCCTGAAGTTCACAAATGATTCTGGGAGAGAATTTAGGGGTCCATGAACTAGGATGGGAAAAAATTACACCTAACTGAAATTTAGCCTTTACTTCAATTATGGGTGTGAGCAACATACCACAGTAAGGCTAGCAGCACCTGTGGCTGTGTCACAGCTGGAAATCACATATTTTTTGTTGTAGATACCTCAAAATAGTTGTTATTGCTCATCACCACCTTGACATTATACACTCCTCAAACCTACACATGATCTTATTTAATGTTCATAAGGAAGCACAGGTATGTTAGATCACAAACTTGGTTTTTTAATATTTGAAAACTACATTTCAATATAATTAATTTTCTTTGTAATCCTATATGCTCCTTTTTAATTCTATGGGTTTTACTTTATGAATTTAAAATTATTATACTAAGAAGGGGCCCACAGGTTTTACTGGATTGCCAAAGAAGTTCATAGCATAAGGAAGGTGAAGAACCTTGCTATAAAGATATGATAGTAAGATAGTGTGATACTGGCAAGGGACAGACAAAATTCTGACCTATGGAGTAGAATAAAGATCCAAGAAGCAAATATATATTTGGACACTTGCTCTATGGCAGAGCAGTTGAAAGAGGATGTTATTTTTAACAAATGATGTTGAGACAATATATATGAAAATAGAGGTCTAAAAAAATCAACTCCAGGTGAATTACATGCCTAAAATGAAAATAAAATCTATAAAGTTTTGAGGACACATAAGAATAAATTCATGACTTTAGCCCTATGAGAGCACTTATTAAAATAAGACACAATAAGCACTAATCATAGAAGGTTTGATAAATGACCACCTTAAAGTTCAGAACCTCTGTTTCACAGAAGACACAAAGAATGAAAAGGCAAGACACAGAATAGAAAATATTTTCAGTATGTACAACCAGTAAAGGACTCATATGTAGCATATATAAAGAACTCCTACAGATCTTACAAAGATAGCAGATAGCAATATAGAAAAATGGGCCAAATATCTGAACAGACATTTCACAAAAGAAGAATCCAAATGGTCAGTAATCATTTGAAATGGTGCTTAACCTCACTAGTCATCAGCGAAATGCAAATTCAAGCCACAGATACATACCACAACATATTCACCAGATTGGCAAAACTTTTAAAGGCTGACAGTAATACTAAGTGTCAGGAATGAAGTGGCGCAATGTTGACCCTTCTGCAGGGCTACTGGGGGTATGAGTTGGCACAACATTTTGAAAAGCTGTTTGCTATTAGATAGAAAAGCTGAAAGTATGCATGTCCTATTATCTAGCAATTCCATTCCTCTCAGAATATACATAGAGAAAAACTTGACTCAGGTGCACTGGGATATACATAAAAGAACATTCACCAATGTTATTCACAGTGGCCAAAAATTGGCAACAGGTTAAATGTTTAACAATGAAATGGATAAATAGTGGTATAGTCTACAATGGAATACTATTCAGCAATGAAAAATGAGCTGCAATAACATGGATGAATCTTACAAAATAATGTAGAGCAGAGGCAGCAAGATATAAATAATACACTCAACATGATTCCACTTGTATAAAATTCAAAAACATGCAAAAACTGAAATACACACTTAGGGATTCCAGACTAGATGGTAAAACCATAGGGGGAAAAAGGAAATGATTATCAAAAATACCAGGGTACCAGTTATTCTAGAAGAGGAGGGATGGGGAGGTGATTGGAAAAGACAAAGAGGAGCTTCTGAGGGCCACATGGTCTAGTTCTTGACTCAAAGAGTCACTTTACTGTTTGTTATTTAGTACTTCTGTGTTTTATGCACTTTCTGTATACATGGTACATTTCACAATTAAAAAGTTAAAAATCTGAAGCAAAAATGAAAACTTGGATTCATGGGTATTTGTGTATTTCTATACTTTCCCAAAAATATATATTTTAACCAATTCTGATCATCAGCCAGATTTGGGAACAGTTCTAAGGAAATTCTTCCGATCTGCCCTTGTAAATAACCCATCATCACAAAAACATCCCCCTCTCATACTTCAACTGGATATCTAAGAAGCAATGAAGAAATTCCTCCCAGCTTCTCCGGCTCTTTTCTACAGGCTGCCCCCAGCTGGGTGACAGGCCACATGGCCCTGGGCACACGGAGACCACAGCAATCATCAGAGAGGCTACGTGCTGGTTCTCAGGGACCTATTTCCCTCGCCAGCTGCAGGCCTCTGCTTTCCTGCCCCATTTACCAAAACAGATTTGGCCGAAAGTGGACCATGGCCTGGATATTATGTTTGTCTGGTCAGCTTGGAATTCCTGAGAGGAGACACTTCAAGCTATAATGGGGAAAGATGTTAAATGCCTTAAGAAGCCCAAGTCAAAAAAGTTGAAAGTTACAGGACAAAACTGAGTTTTATAACAAATCTAGAAATTAGCCCAACCTGAGTTATAAGCTTTCTTGCTCAAAGGCATGCTTCCAAACACTCAGCAGTCTGGCCCGAGGAAGCACATAGTGGCCACCTCTCTTGAGCAACTCCTATTTCAGATCTGCTGGTAATCTCCACATAGATCTCCAATGAGTGCATCTAATTTATGTGGCCAAAATGAACCCATGCTTTCTTCCAAAACCTACTCCTCTCCTAGCATTCTCTAGCTCAATGAAAGGGAATGGTATATCACCTTCGATCCAAGCCTGAAACCTGGGTCCTTCACCTCACTCATGCCCTCCATCAAACTCATCAGCAAGTCCCACTGCCTCTAGCTCTGAAACTCTGGGATCTGTCCACTTCCTTCAGCCTGTTACCTGAGTCCTGATCACCATTACCTCTCACCGGGACACTTTCAACCCACCCTAAACAAGCAACCAGATTCCAGGAGTGCCCTCCTCTCATGGCTTCTTGACACACTATGCAAAGAGATCTTTCCAAACAGCAAATATGATTACATCTCTTCCTTGCTTAAAAGCTTTCAATGGCTCCTTATTATCTTCTGGAATATATCCAAACTTTGTAATATGGGGTATGAATCCCTTTATTTTCTAATTCTCTTGGTCTTATCTCTTATAATTCTATCCCTCACATGCTTTGATCCAACACTACTGAAACTCATACTCCTTTCAAAGTACCAAGCCCTCTTGCTGCCACAGCTCTGGGCCTGCTGTTAGCTCTTCCTATCCCTTCCGACCAAACCCTTCCTTGGCCCAGGTAATTCCTACTTATTTCTCAGGTCATGGGTTAAATGTCATCTCTTCCAGGGGCCTTCCATGCTCCCCAAAGTCCTTGGTGTTCCTTCAGCACCCTAACTTGTCACAATACCTTTCACAATTATTGCTAAGGCCTCTTTAATTGTCTGTCTTCCCTCGAAGGTAAGGATCATGTCTATACTCTTCATCTTTGTCTGTCACAGAACCTAATCCAGGGTGACACGTAGCAAGCACCCAATACCTAACTGAATGAATGAGTGAATGGCTGTGTACTCAGAACTCTGAGGCTTAAAAAAAAAGTGAAAAGTTCTTCAAGACTTTACAGATGAACACAATCTAGATCATCTACATCCTTCATGTACAGAAACACTTCCAAGGGTCAGGTGACACTGATCAGGTCTAATGCCAAATCAAGACCACTAACTCAGGACAGGGCAAATCACTAGCCAGAGGCTCCTTCCAGATGAAGGCCTATTTGCGATTCTCATGTTCAGCTCAGGTTCACTACACACACCCACTGATCCAGCTCATAGCAACACCTGTTTCTGGCCGTACTTCCTAGAACCAGAACAAAGACACCAAGAAGAAAGAACAACCAGAACATGCATGGTAATGAGTCTGAGCTGAGGCATGATGGGAGCAGAGTAAAGCTCAGAGTGAAGTAAAGACCTGGGCTCAGAGCTGGCACCTAGGCAGGACCCTGCCCCACCAGAGACACTGCTAACAAGGTTTGAGCCTGCAAAACTCCAAACTTTCCTGCCCAAACAAATTCTGCCTGCTCAGCAATTGCTCTCAGGAGTATGGGCTGGGAAGAGGTTCATACACTTCCTCCTTGATTTCACAGTAACTACAGAAGGACAGTATTATACATGCATTTAATTTAGGTGAATTCAAGCATGAGCCCATGCAAAATAAGGAGATAGAGAGAGGGTGGGAGGGATAATAGTCTCTCACAGTTTGAGCAACTCAGAACTGGGTAAGATCTAGTGTTGAGAAATTTGGATTTTTCATGCAGGGAGCTTTTACTCAACCTTTATTTCAGTGCTCAAAGAAACCTTGTTTCTTTTATGTTCCTTTTGTATTCCTTTAGTCTTCTGCTCTTCTGCATTTATGTAACTTTAAAGACTAAAATTATATTGCCGATGTATGCTCCTTCTTGTGTACTATACATTACTATATATTACAGGTTTACACAAACATATAACCACAAAAAGCATTTATACAAAATCATACAGACCTTATGGTAATTTTTAAATAAAGCTACTGTTGATTACATATGGTTTCTGCCTAAATGCTGACTTTAGAACCTGATACTGACTAAAGATGTAGCTCCACCATGGGTACCATCCTCCAAGTTTCTCCTCTGGCATCTGCACCACGCCAGGAGTGATAGGGCTTTGTCCAACATTCAGCAAAGAATGAAACGCTAGTGGCCAAGTTGACAATGACAGGCAGCCTGTGTACACTTCCCCCATCAGGATCCTCTACAGCCCCCAGGGCAAAACCAAGATGTGGGGCATCCCAGGCCTGTCAAAAGAAGGAGGTTGCCAGGTCTGCCCCTGGTTTTTTATTTTATTTTATTTTTCAAAGACAGTTTTGGAATCACATGGACTAGAAGCAAGGAAAGACAAGACCAGTTCCCTTCTGGTACCCCTTTCAAGCTGCCAGCCCAGAAGAGTGACAGGTGGGGAGCTAATCCACGCCATCCTGCTACAGAAGGAACTATCTGTTTGGGTTCAATCTGCAATTATTCAGGCCTGGTCATAATCCCACCCTGAGGCCAGGGCTCTGGGACTTCAGACCACAATGCAAGTATCCACAGGCTCTCAACATCCCAGACTTAAATGTCCTTCTGCAGCCCAGACCAGCCTGAGCATTTAAACTTCAAAGAACACATAAATAATCGTTAGAATAGTCTCATTCCTTCACAACCTCAGACAAGGAGCAAAGTCACCATTTTTCAGATGAGGAAACTGAAATCTCCTGTGAAAACAAGGCAAAATCAGTTCTCTGGACTTCCTGTCTCCCAAACAAGATTTCTGGAACTTTCTGGTTACCTTATACTCATTACCTGGGGGTTTCTTATCCTTCACAAATTTTACTCAGTTCCTTCCCCCCACCTTCTCCCTCAATGCCTAAATCTTCTACCCCAATCCTTCCCTGTTTCCTTTCCAACTCGATTTCCCTGTTTCTTCTCCAAGGCCTAAAACACCTCTCCGGATCCCGAAGGACCGGGCTTCCAAAGTGGCACTTAGGTGGAGCATCTCTTCTTCAAACAATGTCCTTTCCGGTGATGCAGGGGCCCTCCTCACGGGGCTCTCATCCCCCCCATCCTTTGCTTACCCACCCTGCTCAGGCCCTTTGTGACCCGCTTCCTCAACCTTCTCGTTCTCCCTCCTCATCACCAAGGGTCGCATCCTGCATACAGCCTGCCCCAAAGTTTCCGACTCGGTTCCTCCAACTCTCCCGAGTGCAGCTCCCGCCCTCGCCAAAGCTCAGGCCCGAGCCTGATTCTTTCCAAGCGTCCCCGCAGCCCTCCACCGCGGCCCCGGCGCGGGCTCCCGCGCGCTTACCCGACCAGAGCACGAGCTTGCCGTGCGCTTCCTCCTGGGAGTCCGAGTCCCCGGCCAGCAGCGTGGAGGTGGCCCCGTAGGGCAGCGCCGAGCCCAGGCACACGTTGTAGCGCAGCGGCTCGCAGGGGGCGGCCCGGCCGCAGTGGCTCAGCAGCGGCGGCGGAGGGCCGGTCCCCGCCGCGCTCCTTCTGGCGCTCCCTCCTGCGCTTCGCGGCCCAGGCCCGGTCACGTTCCCGCTCAAGGCCGACCCCCGGCCCGGGCCCCCCAGCACCAGCAGCAGCCCCAGGAGCAGGAGCGCCAGCTCCCATGCAAGGCGGGAAGCGGCCATGGCCAAAGCCGCCAGCTCAGGAGAAGCCCGGCGCCCCTGGCCGCTCCCGGAGCCCCCAGGCCACACGCGCAACCCTTGGGGCCGCGGAGGCGGCTCAGGCGACCTGTGCGCCCCGCGAGTCGGGTGCCGGGTTCCCCCGGACGCTCCGCGCGCCGCGGGCCCTCTGCGCCCAACTTCGCAAACTTTGGAACCCGGAGCCCATGCTGGGCGGCGGAGGCCCCGGCCGGGATGCACAACTCGTTGCCCCTTTCCCTGGCGATCCAAGTGGTCTTCAGCCCCGGGAGCCCCCTGGGCCCCCAATCTCCAGCCCCATTCCCTCTCCCACCATCAGACCACCTCCCAGGCCCGCGATGGAAGCCAGGCGCGGGCCGGGGGTGTGGGACTAGGTCCCCCGCTCCGCCCCGGCGACAAGCCGCGGCCCAGCCACCACCTTCACGCGAGCTCGCCGCAGCCCCCCGACTTCTCCCCACCGACTCCCCGACTCCTTTGTTGCTCTAGCTCGCTGGGCTTTCTGGAATGCACGGGCCTCGCCGAGCCAAGCGCGGCCCCACCTCCGCCACGGCTGGGGGAGGGACTGGCCGAGGGAGGGAAGAGG
This sequence comes from Manis javanica, assembly GCF_040802235.1. Classification (NCBI taxonomy): domain Eukaryota; kingdom Metazoa; phylum Chordata; class Mammalia; order Pholidota; family Manidae; genus Manis; species Manis javanica. The sequence goes on from NC_133161.1 coordinate 22,210,764, forward strand.
AGGGGAGGGGATGCCAGAAATGAGGAGCGCGGGCCTCAGCCTCCCTGGGCACCGAAGGGCACGGGCCAGGGGGCTCTGGTGACCCCGCCCGCCATCCTGGGGCAGGAGATGGGTGGAAATCGTGGCCCGGTGCTACGACAAGGCTTAGTGGGTACTTAGGACAGAAGACTGTTCGATTTGGTTGTAGCAGGGAGTGGACGGTCTGGTTTATAGTGGGGTCCCTGCAGTCAGCAAAAGCTCCTGCTACATCCCACCAGGCTCCCTAACCCGCCAGTCTTTTCTGCTTTTGGTTAGATCTTTCAACTTGTCCTGGGCCCCGTGGAGAAGAACCAGAGTTTGGGATTCCCGCTTGTCCAAATCCTTCCAGCTCCGGACATGTATGAGAGATGAACTTAAGAGTCACTCATAACAGCTGTTCCGGCTGTTGTTACCTGTGGGAGCAGGTGTCTGGCCACCAAATGTGCCAACATCAAGCCTTTATTGCCACAAACGTGATGTCTGAACTGTGGTTTCCAGCTACTGGCCCTGGCCTATCTTTGGTTATGTCCAAAGGGAGCCGGTCCATTTTTTTATGGCCCTTGCTGCTCATATGCTGGCCCAAGAAATATCTGCTGCTCTCCATCCTTTCCCAAAACTCTGCTCTTTGCCTTTCCTCACATCTTGGCTTGTCATGCCTTCTGTCACTGCGCTTGATTTCTCCTACAACCAGGGTCCAGCCAGGAGAGTGGACTTGTTTGAGCAACTTTCCAGTGTTGCTGACCTCTGGCAGCATGCTAGGGTGGTTTCCTTTCATACCCCTACCCTCACCCCTTCAGCATAGTAGAAGTGGATGAGTTCTACTGGGTTTGGCCATTTAAGAGCAAATTAACAATTGCACTTAAGCTACCATCCTCAATGAATACCTAAGCCCCAGAGAGACAGAGAGAGAATTTAGTTCATTTTAACAAGTCTTTCTGAAATCCTAGGATGTACATAGCACCATGATAAGCATGAGATCCTCGCAGAATATGAGACTTGCATTTTACTATGGGGACAATGTTTGTCCTCAAGAAACAGTAATATATGACAACAAAGTAGCAAAGTTTCCCCCTCAAGGGCCAGGACCTTATCCTATTCTCTGTAGCCACAAAGCGTCTAGTGTAGTCAGACATGCATATTAATCACTCAGTAAGTAACCTGCCAAAATGAGGTGTACAGTGAATGTACTACAGGAACTTATACCAGGGAGAGATTGATGTGGGTAGACATGGAAGAAGTGGGATTTGAATCCAGCCCTGAAGCCTGAGTAGGAGGAGTTAGAAAAGTGGAGAAGTATTGAGCTGGCCTTACAATTGTAGGAAACTATGATTATAGCTCAGAGCATGACTGGCCTGGCAATCAGGACAGCACATAGCAGGGAAACTGATTGGTAAGAAGTCTTGAATGACATACAGAGGAATTAAGGTTTGATTCTATTGGTGATAAGGAAGTAATGCACATTTTTTTATCAGGGGAGTGAAATGTTTAAGAACATTCATAAATCTGGCAACATAAGGATGGTATGAAGGGGAAGAGGCGGGAGGCAAGGGACCATTTTGAGGGGAAGTCACTGGTGATTTATGGGAGAAGTGGGAATAGACCATGTCATCAGGGCATAATTTTCCCACTGCAAAGATAATTTAAAACATTATGACCTATTTCAGTTATTTTTTTCTGTGATATAAATGAAATGCTGTTACAACATGTCCAATGTCTGAGTCACAGAGAAAGTTGCCTGATGTTTTTCCTTGTGAACTTTCTCCACTGGTTTTCTATCTGGTTGTTATTGTGGCAGCTTTGAAGCCATATGGGGTTTTCTCAGTATTCCATATATTAGAGAAGAACCTACATATGTGCTCATAACGTGCTCAAGGCAGCCCCCTACCTCTCTGCCTGAAAATGTTAGTAATTCATTAAGTATGAAGATTCTGCCATACCTTGTCTGGGATTTTTGGGAGGTATGAGGAAGAGTCATATCACTGTAATATAGTACCTTTACACTGGACATAGAAGAGGGTAAATTGAGAGGATCCCAAGGTATTGTAATCTGGACAGAATGTTCTTCCCTAAAGCAGGATGGAGAAGATATTCTAATTTCTCATATCCATGTTTATGTTTGTGTGTGTGTACATACACTTCTATCCACCAGGCTTTGGCATTCCCTTACGGGTAGCTTGCTGGCCTAGGCAGAGGGCAGCAGGAAGGCAGACTGAGCAAATTCTCATATGCTGTCCACAGCTACTGAGCCAGGTTCCCATCAGTGGCAGCTGCAACAAGGGCATGGCTTCACATTTAAGTAACTGTGCTGTTCCCCAGAAAGAGAAGCAAGTGGAGATCCAGGAATTCTGTCTGACGGGAGGAAGAAAAGTGTTCAGGGGGCACTGGGGAAGAGAGGATTTCTGGTGGTTCCTGGATGGCATTCAGGCTTCTGGAGAAAGCTCATCTGTGCCCTCCCATAGGCATACCAAGACTGTCAGTGTCTGTTAGAGAATTCTCAGTGACTTGACACACTCCTGGTCTCCAGCCTGATGGCAGGCTGTGCGGTGCTCCTCTCCTGGGCCTGAGCCACCTCCTTACCTAGTTCCTCAAGAGTCTAACCCCATCTACATGTCATAACACAGTCCTTTTGTCAGGGCCATGAGAAGCTACCCTGTGTTGACAATGCATTACAGTACCTGATTTACTACAAGCAACTTCTTGATTTCTAAATTACATTCTCATCAAATAGTTTAGCATTTTGAGGTCACACATTCAATGTTAATTGGGGTCCTCCATTCAAAAAAGAATGGACATGAAAGCATCTGTGGGATATCCCTGGGTATCCTTGAGACTTTAACTGTCCTTCTGGTTCAGTGTCACAATGGCCAAAATTTGGAGCATAATTGTTGCAGTGTTCCAGTTTTTTTTTTCCCCCAGTGTTTCGTACGTTGTAACTAAAAGTATCAAGTTAGAGAGCAATGGCAAAATGAGAAAGGGGCTAGATAGCTACCTCATCAGAGAGGTTGAGTTAGAGAATTGAGTTTGGCCTTATAGCCAAGAACCTTTGAGCAACTTACTCTAAGTCCCTATTTCTTCCTTCACAAAAGTGAGATATTATCAGTTGTGTTTCTATACACCAGCAGTGAACAATCTGAAAAGGAAATTAAGATAGTGATTCCATTTGTAAAGCATCTAAAAAAACTGAATATTTAGGAATAAATCTAACCAAGGAAGTAAAAGACTTATACACTGAAAACTACAAAACATTACTTGAAGAAATTAAAGAAGACCTAAATAAACAGAAAGATATTCTGTGTCCATGAAAGAAGGCTTAACATTGTTAAGATGTCAGTACTACCCAAAGTGACCTATAGATTCAACACAATCCCTATCAAAATTCCAACAGCCTTTTTCATAGAAATGGAAAGGCCAATCCTCAAATATGTATAGAATCACAAGGGGACTTGAATGGCTAAAGCAATCTTGAAAAAGATTAATAAATTGGAGGACTTATACTTCCCAAAATGGTGCAACTGCTGGGAAAAGTTTGGTGGTTTTTCAAAAGGCTCAATGTAAAACTGTCATATGACCCTGCAATTCGTTTCCTAGGTCCAAAGAACTGACAAAAGGAAGTCAAACAGATACTTGTACACCTATGTTCATAGCAGCACTATTCACAATAGCCAAAAGGTAGAAACAACCCAGGTGTCCAACAACACACGGACAGATAAACATAATGTGGTAAATACAGTCAATGGGATATTATTAAGGCTTAAAAAATGGAGGAATATTTGATATAGGTTACAACATGGACCTTGAAAACATTATGCTTAGTGAAATAAACCAGACACAAAAGGACAAATATTGAATGATTCCACTTATATGAGTTCCCTAGAATAGGCAAATTCATAGACAGAAAACAGAATAGACTTTACTAGGGGATAGGGGGAGGGAGGAAAGGGGAGTTATTGTTTAATGGGTACTCAAATGAGTTTTTGTTGGGGATCATGAAAAGTTTTGGCCCTAGATAGTGTTGTGGTTACACAACATTGTAAATTTATTTAATTTTCCTGAATTGTAAACTTACAAATGGTTAAAATGATAACTATTAGGTTATGTATTCTTCACTGTAATTTTTTTAAAAGATCAAAGAAAAAAGAAGCATATTACTACTTAGCTATAAGAAGTCTAATGAGGATTAGTATGAAGCAACATGAGAAATCTTTGTCCTTTAGTGCTTAATAACTGTCAATGTCAATTCCCACCTTTCATCTCCAACATCCTTCCTAAGTGCCATTTCAGTAGTTCTGGAAGTCCAACTAGTAGCCAACATTGTAGAAACGTGGCTGGTTTGGGAAAGGGTAATCTTGACCCCATTTCAGTCTGTGACTATACACTGTGATACCAGATTTTAGGTTTTTTTTAGGGTAGTGACAGTTATAGTTGTATACTAAAGAACATAGTTTTCCTCTTCTCAGTAAATGGCACCATTGTTTATGCAGCTGCACTGGTCAAGAACCTTGGAGTCACCCTTGACTCTTCTCTTTCTCTAAAATCCCACACCCAATCCATCAGCAAATCCTGCCTAGACTCCTGCTATTCCTCATCACCTCCACAGCAGCCAACTTGGTCTGAGCTACCATCAACCACCACCTGGGCCACTCCGAGAGCTTCCTAACAGAGCTCTCTGTTTCCACTTACCCTCCTACAGCCTATTCTCCAGCCAGGTGTCAGGGTGATCCTTCTAAGATATGTCTAATCATATCATTCCTGTGCTCAAAACTCTCCAAGGCATCTCATCACATTTAGAGTAAAATTCCAAGTTCTCATCCTGATTTCACCAAGGCCCTGTTGACCCCTGGCAACCTCCTGGATCCCATTCACTGCCATTCTTTTTCTACCTCACATCATCTCAGACATGCTGTTCTTCTTGCTGATCCTTAAACACACCAAGCAAGCTCCTGCCACAAGATCTTGGCAATCATGTTCTCACTTCACGCAGTTCTCTGTTTCAAATCTCCCTCTTCAAGAAGGCATGCCTAGCATATTGATCCAAAGAAAAGAAACACAGGAGTATAAGTCTAACAAAAATGTGTACAGGATCTATGTGACAAAATTATAAAATGCTGATGAAAGAAATAAAAGGCAACCTAAATCTTTGGAAAGATACACTGTGTTTGTGGATTTGAAGATTCAATGTAGTAAAGATGTCATTTACCCCAAAACTGATTCCCTAAACCTCTAGGTTTAACACAATTCCGATTTTAAAAATCCCAGCAAGTTTCTCTGTAGACACAGATAAACTTATTCTAAAACTTATATTGAACATGAAAGGCCCTAGATTAGCCAAAACAATTTATGGAAAAGAAGAATAAATGGGAGGAATCACTTCTTGATGTAGGGCTTACCACATAGCTGCAGACAGGGTGATGCTGTCAGGAAGACAGACACACTGATCAATGGAACAGGTAGAGATCTCAGAAATAAGGCCACAATATGCCCAATTAATTTTTGATAAAGTAGCAGAAGAAATTCAATGGAGTTGGGATAACTTTTTCAATAAATGGTGCTAGACATCCATAAGTCAAAAAATGAAACTCAACCAAGACTTCACAACTTACAAAAAAATTAACCCAAAAGGCATCATGGACTTTAAATGTAAATGGAAAAAACTATAAAACTTCTAGAAAAGAACATAGGAGAAATTTTCAGGACCTATGACTAGGCAGTGTTTTTATACTTGACTCCAAAAGAATGACCACAGAGGAAAAATGGATAGATTGGACCTCATTTCAGAATTAAAAACTTTGTAGAAGACACTATTAAAAGAATGAGAAGACAAATTACAGACTAAGAGAAAATATTGCAAATCATCTATCTGACAAAGGTCTACTATCTGTAATATATGAAAAACCTCTCAAAACTCAACATTAAAAAACAAACAATCCAATTAGAAAATGGGCAAAAGACATGCACAGACACCTCATCAAAGAGAATATAATGGCCAATAAATTCATGAAAAGATAATTCAACATCATTAGTCTTTAGAGAAATGCAAATTAAACCACAATGAAATATCATGACAGAATTATCAAATTACTGAAATGAAAAACAGTGATTAACACCAAATGTTGGCAAGATTGTGGAGAAAGCAGATCACTCATGCATTGCAAGGGAACATAAAATGATACAGGCCCTCTGGAAAATGGTTTGTCAGTTTCCGAAAAAAACATATATATATATATATATATATATATATATATATATATATATATATATATATATATATATATATATATACTTACCATACAACCCAGCAATCACACTCCTGGGCAGTTGGCCAAGAGAAATGAAGATTTATTTTCATGCAGGAACTTGTACATGGATGTTCAGAGAAGTTTTATTTGTAAGAGCTCAAAACTGGAAACCAACCAATATCTTTTAATGGGTGAATGGTTAAGCAAACTGTGGTACATCACGCCATGGATTACTCCTCAGAAATAAAAAGGAATGAACTATTGATACACAGAACTTGGATGATCTCAAGAGAATTATGTTGAGTGAAAAAAGCCAATCTCAGTGCATAATTCCATTTATGTAACAGTCATGAAATAACATAATTATAGAGATGGAGAATGGATTAGTGGTTCCCAGGGGTTAGTGATGGTGGGGAGGGATGGGTGTGGCTATGAAGAGGAACACCAACCTGTTTTGATGATGACAAAGTCGAGTGTTTTTTTGTAATATCTTTATTGAGTATAATTCATATATACAGTTCAGTATGTTGATTATAGTGATTACACAAATGATAAAATTACATAAACCTATGCACAATATCCCAATGAGTGCATGTTATAATGGGTGAAATCTGAATAAGCTATATGGATTGTACAGTGACGCTTCCTTGGTTTTGATATCATACTATACCTGCACAAAATGTTAAAACTGGGGTATTTAGGGATACACTGGGATTCCCTGTGCACTTCTTTACAACCTCTTGAGAGTCTATAAATATTTCAAAATACAAAATTTTTTAATTTAAGGCATTTTAAATCTGCCTCACCCAAAATACCCCTTCCATCATTCTTTACCCTCCTAGCCTGCTTTTTCTTCATTGTCCATATCCCTACCTCACATTTTGATATATGTAATATGTAAGATACAAAGTTTTGTATAAATCTGCTCCTTTAGTAGACTTAGGAAGGCAGGAACTTGTGTTCTCCACTGTGTGCCCAGTGCTACAATGGCACCTACCACAATGTGTTTGTTGAATGAGTGCCTGAGTTTACCTGCCTTCCTAGATGTCCATTTCATTTATTGTATCTATGCATAAATTGGCCCTTACAACCTCCTGCCAGGCACAATACCTTTATCAAGGTATCCACCCCAGACTTTCTGTTCAGAAGAATTTCAATTGCCTTTCTTCTATAATAACATTTTAATACATGCAATTCTGTAGCAGGGAATAGGCATTTTATTCTATTCTATTCATTCTTTCCTGGCTCCAATCAGGCCTTTTGGGAATATGTCCTCATTTAGTATCTTTCTGGGATAGTTAAATCTTCAGCTATGAGAACAAAGCAGCTGAACAAAAGTCCTTGAATCTGACAGAGTTGACCCTGTATTCCCCAAAAAAGAGCTTCAGGAAGTAAAGGCTTCAAACTGAATTGCTCAAATAAAATGAAGCAATTTTATAAGAAAAACAAATAGTACAAAGAAAGATCATTAAACTCTCAGCCATCTATCTTACTAAAAATGGTTGTGATACATCTTATTGTATATTTGTGGTAGGCAAAATAATAGGCCCTACAGATGTCCACATCCTAATCCCCAGAACCTGTGAATGTAATAGTTCACATTTGCAGACTGATGTAATTAAGGTTAAGGACCTTGAGCTGGGGAACTCAGCCTGGATTATATAGGTGGGTCCAATCTAATCACAGGGGTCCTTAAAAGGAGTGAAATTTTCCTGACTGCAGAGAACCAGAGAGATGGTTTGGTGAGAAGGACTTGACTTGCTCTGATGGCTTTGATGATGGAAGAAGAGAGCTTCATGAAGTTGGACAAGGCAAGGAGAGAGACCCTCCCCTGCCACCTCCAGAAAGGAATACAGCCCTGCCAACACCTTGATTTTAGCTCAGTGAGACCCATATCAGATTTCTAACTTACAGAACTGCATAATTATAAGTTTGTGTGGTTTTAAGCATTGTTTGTAGTAAATTGTTACAGCAGCAATAGAAAAGTAATGCAGTGTTTTATTCTGATTATGGCTTTTTTATTAGCTTGGCTTGTAAGCAACAGAAACCAAGTTGAGCTTTCCTAAGCAAACAAGGCAAGCTTTTCTGGAAGCATAAATTGTCTTAGGGAGCCCAAGGCAGGACAGCCATAGAGCTGCAGAAAGGTGTGGTAGTATCATAGAGAAATCGGCCACAAGGAGTACCCTTCTTCTGCCCCTTTGTCTCTGTCTCCCCATCCCCAATCTGTTTCATTCTCCTCTTTGTGTAAGTAGACTTTCTCTTACTTGCTCCATGAGGTGTAGGAAGACCGAGCCTCAGCAGCCCTTTGCCTTCTTCACCAGACCAGTCAGTGATTAGAATCTCATTCTCAGTTCCAAAGTCCCAGGGAAGGACTTTGGCACAGTTTGGGCTAGATGCCTGTTATGGCCTGAATTGTGCCCATAAGCCCCCAAAAAATGTTGAAGCCCTAACCTCCCAGGACCTCAGAATGTGACCTCATTTGGCAATGGGGTCATTGCAGATATAGTTAGTTAAGATGAGGTCATACTGGAGTAGGGTGGACCCTTGTTCCAATATGACTGGTGTCTTTATAAGAAAAGACATAGACACAGAGGGAAGATGTGACTATGAAGGCAGAAGCTGTGTAGTTAAACTGCTGTGAACCAAGGAATGCCTGGGGCTATCAGAAGCTGGAAGAGTCAAGGAAGAATCCTCTCTAGAGGCGCTAGGAGGAGTGTGGCTGTACCAACACTTTGATTTTGGACTTTGGGTCTGCAGAAGTGTGAGACAGTAAGTTTCTGTTGTTTGAAGCCACCCAGTTTGTGGTACTTTGTTACAGCAGCCGTGGGGCACTTAATACAGTGCCCAAGTCTGATCCAGTCAGCTATGCTTAGGAGACCATGTCTTATAGTACAAACATGGCTCCTCAAGGCTTAACTTTTGAGGAGTAGGGGGTCAGTTTCCAAAGAAGGAAGAATCATTGTGAGGTGGGCAGATGCACTGAAAAACTTACCACTCTAGCTCATTATAATAGCTAGGACAAATATGATACTCTGATTTTCATTTTGTTGTTGTTTGCTTTAAAATCTTTATTTTACCCTCTGGAGTGCATCACAATATATGATGTGAGATACGAATCTAAGTTATTTCTTTTCCATACTGTAATCCATTTGTCCTAACAACTTTTATTAATGATTCCCCTTCTTCTCATCACTGTATTGCTTCATATTAGTCAGTGAGTACTGATGTTTGAAAATATTTCTGGAATCTCTATGCTATTTCACTCGTTTGATTGATTTACCAGGTTCCTGGAACGGTAACAAGAATACTCTAGAGGCTGAGTTTTTCAACCTAAGTTCTGGAGTGTGGTTACCCCTCACTTTATTCCCTCCTCTAAGTGTTTTATGTATAGCAATTTGGAATATCTAATTCTCTTTTTGGGGGGTTGAGGGGCAAGGAGGAGATTTATAAAATGTACCTGACCTTTTTAGAATAATAGACCAGGAGAGCCCTTTTAGTGGAAGAAGCTGTGCCCCTTTTGTATCCCCTTTTTGAAACTGGTCCTTGACTCTGTTAACATATCTGGTCTTCAGGTTGAGGGTAAGTCAGAAAATAGCAGAGGACCCACATGGTAAACTTTGTAATAAATATGTGCTTGCCATGCCACATGGTAAGCACTCAATAAATGGTAGGTAATTATTAGAATGAAATCCAGACAACACCTACCTTAAAATCTTGCCACTAACAATAGCTATTCGTACATTTCCCCCACCTTAAGTCATGCATGAATGGGGAAGGGGATGTGGTAGGCTGAAAAATGGCCACCCAAAATGTCTGTGTCCTAATCCTTGGAACCTGAATGTATATTACCTTACATAGTTAAAAGGACTTTATAGATGTAGTTAAATTAAGAATCATAAAATGGGAAGAATTAATCTGGATAATCTGGGTGGGCCCAGTATAATCACAAGGGTCCTAGAGGAGGAATATGGGAGAGTCAGAGTTACAGAAAAAGAACGTGTGACCATACAAGCAGAAATTGGGTTGAAGTGCTTGTAAAATGGAAAGGGGGCCAGGCACCAAGAAATTCAAATGGCCTCTAGAAGTTGGAAAATGGTTCCTTTAGAGCCTGCATTTTGATCTTTGGACTTCCAGAACTGTAAGAAAACACATCTCTGTTGTTTTAACCCACTAAATTTGTTACAGCAGCAATAGAAATAGAATGCAGAGGGAAACAGAATTTCATTGAGTACTCTGCAAAATTTGTGCTCTCAGACTCAAGTCCTTGTTTAAATTACAGGGTTTGAGGCCCACAGAACCTAGTGATACCTTTCTTACCATATCACCCTGGCCAGATTTTCATCATTCTTAAGGCCTTTTCTCTCCACTTCTGCCCACCCAGCCTGATTTCTGCTGCCTTAAGAATATTCTATTCACCCACTTTTGATGTCTAGATTTCATAGCTGTTCTAAGATACTGGTGTTAACCTCAGTGCTTGAGACTAAGGTTAGTAGAAAAGATTCAGGGGACAAATTAAATTGAAACATGAAATAAAAGTGAGAAACCTTTTTCAAAATTGGGGCACTTTCTCTCCTAGCATCAGGCCAAAGAGAAAGAAACCTAGAGAGAAACTGAGAACCAGAAAGACACTGAGAAACCTGCATTATAAGCTTCTGAACATTTGCCCTGGGCAAGACCTGGGGCTTGAGCAGAAATTTCGGACCCTTTTATCCAATCCCATAGGCTAGATACGGAGAGACACTAGAGGCTTGGAAGTGTAGTTTGGAGTTTAACAAATCTGGATATGAATCCTGCTTCTGCGGCCCACTATGCCTTCTCCAGGGGGCCCCAAACAGGCCCCTGCCAGGTGAGCTCCTCAGTGACGGTGAACTGGAAAGGTGCAACACCCCAACTCCGAACCCAAAATACAGACTTCTGCGTCCGCGACACCAAAAGAAAAAGTATAAAACTGCACGTCTCTGGCACCAAGAAAGCGCGCTTTTCTTTTTCTCTTCTCTCCCAGAATAAAAAGTCCTTACTTCAACTTTTTTTATTTGTGATGATTTTATTTTTCTCTTTCCGTTCAATTACTAGCTGGAGCTAAACATTGGCTGGGTTCCCCAGGCGGCTGCTGGAAAGGCGCCCTCCCGGGAGCAGAAGGCTCGCTTTGGAGAAACTGGGGGCAGGGAGAGAACTCGCGACTGTCTCCCCAACGCGGGAGGGATTCTCTCGAGTCTTTCCCAACTCAGGCCAAGCCCCTAGTCTGAGCCCCCGGGCAGCAGGGAACGAGGAGATTTCGGGGGACCCTCACGGGGTAGCGGGGTCACACAGCCCAGCACTAGCTCCTTCGCAACTCAGCCCCCAGCTCTTGCCCGGCCGGGTGCTGAGGCTCAGGCTCGGGCCTCGGCGTGGGCAGGGACCACCCACGGCGCCGCGGGGCCCCGCCCCCGGCCGCGCCCGCCCGGCCGCCCTGCTCGCGGGCCTCCCAGCCTGCCGCCTTCGCACGCTCGTCTGAGCGCGAGGAAGTACCGCTGCACGCGGCACGTCTCTTCCGAGTGAGAAAAACCCAAGAGCGGCGGCGGTACCCAGCTCCTTCTGATAAAGATGGAGGAGGCAGGCAGATGGCCCAGATTGGGAGTGAAGACCATGGCCTTCCTCCTCCTCGTTCTCCTCCCCCGCAGCGCAGAGGACTAGACTATTGATTGGCAGTTGTAGCCTTACCCATTCCCATCCTGAAAATTTTTAATTAATTTAGTTTGGAAAAAAATTAAAATCAGGTTTTGGGATAAAATCACACCACTCCCAGATCAGAATTGGGTATCTTTCACCTAATTTAGACCAGAGAGGGTGGAGTTGTGAAAGGGGTGCAGTACATCTGCCTGGGGATATAGGGCAAGTGGTGGGGCCAAGAAGGTATTGTAGTGGTGGGGGGAGTCCAGTCCCCTCCCACCAGCTGGGCCATTCCACCCTTCCCCTTCCAGTTGCCAGAATGGAAAATTCATGGAGTCCTGCTTAGCCCAGGTCAACAAACTTTTATTGCCTTTTCTGGCTGCCCCTGCCCCAACACAATCCCTGCTTCTTACACTAGGAATACTGAGCTTGGTGCTTGGGAACAAGGGTGTTCCCTCTCCTCTCCACACTGCCAAGGTTAAAGAAACTACACTTACTGGAGAGGGAGGGCCAGACAGGAGGAATTCAAGGGCACATATGGCTCAATCCCACGTCTGCTGGAGGTAGAATAGAGACCATGGTTCCAAATATTTTTCAAAGTGGGGGTAGGAGAGGGATGAATTTGGCTGCTGTTGCACCCCCTTGCCCTTGCTGCCATGTTTCCATGGCAATGAGGGTGGGGCAGGATGTAGCTCACTATGACTACCTGGGAGGATGGTAGGGCTGGCATTTAGTAAACATACTGCCTTCCAGTCCTACTCAACACATACAAACTGTCCCCAGCCGACCCCCAAGCTCACTGCCTGCTCTGCTCCTTTCCCTTCTGGAGCTGGTACGTTGCCAACTGGACTCCAGGCAGATCCTGCTGGCAATAGCCAGAATCTGATTATATCTGTCCATCAAGCTCAGCAGCAGCCCTAGTAGAGCTGTCAGTTTTAGTGCCTCAGTGAGAAGTAGCAGCTAGCAACTGCCATTTCCCAAACATCTCTGCCCAGACAAAACTTTCAAAAACATAAACCCAAATCCATAAAAACAATACAAAATAATTTTCTAACAACGCTGAGGGCTAGGATGGGGAGAGGAAACACATCCTTCTGAGACTTGAGCCACCTATGCACCCTGCCTGCTGCCCATCTGGAGTTTGCTTCTTCCCACTGGGCTGTCGCTGGGGGACTGGAATCCAAATCTCCATTTGGTGCCGAGAGCTGTATCCACTGCTGTTGGTCAATGAGGCTTGCCTGTCGCCATAGTGAGGAAGTGCAGATGGAATTCTCAGTACCATGGGTCAGCACGGTGCTGCTGGTTGTAGAGCTGTAGCTTGATCTGATCTTTGATCTGATTCACAAGGATCTGGGACAGCAGGATTCCCACCAGCTGGGAGAGGCGAGAAGATTGGGCCCTAAGCAATGAGTGATGCCCTTATTTTCCCTGACTCAGTCTTCCCAGCATGGTCAGCACCATCCCATTCCCTGCTCCTCAGCAATGTCAGTGCCTGACACCCTAGTGGACCCCCAGGTGCCCTCCCCAAAACAAAGGAGTCTTTGCAGAATTGTGGGGCCCACAGTCTTACAGGTTAAGTTACCTGGGGGATGGCCAGGCCCAGAGCTACACCACCAAGTAAGAAGAGGTTGCTGTGTATCCAGTTGACCAACTTGTCAATACAGCCATTAGTGTAGATGATTTTACTAGCTTCCAAGTAGTCAAGGGCCTGCATACCTTGGCCACACATGGTGTTGATCACTACCTGGGGAGAGAGATGAAAAGCCAAATGGGACTCCTAATAACCTTTTCTTTTGGACCTTAGCTGATGGGCTTTCCACCCTTTCCAAATTCCTAAATTGTCAGAGAAATATGTGGAGGATACTAGGTTGGAAGTTGCTAAATGCAGGCAGGCTTCCCTTTCTCTGATGTATCTGAGTCCAGTTCTCCTTACTTTATAGACCTGTCTGTCCCTTCTGAACCCCCATGTGGGCTAGAAGACTGAAAGGTTAACAGAGCCATCAGATTGCGGTGAAGAAAAAAAACATCTGACAGCTGTCCTAGAAAACTGATTGTTTAAGCAGGGGAATGGGGATTCCCAGTAGTGACCGCCCTAATCAGAAAGCAGTTCAGATCACTGGCCAAGAGGAAATGAGGTGGGAATGTGCTCACCTGGTTGGGAGTAGGCAAGCAACAGGAGTAAGGCACAGAGCAGCGCTCACGGCTGGGGTTGTCTTCCGAACAGTTGAAGTACATGTTCAGGGACCAATCCTTGTAAGAAATCCCTCCACAGCAGCTGAACTGCAACAAAAACCACCACAAAAGTTAAGAATCACCCACTTCTCACACTTAGGTGACCAGGGGAATTCTCAGAGCAACCAAAAGTCTATGGCAAGCTTCCACTTGTAAGTTAAACACAACCTTGAAATTTGAGCTCCAGTTTCTCAGTGGCTTTCACCTGAAGTTTTCTCTTTTTAATTTTTATTACTGTATGTATTTTGTTATAACTTATTGTAGTTGTATATATATTTTGTTTTACACATTCAACTTTGAGCTCCTTGAGGGCAATTTCTGGTTTTTGTCCTGCATAGCATAGAACCTGGCAAAAAAGCATGTGAAAAAATACTGGTTGAAATAATTAAACAATCACTGTTGAAAACATTTGTCTTAATATAGAGAAAACACAAGAGGAGAGTCTTCAATATTGTGGATCCATAATTCATGAAAGCAAGTACGATCCAAGTCAAGTGCCTGCTGCACCAAGGGAAGAGGAACTCAGCACTAGTCTCAAAAGCACTTTTATTTAAAATTTGACTTTTGATTCATAGCAGTATTACTCACAATGGCCAAAAGGTGGCAGTCACTCACATGTGCATCGAAAGATAAATGGATTAACAAAATGTGATAAAGACACACAATGGAATATTATTCAGCCTTAAAAAGGAAATCCATTTCAATACATCCTACAACACAGATGATCCTTGAAGACATGCTAAGTGAAATAATTCAGTCACAAAAGCACAAATACTGCATGATTCCACTTATATGAGGTACCTAGAGTACTCAAATTCAAATTCATAGGGACAGAAAGTAGAATGGTGGTTGCCAGGAGCTGGGGAGTGAGAAATGGGAAGTTAGTGTTTAATGCAGACAGAGTTTTAAATGGGGAAGGTGAAAAGTTCTGGAAGTAGATGGCGATGATGGTTATACAACAGTGTGAATGTACTTAGTGCCAGAGATCTCTATACTTTAAATATGGTTAGAAAGGTAAATTTTATGCTATGTATATTTTACTACCATTAAAAAAATTTAAGTTCTGAACAGGTGATATTAAAAAAATCTTGTCTGCTGAGTTCCTCATCCCTCTATAAGTAACCACTTATAGCAGTTTCTTACATATCCTTCCAGATTCCTTTTGCAAATATGTATATTTCTTCCTCCCCTTTTTACACAAGTGGTAGATTACTACACAGACTGTTCTGTGCCCTTAAAGGTACTTTTAAAGCACGCTGCTATGTATGGTCTTTTGGCAAACCTGTTCCCAGAATCCATTACCTGGCAGGTGCTAAAGAAGCCTGCAGGCCTGGAGGGTGAGGTATCTCTTGGGATGGCATTAATCTTTGCTCACAGCCTCCCAGACCACAGGTTGGCTCCCACCCCCACTCTTAACCCATACCTTCTTCTGGCCAAAATCAATGAGATTCTGCAGGTCCAAGTCATCTCGGTAGTGCACAATGGCATTATTGATGATTTCACTCACTTTCCCTCTTGCCTGCCAGAGATATGAGTAGGAAATCAAAATACAGGACTAGCCCCCAACCTGTTCCTCCCTGAAGAAATAACAGTAGACAATGGTCAGCCTTCTTTATTTAAGTCAGCCTTGAAATCAGAACCAAGACCTGGAAGATGGCTAGTACCAGACCCCATCTATCCCTCTGCCGTCTGGTGCCAGTAGGCAAGAGAAATGCTGGATCTGCTGTTGCCACTTCTCAGAGCCACATTTCAAGATAGTCCAATATTTACCCACCTCTGAATACCATTACCACAAAAACTTGATGCAAAGACTAACTTTTGGTTGTTTTTAGTGGAAAAGGGTATACTGAGCGGAGGCACTGACCTCTAGTGGATATAACAGAATTGCATCTTCTTAGACTCAAAACAGATCTGTATTTTAGGATTTGACTAAGCTGAAGGACTATGACATTCTGAAAGAATTCAGTGCCTCTCAGTTTCCTGGTTTCTATCATGCTCTCTTCCTTCTGCTCTGTTATTCTTCTCAAAGTTTCCTGTCCAGAGTCCTATACCTGTCCCCAGCAGTCATCTGCCTTTTGGGAAAATAATTTTGGTTCATAATTTAAAAAACTATAACTCAGATGGCAACTATACTGATCCTGGTGAGCATTTTGTAACATATATAATTGTTGAATCACTATATTGTACATCTGAAACCAATATTGTATATCAACTATACTTCCATGTAAAAAAAATTAGCAGATAAAAAACAAAACTACAGAACACAGGACTGTCACCAAATGGCAGAACACTTCCAGATATGGTAAGCACCATTTAAAATCTTGTTTACTTTCCCCCTTCCTTCCTTCTGTTTATCCCAATAAACAATTTTTAAAATAAATAAAAGGCCTTCCTATTGTTAGTGGTCCATTTGGTAACTGAGCTTTACCCAATCATTGCTATTGAAGTTTGCTGGTTATTTTAACTTTGTGTTCACAGAATTTACTTCCCTGTTGGCCCCTCAGACTGTTAGAAGAAAACACCTTTACACTCTTAAAATTCTGTTCAAATATGGTGACTTTAAAGGCCTTTCATTTATCCCTAAGGAGAACCTTTCAAAGGCTGATGATTCTCAGAGTGAATGAGCAGAGTGATTAATTAATCAGGCTGATCACAGGCAGGAACCTTCCCTTCCTCCCTTTGGTTCATATCTGAGGAGGCCCCTTGGTTCCCAACACTACCTTGTCTGAGAAGACGAAGCCCAGGACCCCAGCGGCCAGCTGTAGCAGGAACACGATGATGAGGCAGACTGAGAACTGTGGGGAGCAGGCAGGAAAAGGAGACTGTCTGTGACCATGCTGGACAGTGGCCCCTTCCAGGGCCATGGGGAGTACTGGCGGGCCAAAGGGCACTTTGCCCAGATGTCCCATACATGGTAAAGGCTGCTGCCTCTGGGAGGCTGTCTTGGAAGTGGCCACTGCGCTGGGTCACTGGCTGAGCTCTACAGTGAGGAGTGGACAGCACGGGCCTTGGAGGAAGGATGGGACAGAGGAACCCACAAGGCTGTAGGAATGGCAACAGGAGGCTGAGAGGCACATGGAGGAGGGGGGCAGTGTTTTTCTCTGACCACTCACCGTCTTCAGGAGACAAATGTTCTCACGGAGGGATCCAATACAGCCACAGAAAGTGAGCAAGAACATGAGGACACCCACCACGATCAGCAGAATGGCAGGGTCCACTGCCAGGCAGGCCAAGGCTGCTTCTGGGGGAGAGGGTTTTTTCTCAGCCTGAGCCTGGTGCCCCAACTGAGGGTGGAACCCAGGGATGAGGTAGGGAGTTACCAGCTCCCCCAGACTATTCTCCTCTGGTGGGGGAATCTAGTGTGATTGGTGAAGGTTACAGAGAGGCAGTCCTCCCTCCCATGCGGAGAACACAAAGGGTCTGGAAGGTCTGAGGCATTTTATTGGAGGAACTAACAGAGTACAAGCCTTTATTCCTGGACCTAAGAGAGGAGGGACCGCTTTCGCTCCAGAAAAGAATTAGAATAGCATTAGGTTTGCCAGCTTTGCAGATTCTGTTTCCCAGAGACTTTGTGCAGTGAAATAGGAATGCAGGTTGAGTTACTCCAGGACAGAGAGAGGGTGGCGCAAAAAGTCTCTGATACTCTCTGCTCCGTGAGGCCCACCTTCTTTCCCAGACACTTCCTAAGCCTAAAATGCAGGCATATCTCGGAAGATTTGCAGGAGATGAGGGAAATCCAGGTGAATTAGCATGGTGGCCTGATGCCTTAGAGTAGGCTGCCAAGATTTGGCTAGACAGCGGCATAGCCTATATGGGAAGGAGTGTGAGAGGGCCAGGGCTGAAGGAGGCACGGGAGGAAGGGGCCTGGAAATTCAAGTCCTAGGGAGACGAGGGGGGCCTATAGCTCACCTGCATGTTTCATCAGCCGAGCATAGACTCCCACAGCCACCATCACCATGGAAATCACCTGTAGGGACAGGAAAAGACCCAGACCCTGAGATTTTGGAAAGCAGAGAGCCCTGATCACCATGGATAACCCCAAAGGAGAGCAGGAGGATGACATTCCTGGGACCCAGATATGAGCATCTTTCCTCTCCTCAGTGACACTACTTCTAGTACCTGTCAGCGCTTGGCCTCCAAGAAAAGCTTTACCACGATGATCTCATCCAATCCACACAACACAGCTATCTTGAGAGGCAGCTCTTTTCCCCATTTCACAGATTTGGAAATTGAGGCAATACAAGGTTAAGAAGAGTGGTTAAGAACATGGGCTTTGGAGGAAATCAAACCTGGGCCCACGCTGGACAAATCTCTGAGTCTTTTGGTATTTGAAGATGAGAATTAAAAACAACTACTTAATTTCAATATCAAAATTAAATTTAATATCAAACAACAATTTAATAAAATTGCTGTGGAAGTTAAATGAACTAATACATGGAAAGCATTTGATGCAGTGCCTGACAATAAATATTATCTATCATTACTAATAGTTAACTTGGACAGGGTTACATAGAAACTTCTGAAGTTCTGAATTCTAATCTAGGTACATCAAAGGGTGCACCTTAAAGCCAAAGGAGGCCTGAGTAGATGAACACTCCCAGTATCTAACTCTCTTGGAGGTCAGTATGGTGTCAAATACGAGAATACCAATGTGAGAGAATGAATCCATGAATACATGTGTGTAAAAGAACGGAATGACCTCTGCAAAGGAAACTTTATCTTTTTCTTTTAAGGTATTATTGATATACACTCTTATGAAGGTTTCACATGAAAAAACAATGTGGTTACTACATTCACCCATATTATCAAATCCCCCCCATACCCCATTGCAGTCATTGCCCAACAGTATAGTAAGATGCCAGAGAGTCACTATTTGCCTTCTCTGTGCTACACTGTCTTCCCCATGAGTCCCCCAACACCATGTGTGCAACTCATAATACCCCTCAATCCCCTTCTCCCTCGCTCCCCACCCACCCTCCTTACCTCTTTTCCTTTTGGTAACCACTAGTCCCTTCTTGGAGTCTAAGTCTGCTGCTGTTTTGTTCTTTCAGTTTTGCTTTGTTGTTATACTCCACAAATGAGGGAAATCGTTTGGTACTTGTCTTTCTCTGCCTGGCTTATTTCACTGCGCATGTATCTTCAAGCTCCATTCATGTTGTTGCAAATGGTAAGATTTGTTTTTTTCTTATTGCTGAATAATATTCCATTGTGTATATATACCACATCTTCTTTATCTATTCATCTACTGATGGACACTTAGGTTGCTTCCATATCTTTGCTATTGTACATAGTGCTGCAATAAACATAGGGGTGCATATGTCTTTTTGAATCTGAGAAATTATATTCTTTGGATAAATTCCTAGGAGTGGAAATCCCAGGTCAAACGGTATTTCTATTTTTAGTTTTTTGAGGAACCTCCAAATTGCTTTCCACAATGGTTGAACTAGCTCACATTCCCACTAGCAGTGTAGGAGGGTTCCCCATTCTTCACATCCTTGCCAGAATTTGCTGTTCTCAGTCTTTTCGATCCTGGCCATCCTAACTGGTGTGAGGTGATATCTCATTGTGGTTTTAATTTGCATTTCCCTGATGATTAGTGATGTGGAGCATCTTTTCATGTGCCTGTTGGCCATCTGAATTTCTTTGGAGAATTGTCTGTTCACACCCTCGGCCCATTTTTTAATTGGGTTACTTGCTTTTCAGGTGTTGAGGTGTGTGAGTTCTTTATATATTTTGGATGTTAACCACTTGTCAGATACGTCTTTTACAAATATCTTCTCCCATACTGTAGGATGCCTTTTTGTTCTGCTGATGGTGTCCTTTGCTGTACAGAAGCTTTTTAGCTTGATGTAGTCCCATATGTTCATTTTTGCTTTTGTTTCCCTTGCTCAAGGAGATGCATTCAGAAAAAAGTTGCTCATGTTTATATTCAAGTGATTTTTGCCTATGGTGTTTTTGAAGAGTTTTATGGTTTCATGATTTACATTCAGGTCTTTGATCCACTTCTAGTTTATTTTTATGTATGGGAACAGAAAATAATCCAGTTTCAGTCTCTTGCATGTAGCTGTCCAGTTTTGCCAAAACCAGTTGTTGAAGAGGCTGTCATTTCCCCATTGTATATCCATGGCTCCTTTATTGTATATTACTTGACCATATATAGTTGGGTTTATATCTGGGCTCTCTGTAGTCTGTTCCATTTGTCTATGGGTCTGTTCTTGTACCAATACCAAATTGTCTTGATTACTGGTGGCTCTGTAGTAGAGCTTGAAGTCAGGGAGTGTAATCCCCCCATTTTTATTTTTCCTTCTCAGGATTGCTTTGGCCATTTGGGGTCTTTTGTGGTTCCATATAAATTTTAGAACTATTTTCTTCTGGTTTGTTGAAGAATGTTGTTGGTATTTTGATAGGGATTGCATTGAATCTGTAGATTGCTTTAGGCAGGATGGCCATTTTGACAATATTAATTCTTCCTACCCATGAGCACAGGATGTGTTCCCATTTATTGGCATCTTCTTTAATTTCTCTCATGAGTGTCCTGTAGTTTTCAGAGTATAGGTCTTTCACTTCCTTAGTTAGTTTTATTCCTAGGTATTTTATTCTTTTTGGTGCAATTGTGAATGGAATTGTTTTCCTGATTTCTCTTTCTGCTAATTCATCATTAGTGATTAGGAATGCAACTAATTTCTGTGTATTGATTTTGTATCCTGCAACTTTGCTGAATTCAGATATTAGAACTAGTAGTTTTGGAGTGGATTCTTTAGGGTTTTTTATGTACAATATCATGTCATCTGCAAACAAGGACAGTTTAGCATTTTCTTTGCCAGTTTGGATGCCTTTTATTTCTTTGTGTTGTCTGATTGCTATGGCAAGGGCCTTGAGAACTATGTTCAATGAAAGTGGAGAGAGTGGGCATCCTTGTCTTGTTTCTGATTTTAAAGGAAAAGCTTTCAGCTTCTTGCTGTTAAGTATGATGTTGGCTGTGAATTTGTCATATATGGCCTTTATTATCTTGAAGTACTTGCCCTCTATACCCATTTTGTTGAGAGTTTTTATCATGAATGGATATTGAATTTTGTCGAATGCTTTTTCAGCATCTATGGAGATGATCGTGTGGTTTTTGTCCTTCTTTTTGTTGATGTGGTGGATGATGTTGATGGACTTTTGAATATTATACCATTCTTGCATCCCTGGCATAAACCTACTTGATCATGATGGATGATCTTTTGACGTATTTTTGAATTCAGCTTGCTAATATTCTGTTGAGTATTTTTGCATCTATGTTCATCAGGGATATTGGTCTGTAATTTTTTTTGTGTGTGGTGTCTTTGCGATGCTGGTCTCATAGAATGAGTTTGAAAGTATTCCCTCTTCTACTTTTTGGAAAACTTTAAGGAGAATGGGTATTTGATCTTCACTAAAAGTTTGTTAAAATTCAGCAGTGAATCCATCTGGTTCAGGGGTTTTGTTCTTAGGTAGTTTTTTTATTACCAATTCAATTTTGTTGCTAGTAATTCGTCTGTTCAGATTTTCTGTTTCTTTCTGGGCCAGCCTTGTAAAGTTGTATTTTTCTAGAAAGTTGTCCATTTCTTCTAGGTTATCCATTTAGCATATAATTGTTCATAGTATTTTCTAATAATTCTTTGTATTTCTGTGGCATCTGTAATGATTTTCCCACTCTCATTTGTGATTCCATTATGTGTAGACTCTCTTTTTTTCTGGATAAGTCTGGCTGGGGGTTTATCTATTTTGTTTATTTTCTTGAAGAACCAGCGCCTGCTTTCATCAATTCTTTCTATGGTTGTATTCTTCTTGATTATTTATTTCTGCTCTAATCTTTATTATGTCCCTCATTCTCCTGACTTTAGGCTTCATTTGTTCTTCTTTTTCTAGTTTCATTAATTGTGAGTTTAGACTGTTCATATGGGATTGTTCTTCTTTCCTGAGGTAGGCCTGTATGGCAAAATACTTCCCTCTTAGCACAGCATTCGCTGTGTCTCAGATTTTGTGGTGTTGAATTACTGTTGTCATTTGTCTCCATATATTGCTTGATCTCTGTTTTTATTTGGTCATTGATCCATTGGTTATTTAGGAGCATGTTGTGAAGCCTCCATGTGTTTGTGGGATTTTTCATTTTCTTTGCATCATTTATTTCTAGTTTCATACCTTTGTGGTCTGAGAAGCTGGTTAGTAGAATTTCAATTTTTTGAATTTACTGAGGCTCTTTCTGTGGTCTAGTATATGATCTATTCTTGAAAATGTTCCATGTGAACTTGAGAAGAATGTGTATCCTGCTGCTTTTGGGTGGAGAGTTCTGTAGATGTCTGTTAGGTACATCTGTTCTAATGTGTTGGTCAATGCCTGTGTCTCTTTACTTATTTTCTGTCTAGTTGATTTGTCATTTGGAGTGAGTGGTATGTTGAAGTCCCCTAAAATGAATGCATTGCATTCTATTTCCCCCTTTAATTCTGTTAGTATTTGTTTCACATATATAAGTGTTCCTGTGTTGGGTGCATAGATATTTATAATGGTTATCTGTTCTTGCTGGATTGACCCCTTTATCATTATGTAATGACCTCCTTTGTCTCTTGTGACTTTCTTTGTTTTAAAGTCTATTTTGTCTATATAAGTACTGCAGCTCCTGCTTTTTTCTCCCTATTAGTTGCATGAAATATCTTTTTGCATTACTTCACTTTTAGTCTGTGTATGTCTTTGGATTTGAAGTGAGTCTCTTGTAGGCAGCATTTAGTTGGGTCTTGTTTTTTATCTATTCAGTGACTCTATGTCTTTTGGTTGGTACATTCAGACCATTTACATTTAGGGTGATTATCAACAGGTATGTACTTACTGCCATTGCTGGCTTTAGATTCATGGTCACCAAAGGTAACTTCCTTACTATCTAAGAGTCTAACTTAACTCATTTAATATGCTATTACAAACATAATCTAAAGATTCTTCTTTTTCTCTCTCTCCTTTTCTTCCTCCTCCATTCTTTATATATTAGGTATCATATTCTGTCTTTGTCTATCCCTTTTTATTACCTCTGGTAACAGCTATTTAACCTTAGGAACACTTCCATCTATAGCAGTCCCTCCAAAATACACTGTAGAGATGGTTTGTGGGAGTTAAATTATCTCAACTTTTGCTTATCTGGAAATTGTTTAATCCCTTCTTCAAATTTAAATGGTATCTTGCTGGATAAAGTATTCTTGGTTTGAGGCCCTTCTGTTTCATTGCATTAAATATGACTGTAATTTTTTTTGTGGTGTCTTTGCTTAGTTTTGGTATTAGAGTGATTCTGGCCTCGTAGAATGAGTTTGGAAGTATTCCCTCTTCTACTTTTTGGAAAACTTTAAGGAGAATGGGTATTTGATCTTCAGTAAATGTTTGTTAAAATTCAGCAGTGAATCCATCTGGTCCAGGGGTTTTGTTCTTAGGTAGTTTTTTTTATTAACAATTCAATTTTGTTGCTAGTAATTGGTCTGTTCAGATTTTCTGTTTCTTTCTGGGTCAGCCTTGTAAGGTTGTATTTTATCATGCTACTCCCTTCTGGCCTGCAGGTGTCTGCCAAGAGGTCTGATCATACCCTGATGGGCTTTCCTTTGTATGTCATCTTTTTTCTCTCTCTGGCTGCTCTTAATAGTCTGTCCTTATCCTTGATCTTTGCCATTTTAATTATTATATGTCTTGGTGTTGTCTTCCTTGGGTCCCTTGTGTTGGGAGATCTGTGGATCTCCATGGCCTGAGAGACTATCTTCTTCCCAGGTTGGGGAAGTTTTTAGCAATTACTTTCTCAAAGACATTTTCTACCCCTTTTTCTCTCTTCTTCTTCTGATACCCCTATAATATGAATATTGTTCCATTTGGATTGGTCACACAGTCCTCTCAGTATTCTTTCATTCTTAGAGATCCTTTTTTCTCTCTGTGCCTCAGCTTCTCTGTATTCCTCTTCTCTAATTTCTATTTCATTTATTGTCTTCTCCACTGTATCTAATTTGCTTTTAATACCCTCCATTGTGTTCCACAATGATTGGATCTCCATCCTAAATTCGTTCCTGAGTTCTTGAATATTTTTCTGTACCTCCAGGAGCATGTTTATGATTTTTATTTTGAAATCTCTTTTGGGTAGATTTATTAGTTCTGTCTCACTGAACCTTTTTTCTGGTGCTTTAGAGATTTTGCTTTGAACAAGGTTCCTTTTATGTTTCATATTTGTATGTGGCACCCTCTATTGCCCAGAAGCTCTACTCTCTCGAGCTGCTCAGCCCCTGGAGCAATGTCGGGTTCACAGTGGAGTGGTGCTGGTGCCTGGGGGGAGGAAAGAGCTGTTTTCTGCTTCCCAGCTGCTATGCCTGTCTCCACTGCCAGCACCAGTGGGCTGAACACTCAGGTGTAAGCCTCTATGCTTTGTGTTTGTAGCTGCTGTAGGAGGGGCTTCCCTCTGGGTGGCCTGACGCCAGGGCAGGGACTGCCAGTTTGTGAGCCAGGTGAGGGCTGGCTGGGAGGAAGGTGCAGCAGGCTGCGTATCATGGTGGGGGGCCTTGGAGCTGCATAACCAGCCAGGGTGATTGAGTACCTGAAAATTGTGAAAGTTCCCAACCTGCTGGGCAGAGTGCACCCAGACAATTTTGTTTACCTGTCCTTTCTTCTGAGCAGTAAGTTCTGTGTAATCCTTGCTCCTTTAATAGCCCTCTCAGTTTTAGTAAGTCTCTCACACTGCCCGCCCAGATCAGCTGAGTATGGATCCCTGTTTTCCACAAGCAGCTGGAATCTCAGTCTCTCCAGGTATTCTGCCTGTCTTAGCTTTCTAACCCCATGAATCACTAGAGCACCATACAATGTAGGTTTGTGCTCCCAGAGCAGATCTCCAGGGCTAGGTGTTCAGCAGTCCCAGGCCTCCACTCCCTCCCTGCCCCATTTCTCTTCCTCCCACCGGTGAGCTGGGGTTGGGAAAGGGCTTGGGTCCTGCCAGGTCACGGCTTTGGTACGTTACCCTGTTCCATGACATCTCTTCTTTCCTCCAGATGTATGCTGTCTGGTGCAGCCTTTTTTCCTGTTGCTCTTTCAGGATTAATTGTATTAATTATATTTTCATATTATATGTGGTTTTAGGAGGAGGTCTCTGTCTCACTTCTCACACCGCCATCTTTAATCCCATCAGGAACCTTTATTTTTATAAACCCTGATTCCAGTGTGGAGGAATAGAGAAGTTTTGACCTTCCAAACCTCCTGGATTCTCCCTGAGAGAACAAATCCATAGGACTACCAGAGGTCCCCAGTGGGGCCTCTCTGCCCCTGCCTCCCCAGGTCTCCAAGAATGCAGGGCAGCCTAGTGTGCATATCCCTTGGCCACTCTTTCTTTCTTTTATTTTGGTATCATTAATCTACAATTCCAGGAGCAACATTATGGTTACTAGACTCCCCCTATCATCAAGTCCCCACCACATACCCCATTACAGTCACTGTCCATCAATGTAGTAAAATGCTATAGATCACTACTTGTCTTCTCTGTGTTGTACAGCCCTCCCATGCCCCCACCCTACATTATGTCTGCTAATTGTAATGGCCACTCTTTCTTTGTGCAGTCCCCAGGCTGGTGCTAAGCAGCATCTAGCTGTCACCATGGCAATAGCTGGGGTCAAGCTCTGGCTGGAGGGAGTTCTCAGCAGTAGGGATTGACCAACTCAGTAGGAGAGGTTGGCTAGCTAAACTCCACTGTCTGGCGAGGCAGAGACCAGCTGAAATGAACCCTCTTGGGGCTTTGGTGGGAAGAGGGAATTGGACCCTATAGCAGGTAATAGGGTCAGACATTTTTCCTCAGGAATCTCTGCCATCTGGTACATTCAGCAGCAGTAAATGGGAAACTCTTATCCAGAACCTTGTTTCTCAGGACCCTTTTCTACCTGAACACACAGTCCTCTCTCTTTCCCCCAGTCATTTGGCATAGCCTCTGATTCAGGGCCAGATGTCTTATCTGCTGGCCCACACACCCTTTGCTCAGGAGAGAAGGACCTTCTTGTAGAGCTGCGTGTAGGGCTGGGGGTGCCAGCTGGCTTCTTGTTTCTCTGCTCTACGAGGCTCAGGGAGCAAGGGAGAGTGGGTGGGAGGCAAGGAAACCATACAACAGAGGTCCCATCTTCCCCCAGGCCTGGAGGCAGAGTGATCGTGCATCTCTGTGTGCCCTTTAAAACTCACCACAGCCAGCTATAGTTCTGAAGATCACTTTACTGAACCATTTAAAAAATATGTATCTGCTCTTATTTCTGTTGCTCCCAGGCTCCTCACTGTTTTTTTACATGTTAACTTTTCACTGGGGTGTACAACTTCCCACAAAGATGCTCTCTGATTAAATCTTAATACAGCTAAAATAAGAAAGGGAAAGTAAAGAGATTCTACATAAAGCAGGGAAGCTTAAATCCATGTGTCTGTAAATACAGGAATTTCTCTGTCTCTGTCTGAGGTAGGTAGAATAGAGTCCCTCTCAAAGATGTCCTGTTCCAGTTCCCAGAACCTGTAAATATGTTACCTTACATGGCCAGATACGCTTGGCAAATGTGATTAAGTTAAGAATCTTGAGATGGGGAGATTATCTGGGTGGGCCCAATATAATCACAAAGGACTTTATACCGGGGAGGTGAGAGTCAGAATCAGAGAAGGAGGTATGCAGGACAATGGAAGCAGAGGTCGGAGTGCTGCAGTGCCCTGGGCCAGGAATGCAGGCAGCCTTTGAAAGCTGAAGAAGGCAAGGAAGTGAATTCTCTTCTAGAGCCTCCAGAAGGACCCATCTCTGTTGACACCTTGATTTTAGCCCAGTGAGACCTATTTTCGATTTCTAATCTCTAGAATTCTAAGAAAATTCTCTGTGTTTTACAAAGCTGTTACGTTTGTGGTAATTTGTCACAGCAGCAATAGGAAACTAACATACTACCCCAATCCAATTAATCGGCTGCTATGTACAAGGTAATTTGAGGACTGCACAGATGAGTAAGACGTGGTCCCCTATGCATTATATGGGAAAGGGGCAAGAGCATCTATAGCCTACAGCAGTGCTTCTCAACCTTGGCTGCCATTAGAATGGGAAAGAGGGGGAGAGAGAGCTAAAAAATTCCTGATGCCTAGGCTACACCCTAAACCAAGTATGTCAGAATCTCTGGCATTGGAACCTAGGCAACAGTATTTCTGAATGCATTCCAGACGATTCCAATGTACAGTCAAGTTTGAGAACCACAAGCCTAAAGTACACTCAGCCAGGGATCTAGAATAGCAGGTGCAGACTACATTAAAACCAAGATTAAGATTTTAATATTATCATTAATATTTAATATGATCATTAATGATACTGCTTACCTGGAGCTTCACTAGCTATCTCTGAAATTCTGTATTTCTATCATTGATCTGCCTCTTTCTGCTGGAGTCACAGCTTGCCCTTTCACACTTACATTCCCACCCACATCTCCGACCCTGAATTCCTCAAAGCTACTGCCATTCCGAAGTTAGTGCTGCTGCTGTTAATAGCATAGCATTTTAGAGCTGAATAGAACCTTAGAAATGAGCTCGGCTGCTCACCTCTTTTTATAGATGAGGCCAAAAGAGCAAAATGATACTTGACCAAGTGCACATGGGTGCAGTGGCCTCGGGACTAAACCCAATATCCAATCTCAGTCTGGTACTCTTTCCACCATATCAGCCTTTGCCAAAAATCTTATAATACCCCATAATATTACCAATGACCTCCTTTCATGAGGAGGATGGCAATAAAGACATTCCTCTTCTGAGAATGACTTTTCATATTCTGGCTAGAATGAAGTCTTGCAGAAGCTAGATACAGTTTCTAAAATAGCTGAGTCCAGCAAGAGGCATGTTTCTGAAGAGTTTTGATTAAATTATATAAAATAATTTGCATGCACCAGTACCTTGATCCTTATGTAAGGTGAGTAATCATCTTATAATGAAAATAGCCATCCCTTGGGCTCCTTGGGAAAATGGCTGATTCTGGAATGGGGCAGGAAATATACAGGAAAAGCCTCAAGCAGCAAGTAGTGCCAGAAAGCAAGGAAATGCTCCAAAACAAACACAAAACACAATCTCACAATGATGTGAGTGTGCCAAAGGGACATCAAAATTAAGAAGTATAGAACTATTGACCCAAATACAAAATAAATATCTATGCCCATACTGATACAAATGACTTAACATATAAATACACAGGGAGAAAAGACAAATCTCCCATGCAGAAGAATTCCAAATGATTTATATAGATACTTTACTCTCAAGGAGGTGGAGCATAACTCCCCACTCCTACCTGTGGGCTGCACAAAGTTACTGCCTTCCAAAGAGTACAGTGTGGAAAAAGGGGGAAGAGACTAACTTTACAGTGGAGAAACCTGACAAACCCTACCTCAGCCAGGTGATCAAGGTCAACATCAACAGAGATAGGTCACTGGTATGTGATATGATGTGATGAAAATGGCACTTCACCTCTAGTCTGCCTGAAACCCATAACTCCAATATAACCATGAGAAAAACATCAGACAAGTTTCAATAGAGGGATATTCTACAAAATTTCTAACCAGCACTCTTCGACTTTGTCAAAATCATCAAAGCCAAGGAAATGCTGAGAAACTGTCACAGCCAACAAAAACTTAAGGGGACATGACAACTAAATGAAATTTGGTGTCCTGGATGGGATCTTGGAACACAAAAAGTGCATTAAGTAAAAACTAAGGAAATCTTAGCCAAGTATG
Source organism: Manis javanica (assembly GCF_040802235.1). Classification (NCBI taxonomy): domain Eukaryota; kingdom Metazoa; phylum Chordata; class Mammalia; order Pholidota; family Manidae; genus Manis; species Manis javanica. The sequence goes on from NC_133161.1 coordinate 22,239,640, forward strand.
GGCCTTAATGATTATAGTATAGCTACTATTGTCACCAATGTATCATACTCATGCAAAATGTTAATAGTAAGAGGAACTGAATGTGGGGTATATTGGTCCTCTCTGTACTATAGCCTCAATTTCTCTGGAAAACCACAACTGTTCTAAAAAATGAAATCTTTTTAAAAAATAGCCACCCTCCCAATTTGTTAGCAAATCCATATTTTTAAAATATCAGATTTTATTAAGCTGGGATTCATAATTTTACAAACTTTAATCAGGGTGATTTCTCCTTACACCAAAGTGTAAGGCAGTAGATCTTAGAATTGTTCAGGTAACAGACCTCTGGGAAACTACAGTGCTCTGGTGGTAGACCCCATACAACTTTGTTATATTGTTATTTTTTTAACTTTAATATGCTATTTCCATTATCTAACTTATAGTCCATATATAACTTTTCCCCATTATCACAATAATGTCCTTTACAACTGCTTTTCTCTTTTTTTCTAATCCACGACCCAGTCAAGGATCATGCATTTAGTGATCAAGTCTCCTTTAGCCTGGAAAAGTTCTGCAGCTTTTTTTTTTCTTATCTTTGTTTTCAGTCTTTCAAGACACTGACTTTTAAAAACTGTGCTGAAGTACATACCACAAAATTGACCATTTGAAAGTGTACAGTTCAGTGGCCTTAAGCACATTCACATTGCTGTACAACCTCCATCATTAGGTTCCAGGACTTTTTCACCACCCCATATAGAAACCTTGTGCCCATTAAACTCCCCATTCCCTCTTCTCCTCCAACCCCTGCCAGCCACCAAGCTGCTTTCTATCTCTGTGGTTTTGCCTATTCTGTACATTTCCTATAAATGGAATCATACAATGTGTGGCTCTTTGCATCTGGTTTCTTTCCCTCAGCATGTTTCAAGGTTCATACATGTTATAGCATAGATCAGTACCTCATTCCTTTTGATGGCCTAATAATACTTCATATGGCTATAACACAATTCGTTTACCTATTTATTCATCCATTCATGGACATTTGGCTTGTTTCTACCTTTTGGCTATTGCGAATAGTGTTGCTATGAATACCTGTGTGCAAGTGTTTGTTTGAATACTTGTTTCCAATTCTCTTGCATATATACCAAGGAATGGAATTAACAGGTCATATGGTGATTCTGTGTTTAATATTCTGAGGAGCCGCCAAACTATTTTCTCATAGGTCATAGTGGTGGCACTATATCCTTGCTAATACTTGCTCCAACATTCTTTTTTTCATTTAAAAGTTTATATGAATTTACTTCTCCATTATTTTTTAACATAAGTATATTTAGTATTTTTATAAAACAAATATTTGATATAACAAAGAAAATAAAAATACTAACTCTTGCATATTTCAGTAATTTTTCTAAGTACATAAATATGTATAGACAATTTTTAAAAAAGGCTCAATTCTATACCTATAATTTTGTTGTCTGACATTCTTTATTGCACTGACATTTTGATAAGTTCACACCAGTGTTTTGCAGCATATCCCTCAATTTGAATTTATCTGATTGTTTCCTTACAATTAGATTCAGATGACACATTTTTTGATGGGAAGATTACACAAATAATTTTGTGTCCTCAGTGTGTCATGTGAGGAAACACAACATACTAATTTCTATCACAAATAAGGAACAATTTACTAACAGATGATAAGGCTGTTAGACATATGCCTCTGCATTTCATACAACAATATAGGCACTGCTCTAAATAATGTCCTAGTTTTCCATAACATTTAGTTGCTACCTGTCCTTTCCCCTTTGCCTTCTGCTAGCACTTGCTGGCAGATAAGCAGCCACAGATACTAATGTTCATGGAAGAAAATAGAAAATGGAAAAAATTCCTTTGACTTTTTTTTCCCTACAGATTGGGAAAAGACAGCAATGATTTGATGTTTGCAAGGTCTACTCTTATTGTAGACCTTACTCTAGACTTGTTAGGACACTACACTTCAGCCATCAGCGCTAAGAGAGCAAAGACTGTAGGGCTCCAAGCTGAGGCCCTGAACAAGTGTTCTCCCGGCTCTAATGTCTAAAGGCAAATAATAACAGGCACATTAGCTTCCTGGAGTCCATTTCCACTGGAGTGCACCTTAAGACCAAGTGGTGTGACAAGCCCTGAGGAATGGACCTAAGGAAGGCCCCTGGAGACAACAGTGGGGTCTCTGTAAACTATAAAATACAAAAGCACATTAATTATCATCTCCCTCAGGCTAACAGTAGGGACAGGAGCAAGGGTGGTTCAAGGCAGCAGGAAGTCAGGCTCAAGGTTGGCTATTACCTAGACTCAATCCCCATCTACTTGTCAGGAGGAGCACTCATCCTAGCTCTGCAAGTCCGACCCCAACCGATGGCCTGTAGGAGCTATTTCTAAGTATAGTAATAGCTATTGAGTGCTGAGGGCGAAGCACTGGGCTAAATACTTCATACACACTATTTCACTGAATTCTGACCACAGCCCCCCACAAGGGTGTTAGTATCCCCATGCTACAGAGCGATGTTGGGAGAATTCAAGTAACTTCCCTGCTCCCGTAAGTGAGCAACTGAAGCTAGACTGGAACCCAGGTCCTGCATCTCCAGAGTTTTGTGACTTTGGCCACATGGCTGCTTTCCTCTCTGGCTCACAGCAAGGCCAGGACACACGCATTCTGGAGTTACCTCGGGGCATCGTGAGGTGGGAAGAAGCTGCCTGCAGTTGGGGGAGCAGCTGGTAATCTCTAAACTGGGTGAGGCTCAGGTAGGGGGCAGTAAGATGGCACCATGAGGTGCTGGTGCCAGCAGAGCCTAGCGGGAAGTCCCTGGAACAGCGCCTGAAAGGGGAAGATGAGGTATCAGTGCAGGGAGAAAGCCCTGGCCTTGACTGCCTTCCATATGCTAAAGTCCAGTCTGCGCCAAGTGGGAGGATCTGTCTCAGAGTCCTCTCCTCTTGTTTAGAATCTCTTTCCCTCTTCTTTTAAAAGTGGTGGTCAGGGATGGCTGAGAGTAGAGTGATTCCCTATGTGGGATCAAAACCCTGTACCTACCCAGAAGGACGCTGGGAGGGAGGGGTCTGCACTGCTAGTTTCTTGGTCCTTTTTATCCTTATTTCTGGATGAAGTCAAAGAAATCACAGCCTGCTAGACCTAAAACAGGGCTCTCTCTCCCACTGTCCAGGATCTGCACACACTGGTCCTTCTGTGATCCTGGCCCCATTATTCCTGGGGTCTGAGGTCGCAATCAAACTGGCTGTTGGCTTTCTCCCTCTGCATTGGATCGAACGGTCCTGCTGGAGTGGAGGAGTCCACAGGACACTTCACCTCCAATGTCTGGGGCCCATTCTTTAGCTTCTTCCTTAGGCCATGGCTTGTTTGGGATTTCCAAAACTATACATGAGGAAGGAAAGTCCATGAGGGCTCATAGTAGAAAGACTCAAACTAATGGCCCTGGAGTTACCAGCCTGACACATAGTCTGCTATCGAATGTTTTGATACTACATGTATTCTTTTATTCTTTTTAAAGGCTGCTTGAAACCTATGATTTTCTACTTGGTACAAACAGAGCTATTAGGGAAGCTAAGAAGGCATGCATGTGATGTGACAGCAATGGAAATGGTTCTTGTCTTCCTTTTTGATGACTTTTTGCTGTTTTTTGTCTTTATAAAAAGAATATGACTACTTGGCTTACAGAAGCCTGCCTAGTCCATGAGGAAGGGAGGCAGGTGAGGGAGGAAATGGCCTGTCTCTAGTGTATTTAGGTGTGTGTTTGGCGGGGATGGGTGTTGGGTGGTAGAAAGGGACCCTGACACTCAGGAGGCTTGATACCTGATTAGTTTCCCTTGGCTTCTGAGCCAGGTTACAACAGGTGAAGCTGCAGGTGGTCAGAGGCATTCTGAGTGCCCTGGGGAGAGTGAATTTATTGAGGAAGATACCTCACTGGAGACCTGGACCTGCCTAGGGGAGACCTGGATGGGGGTCCACATGTCCTGCAGTGAAAGTGAAAAATTCGGGGTTCTGTAGATAGTATTTATGTGTGGCCCTGAGAGAGAGAGACGCTGGAGGGGATGACTGCCATTTTTTCTGGCCTGGCTTGAGGGAGGGGTGCCAGGCCACAGGACACACTGCAGAGGAGAACACGGCTGAATTCCCCTCTCCTCCACCAGGAATGCTTGAGGACTTAAGGTTGTGCTGTATCTTGACCAACTGGTGTCTCTGAGAGAGGAAAGGCAGCCTGCCTCCACCCTGCAAGGTCTGCTCCATCATTTGCCACTCACTGACTGAACAGTCAACAAGTTCCTTATCTCTGCCAAACACAGGGGGACACTGAGAATCCAGAAGTGAACAAGGCAATCTCTATGCTCACGAGTCTGAAGTCTGGAGGGGGAGACAAATAAATGCATAATTGCAGCACAGGTAAGGGGTGTGACAAACAAGATGTGTACAAGGTACCACAGGAGCCCAGAGGCATGGCCACCAAGGAAAGCTGGGTTGAGACACAGGGGCTGGAGGTCTGAGCTTCTAGGTTCAGCCTTACTCAAAAGCCACCCCAACTTCTGCCCTGAGTGGGAAAAGGGTCAGCAAGGAAGGATGTGGCTGGTGTGGACAGCCCTGATAATGTTCCTCCCAATGTATGCCGAGGCTGTTAAAGCATGTACCACCCCACTGTCTTCCCTCTGCACAGAGCTGTTCAACACAGAGATGTCAGGAAAATTAGCTACTTCTTAACTGAAAGACTGACATACAACTTTTGGGATTTGGGGGCAACTACTCTAGGCATTGGGATCCCAACAATCAGTAACCAGCAGCATGATTCTGGGTAGAAAATCAGAAGTCCAATGCACAAGGGGAAAAGAATTTGAAACATGAATGGAAGGAATTGGTCCTGGACCCAAAAGAGCCAGCAGCTTTCTGCTGGAATCAGACTCCAGAGACCCAAGCATCAGGACTCCTAGAGCCACAGCAGCAGAGGTAACTAGGCACACCGCTGCCACCAGAGTGTGAGCCCAGACAATGCTGGCTACCTTCCTCATGCATTCCAGCACAGACACGAACACCACACAGACACAGCTCCCCAGAAGCCGGCCCGCACATGCACTCTGTCTGGAAGAAGAGTGGGCCGACAGTCTCATCTGTGGGTGCCTCCTGGGCAGAAGAGGGGAATTAGATTAGGATGGTGGAAGCCTACAAAAAGGAAAGCACAGTAACCAGTCCTTGAAGGGGGATGGGAAGAAGGATGACCCCTTATCAGGGAGACAGCCCTCCATCTCCAACTGTACTTGTGTGGGGCACAGCTCTGTGGCTCTGTGCCTGGGGGAAAAGTGACACTCAGTCCTCCGGGAAGTCTATTCTGTCCTCTGGGAAGGTCAATGTCCCAGTGATACCAGGACACAGAGTGATGCAGCCTTAGATCTGGCCCCGGGTCCTGAAGAAAGAAAACAGTCCCCAAAGTGCTGCATTCATCTTTAAATAGTTCACAGAGGCAGAACATTTTTCTCCTTTACTGGAGAAAGATTAAGGACAGAGAGACAGATATATTGGCTTAGGGTCACACTGTAAGTTGGTGCCAGAAAGAAACTGGGCCTCTTGTCCTCCAGTGTGCTATTTCTAGAGCCTCTGATTTTTTATGAGTCTAAAGTAGGGCCAAGAAGGGGCTCTTCTCTAATTTGGGGTGGTACCAGCTTGGTTAGCCAGGTCCTCTGACCTTGAATGAAGCATCTTTACCAAGGTAAATGGGTCTAGGGAGCCAAACTTTCACCCTGGCTACAACCTCCCAAAATCATTTGGTAAAAGGAGGGCGGGGTGGGGGAAGTCCAAGAAAATGAGCATGAACACAAGTGAAACAGATGCCCCAGCTGTTGACACTGGGGAACACAGATAAGGGTGAGGTGCCATAGGCTCCAAAGGAGACACAGAGCCTTGCCCCAGCTGTTGACACTGGGGAACACAGATAAGGGTGAGGTGCCATAGGCTCCAAAGGAGACACTTGGTGGGTAGAGAAAGTCAGAATGAGGACCTGAGGTACTGGGATGCTAGTGCTGGCTCTGAGGATGGCATGTCGTCCTCCAGTATGGCATGTCACCGGCTGTCACATTCAGTGAGCATGTAGGAGGATGAACTGGGACTTTCCCTTAGGTGGGAAATTCCCCTTAGGACATCCCCCAACCCTAAGAGAGTGTGATGGAATTTTCTTGTTCTTCCCTAACCTACAGCTGAAGCAGAACTTAGACCATGGGAAGTTGAGTTGACTGATTAATTACTAATACTGCTAACATTCTAGCTGTAGGAGCAGCAATCTGGGCCAGGGACTTCCCCTGGAGGCAATGTAGTTCACTAGAAAAATCACCCCATCAAGCTGGTTTAGCTGTTGGACCTTGGATAAAACATTTAACATCTCTGTGCTTTAGCTTTCTCATCTATAAAATGCTGGTGCTGGACAAAATGTCTTCTAAAATTTTTCCAGTTGTATAGCTGAGGATTTGTTAGGAGCTTAAACTTCATTTTTCCTAGTACAATGGCTGAGCTGTCATCACCACCCTCCAGGATTTCTCTCATTTGTCCCAACAGGCTAGTGCTTATGTACTTTGTGTCTGTTCTTCACACCATGGCCCCTGTGAAACCTTTCCAGCAACTGGCTTAGATGCCAGGCCTGCTCCCTCTCCTAGGAAACATATTTTGGGCTCATGATTCCTCCTGCCTGCAAGTCTGAACTTCAGTTCTCAGGCAGAGGAGGCAAAGGGTAATGGGCTCCTAGGACAGCAGTTCTGGTGTGGTTGTGGCTGGAAGATAAATGGGGGAGTCGGGGGTGGGGAGGGAGGACCTTCTTAGTGTCTCAAACTGGAAGTCTCTCCCAATATGAAACAGGATTTAGCTAGCATTTCATGATTCGATTTTATGGAGGAGGAATCTTACGGCCTACAGAGGTGAGCATATTGCCCAGGTTAGTCAAGTCCAGTTAATAGCAGACTGGGAATGAGAATCCAGGTGGCCTCAGTCCAGTATTTTTTCCACTTTTCCAGCCCCAAGCAGAAGATTCTGAAACGACCCTTGGCCTTCTGGCACAACACAGGGTCCTATTCAAAGAAGCTGAAGATTGTCAGGCTCTAGGGATGGAGTCTGGTCCTGAGAGTGGTGGGACAAAGTTCGGGATAGTGCTTGGAAAGACATCCATCCTGGAGGCCATTCCTGTCCCTTCTCAGCCTTTGGGGGAAGAGGGGCACGAGAGGCCTGCAAAAGGAAGAGATGAAGCCCTTTCACCCACCCTCTCAGACGTAAGGGGGAGGGAAGGTCTAGGTTTCCTGCCCCTTCCTCTTTCTTTGCCAGCAGGGCCTCCCAGCCTCCAGGCCTGAAAATTCCCCAGTCATCAATGTAGCACTGGTCTACTTTGGGCAAACACGAAAATCCCCTCCTGCTCAAACCCACATTTTTGACCTGACACAGACCTTCATCCAATTACCAGAGAATACCCACACATAATTCTTTACTGAATCCCGTGCATACCACCCCAAGCCCCCAAAGCCCCCTCCAGGCACGGTGCCACTGTGTGTCCCTTCCTAGGATAAATTACCCCAAAGTGTCATCAGCCCAGAAAACTAAGCAGTGCTGCTCGCCAGTGCCTTGAGTCGGGCATCCCTCGACGTCCTCTCCTCCGCCGCGGGCAGCCCACTCTACGCTCGGGTGCTGCCCTACAGCCCAGTGCCCCCACGACCCCAAGACTTACCCAGAAGAGCATGTTGAAGAAGAAGAGCAGGTATTTCACCAGCGGGCTGACGAAGGAAAACTCCTCCCCATAGGCGGCCGGCGCCCCGGGTCTTCGGGCCATGGTCGCGCCGCCGTCGCCCCGGGGGCCTATCTCCCTGCAGCGGCCGGCCCACCTGCGCGCTCCGAGCCGGGGGGCATGAGCCGCGCCACCGCCGACGCGCGAGCGGAGAGGGAGCTGCGCCGCGGCGGGAGGTGCCCCAGCTGTGCGTCCGGGAGAAGCGCGCGCAGGGGAACGCCGCCGCCACCGGGGCCGCCAGGAGTCGCGGGAGCTGCTGCGAGCAGCGTGAGCGGCTACGGTTCCGCAGCGGCCGGAGGACCAGCCCGGCCCGCCCGGCTCCCAGGAAACCGGTCCCGCCCCTGACCGCCCATTGGGGGAGCTGCCGTAGCCTGACTTCTCATTGGTCAGTCGCTGATGTCACTAAGTGTCCGGCCATCCCTCTCCTCCGAGAGGCGGGGGAGACACCTGTTCTGTGAGGGACAACTTGCTAAAGGGTCAGCGGTTATGCATCCTCCCCCCGAAAAGGAAAGCACCCAGGCTGCAGCTGCTCAAGGAAAAAAGGATGAGAAGGAATGCACACTTCATCACACCCACGTCGTCTGCCCAGTTGCTGTGCACATATGCAAACACACATATATTAAAATCAACAAGTTCGTACACCATGTGTTGAACAATGCTCCGAAAGCTGTGGGAATACACGAGAATAGAGAAAATCCCCGAGGGGAATGACAATAAAATCACGGAGACAAAACTAACCTACACTGAGCAATTAGGAAATATTTAAGAGTAGCTGCAACCTGGTTAGTAACTATTTTAAATGCTTATTTCAAAAGCTCTGTATCCCAATAATGGAAATTTAGAAACATTCCCAGTAATTCTGCCACCTTTAATCAGTACTGTTTCAGTGCCCACCTCCCTATTTCCTTGGAATCTTGGTCTACATGCACACACTGTTTTTAAAATGTTGATCCAACTTACACACGTTGAGTGCAGTGTAGGTGGGGGACACTGTGCTGGCTGCCATAGGTAATACAAACACAAATGTTATAGAGTGAATGTTCGTATCCACCTCCAAATTCACATGTTGAAATTCTAACTTCCACAGTGACTGTGTGTGTGTGGGGTGCTTTGGGAAGTGCTTAGTTCATGGGAGTGGAGCCCTCATCAATGGGAATAGTGTAAAGAGACCCCAAAGACCTCCCTTGCTGCTTCCACCAGGTAAGGACCAGGTGAAAAGACAGCTGCCTAAGGATCAGAAGGCAGGCTCTCAGCAGACACTGAATCTGTCGGAGACGTGATCTTGGACTTCCGGCCTCCAGAACCCTGAGCAACAAATTTCTGTTGTTTACAAGCCACCCATTCAGTGGTGTTTTTCTTAGAGCAGCCTGAATAGGCTAAGATGGTGATTCCACCCTCATCATCTGCTTGACCCGAGCAAGCCATTAATCCCCTGAGCCTCAGTTTCTTCAATGTTAAATGGGGAGAGTCTGGGTCTACCAATGTTCATGTGAGAATTAACAAGACAGCGCATGAGAATCACTTAGTACAGGCTAGCACATAGATGGGCACACTGAATGCAGTATTTTGTGTGAACAGACTTTAGAACCCAGTAGGGAAATGATAACTATAGATAACAATAACACATTAGGTGGAGAGTTAGTGAAGATATCATTGCAAGTGAATTAGGGGAGGAAGAGACTTAGAATAGCAGAGATGGAGACAAAGGGCAATGCAGGTGGACAGAAAGGTGAACCAAAGTATGGAGGCATGAATGCACACTGTGGTAAAAAAAAAAGCAGGCTGGTTTGGCTGGATCACAAGGTATGCTTAGTATAGTAGTGTAAGATAATGCTGGCTGAACCCAATGTCTGACAAACTGAGTTGAAATCATGGAAGGACTTGAGTATCAGATTGGGGAGTAAATGCTTAACTGATTTGGAAATAAGAGTTTTGAAGAAGGGACTGATGTGAGATTTGCTTTTTTTCACTGGAAACAAGACTGCGAAAAGGAAGTTTTGTTTAGAGACCACTATTAGTAGTCTAGATAATCAGAAATTAGGATCTGATTTAGGGGTACTAGACATGATTGATAGGAAAGGATAAGAGTGAAACCATTGAGAAGATAGAATCTCTAAGGCTAACTATGGTGGGGGTTAGGAGTGACAGGAGCACCAGGGCTGGGGGCCAAAGAAGTGAGCCAAGGCCAGGTTACTGGAAGATTGGCCATTAGTAGATGACCACTTGGAGATCAGTTTTAGTATGGAGGGTATGTGGTGGGCAGAATCCGTCAAGGTTACAAGAGGTTAGGAGTAAACAGGTAAGCAAAGGGTGGGTACCCATTTTCAGATGTGACAGGGGTGAGGACTGAGAAAAAGACCAAGCTGCTGATTTTTCTGTTAAGTGACTGTCTGGAGATCAGTTTTAGTACAGACAGGAAGGGAAGGGAATCACAAGGGGTCAAGGAGGGAAGCTGTGGATGAAGACTGTGGATGAAATCTAGAAGTTTGAAGGTTTTGGGAGCTTCAAGGGACCTTAGAATGAAGGGAAAGTTCTCCTCTAGCATACAAAAGACTGACATGTTTGTAGCAAAACAAGCCAGTAAAAAGGGATTGAGATGGATAGTGGATGGGAGAAGTTTTGGAGTGAATGGGTAGAGATGGAATCAGGAGTCAGTGGGATGGCCACCATGCCTGTCACGTGGAAGTCAAGGCCAGCACCCATGCAGTAGGAAGCCATGCAGCTGCAGGACAAAGAATGAGGAAACTCTCCATGCTCTGAGCTGGAACGATCTCCAAGATAAAGTATTAAGTGAAAAAAGCAAAGAGAGGAACAGTGTCTAGAGCATATTTACATTCTGGTTTTTCAAAAAGTAAACATAAGAAATGACATTTGTATTTGCCTGCATCTAAGACAGGAAATTACATCCTGGGGTGAGGGTGAGAACTAAGAAGTAACAAGAAAGAATTTTCAGTGTGTCATTTTATTTTTTTTTCTGATTTTTGAGGCATGGGCTATATTAACTGTTCAAAGCATTAAATTTTTTAAAATACATATTTATTATGGAATGCTATGTAGCCATTTAAAATAATGTAGAAAATATAGGTATTGACTTGGGAAAAGGTCCATGATATAGGAAGTGCAAAAAGCAGATTGTAGGATAAAGTATCAGATAACCAGGAAGGAGTTTTGATTTGTTTCAGGTCATCGAAAGACACTTTAATCCTTCGGAATATCTGATGTGGCCGTTTAAAAGAAAATGCACAACAATTATGTAATATTATGTAAAATTTTAACAATATAAGTGGAAAATTTTAAACAATATATTTACATTATGAAATGTGTATGAATATCAAGAGAGATAAACCAAAGAAAATGTAAAGGTAAAATCATTTGTATGATGTGACAGATGTAACAGAAGTTAAATTTTAACTTTAAAATTGTAGTTAATATTATTTATGATATGTGGTTATGAAAACAAACTACTTGAATGATATTGCTGTAAAAATAAACAACAGAGGGGCTCCCTTGTCCCCTCCTGGCGTGAGCCAGGAGCTCTGTCCTCTCGCTTTATCTCTAAATAAAAGCCTCTGCCCTGCTCTCCTACCTTAAAAAAATAAAAAATAAAAAATAAATAAACAACAGAGTCATGTGGCTAAAGCTAACGTTGGCCAGAAGGTGTATGAAAGTACAGTAACAAGGAGAGGAGTATATCGGGGGCTCTAGGAAAGAGGAGTTTGAGGTAGAGCAGGGCAGGACACTGGAGGGAAGATGGTTCAGCAACAGTGAGAGTCCAGCTGGGGTGGCTGACGACTTTGCGGTGATCCCAGTTAACCAAGCTGGTGAGCTCCTCAAAAAAATATGTGCTAGCCTGGAAAACCCACCGTGAGAACTATCAATGCCGGGAACTGCAAAGAGGCAAGTTAGGGATTCTGAGATGGTTTGAAATGTACCATCTAAGGGAACTAGGATAAAAGAATTAGTGGCTGGTATGTGAGCCTAGTAGAATTAGAAAGCTTGTCTGCAAACCTCTGTTCACTGTTTTTTAAAAAATTTTTGTGTATTTAAATTTTTATTGATGCGTAACATACCAGAAAATGCATCCATCTCTTTTATTTATGTGCCCTTCTTTCTACCATTTGTCTATGTGCTTTTAAAATCTGAGACCAGTATAAAACTGTATGTTGAGAGTAATCAGTTTTGTAAAATAAAAATAATTGTATTTGTAACTGTATAGAAGTAAATGCATCATAACATAAATAATGATCATCTCTGCATGGTAGGACAATTGTTACTATTTATTCATGTTACTTTCCCTTTCCCCCCGATTTTCTTTGGTGAACATGGTTTCTTCTTTTAGACATAAAATGTTTGGGATTCATTGTTGCTTTTACATTTAATTAGAAACAATTTCAAATACAGAAAGACTAATCCCAAAACACCTATACTCCCACTACCAAATTTTCACATTTTGTCACATTTGCTTCATCCATTTTTAAGCTACAGCCATTATAACATTCCACCCTAATTAATTCAGTTTTATATCTAAAAATAATTACTTTTAAACATAACTACAATGACATAATTCTTGATAAATTTAACAATAATTCTCTAATATTATTTTGTACCCAATTCATACTCAAATTTCCATAATTTACTCTAAAATAGCTCCTGGAGTTGGTTTGTTCAAATCAGGATTTGATCAAGAATCAGGGTTTCCCTTTGGTGTTAGGTGGGGGTTTTTGTTTTTTTTTAAGAAATCTGGCTTAAGTGGAAATTTATAAGCAAGCATAACATTTCATGAAAAAGGTGGCATTTGAATTTGGTAGGTAGTTATGAGGTAGTGAGGAGGTCATTTCAGAGACAGAGATCAAAGTGGGAAAGTGTGGAGAGAGGGAAAGGTAGTGATGTGTTTGGGGAGGGGCAAGTAGCCCAGTTTATTTGGATCAAAGGAAAAGGAATAATGGGGAATAAAATCAGTAAAATTAATGAAGACAGATCATGGAGGTCCTTGAAGTTGTTTCTAGTTCACTCTGTGGTCCACTTGAAAATTCTGGTGAGCCCCTCAGTCCATACTGTGTGTAGGACCATGGCTGTGTTTTATTTTCTTGTGTATCTCTGGCACCTAGCAGATCATCCTTGTTGAATGCTCAGAATGTTTTCATTGTTGAAAACATGGTGCTACTGAAGGATTTTTAGTTGGAGACTAACCTGCTAAAATCTCCTTTGGGAAGATTTAGAAAATCAGTTGGTAGTGATGGTGAGTAGAATAAGAGTTTAGAGAAGAGAGCTAGCGGAATGGACTGGAGCAACTGAAGCAGGCTTTGTAGAGGAGTGGCTGGGTGGGCTAAACTAGATGGGGAAACAGCATGAGTAAAGATCAGGAGTCAGGAACGAGTTGAGGACTCATTCCTGTGAAGAGAATATATTTTGGGATGCTTTGAGAAATGAGATTCCAAAAGATAGAGTCAGGAATGATTTAAGGGTCTAATATTAGTCAATGATCTCTGCTGTTATATAATAAATGACCTCTGATCATTCTTAAATTCAAGATTGGCAGTTTTGAAAATTGTGTCCCCCTATGTTATTTCCTGTAAGAACTTTTAGTACAGTAAGAGACAAAGTTGGATAAGGTTATTCTCAGCCTAAAAACAATAACTCAAGAAAGCCTAAATAAAGGGAGTATTAATTCAGAATTATATTAGATTGTGTTTATTTCAAATTTGTTAGACCCAACTGGAATACGGTAATTATAACTGTATATATGACATGGAAATATGATTGGCAGTGTTAGCAAATTTAGTTAAAATAAGCTTAATTGAAAAAGTAGAACATGTGTTCAAAACCACTTAAGAAATTGTGTACTCTTACTGAAGTTTGATGGTTGATTCTCTGCCAGAAGGAAGTTAGATCCTCCTTGATTACATTCAACTTAAGGTTGGTGGTGTGGGGATTGGTGCAGAACTGAAAGAAAAAACTAACTACATTTACCTTGCTGCCCAGAAAATTACTCAAACTTTTTTAGATTACTCGATGGTGGTTCTCAAGATTTTCTGAGCAGGGATCACAGCAAAAATATCTTTCCGCACTCTGTGACTCTTCATATGCCTCTAACCATACGCCATTTCCCTGGAACTCTGTACCTCCAATTTTCCAATCATGTCACTTCCATGTCCCTGATTATCCAGCCAAATCATTAGTCTCTACCCATGCATCAGTCTATATATGTACCTCTGGCCATCTCCCTCTTCAGGCACAATGAACAACCAGGAACCCTGCTTGAGGTTCTGTCAATCAGAGGAAATTTCCTTCACACTATCCTCAGGGCCATCTTGGAGTGGGGCTGCAGTGCTACATCCATCCACTTTAAAAAATTTTTTTATTAATGTATCATTGATATACACTCATATGAAGATTTCACAAGAAAAACAATGTCGTTATTACATTCACCCTTATTATCGAGTCCCTCCCATGCCCCATTGCAGTCACTGTCCATCAGTGCAGTAAGATGCCACGGAGTCCCTATTTGTCTTCTCTGAGCTACACTGTCTTTCCCCTGACCCCACACACACCATGTGCACCAATCATACAGCCACCCAGTTTTGAGTAGAGCCAGCCTATCATACAGAACCATTTGTAAACTAACCCTAAAATCTTTATTCCTTAGTCAGCTGGTCATAGGGAATGCCCTATGAAGCCATAGATGCAGGTGGAGAGCGAGGAGACAATGTGGCAGGAGTATGAGCATGGTATCTGGGCTACTTGCTTATGCAAATTTCTTGTATCTTCAGCTCAATCTCTCAGTCTCGTATACACCACTTCCATTTACTGATGAACTACTGCTACACATGTCCAACTTTACAGCTTTGTGGATGGACAGCTCAGGACAGATCAGATGATCAAACCAAGCATTCAGTCTTTACTATGGCCCAGTAGCAATTGAGAGCTCTTTCTCAAAAGAAGACTAGTTATCTGCAGAGGATAGCACAGCTTAAATCTTAAGGGGCTATGCTTAGGGGTCTGTCAAAGGCTTCATAAAGCATTTCTATCTGCCACAGACACGTCAAACACTGTCATATTTGCTAGGTCTTATGACAAGTAGAAGAACAGCTTGCATGGCAGCCTGGACCTCTTGCAGATCCTCCTCTTGTCCTGAGCCCCACTCAAAACTGGCAGCTTTTCAGATCACTCAAATGGGTCAGAGTAGCACTCCCAAATGAGGTATATGTTGCCTCCCATATTTAAAGGGGTCCACTAGATACTGCGTCTCTCTCTTAAGGATAGGAGAGACCAGGTGGAAAAATCTTCACTATCCTGAAAGGGTTATCTTAAATGTTCCTAGAAATTTTACTGAGGTGGAAGGCTCATTTTTGTGGGGGTGGGGAGGACAGCACACTGCTTCTGATGGCCCTTACTAGCAAGTATAGAGGGGAAAAGCATTTGCCAGGTCAATAGCTGTTTACCAGGTGCCAGGGAATAGGTTGATCTACTCCAGCAAAGAAACCACAGCTGGAAGAGCAGTTGGAATGAAAGTCACCACGTGATTAAGTTTACACTGAACTGCTTTCATTCTCCAAGATCCACTTGTCTTCTTAGGTCAAATAAGCAAATCGCATTAATCTCAGGAATGGGATGTTGCTTGTAGTGGACTATACTGGTAGCTAGAAGCTGTTCTAAAGGCTTTCATTTGATCTTTCCTACCATAACAGCCCTCACTCCATGTATTAAATAACCAATGTGTGGATTCTGCCAGTGCTCCGTGGCTTCCCCTGAGCATGCCTGTGCCAATTACAATTACACATTACAGTACTGGGAAAGTTAACCAGAGGGTGGTTGTGGTGAGGCAGAGCAGGGACATGAGAGAAGCATCACGATTAACTTTTCTTATGATGAAAAATGCCAAGATATAAATAGTTAAGAACAAGAGGGACTCCCTCTTAAAGCTAAGATTCCATCTTAAAAACCAGGGAGTTAGAAGGAAAGATTCCTAACATATTTTATGGTAATTAGCCAATAACCAATCCTATCTTAAGTCAGGCAAACAGTCCTAAATGATATGTTCCCATGGCTTGAGGGTAACCACTATCCTGGAGAACAAGATCAAGAAATTCTTGATCTTACAGAATATCTGGAGGACTGACTATGGATGGTGACATAATGTCTTTCACCAGAGACAGACATTATGAGACCACATCAGCCTATGCTCCTTTGGCCCTTTACCTCATTCCTGAAATCCTTAAAAAACATGAATCCTAAGCCTTTACATATACCTCTCCTTTGAGGCTGCCCAAACTCCCCTTTCTTTGAGTGTGCACTTTGTCTTAAATAAAACCTTCTTGCTGCTCATCTTAGTGTGTTTTGTCTCTGTGCTCTTCCAAACCTGTTGGGAGGTTAATATGAGACCCCTTTCCCAGTGGTGTCTTTGTTACATCACTACTTACTTCAATTTTCTAGGCTTAAGCGGAAGTCTTCTCTTTCTCTGTTCTACTTCAGACAAGTAGGGAAGGGCTACTGAGGTCTTGGATTTGGCTTGCAAGATCTTCTGTCTTAGATGACTAGGATGGGGCTGCAGCTGTATGATCATGCTCTTTAGTAGCCTGCCCAAAAATCTCCTTTCTTTGTTTTGGGAAGTTCTCAGAACATAGTCTCACTCCATCCAGTGCTCTGCAGCTTCCCAAATCCTGGGGTGAGAGGGGCTTAGTTCTAATGCTGTGCAGATTCAATGCTAGGTGACCATGGCTTTGGGAGTTGGTGAGGATTTGCCCTATGCAGAGTAGGAATTCATTGAACTTTGCTTTGATTTCTCTGTTCTTTCTTGCTCTCTACTGCCTGCATAGCTGCTGCCATTCACTACTACTCTTGCTTTGATGAATTCCTTCCAAAAACACTTGTCTGATCTGTTTTTGAATTCTTCCTTGATCAGAGTCAATAACCCTTTCTCCTGGGTTGAGGTCTTACCAAGAGCACAGGGAAACCTCCCTGGATTGGATTGCCCAACAACAGTGGGAACCCACTGGGCTCAGGTAAAACTCTATTCATCACCTGAAAACCTTAAACCCCTCTCTGACTAGTGGGCCATGGTAGCATTTTGGATATTCAGGAGTTAATTTATTTTTATTTCTAAAACGTTATTTCTCCTTTCCCAAGGCAAGTCAGGAAAATGACTGTGGTTCCTGTTGAAGAAGGTAAGAAGATTTACAGGAAAAACATTTGACTGTGTAGTAGGTTCCTTGTCCAAGGGACCTAGATTATTCAAGGTGCTTTGGGTCTGTGAACTTGTTTCATTCTGATAACTGGTTGGTTGATATAAAATGGAAAATAATGCAATTCCTCAGTAGGTATGACACCTCTTCACAGGTTATACTCTGTCCCTCATCCTGTGGTTGTGGTGTAACTTAAATCTATTGGTCTAGAACCAATGAGAAGCAGTGGGCCTGGGGCCTTAAGACTTGCTTCCCTTGCAATTGGAAGGCCATGATGCTTTCTTCAGGTAGGGGGAATCTGTCACAAATTCTTCATGGAATGACATGGAAAAAAATAAATTAAAATATGGAAGTTATCATTACATTTTGCATTTCAAGTATGATTAGTTCATTACAGATATGATTTCATTACATAAAAACAGATGGAATTTGTTTTTGAAAGAGAAGTTGAATATAAATTGGGTTTCATAGACCATTTTACAATGAAATCCATATATTTAGCAATTGCTAGAGTAGAAATTACCACTGGCAATTGTGACTATTAGTCTCGGATTTTACGTCACCTTTTCAAGGTGATATATTTGTAACAGGATACTGTTCTCTGTGGTACTTTTTGTGGGTACTCACCATGAATGAAGACCTGTAATAGTAAGTTTGAACCATTTAATCCATGAAAAGAATTTGGATCCTTGTATCCAGAATGAAGTTATGCTTACAGAAGTGTTCAAACACAGTATAGCAAACATGCTGTGGAAACCCCTACTATGTCAGGCATTGGGCCAATTGCTGGAATACAAATAAGATACAGCCTAAGTCATAAACTAAGGAGCAGACAGTCTAGCTGCAAGCTTAGCTAAATTGTTCAGATTCCAAACAAAAATTGGGATCCACTTCATCAAAGAAGACAAAAAATAAATTTGAAAGAATCGAGATAATTCTGGAAACAACATACCAGCACCTCTTTAAAAAGAAAAAAATACTTCAAATTGCTATGTAATTAGAAAACATTCATGAGAAAAACACAAACAATACAAAAGAAGAAAAAAATCTGTAAGCCTTCCAGCATTTTCTCTGGGCACATACATGCACATACACAGACATATATTTTTCACAAAAATGAGTCTAAAATTTAATGTTTTCCAGAGACAAGACAAATCATAGAGAATATCTAGAATTTTTAAGGAACAAGGGAAAGAATTCTATAATTTCCTTTTTAACTGTCTATAATCCTGTACATTTTGCTCATATAGCTATTTTGGGTTAATTCCTAGTGAGTATTAAAATTGTTTGTAAGTGTCCACTTTGATGTGGAATGTGATACTTTGTCACAGTATGTTTTTCCTAGTGGTTTGAAAGAGAGGTTGAGTCTGAAAACCAAAGGAAAAGGAAGAATAAAGTGACCTTAAAACAATCATGAATTGATATTAAGAAGCAACAAATGCAAAGAAGCCATTCATAAAAACTTGGTTAAATTAAAAAGTGGTCAGATTGGCCTTGTTTGCCTGGGACTGAGGTGATTCCCAGGACATGGGACTAACATCACTAAAACTGGGGCAAACTGGGATGACTGGTCATCCTAGACAGAGCCCGGGTGTTACAGAATACATGCCATACACACCTTTTTACAGCCTAAGATCTGAAAAGTTCTGGATTCTGAAACCCACTTGTCCCCAGGGATTTGGAATGAAGGACTGTGGATGTAGGTGTACACGGACTATCTTTAGATGGAGGCATGAGCAACGGGTCAACCCCCAACCCCACCTGCAGGAAGAAAACAGGTGGCTGGAGGGCAGGGGTAGAAGGGGGAGTTTTCACTGCTTATCCGTGCACAACTTTTGGCTATGAACGATGTGCATGTATTACCTATGCAAAAAATAAATGTAGGAAATTAGTGAAAAAACAGGTCAGTATTAATTTAGAGTCTCTATGCATTTGCTACAATTAAGCTTCCTGGTTACTTGTAAAATCAGTGGTTTCCAGTATCACTTGCTCACTTACTCTTTTTGGTCATGTCTATAGTATTCTCTTTACACCTATCACTTCACCCTTCAGGAACAGCAAGGAATAGTGTAAGCAGATCAAGCTCTTTGGAGATAGGATACTTTAAGAGTCTCCAAAACGTTGATGTTGGACCAGACTATAGTTCAGCCTGAGGAGGGGACCCTTCCTGTAAAGGTAATAGGACTCAACCAGTCAGACAAAAATTATATTTGTAACAGTGCTTACTGAGTTTTCTAAGTACAGGGTGTCTGAAAAGTTAGGAAACAGAATAAAATGATTTTCAAATTGTATGTTATTTAGCTTTTCAAATAATATGTTATTTTTTTTAAATACCAAGACATCTTTTCAGCAAAATCTCTCAGTTTGAAGCAATGATTATATTTGTTAATATGGAAAAAAGTTAATTTCATATATATATATACATATAATTTTCTCTATATTTCCAGTCTTTTAGACATTCTTTAGTATATTTATTGTACTTTACAGATTAAATTTGGACCTGTTGCTTTAAATTAGGAGGTGTCCAAGGATTTGAAGAAAAAGATACGGGTGATGGCGATATTATTTGAAAAGTTAGCTGACATACTGTTTTACAAGTTTATCCTATCCTTCTTAACTTTTCAGACACCCTATACTTTATATGTATTAATTCACTTAATCCTTTCAATGATGACATGAGGTAGGTATTATTTTTACTTCACAAATGAAGAAACTGAGGCATAAAGAGTTTGCCTGACTTGCTCAAGTTTACAAGGGCAGACACAGCCAGGAAGCTGCAGAGTCTAGGTTAAACCCAGGAAGATGAGCTCTAGATCCATGCTCATAACCACTAAATCTTACTCTCTCTTTACAAGAAAAGTGTCTGAAGTCACAACTTGGATCTGACTGAGTCCCTGAAGGATCCAGATTTGATTCTGAAGAAGGGAAAGGAAGTTGATATTAAATATGTAATATCTCCAGGTTGTACTAAAGTCTTCATAGAGCTCACTTATGATTACAGAATATACTACTAATGAAAAATGGCAAAGAAATGATATTCTAACACTTGCATAAACTTCCTCCTCAATTTCCATTTCTAATTACTGCCATTTTTTGCAAGAGTTTAAACAAGATGTTCTAACTCCAACAAGTGAGAAGGAGATGTACTGCCCAGGAAAAATCTTTCAAAACAGAACTTCAAGACAAGCTTCAACAGTGGCTTGTACAGCCTCTTCTGACAATAGGTGGGTTTTCTTTGTCTCACAGTGTCTTAAAATTTTTTATTGAATGCCTTTAGCTTTGGCTACTTACTCTCTCCAATTAACCACAGTCACTACCACTTCTAATTGCATATTCAGCCAGCTTAAAGCATTGCATTACCTCCCTGGTCCTAGCAGGCATTTAAGATTACAGTCTCAGTGCTAGAACTATACTTCAGTAATGCAGAGCAGGACACACAGAGAGACTGAGAGAATTTGTGCTGCTAGAGTGATACAGCCAATGAGAAGCCAGTGAAGAATGATTCAAAGTAATTAGGGCACATTGTTAATGGGGATAAGACCTGCAAAAGCTCTACAGGATAAGAACATGTTATGAGGGAGTCCGAAAAACCTAATATGTTGTAGGAACAGTAAAAAGATGATCCCCGTGAACATGTGAATTGGCAAAAGGCCTTGGGAGATTTTGGAGTTCTTTTTTAAGCAGAAAGACTGCAAACCAGCAAATAAATGGAGAAGTTTCCATTTCTTTTGTACTCACTTGAGTACAAAAAAGTCGAAGGACTTAAGTCTCTTAGAACCCAATGAAAAACTCCCCTTGTACTCAACTTCCACTGACAATGTCATCTTTCTAGATCCCAGCAGATGGAGAGAGACAGCATGTGGAACTTAGTGAGGCAGCAGGGAGGAGCATCGTGGGCAAGAAGAGGTGAGCCTGTGTGTGCCATTTAGAGGAAGGAAAAGCCAGAGAAATAGTGGAACCTTGAAAAACAGAACAAATTGTATTGAGGTGGAGCAAGAAGTAATTTGGGGGCTAATTGTGGATGTTTCAAAAGATAGGCAGAAGATTTCAGGTTGTGTGAGTGAGAAACAAATAAGGTTTGGAATTTGGGGCCCTGGATGCCTTGGAGATGCTCTGTCTGGAGGGTATGGGGAACTGGAGCATGTGTGAGAGGTCAGAACAGCAGCTGTAGATGCAGAGGAAAGAGGAATCTAAGAGGAAGGGTGGTCTTGGTAGAACAGGGTGTGCTCAGGAGGTAATTGGCCAATCCAGGGGTGACCTCAGAGGAAGCATAATGATTCTGTGGAATTGGAACTGGGGCCACAGACTGCAAATGAGGGGGCTAGGAACATTTCCTACCAGGAGAAGACTTACACCCACATGGGGGTAGAGCATCATTCATTTTTTGTCATTTGAGGGGCCCCATAAAACTTCTCTTCCCCTACTTTTCACCCTTATCAGCTTGCCTGAAATTCCCACTGTTCTCTAATCTAATCATGATCTAACCTCATTTTAAATTAAGGTGTTGACTCACTTATTAAAATGCAAACATTAATACTCTCAGGAGCAACACCCAGCCCAATATCTGCACTTCCTACTATAGATGTCATACATTTACAAAAACATTTACAGGCATACCTCGTTTTATTGTACTTCACTTGATCGTGCTTTGCAGACATTGCGGTTTTACAAATTGAAGATTTGTGGCAACCCCGAATCAGGCCATTTTTCCAACAGCATTTGCTTACTTCGTATTTCTGCCGCATTTTGATAATTCTCATAATATCTCAACTTTTTTCATTATTATTATTTTTGTTATGATGATCTGTGATATTTGATATTGCTATGATATTTGTTTGGGGGCACCACAAACTGTGTCCATATAAGATGGCAAAATTAATCCATATACGTTGTGTGCGCTCTGACTGCTCCACCAGTGAGCTATTCCCCGTCTCTCTCCCTCTCCTCAGGCCCTCAGATACCCTGAGACACAGCAATATTGGAATTAGGCCAGTTAATAACCCTACAGTGGCCTCTAAGTGCTCAAGTGAAAGGAAGAGACACATCTCTCACCTTAAATCAAAAGCTAGAAATGATTAAGCTTAGTGGGGAAGGCATGTTGAAAGCTGAGAAGGCTACAAGCTGGGCCTCTTGCACCCATCAGCCAAGTTGTGAATGAAAAGGAAAAGTTCTTGAAGGAAAGTAAAAGTGCTACTCCAGTGAACATGCAAATTATAAGAGAGCAAAACAGCCTTATTGCTGATATGGAGAAATTTTAGAGGTCTGGATTAAAGATCAAACCAGCCACAACATTCCCTCAAGCCAAAGCCTAACCCAGAGCAAGGCCCCAACTCTCTTCAAGTCTATGAAGGCTGAGAGAGGAAATGAACTTGTAGCAGAAGTTTGAAGCTAGCAGCGCTTGGCTCATGAGGTTTAAGGGAAGAACCTGTCTCCAAAACATAAAAGTGCCGGTGAAGCAGCAAGTGCTGATGTAGAAGCTGCAGCAAGTTATCTAGAAGATATGGCTAAGATAATTAATGAAGACAGTTTTATACTAAACAACAGATTTTCAGTGTAGATGAAATAAACCTACATTGAAAGGAGATGCCATCTAGAACTTTCATAGCCAAAGAACAGAATTCAAGGCCTGGCTTCAAAATTTCAAAGGACAGGCTGTCTCTCTTTTTAGGGGCTAATGCAGCTGGCAACCTTGAGTTGAGGCCAATGCTCCCTTACCTTTCTGTAAATCCTAGGGCCCTTAAGAATTATGCTCTATAAATGAAACAACAAAGTCTAGATGACAGCACATCTGCTTACAGCATGATTTACTGAATATTTTTAGCCCACTGTTGAGACCTACTGTTCAGAAAAAAAACATTCATTTCAAAATATTACTCTTCATTGCCAATGTACCTGATTGACCAAGTGCTCTGATGGAGATGTACAATGAAACTAATGTTGTTTTCATGCTGGCTGACACAACAACATCCATTCTGCAGCTCATGGATCAAGGAATTATTTTGACTTTCAAATCTTACTAAGAAAGACATTTTGTAAGGCTATAGCTGCCATAGACGGTAATTCCTCTGGCAGATCTGGGCAAAGTACATTGAAAACCTTCTGGAAAGGACTCACCATTCTAGATGCCATTAAGAACTTTCATGATTCATGGGAATAGGTCAAAATATCAACATTAACAGGAATTTAGAAGTTAGTTCCAACCCTCATGGATGATTGTGAGGGGTTCAAGACCTCAGTGGAGAAGTAACTGCAGATGTGATGGAAATAGCAGAAGTAGAAATGGAGCCTGGATTGCGGCAAACTCATGATATAACTTGAACAGATGAGGAATTGCTTCTTATGGATGAGAGAAGAAAGTAGTTTCCTGAGATAGAATTTACTCCTGCTGAAGATATTATGAAGAATGTTGAGATGACAAGAAAGGATTTAGAATATTACATAAGCTTAGTTGGTAAAGCAGCGACACAGTTTGAGAGGATTGATTCCGATTTTGAAAGAAGTCCCACTGTGAGTAGAATGTTATCAAACAGCATCACATGCCACAGAGAAATCATTCAAAAGAGGAAAAGGCATCTGATGTGGCCAACTTCATTGTTGTCTAGAAGTTGCCTCAGCCACCCTAACCATTAGCAACCACCTCCCTGATCAGTCTACAGCCATTAGCAGCAAGCAAGTCTCTCCATCAGCAAAAAGATTATGACTTTATGAAAGCTCAGGTGATGTTTAGCATTTTTTAGCAAAAAAGTATTTTTAAATTAAGGTGTGAACTTTGTTTTAGACACAATGTTATTGAACACCTAATGGACTATAGCACAGTGCAAAGATAACTTTTATATGCACTGGGAAATGAAAAACTTTGTTTGACTTACTTTTTGGAATATTCACTTAATTGTGGTGGTCTGGAATTGAATCCACAGTATTTCCAAGGTATGTATGTATTCTGTATATCCTCTGCTCAAGCCACCAAAATCAAAGATGATAGAGCTCAAAGAGAACCTCATGAGTTTGAAATTCAGACACTCTGATTAGGGGAAGGAACTGTTTCAAACTCTTTAGTGAGTAGAACTGAAACCCTGCCCACTATTTTTCCAAGCTCAGCATCCATTTCCCCTTCTGGTACTGGCATTCTGGACTTCCTTTGGGAGACTACCCTACCATCCTTCTCAGGCTAAGTATATAAGGGAGAGATTTACTCTTGGGTCCCAGAGTTAGAGCATGGCCCTCTGTTTTGGCCAATCAGAACACAGGGATGATTGTGATCCACGTCGCTCCAATCAGAACGAATCCTGGAATTTTGAATAATCACTGAAAAATATTCCCTCTCTCTTTTCCTGAGATCCCTAGCATTACAGGTGAACTGCTGCCACTGAGGGCTGCTATTCAGATCAGAAGTAACAGTGAGGGGAGGTGGAGCTGAGAGATAGGGTGCAACTAAGCCCTGATGACATTGTTTGAGCCCCAAGATTCAGTGATGTCTGAAATCAGCCCTATACTTAGTTTTTCAGTTATGCAAGTTTTGTTAAATTTCAATTGAAATGACTTTTCAGTCACCTTGCAACTGAAAAAGTATTGCTATAGACTGAATATTTGTGTTCCTCAAAATTCATATGTCAAAACCTAAGGCCCAAGGTGATAGTATTGGGAGGTGGGGCCTTTGGGAGGTGGCTAAGTCATGAGGGTGCAACCCTCATGAATGGGATTAGCGTCTTTATAAAAGGGACCCCAGGGAGCTAGTTCCTCTCTTCAACCATGTGAGGACATAGTAAGAAGACAGCTGTCTGGGAACCAGGAAGCAGATTCTCACCAGACACTGGATTTGATCTTAGGCTTTCCCTGTGAGAAATAGATTGCTGGTTGTTCATAAACCACCCAGTCTGATATTTTGCTGTAACAGCCACACAGACTAAGATGAGCACTGATTGGCACGCCATTACACTGGTTGTGTGCTGTGATCATTAACAAGGGTCACTTCTCCTGAGGCATTCATCCCATATACAAGATCACCACCATGTAGCCAAATCTAGGATGCCTATTTTTATAGTTAGTCACTGATTTCCTTGCCTCTGGTAATTATCTGATGCCCTCTTTTCAGTAGTTTCAGCAGAGAGAAGCACAGGAAGACTCTTCTGTAGGTACATTGCAAAGTCTGTAATGCCAACAGCTAATCATGGTTAATTGTGGTAACCACAATTGGCCTGGGAGGTCCTGAGGCAGATGACTCACCCCTAGATGGTGGGCAGCTCTTCCTGCAGTGCTAGACCCCAGAAAGAACACACCACCAGCTCCTTACTATGGTGGTTAATAACCCCAAGAAGTTTGGCTCTCTAAGCTTGGGACAATCAAGAAATGAGTCAGCTTTCTGGAAAACACCCTCCTTCTCACAGTTGTACCTCACCATCCTAGCAGGCTCCCACCCCACCCCCTCACCAGTAAGGCCTATGCATTTCTTTCAAGAGCATAATAATACCTTATATCTGAAAAGCACTGAAGTGCTGTACCTCTTGCAAAATACTTGAGCATTCATTATCTCATTAGGTTACCAGATTTGTTATTTTTTCCTTTAGATTCTTTATTTCAAAAACTCAGATCCAGGAGAGAAATTTTTTTATGTTGTTTTCAATGAGCCTTGAGAGAAAAAATCAGAATTCAGTCCAAGAGTGAAGATTTCCTAGAGCCACAAATATAATCCTTCTCTCTCTTGTCAAAAATAACAAGGGATAACTATGGACTCTCTTGTCCCCTCCTGGCGTGAGCCGGGAGTTCTGTCCTTTCACTGTATCTCTAAATAAAAGCCTGTACCTTGCTCTCCTAAAAAAATAAATAAATAAATAATAACAAGGGATGAAGACTAGATTCTACAAGAAAGAACATTGCATCGAGTCGAAACCTGGGTTCCAGGTCCACATCTGCCACTCAGTAGCTGTGTAACTTGGACAAGCCCCCTAATCTGTCTGTGCTTCAGTTTCTCCTTTTGTAAAATGATGGTGTTGAGGCTCCTTAGGGATATTGGCTTTAATATTTTGTGAATGACTTTAAAGCTCTGAGATTTTGTGGCTTGAGGAATTGTAGAGCCTGAGAGGACTGATTGTAAGCAAGTTGGTATGTTTTAATAAGCCCAGCTGCTATTTTGGGGTGTACAAGGGAGAGAGCCCTTGTCCAGGGTGCCAGAAACCATAGCATAGAGGGACATAGAGCTGAGCATGGCTGATTGCCCAGAGACTCTAGAGCTTTCCCCAGGACCACCTCCAATGGTGGTGGTTGGTTGTTGGTGATTAGTGGGTTAAATGAGGGATTAGTGTCTGACCACTCACAGCGCACTGGCCTTTTGATAGATCAGGAAGCCCTGTGGACTGTGGGATGAAGCACAAACAGATGTCAGATTGGTTCTTGGAACGGAAAGAAAGTGGAAGCCTGGCATTACCTCGGAGACATGGCCTGTGTGGCACTTGGCAGCCAGCGTAGTAGGTCTTACTTAGCAATACAGAGACTGGCCCAAGATGTTTTCCTTGCTGAGTTCAACCTTCTCTTTATAACTGTTTCCCCCAGCAAGTGCTTTCTGCCTAGTGGGGAGGCAAGTAGATCCCCCACTCTCATGAGCCCCTCCTGTATGACTGTACTAAGTATCGCCCATGTATCCTGGCTATTCTTTACATTTCCAATGACCACTTGAGAAACTAGGATGTCAGTGGTTGATCTTGTCTCACTAGTGCCTTAATTATGTATCCTCTGACAGCAAGGACTACGATACATCAGGCTGCCTCCTGCCTTACTCAGCACTGTTTTGGTTCTCGGCCCTTCTTCAACCTGCCTCCTCCCCCTCCTCACCACCACCCCCAAAAGAAATCAAAACAACCAACTACCACAACCACTAACTAACAACAGCACAACCCTTCACATCCCATTATGAATCTTGTCCTCTTAGGAAAATTTTCCTTGTTTCTGACCTAATTCATGCTAGAAGTGCTGACTGCTGCTAAGGCATTACTTGCCTATCCCCCAGTCACTGCCTGAATCTGTATTTGCATCTTAACAGGGACATTGGATCCAGTTTGGCAGAAACACTCCCACTGAAGCAACAAACTTGTTTCAGCACCAGACCTATGATGGGAGATATTTTTGTCCTTAAGGAAGGGCCTTTTTGGTCTCCCCAGTTACTAAGAGGAGGCTCGGAGCTATTGGAGGGCATTCTGGCCAATCAGGCCTTCCCCTGAGCCAGGAGAGCCACCCTACTCATAATCAGCCCAGCTTTTCAGTACTCAGAAAAAGACCTGCCACACTGCATTTCCCTGTATTTCACAATGTTATTTTGTTGATTCTGCCATCTTCTCTCTTCCTCCTTAAATCCTGGCTCGGCCTCAGATGCCCCTGACTCTGTATGGGCTGTACTGCCTGAGGCTGGAATGAGGAAACTTGACAGCCTCTGAGAGATGAAATCTGCCTTTCCTGAGTTCCTCACACCAATCCTGGGTCTCCTGTAGGGTCTCCCGCCACTCATCCCTGACTCCAGGTCATAATGGCCTGAACTTGAAACAGAAGCAGAGAAAGGGCTCACAATTCCATTAAGTAAAAACAAACTTGAATTAATACCAGGAGACCAGCTGAATCTCAGGAGCTGCCAGATGATCTATATTACGAAGGGGCAACTTTCTATTCCAGTAGTTTGCCTACCCCACCAAGCCAGTACTCTCTGCTGTTCACCTTGTCCCACCCCATTCCCCACAACAAGGCTGCCCCCGTGGCAGGAACCAGCCCAGGTTCCACAACTTGGAAGTCAGCCTGATAATCTGAAGGGGAGATTTAGAAGGGTCAGACCCAGCTCTGGAATATCCTGAAGTGACCAGAGGCTTTGGGTTTTCCTGGCCTGGACTGGTGTTAACATGCAAACATAGGCAAACTATGAGGGGATTTGCACTGATGTATAAAATATGATGGCCATGCTAAAATAATAATGGGAATAAACAAATGATATAAGGAAGGTTAAAGTCTCTCTTAAGTCCCACTGGAACTGTCCCACTGGAAAACCAATACTGTCCCCTTCCCACTCCCACAGCCTGGGGACTGTCTTGGAGCTGAAGGGAAAGTGTCAGCTCTCTTCCAGTCCTTGATTCATTCTGCCTGGCTCTGCCAGGTTATAGAGAAAATGGAAGTCCCCATGGCCAGGATGTTCACCTGACCCTAATCTACCTGCCGCCTGTGCACATGCAATGATGTAATATTTGGCCTGCTGTGTGGGCGCCTGCTTACACATGTGTTGGTGATAGCCATTATTGTCTGTGTTGCTATATAAAGAGATCCGCCAGGTGTTCCGCATGTAAGAAGGAGGTAGATGTGGATGATCTTGGTGGAGGAGGATTGTGGACTGTGTACTTGCCAGATGCAGATGTGATTCCAGCACTTGACCTGCCACCATGAAAATAAAGCGTGGTATATGACCTTTTACCCTCAATGTTCTGTTATTGGGACTCAGCGAATCCAGAGTGAACTTGCCTGAAGCAGGAACCCTCCAGCACTACACAGGTCCACACCTACACTCACTGGTTAGAAATGTGGTCACTTTAGTCATTTTCTGTGCAGTCCTCACATCCTGATCTCAGTTTGGTGGACGACATGGTAAAAGCCACAGCAAGCCCTTGGGACAGGAGAGGCACGAGAAACCCTTGTTAGGTCCCCATGTAGAGATTAATGATTAGCCTTACAAAGATTGGGAGACTTGTGGGGACCATATAAAAGGAGGTATTACTGAGGAGAAAGAGGAAGAGGAAGACTAGAGTTGAGGCTGAAGTAAGTCCGCTAACCAGCGAAGTGCAATCCAAGGTCATCCCTACAGCTGTGTCAGTGGCTGAGTAAATTTTTGCAGTTGGGTGAATCGTCGTGGGTCTTGTCCAGCCACAGAACTGGAGCAGCCAAGCTGACATTGTTCTTAACTCCACCTCTCTTACAATAAAGGAGTGTTATCATTATCTCCAGGCTTCCAAAACCTCACCACGGTTTCCCAGCTTATTATTCCCTCAGAAACAAATGGGCTTACATGGGCAACAGGAAGGTCCTTTGCTCTGTTCTCTGCCTCACACACTTTCCAGCAAGGTCATGACCACCAGCACCAAAAGGGCAAAATGACTCTGGGTCAGCTCTGCAAAACTGAGATATGGAAATCCAAATTGTTCCCAAAATTATTAATTTGGGAGGATATTATGTATTTTGTTATCATTTATTTCGTTTTTGCTTTGTAAAAGCATCTCTGAAGGGTTTCTTCAGCTTTCCTAAAAGATTACCTTTTGTGTAAAATTATATAATCATTTCACAAAAAAGTTTGGGAAAAAATTGAAAAAAGAAAACAGTGGTACGTGACTCCATCCTCTTAATGATCTGTCACATGCTGGCACCTGGAAGATTTCTTGCTCACCTTTTCTCCTATACCTGTTTTTTTTCTTTCTAAACATTAAAGGTTTGTTTTGTTTTAAAATTTTTAAAATAAAAGTAATTCATAATAAAACTGTAAAATAAAAAGTAACAGTCTCTCCCTCTACCCTTATTTCCAGGGACAACTGTTAAGTCTTATATATCTTTCCACAAAACAGCTTTTCACATAAGGTGTGTGGCTAGGGAATGCTATAAGGGGCTGGGGGCAAGCACTAGATTTGCTTCTAATATACTAGGAGTGTGGACATATGGGCCATGTGAGCAGGCCCTCCCTGGTGTCAGAATTGTAAGGTAAAACCTAGGAGCTGCTAGGGATGGTGTTTCTGGCCATATAACTAAAATAAATGAAAGCAGAGCTGGAGAAAGAGCCCTGGTATTATTAGAGATTCTGGATCTGACTCTTTCTAAGGTTGATCCATGACCTCGGCCTTCCTTTGGGCTGGTTGTTCAACCTTTCTCAGAGTTCATGACCAATAAATCCCCTTTCTGTGAAAATGTATTTGAATTGGGTAGATATCATGTGTCAACAAATTAGCATACTCATCATAAACATTTTTTCCTCTATTTAATCTTCATGCCCATAATTTTTAAGGCTAAACAACAGCAACAAGCAACAAACAGAAAAAAATAGGTAAACTGGACATACCAAAATTAAAAACTTTCATAATTCAAAGGACTTCATCCAGAAGGTGAAAAGATAACCCACAGAATGAGAGAGAAATTTTTTTGCACATCATATATGTGATAAGGGACTTGTATCTAGAACATATAAAGTATTATTACAGTTAAGAAATAAAAAGACAAATGACCTAATTTTAAAATGGGCAAAAGATTTGAGTAGACATTTCTCCAAAGAAGACACATCAATAGATAATAAACACATGCAAAGATATTCAACATCACTACCCATCAGGGAAATACAAGTCAAAACCACAGTGAGATACCACTTCATACTCACTAGGATGGCTGTACCAAGAAAACAAATAATAAAAAGGGTTGGTAAGAATGTAGAGAAATTGGAACACTCACATACTGCTGGTGGGAATGTAAAACAGTACAAACAAAAAGTTGCTTCAGAAAACAGTCTGGCAATTCCTCAAAAGTTTGAACATAGAGTTATCATATGACCCAGAAATTCCATTCCTAGCTATATCCCCAAGAGAATAAAAACATGTCCACATAAACACTTGTGTATGGATGTTCATAATATTCAGCATTATTTGTAAAAGCCAAAAAGTAGAATCAGTTCCAATGTCCATCAACTGATAAATGGATAAGCAAAATGTGGTCTACCTATACAGTGAAATACTATTCAGCAATAAAAAGATATGAAGTACTAAAACATGCTACAACTTAGATGAACCTTAAATACACTATATTAAGTGAAAGAAACAACCACAAAGGATCACATATTGTAAGATTCCCTTTGTATAAAATGTCTAGAATAGGCAAATCCATAGAGGTAGAGAGTAGATTTGCCTGGGGATGGGAGCTTGGAGGGAAATGGGGAGTGCCTGCTAATGAGGTGATGAACATGTTCTAAAATAGTGATGATGGCTATGAAACTCTGTAACTATACTGAAAACCATTTACTTGGACACTTTAAATGGGTAAGTGATGATAAAATTGTTTTTCAAAAATAGCCTATTGAGTGACTGTGCCAGTAAGATTATTTACATAGTTGTCAGGAACAAACTGTTCCTTTATTATTAATACTGCTCTGTGTTTCATATCATTTAACTAATATTTACTGAGCATCAGATGTACTGGGAATATAGAAAAGCAGAAGGGCATCTCATAACCCAGCCAAGGAGGTGACACCCATGCACAGAGGGTAGGTAGATCGGCAAAGCAGCACCTAATAAATGCTACTGGCTTCAGAAGCAGACTGGCTGTCATGGGTATGCAACTAAGGAAGGCATCACTGATGAGGTGGAAGCCACTGAATCCTAAAGGATACACAGGGAGAAGCAAAAATATAACTTAATTATCATTTGTTGAGCACCTACTGCGATGGGCACTGTTCTAAATACAGCACATAGAGGGTGGGACTTCCAGAACGGCAGGGTAAGGAGTTAGGTGGATCCTCTTCCTAGCAAAACAACAAATTAATAGTAAAAATTATAAAACAAAGCACAACACAATTATTTTAAATCCCGGAAATTGTTCTAAGGGCACAGAAAAAATGGAGAAATATACAAGAAAACCTGAATCTTACTTAGGAAGAAAGCTGAGGGTCTATGGCATCTGAGCCATGACCCATTATTTCCTCAGCCCTTCCAGCCAGCTCCTTATTATGGAAGTGCTATGACAGAGCTCTATTCTTGGCAAGAAAATTTCTCCCTGTTCCCAGTCTGTGGCTACAGTTTCACTCTGGGAGAGGTAGACTGTCAAGCTTCTCACTCCCCCAGGCCCCTGTTGCAGAAACTTTATTACAGGCCTGGCAGGCTGAGAATACTGGTGCCCCTCAATCTACCCCTCCCCCAGACCAGTCTGTAGAGTGGGGGGTCTACACAGGAACACACAGAGATCAGTGGCTTCCATCCCCTGCAACCACCCACCCTGCCCACTCACAGGGCAAGGTGTCACTCCAGAAAGGCAGGGCCCCACCCCCAGCCCAGCTCTGCTGCAGTGGCACAGGGGTGCTGCCCAGGAGGAAAGGCAACCCATAAGGACAAAGGGCTTTAGAGCTTGGCTTAAGACATTGGCTTGACTGGAACAGAGCTTGGGGAGCTCTGCCTAAAGGTATTGTGGAAAACTTTAGGCAGAGCTAAAAAGTAGAGAAAATAGAGAACCTTGATGTAGAGCAGCAGAGAAGAGGAGGGTAGTTCCCTGATACAAGCAAAAAGGCAGAGCAGCTAGAAACTTAGTAGAGAACCAGGGAAAGAGAAGGCCCAGAAGAGCCCTCTGGAAGCACATTCAACTCTAGGGATCAGGAAGGCTGTGCACATGTGCCTGGCTGCACTCACTCAGGGGCAATTGGAGCAGGGCATGGGCAGACTTGAAAGCACTCCCCAAGTCACGCATGAGCCCGCTAAGCCCCCATTGCTCAACAGGCTTAAACACAACCTCTGATGAAACGCTGACTGAGCAATAAGCTACTCTGACCAGGGGCAACTCCTAGAAATTCAGACTGAAAAGTAAAATCACACTCTTCTGGCAATCAGAACGATCTGGGCATACCCAAGACTGCACCCTATTTAGAGGAGTCAGAGGGGCAACATCCAAGCTACTAGGCCCTGGACAAATGGTGGCAAAAAGTAACTCCCTGAACTGGGACCACAGCCACCAAGCCAAACACACCTCCAGTGATAAAGTGTAAAAATATAACTGGCTAAGAGGCCTTACGCACAACCTGTGATCCATAAGCATCTTAAGCATCTTAAGTCAAACTAGGATGGCCTGTGGGTATCCAGGCTAAAAGATAAAAACAAGGGGAAGATATCTGAGCAGGAACATCAGAGGCTGCATATCACAAGGGAAATAGATTTCTCAAGATTAGTTTAGCCAAGTCATTAAGCAAATAAACAAATGAGGAAGCAAAGAACAATAACCACCAGGCCCTGGTGGGAAATCAGCATCTATAGTTGCTACAATATATTATCTGAAATGTCTACTTTTCAATTAAAAAAAAATGAGACATGCAAAGAAACAGACAAGTGTGATCCATACACAGGAAAAAACGCAGGCAATAGAAACTGCCCTGAGGGCCCCAGATGTTGCACTTAGCAAAGACTCCAAAGCATTTATTATAAATATATTTAAAGAGCTAGAGGAAACCATGCTTAGATTTCAAAAAGATATGGTGACAATGTCACATCAAATAGAGAATATTCATAGAGATAGAAACTCTAAGAAACAAATGTAGATTCTGGGTTGAAAAGTACAATAACTAAAATGAAAAATTCACTAGAGGGGCTCAATAGTAGATTTGATCTGTCAGAAGTAAGACTCAGTGAACTTGAGGCTAGATCAAAGAAATTATGCATTCATAAGAACAAGGAGAAAAGAGAATGAATAAAGATGAAGAGCCTTGGAGAAATGGGCAAGATCATTAAGTCCACCAGCCATGTGTGTAATGGTAGTACCAGATGGAAAAGAGAAAGAGGCTTATGGATCTGTTAGGCAGAAAGACAGATATGAGTGGTGTGAAAAGATGGTGAAGCCCACCAAACCCTCAGGGAGTTAATCAGATAAAGCTAGAGAGTCAGAAAGGACTCACAGAGTTAATACCCTTTGCAATGTGGGTTCAATCCACATGCTCTGAATCTGGCCTAACCTTGAGACTTGCTCTAGCTAATGCAGGTGAGATAGGGCAGAGACAGGGGACAAGCATCATGATTAATTTTCCTAAAAAATGCTGAGGTTAGCATAAGAACAGGAGGGATTTATCTTAAGGCAAGACAAGTGGTCTTAACTGATGTGTTCCCAATACTTGGGAGTGGCCACTAGTTTAGAGAGGAACAAAAGGTTTGACCTAGAGGATTGGCTATAAACAATGATTTATTTGTCTCTCATCAGAAATAAACATCATTAAACCACCTGACAAGCTTACCCCCCCAACCCATTACTTTTTAATTTTTTTTATTTTGGTATCATTAATCTACAATTACAGAAAGAACATTATGTTTACTAGGTTTCCTCCTTCACCAAGTCCCCCCCACATACCCCTTCACAGTCACTGTCCATCTGCGTAGTAAGATGCTGTAAAATCACTACTTGTCTTCTCTGTGTTGCGCAGCCCTCCCTGTGCCCCCCTCGCACTATACATGCTAATCGTAATGCCCTCTTTCTTCTTCCCCACTCTTATCCCTCCCTTCCCACCCATCGTCCCCAGTCCCTTTCCCTTTGGTAACTATTAGTCCATTCTTGCCAACCCTTTACTTTTATCCCATCCCTGAAACTCCTTAAAAGACAGAATCCCAGCTTTTGGGTACACCTCCACCTCTCTGAGGTTGCCCACACTCGCCTTTCTTCAAGTGTGTCACTTTCTCTGTCCCACTTCAAATTGTAGGGAGGGGCTACTAAGAGCTTCTGATTTGGGCTTGCAAATTCCTGCCACCTGGGTGACCAGGACAGAACTGCAGCTATACAATCATGCTCCTTAGTCACCTTCCTGAAAATCTCTTTTCTTTGCCTTTAGGAAGTTCTCAGAACATAATCTCATTCCATCCAGTGCTCTATGGCTCCCCACAATCCTGGGGTGATGGGTCTTAGTTCTCATGCCGTGCAGATTCAAGCAGACACTGGATGCCAGGTGACACTGGCTTTAGGAGTTGGCAAGGGATTATGCCCTATGTCAATCAGCAGTTCCTTGACTTCCATATTCTCCCTCTGTTTTTCCTTCCTCTCTGCCTTATTCAAGTAAATCTGCCTTTGTCTGTCTTGACTCTAGCCCACTCCTCCCTTCAAGTGTATTCAAATAAAACTTTCATTCTGTTTTGCTACTGTGTCTCTGCCCTTCAATTCTTTGCTGCAGTGGGGAGAAGAACCGAGGAGAACAAACTTACCACTCCAACAGAACCAGTCTACCATCTCAGCAGAAGCAAGGAATAGAGACGGGTTTTCCAGGAAGACTCTGTGATCTCCTAATGCTAATGGATCTCCTCAACACCACAGAAGACCAACAAAGTTTTAGAGAATTTCGTATCAGCAGAATACTGCCAAACTGGACTAAATGAGACAGAGATGGGATGATAGGGAGGAAGGATGACTCTGAGAGCAGAGAGGGTTGTGTCACCCTGGTGTGGGGGGCCCAGAGGGCAGATCACTGTTTTGAAACCTAATGGAATTTGCCCTTCTGGGTTGTGAACTTGCTTTAGATCAGTAACCCTTTAATTCCTTCCATTTTACTCCCTTTCAGAATGAAAATGTCTATCTTATGGCTGTTCCATCACTGTATAGTTTAGATAATGAGTTTGGGGACTTTTTGTATTGATATATAGATGTGACTTAGGACCCAGAGTTGATGCTAGAATGGAGTAAGACTTTGGGGGTCTTGGGATGGGGTGAACTGATATTGCATATGTGATGGATCTGAATTTTGAGTAGCCGAGAAAGGACTACAGGGTTGACTAGTGTCTCCCAAAATTTATGTTCCCCTAGAACCTCTGAATGTGGCTTTATTTGAAAATAGGGCCTTTGAAGATGTAATTATTTAAATTAAGATGAGTTCATACTGGATTAGAATGGGTCTTAAAACCAATGACTTGTATCTTTATAAGAAGAGAGGACACAGTGACACAGATACACAGGGAGAATGCAATGTGACAATGGAGTGATGCATCTACAAGTCAACGAACACCAAGAACTGCCCCTCCATGGGTCCTTTTCTTCCTCACAGCTTCTAGAAGGAATAAACCCTGCTGATACCTTGATGCTGGACTGCTGGCCTCCTGAACTGTGAGAGAAAAAGTTCTGTTGTCTTAAATCACCCAGTTCGTACAGCAGCCCAAAGAAATGAGTACAGGTGGGAAGGGCGTCCAAGGGGGAAAGTACAGTCTTTCAACAAATGTTGCTGTGACAACTGTATATCCACATGCAGAAGGAAGTTGGACCCCCAACCTCACATCACATACAAAAATTAACTCAAAATGGATCAAAGACACTGTAAGAGCTAAAGCCGTAAGAGTCAGAAAACATAGGGGTAAATTTTCATGACCTTGAATTAAGCAATGCCTTTTAAAATATGGTGCCAAAAGCACAAACAACAAGAGAAAAAAACAGATAAATTGGGATAATCAAAACTCAAAACATTTTTTTTAATTAAAAACGTTGTGCTTTAAAGGACACCACCAAGGAAGTGGAAAGACAATCCACAGAATGGGCAAAATATTTGTTAATCACGTATCTGATAGAGGACTTATATTTAGAATATGTAATGAACTCCTACAATACAACAATAAAAGACAATTTTTAAATGGACAAAGTCTCTGAATAGACATTTCTCCACAGACATGCAAATGGCAATAAGCACTAGTCATTAATAGTTAACAAAGGTGAATTTTATGGTATTGATTTATACATTTTCTTTAAAGCAATGATATAAAATAATATGTATACAATTTATTGTTGGGCCTATAACATGAAAAAATGTAATATATTTGACAATAACAGCACAAAGAAAGCAGGTAGGAACAAAGCTGTGATGGAGTAAGGAAATAATACCAAATGGTAACTCAAATCTATAGGAAGAAATAAAGAGAAAGAGGAAGCGTAAATCAGAAGCTTAATACAACAAACCTTGTAAACACATACTTGCTCTCCTCTAAGCTTCTTTAAAAGTAATAATTATAACAGTGTATTATTGGTTTTACGGCCTACAGAGAAGTAATGTGTCTAACAATAATAGCAGGAAAAAGAGAAGGGAATGTAACTATTTAGAAGTAAAGTTTTTTATGTCACTGAAACTGTTTAAAATAGAAATTCCTGAGTCTGCTGAATCAGAATTTCAGAGGGATGGCCAGAGCTTTCTTGGTCCATGCAGTGCCTTTGTGTGAGTTCAAAAGGCTCTCCTTCCAACAAATGTAGCTCCATGCCAGGGCCAATGGCTTAGCAAGCAGAACATGAACTGGATCAACCAGCCCCTCACCCGTGTGCATTGAATAACCTGCATAGTTATAGGAGGCAGGTGGCCCCAGAGACGACCCACCACTGTATTTTAAGATTGCTCCTCTAATAATTCTAATGTACAACCAGGGAAACTGCTGAGTTAGGGAAACATTTGAAAAGACTTGGCAGCACCAGTAACTGATAATATATGAAAGATTCTTGTTAGGGAGGATTTGGAGGGAAGATTCTCAGATTTTTAATCCCAAAGACTGAGAGAATGGAAACAGACAGAGAGATGGTGGATGGAAAAAACAGATTTGGAAGCAATACGTTCAGAGTTAATCGTGTGTAATTTGAAACCATGGCAAGACATTAAGGCAGGAATGTTCAACTGATAATTAGAAGAAAGAGGATCCTGGAATTTAAAAACTGTGTATTTAAGAATCACCACATAGCATCAAGATAATGAAAAGAGATACTGTTTCTCAAGAGCCTGCTCAGGGCTCTCCCTTATGCTGGACATTTTAGATAAACATAAGCATCAGCAAGCATAAAGCAACACTACAGAGAGTCACTGTCACCCAGACAATTATTTATTGGTGGTGGGAGGAGTCAAATGAAGGCAGGGATCAGGAAGTGGGGGGAGTCTTGGAGGGAGCACTTGAGGATGAGGCCTGTGAGCAGTGCTGAGAAGCAGCAGGAAGCTGAGGAGAGGCTGCCACCTGGGATCTCAGGCAGAACCTTGGCCTCCTGAAACAGGTAAGTGCCAGTATCATCATGACAAGTGGGTGATAGAAATGTCAGTGGCTTCACACATTCCATGACCAGCTGTCACAGGGCTTCCTGAGGGACAAACCCCTTTTGTACCTCTCACTCCCAGTAGAGCACGTCTGGTATTGACAATCACCAAGACAAGAAGCCTGGGTCTATTGGTATCTGGGTGCACTCGACTGGCCCTGGTTGATAAGGTGGCTTAATACCTAGAAATATTTTTGGCTTGAACCATGGATAAATTCTTGCAGATAAATGGTGAGGCATGAAGTAAAAGGGGAGGTATACACAGGACTGGAATGGGCAGGTTATTAGGGGAGGGGCATGCAGCAAGTTCTACCCCCAGGAAAAATGGTCATGCATGCACAGCTATAGTTGTCCCCATGGGCCTCCGTGCTGTGGGCAGACCCCAGCCAGGTTCGGGGCTAGTCAGTCTAGTGAGCAGGTGAAGGCAGTTAGCCAGCCTTCCTTCAGTCACAACCTCAAGCCACCATTTCTGCAAGGCTGCCTCCCTCAGCACCCAAGCTCATTGATGCCATGGTTACATTCATTTCTTCCTAGAAATTTGTATACAGATCAAATCTAGAGCCATGAAGTACAATTCCATGAAAGAAGTTCACTGACCCCATTCTTAGATGAAGTGACTGTTGGTCAATAATGGCAGGGTCTTTTTTATTCCAAATGGTCCCATGAGGAATCCAGCAGAGTGGATTCTGTGTAGGGTTTTTCTGGCTGCAGGAGGAGCACAAGGCATTTCAGAATCTCTCAGTAGAGGAGGAAAAGAGAAATCATTCTGTGACTTCCCTTGCTCAAAAAGCATAGGGCCTGGAAGGTCAAAAAATTTTGCAGCTCAGCAAGATGCCACAAAACTACAGGGTCTTTGGTATAGTTGGGAATGTGGGGGGAAGACACTGGGGACTTGGCCAGCAATGGGGAAGGATGGTACTGGCTCTTGACAGACTGCTGGCCCCACTGGCTATGAAAGCTAGAATTCACCTCTGGAAGGAGAAACTTTCTTTGCAGTGCCAAGGTAGCCAAGCAGAGTGAATGCAGAATGCCTGTGAGCTCTTCCTTCTTGCCCAACTGGGAATCTCAAGAGTTGGTGAGTTAGTTACTGAGTAACTAGAAGCAGTTGATGTGACCCTAAGGCCTTTCATAGAATCAGCAGTTTAAAAGGCTGCAGACACTGAACCCAAGGTCAAAATCTGGGAGAAAACAAATTATGGGCTAAACTGCAGAGCTGCAGGGCAGAGAGAAACCAGTCCAAGGCATGTAATGCAGGATGCAAGTGAGTGGAGCAGAAGAGGAGCGAATTTGTGCAGTATTGAAGTCTGACCTCAGACTGTCTTGATGCAATGGGAACTAAGTCACCAAGGACCCAGTCAGATTGGATGTGATGAGTTTTGGGCCTGTAGGGTGTTTGTAAGCATAGACCCTTGGAGTAGACTATGAGTTGTCATTTCATAATTCCTCTTATCTTCTACTGGCGACCCAGATAGTATGTTGCTAATTATACGACTCCTTTGCAAAACTTTCCGAGTGGACTTCTTTCCTCTCCCCATTCCGGTGGTCAGAGTTCGTGGGTCTCTTGCTCAGCACTTAAGCACACCTCTTTTGCATTCATCTCACTCTACTGAAAGTATTTATTTGCAAAGCCCTTTCCCCTCCCTAGACTGTGGTTTATTAAAGGCAGAGCCATTTCTTATTCATTTATTGGTGTTAGCAGTGCTTGACTCAGTACTGGGTACACAGAAAGTGCTAAATAAATATCAAGTGAATGAAGGACTCAGTCCAAGACTGAAGGCCCACACATATTAATCTGGTCTCTCCCCCGGCTTCTCCGTTCTCATCTCCCATGGCATTGTTCCATTCGTTCTGAGCTTGTACTACTCAATTGAATTTCCATGTGAAGTTCCTAGCCAAGAACACGTTCTGTGTGTCCACATCCTGTGTTTCCTCTACTGCTGTCCCATCACTCTGGAATTCTCTTCTTTCCTAGCTTTGCTTTTGGACATTCAACTTCACCCTTACCTCTCTACCCACTAGACTGGCAGCTCCTTGAAGGAGGCCTTATTTGTATTTCCAGCAGAGCTGGACCTGGTACCTTGTACTCAACAGAGGTTCAATCAGTG
The DNA here is from genome assembly GCF_040802235.1 of Manis javanica. Taxonomy (NCBI): domain Eukaryota; kingdom Metazoa; phylum Chordata; class Mammalia; order Pholidota; family Manidae; genus Manis; species Manis javanica. The sequence continues at coordinate 22,279,465 of NC_133161.1, forward strand.
TTTGCTTGGGGAAGGGATGAGTTGCTTTGGCTCTGACTAAAGTGACTTCCCAGTCTCTGTCAGGCATCTCCTCATTATGTCTTGGTTAATTGCCATTTATTTAATAGGATTTGCTTAGGAGAGATGAGATGAATAACTAAACGATGAGAAAATTCAGTGCTAAACAGGAGCAGTTTGAAATTGTTGGGTTGATTAAGAGTGGCCAGCTGCCTCCCATTTTACTGTGGCCATTTAGTTAGTAGCATGAAGCCATCTTGGATGTGATCGCAACCCTTGGCTCCCCCTTATTCCATGAAAGCCAAACAGGTGGGAGGAAGAGGGCAGCGGGAAAGACATCTCCACCCCACTCTCTATCGCCCCCACTCCCTGCCTCAGCCCTGGGAAAAGGCCAGGGGGACATAAAGTCATAAAGTGGTTAAGGTTTAGCTTTGTGTGTGCCTATCTGCATGCCTATTTTCCCTCTTTGTTTCCTCCTAGCTTTTCCCCAGTTTATGAACTAAATGTTTCTGCTCTGTTCTCATTCCTCCAGGGTGGAGGAAAGGGAATTTGGTCAATCAGTAACCAGGATTGGAAAACTCAAATGCTAGCAAAGGCCACAGGAAACAAGCCAAGTCAGTTGGGCAGGTATAGTGACTGTGGCCCGATGAAAGGGGCAGCTGCTTCCCTGCTCAGGGACCACGGTCCCAGGGCTGCCTGATCTTGTGTTTGGCACAGTCACCCTTGTTATGAGCCTTGGCATCATCAGGAAAAATGGTCTGAGCCTGAGAAAAGTGCAAAAGAGGTTACTGGATGTCCTTACCGTGGATTGTGGGTTGTGACTCAGGCTTTTCGGGTATTATTTGATTCTATGGGAGTTTGCACCATTGACGGATCTTGAGATGGGGAGACTATTCTGGATTATCCAGGTGGACCTAATATATGAACCCAGGGAGTTGCAGAGTGAAGAAGAAGGGGGCCCTGAGTGAAGAAATGGGGGTGGCCTTTAAAAGGAAAAAGCAAAGAAATGATTCTCCTCCCAGAGCCTCCAGAAGAAACACAATCCTGCCAACAGCTTGATTTTAACCAAGTGAAACCCGTTTTGGACTTCTAATCTACAACTGTAAGATACTCCAACTGAACTGTGAGATAATACACTTGGGTGGTTTTAAGCTACCAGGTTTGTGGTAATTTGTTACAGCAGCAACAAGAAATAACACCAGGTTGTTTCACAACATGTAAGAGCAGAAGTTAAATTGTAGAAAATTGACAGCCACACAAATACTTTTGGCCATTATAATGCAAATAGTTTCTGTTCATAGAACTATAAAAATACATTGTCCAGTGTGTCAAATTCTCATCTGAATGGCTTTTAACATCTTAGTCATTCCACCATTAATAAATGAGTTGAATAAAATCTTTGACACTTGTTAATTTTATATTTGTATAAATTCACATTAACTTAAAAAAATCTATAGTATAATTCATGTATGCTCACTTATGTTCATATTCTGCATCCCTGTGCCTTTGAATTTAAGCTCTATGAATACTTTTGAATCTGCTGTGATATCACTCACTAATATGATTTCTATTTCTCAAGCAGTTATTATTACCAACTTCAAAAAGACACATGTTACAAAAAGGCCTACAGTTGGGATCCCAGTGGGAAAAGTGTTATATTTACCAAGATTTTGACCATGATGTGGTAATTCATTCAGACTTGGAAATGTGTCAAATAGTGTACCTGTAGATAGCTAGGACCTTAAGGAGTATTTTCTACTGAGTCAATAGGCAGGTATGTTGATTCCTTTCTAACAATTCATGCTGATATCTTCCATACAGCCGACTGCTGAGCACATTTATCAAAGGGACTAGGAAGATCAAAAGCACTATGTATAGGAGTAACTAGTCAACCTTGCAAAGTGGTGCCCACATGGGGCAGGGCAGGGTGGGGCACAGACTGGTGCACTGAGAAATGGAGTATGAGGGAAGTGCCTCTCTCTCCATACAGTAACTGCTGCTGCTGCTCTACGGGATGCCAAAACCAGACTCATTACTAGAGACACTGAGGCTCAGAGATGTTAAATGACCTGCTCAGGGTCTCACAGAGCAAGTTTGGCTGAGTGTTGAACTCTGGCTTTTCCAAGTCCAACGCCCAACTTTTTGGTCACATGGCATATTTCAGGCAGGGACTTTGTTGTGCAGAACATATAGTGTAGTGTCCTCAGTAGGAACAATACTGTCCCAAGAAGGAGTTTTTGTCACAATGATTGGGTGGGGGGCACTATTGCCATTAGAGGACATGGGCCAGACTTGCTCAGTTGTCCTGTAATGAACATGACAATCTCCCAAATGAAGAATTGTCCCGCATCCTGTGCAACTTTTGAATGTAGACTCAGATATTAATGTAGGTGAAAAAATGTCCGTAACTGTGAGCCTAAAACCTAACTCCTTATTGTATATAAGCACAAAATACTGTTTACATGGTTAGAAAAAAAACTGACTTTCTTAGGAATACAACTCTGTATAAGTTAGGACATAATTTTACTTTATTTTGTTCAGAATTTTACTTAAATTTGTTCACCAATTTGGAAAATCATGTCAGGGACAGTACTGTGTGGGTCGAGTCATCTGTATTTGTCCTATTTGTGGCTGTTTGAATTTATAGAGTCTGGTTTTAGGGGCAAGAATCTTTTATTTCATTACATAATCTAGTATAGTTGTGCTGAAACAATTATTATTATTTTATTTGTAATTCTATTCTTACCAGATTGTTAATCTTATTTGTAATTACAGTAATTATTTATCATAAATCACTGTTCTTTTATTTCTCCTTTATACCATAGGGGCAACATATTGATTATCTTTTGATATTATCTGCAAATTTAATTTCATTGTAGTAGAGGGACTTGACACAAAATATTTGTTATAAAAGGTGTAGGGATTAAATGGGTTTGCGAACCACTGTAGTGGAATGAGCCCTTGGCCAGGAAACAGCAAAACCTTGTGGGAGGACCTGGGTTCTGCCACTTATTTTAAGGGTGTCACCATTTCCGGAAAACTGCTTCCTCTTTTGTAAAGCAAGTATAACTTTCACCTTCTACTTTTCAGAGCACTCATATTAACCAAATCACCATGTAAATACAAGTATAAGAAATACTATTCAGTGTAGCCCATGAGTGGAACATGCTTATTTGAGATTCAATTGAATACTTAATAATGCTCTTATCATTCACAGTGGGTAAATGTAGGCTTAAAATTGTTTGCCTTAAAGACTTGAATAGGCACTTGACAAAAGAAGATATCCAAACCAAATTGCTGATAAGCTCATGAAAATGTTCTCAACTTCAGGAGTCATCAGGGAAATGTAAATTAAAACTACAAGGTAATACTATTACCCACACGCCAGGATGACTAAAATGAAAAACAATTTCTCAACGTTGTCAAGAACGTGAAACAACGGCCACTCTCATACACTGCTGATGGGACTGTACGTTAGTACAACACTCTGGAAATCAGTTTCAGTTAAAACAATCCTACGACCTAGTAATTCCACTCCTAGTAACTGGAAAATGCACATACATTCTCTAAAAGCGATGTACCAGAATGTTCATAGAAGCATTCTTATAATAACCCCCAAACTGGAAATGCCCTCAGTTCAATGGATAAATTGTGGTATATTTCTACAATGGTATAATACAGCATGGAGGATGAACCATAGGCAACATCACCAGTTGATTTCACAATATTTAACAAAAGTCATACACATGAGTACACACTGTCAATTCCATTTACATGAAATTCAAAAGCAGACAAAATTCATCTCTGGTATTAAAAAGTCAGGATAGCAGTTACCTTGAGGAGAGTTGTGACTGCAAGGGGCTATATGGAGGGCATTAGTGAGGGCCAGCTACATTCTGTTTCTCAATCTGGGGGCTGGTTATTTGTTAAAATTAACTGAACTGTACATTTATGATTTGTGCATTTTTCTATCATAATTCAATTAATTTTTTAAAAGTTGAAACAAACAGAAAAATTGTTTATCCAAGGCTGTACTGCTTTGCTTTCCCTTCTCCTAGTGACCAAGTCCTGGCAAGTTTAAGGCTCTTTTGTGACCATAGAGCAGGACCAAGTTAACAGGCTCCCCATAGACGGTCAAGGTTATGACCTCAGTTCCAAGGTCCTGCAACTCAACAATAAGGCTGTGGTCGGGTGTATCCTTATGAAAAATACCAGAAAGGCATTTACAGAGGTTGTTATTTTTCAGTTTTCTCTCCTCATTCTGGACGGGGAAGAAAGGTGATGTGAAAAGAGTGAGAATGGATCACAGGAGATGTTTATGAAAACACCTTGTAAATTGCAAGGCATTAGGAAAAAGTTATTAATAGAGGGCAAGGATAAGTGGAAAGACTAGATTTGGGAGAAAGAAAAGGCAGAGTAGAAAGAGACAATGAAGCATGTCCCTCTGGTGGTAACTTTATCTTCTTTCTCTTACCCTCCAATAGATCCAGGAGAACTTGGGGTCTTTGCCCCCTGGCGTTTCTCCTGGCCAGGAGTCTTTCTGTTGTCTGCCGCAAGAGGGCAGTATGACCACACTGAGGTGGGGTTCTCAACTGAGAAATTAAGCGGATTCCGCCCTTAGTAGGTCAGACTGGCCAAAACCTCCTTTGTCCTCTGTTACCCCACGCGACCCATGGAGAAACTGGAGCAGGAGGGCAAGGTGGCGTTTTTCATGTTGCATCTCTTCTCTGGTCTGGGAGTGATTTTTTTTCTGCGGGCTAGTAGACAATAAAATGTGCACTGCCTTTGCAAGGGCTGGGAGACCAAAGTCAGGAATGTCTCTCTGGACCAGAGACGTAGGGGCTTTCAAAAGGTAATATTGATACAGTAGGCTTTTTAAAGCCTACTTTAAAAGTCACCCCCATTGTTCTCCCTAACTGTGGAGCCATTTTCCCCTTTACTTTTCCTCTCCTCATGCTCCATCCCTGGGACTTGGCACCAGCTCCACTGAATAGGAGAAGCCAGAGCCAGAGGGACATAAACGACCATTTGTTTACTCCTTTGTCCCCCAAATTAGGCACTTGATCACCAGCATCAGTATCAGCTAGGTGCTTGTTTAAAATAAGGATTCCAGGGCACAACCCCAGACATACAGAGTTAGAACCCTGGGTGGGCCAGAAACCTGTCTTTAAACAGGCACACCCACTGAAGCCCTCCTCCACTACACTCTGTGGGGGTGCACACTAAATTTGAGTTCTTGTTTAATTCAGTCTCCTCAATTTGCAAGGGGAAGAAATGAAACTTAGACAAAGGTCTTGTCCAAGATTGGGCAAGACAAAGACTCACCCAAGGTTACCCAGTTGGTGGACAGCTTTCCTACAACTTAAATCAACTTAAGACTGATCCATGACCTCATATTGTAGTAGTAGACCTCACCTCATGTTTCTGAAGTCCTAGAGTTTGAAGAGGTGTGTGGGGGTTTGTAAGTATTTGATTGTAAGGTTACCTGCTTAAAAGAAAAACAGAAAAACTGATAGCATTTGCAACTTCTTATGGTGTGAATCAGGATTTTTAAAAAATATACTGCATCTGCAATTGTCATTCATTATCCAGATGTAATATTACTAAGCTCACAGAAGTTGCACTGTTAGTACTGACTGACAAAATAAACTACTGAAAGCCACTTTTATCTTTTTTTTATATCATTAATCTACAATTACATGAGCAATCTTATGGTTACTAGACTCCCCCCATCATCAAGTCCCCACCACATACCCCCGTTACAGTCACTGTCCATCAGCGTAGTAATATGCTGTAGAATCACTACTTGTCTTCTCTGTGTTGTACAGCCCTCCCTGTGCCCCCACCAAGTATGTCTGCTAATCATAATGCCCCTTTTTTCCCCTTGTCCCTCCCTTCCCACCCATCCTCCCCAGTCCCTTTCCTTTTGGTAACTGATAGTCCATTCTTGGGTTCTGTGAGTCTGCTGCTGTTTTGTTCCTTCAGTTTTTTTCTTTGTTCTTATACTTACTTTTATCTGTTTTATATTTTGGGATTCTGTGTAAAATTTCATTTGACAAAACATTTCTGCTGCTCTATATAAAATGTCTTGGGCACTCATTAAACTCCAAGAACACAGCTGTTAATTGTGTACTAAGTTAATTAAGCACTGTGGAAGTAAGTGAATATTACCCAAATGAGAAGAAACAGAAGCTGTTTATCCAGAGCTTTGCTAAGGCCAGGGAGTCAGCCACCATTCCTTGTATTTGGTAGAGATTCCAGCATGGGTAGGGGAGTGGAAAAGTTCTACAGTGAACAAACGGAAGGCTTCAGGTGTGCCCTGATGGGAGATTCTTGGCATGAGAAAGCTGGAGGTGGGCTGACTAGAAATGGGGTGTCCTATGTGATTGGTTTGGGTAGTTTGGGAAGCATATTTGAATTTCTCTGCTTGGTCCTGAGCTGGAAGCCAGAGCAAAGACTAGGGAAGCTGAAACCCAAGTCCTGACTGTTCTGGGCAATTGCTGCAGAGGTGTGGCTTGGCTTCCTGGACTGGTTGTTGCAGAGGCTGTGGGTCAGAGTTCTGTTATTGTATATGGTCTGGTCACTGTCTGTATTTTCTATCTCTCAGCAGTACATTCATGGTTTCACTTAAGCCGCATCACAACCCGATGAGATTGTTAATATTATCTCAACTTGATGGATGAGAAAGTCAAACAGCTATGAAGAAGTAAGCTGGGTCTTGAACTTCCTAGGCAGACTGATCTCAGAGCCCTTGGTGTTTCATTAATATGCTGTATTTCTGTTCCTGCTCTACAGGAAAAAAAAAATTGTCCAAATTGACAAACTGTCTAAAATTCATATGAAAATGCAAAAACATCTAGAATAGCCAAACTTTAAAAGAAAACAACCAACTTGGAGAGCTAATACTACTGGTTTTCAAAACTTCTTTTAAAGTAACAATAATCAAGATAGTGTGCTATTGACCTGAAGATAGTTAATGGAACTGAGTAGATTAAAACATTGTAAGACACACACATACACGTTATATATATATATGTGTGTGTGTATATATATATATATATACACACATATATACATATGTAGTATACATATGTATATATGTATGACAAAAATTGATTTTGAAAAAGATCCAAAGGCAATTCAATGGACAGAGCCTCATTTTGATGAATGAGGCTTAAACAATTGGATATCCATGTGCAAAAAATGAACTTAAATCATACCTTATACCATACTCAAAAAATAAGTCAAAATAGATCACAAACATAAATCTATAAAACTGCTAGAAGAAAATATAGGAGAAAATCTTGGTGACCTTTCATTAGACAAAGATTTCATAGATATGACACCTAAAGCATAATTTATAAATGAAAAATTTGGTAAATTGGACTTCATTAAAATTAAAACTTCTGTTCTTAAAAAGACACTGTGAGAAAAATTTAAAGACAAGTCACAGACTGGGAGAAAATATTTGCAAAAGATAAATCTGATAAAGGACTGTGTCCAGAATATATTTTTTTAAACGTTGAAAACTCAATAGCAAAGCACTACTCGATGTTTTTTGAAGTAGACAAAAGATTTGGATAGATATTTCATCAAAGAAGATATGTGGATGACAAATAAGTATGTGAAAAGATGCCAAACATCATTAATCATTAAGGAAATGCAAATTAAATCACAATGAGACATTGTGTTTTCATACGTATTAGATCATCTGATTAAAGACAGGTCGTACCAAGACATGACAAGGATGTGAAGGAATCTGAACTCTCATAGACTGTTGCTGGGAATGTAAAATGGTATGACCACTTTAGAAAACAGTCTGGTAGTTTCTTAAAAGTTAAACAAATGTACTATATGATCCAGTCATTCTACTTCTGTGTATTTACCTAGGAGAAAAGAAAGCACATGTCCATATGAAGACTTGCTCCTGGATATTCATAACAGCTTTATATTAATAGCCAAAAACTGGAAACAACCCAAATACCTATCAACAAATGAATGGATAAACAAACTGAAGTATATACATACATGGAATACCACAATGCAATACCACTCATCAATAAAAATGACTAAACTAATTTTTGGGTAATAGTTTTGGTGAGGTACAACTCACATATCATAACATTCACTCATTGAAAGTGTATATATAAGTCAATGGTTTTTGGTATATTCACAGAGTTGTGCAATCACAGTCAATTTGAGAATATTTTATTCACCCAAAAAAGAAACTCTATACTCTGTAGAAAGAAGTCACCTTCAACTCTCCTCCAATTCTCACCCCAGCCCTAAGCAAACACTAATCTACTTTCTGTCTCTATACATTTGCCAATTCTGATCATTTCATATAAAAATGGAATCATGCAATATGTGTTTTTTGTGTGTCTGTCTGGCTTCTTTCACTCAGCATAATGTTGTCATGGTTTATCCATACTGTGGCTTGTAACAGTACCTCAGTCCTTTTTATGGCTGAAAATTCCATTGTAGGGATATACATTTTTTAAATCTATTCATCAGATGGTGGACATTTGGGTTGTTTCCACATATCCACATATTAGCTATTATAAACAATGCTGCTATAGACATTCATGTGTAAATTGTGTGCACATGTTTTCATTTCTCTTGTGTGTATATTTAGGAGTGATATTGTTGGTCAAGTGGCAACTCCACATTTAACTTTTAGAGCAATTCCCAGACTGTTTTCCAAAGTGGTTACACCATTTTCCATTCCTACCAGCAATGTATGTGGGTTATGATTTCTCCATGTATTGTGCAACACTTATTATCATCTGACTTTTTAATTATAGCTGTAGAGTGTGAAGTAGTATCTCATTGTGGTTTTCATTTGCATTTCCCTGATGACTAATAATGTTAAGCATCTTTCCACATGCATTTGTATATCTTCTTTGGAGAAATGTTTATTCAGAGCCTTTGCTTATTTTTAAATTGAATTATCTGTCTTTTATTATTGAGTTGTGAGAGTTTTTTAAATATTGTAGATATAAACCCTTATCAGAAGAATAAACTACACATACAACAACATAGATTAATCTTAAAATAAACACACCAAGTAAAGGAAACCAGACAAAAAGGAGCAAATACTGTACAATCTACTTACATAAAATTCTAGAAATTATAAAATAACCTATAGTTACAGAAAGCAGATCATGGACAACCACAGGAAAGTTGGGGGAAAGTAGGTAGTGGGGGGAAGGGTTTACAAAATAGCACAAGGAAACTTTTGGGGGCAATGTTTATTTTCATTATTTTGACTGTGGTGATGATGGTTTCACAAGTGTAAACATATCAATTTATCTAATTATACACTTTGAACATGTGTGGTTTATTGTGTGTCAGTTATACCTCAATGAAGCGATTTTAAAAGAATCCAGAGGGGAGGGGATTAAAGATGGCAGTGTGAGAGGTGAGACAGAGAACTCCCCAAACCACATATAATATGAAAATATAGTTAATACAACTAATCCTAAAAGAGCAATGGGAAAGAAGGCTGCACCAGACTTCATACACCTGGAGAACAGAGCAGACCTCACAAAACAGGGTAACATACCAAAGCCTTGATCTGGCGGGACCCAAACCCTTCCCCCACCCCAGCTCACTGGCAGGAGGAAGAGAAACAGAGCAGGGAGGGGGTGGAAGCCTAGGACTGATGAACACCTACCCCTGGAGATCTGCTTCGGGAGCACAAACTTACTTTGCATGTTGCTCTGGAGATTAGTGAGGTTGGAAAGCTAAGACAGGTAGAATACTTGGAAAGACTGAGATTCCAGCCATTTGTGGAGGACAGGGATCCACATCTGGCTGCTCTGGGTAAAAGGAAAGGTGGGTGGCCTGAGAGGCTTCCTAGCAGCGAGAGGGCTGCTGAAGGGGCCGGGATTGCATGCAGCATGCTGCTCGGTAGAAGGGATAGGTGGACAAGGTTGTCTGAGCGCGCTCTGCCCAGCAGGTTGGGAACTTTCAGGAGCTTCAGGCACTCCACCCCGCTTGCTGACTATACAGCTCCAAGGCACCCCACTGTGATATGCAGTCTACTGTGCCTTCCTCCTGGCCTGCTGGTATCAGCTCGCAAATTGCAGTTCCTGCCCTGGTGTCAGGCCAGCCAGAGGGAGGCCCTGCCTATGGTAGCTACAAACACAAAGCACAGAGGCTTACACCTGTGTGCTTGGCCCACTGGTTCTGACAGTGGAGACAGGCACTGCAGCCAGGAAGCAGGAAACAGCTCTTTGCTTCCCTCAGGCACCAGTGCCACTCCCCTGCAACCCCTGACATCACTCCAGGGGCTGAGCAGCTCCAGAGACTAGAGCTTCTGGGCACTAGAGGGCGCCACATACAAATATGAAGCATCAAAGAAACCTGGTTCAAAACAAAATCTCGCAAACACCAGATAAAGGCCCAAGTGAAACTGAACTCACCAATCTTCTTGAAAGAGTTCAAAATAAAAATCTTAAACATACTCATGGGGGTACAGAAAAATATTCAAAACTCAGGGAATTTAGGATAGAGATTCAATTATTAAGGAATTCCATATCTGAAATGAAACATACAATGGAGGGATTTAAAAGCAGATTAGATGTAGTAGAAGAGAAAATAAATGGAATAGAAATTAGAGAAGAGGAATACAAAGAAGCTGAGGCACAGAGAGAAAAAAGGATCTCTAGAAATGAAAGAATATTGAGAGAATTGTGTGACCAATGCAAACAGAACAGTATTTACATTATAGGGGTACCAGAAGAAGATAGTCAAGATATGGAAGCAACCTAAATGTCCATCAGTAGATGAACGGATAAAGAAGATGTGGTACATATACACAATGGAATACTATTCAGCCATTAAAAAAGAAACAAATCCTACCATTTGCAACAACATGGATGGAGCTAGAGGGTATTGCACTCAGTGAAATAAGTCAGGCAGAGGAAGACAAATACCAAATGATTTCCCTCATTTGTGGAGTATAACAAAGAAGCAAAACTGAAGGAACAAAATAGCAGCAGACTCACAGACTCCAAGAAGGGACTAGTGGTTACCAAAGGGGAGGGGTGGGTGAAGGTTGGTAGGGAGGGAAAAGGGGATTATGGGGTATCATGATTAGTGTACATGGTGTGTATGGGGTCACAGGGAAGACAGTGTAGCTCAGAGAAGACAAATAGGGATTCCGTGGCATCTTACTATACTGATGGAGAGTGACTGCAATGAGGTGTGGCAGGAGACTCGATAATAAGGGTGAATGCAATAACCACATTGTTTTTCTAGTAACACCTTCATAAGAATATATGTCAATGACACCTTAATTTTTTAAAAAAGAATCCAGGGGATTTACAATACCCTGGTGCTTCACCTTTACCATGTCACCATTTTTTCACCTGAAAGCTCCCTCCCGCTATTATACTCCCTAAAATTAATTTTGCTCTATACCCTCACCAATGTCCCTCCCACACTGCTCTATCCAGGACATGCCCTATTTTCTGCTGCTTTCATTGGTGCTCCCTCCCTAGGGCTGCCCACTTCCCAGGACGATGCATACTTAAGGCCCCTGCAGAATTTAGCCCAATGTCTTAACTCTGGTTTAGCGTGGTGGTTAAAACCACAGGCTCTGAGACAGACTGCTTGGTTCCTGGTTTTTCTACCTTGACTGTAAGCAAGTTCATAGCCATTTTGTGCCTTAGTTTCCTCATATATAAGATGGGCAGAAAAATAGTTCTTACCTCACAGAGTTGGTGTAATGATTAAATGAGTTAATATATGGAAGATGCTTGGATCAGTTCCTGGCATGTGGTAAGCACAGATAAATGTTACTATTATTTATTTTTGGAACAAGAATAGAGATTTGCCAAAAAGTGGGTGGGCAGCTATTTCTGGGAAAGAAAGAACTTTCAGGTCGTTTGGGAAAGAGCTTCATCAAGGTTTCTCTTCTCTGTGGTAGGATCTATTGTTGCTGGCCCTTCTTTTCTTAAAAATTCTGGTTGGTGATTTTCCTTTGTTGTGTATTTCCCTCCATGGTGCCAAAGACATTCATGGCTTGGTGAACCTGTTATTAAAGGGAGATACAGAGGTAGCCCTGGCAAGATTATTGGATGGAATTGAAATCTGATCTGAGGCTTTGGGTGTTTGTTATGTGAACCTGGGGAAGGGAATGGTATATGGAGTGCTCCAAATGCTGTTTTTTTCCAGCCATTTGTTTGGTCGAAAGTGTTAACTCACTATTTCCTGATTCATCAGCACTGTGAAAACAAGGCACAACAGAGAGAGGCAATATACCTCTAGCAGAATATAGACATATGCTGTGGATTCAATAGGGCACTCAGACCCCAGCACATCTCTCTGTGGGGGCAATAGAAGGATGGAGGACCCCTGCTTTTCCTTTGCTTGCTGACCCGGCTTTTTAAGATTCCCCTTTACCAAATAAACTTAATCATTAACCTACGCTGAGTGACATGTTAGAATGCATCCTAAATCCTGGAATACAATAGTTGATGACCCAGAAAGGCCTGCATGGCATGACAGAAACACACTGAAAGTCCTATGGTCTATCCCTCTGTCTCAGTTCCTGTTCAGGATGATTAAAAGTTGACTATATAAGCATTTCCATAAGTTAAGCCAAGTGCATTTAGCTCTAGTTGTGTCTAGATACTAATTGCTTCCTTGACCAAATCATAAGGCCTTCTATTAATTTCTTTTAATTTTAAATTATTTTTTATTGTAGTAAAAAGCACATGACATAATAGTTACCATCTTAACTCTTTCTAAGTGTACAGAGAAGTTCTGTATGTTCACATTGTTATACAACCTCTCTCCAGGACTTCTTGCAAAACTAAAACTCCAAACCCATTAAACAACAACTCCCCATCCTGTCCAGCTCCTGGCAACCATCATTCTACTTTGTTTTTATCTTTCATGACTAGCTTAATTCACTTAACTTAAAGTCCTTAAGGTTCATCCATGTTGTAGCATGTGTCAGAATTTCAATCCTCTTTAAGGCTGAATAATATTCCATTGTGTGTATATGGCACATTTTGTTTATTCAATCATCTATCAGAGGACATTTGGATTGCTTCTACCACTTGGCTATTATGAATAATGCTGCTATAAATATGGGGGTACAAATAATTTCAGATTCCTGCTTTCAGTTCTTCAGGATATATACCCAGAAATGGAATTGCTGAATCAGTAGAACGGTAGTCTTCCTTTCTTACTTTGAGAAAAATAATTATCTTAGCATTTAAACAAATAAGGCTATTGGAGTAGAAGATATAATTTGCATGAATTTTTAATATAAAATACAATTCTTCAAAATTATTTCAAGTTACCATAGGTTGTATAAGACTTCTCAAATTTTTCCTCTTTTCTACCCCCAGGGCATCTTTGGTGGAAAGTTTGAAAAGCACTATTTCAAGACAAGTGGAGTAAAAAGAGGCTTTCATCAGGGTTAGGAATGTAAGTTCATTACTTGTACTAATACTAAGTTTCCTTAGGAGAACTTTGACTTAAATTATAACACAAAACTTCAAGAGACTGTATACTGTTTTTACATCTATTCCTAAAATATTCTATTGTTTTTCCTGAACAATATGTATATTCAGTGCCAGATACTTTCCTTCTTTCATCCAGGTGGGAAATGGGCTCTCCTAAATCCTTACCATTCATTCATTTCCACTGGCATAGATGCCAGAAAAAGAAATAAAACCATCCTGATTGGAAAGAGAGAAGCAAAACTATCTCTATTTGCAGATGATATGATCTTCTGTACTGAAAATCCTAAAGAACAAACAAAAAAACTATTAGAACAAATACTGCATTTAGGAAGGTTGCAGGAGGCAAAATCAATATATACAAAATCCATTGTATTTCTATATACCTACAATGAACAATCGGAAAGTGAAATTAAGAAAACAATTCATTTATAATTGCATCAGAAAAAAAAGAGAGAGAATAAATACTTAGGAATAAACCTAACAAAACAAGTGCAAAGCGTATACTCTGAAAACTATAAAACACTGCTGAAAGAAATTAAAGAGCTAAATAGTTGGAAAAACACATGTTCCTGGATTGGAAGACATAACATTAATGATGACACTATTCCCCAAACTGGTCTCCTGATTCAGATAATCTCTGTCAGAGCCCCAGCTGACTTCTTTGTGAAGATTGGCAAGCTGATTCTAAAATCTATATTGAATTGTAAAAGACACAGAATAGTCAAAACAATCTGGAAAAAGAATGAAGTAGGAAGACTCACACTTCCCAATTTCAGAATTTACAATAAAGCAGTGGCCATCAAGATGGTGTCATACTGGCACAAGTATAGACATAAAGATCTACAGAGTAGAATTGAGAGTTGATTTTCAATAAGGGCACCAATGCAACTAATTTTCAACAAGGGTGCAAAGACCATTTAAAAAGGAAAGAATAATCTTTTCAACCAATGATGCTGGGAAACCTCTATATCCATAGAATGAGGTTCTCACATCATATACAAAAATTAACTCAAAATGGATGTAAGATGTAAAACTAAAAGACTTTTAGAAAAAAACAAAGGAGATTAAAGATGGCATGAGAGGTGTGACAGAGGCTTCCTCCTAAAACCGCATATAATACAAAAATATAATTAATACAACTAATTCAGAAAGAGCAACAGGAAAGAGGACTGCACCAAACTGCATATACCTGGAGAAAAGACTTCACAGAACAGGGTAACGTACCAAAGCCATAGCATGGCAGGATCCAAGCCCTTCCCCCACCACAGCTCACCCAATGGGAGAAAGAGAAACGGAACAGGGAGGAAGTGGAGGCCTGGGACTGCTGAATACCTAACTCTGGAGATCTGCTCTGGGAGCACAAGCCTACATTTCATGGTACTTTCGTGGTACTCTCATGATTATGGAGTTGGAAAGCTAAGACAGGCAGAATACCTGGAGAGACAGAGATTCTAGCCACTTGTGGAAAGCAGGGATCCATATCTGGCTCCTCTGGGACAAAAGAAAGGTGAGCAGCCTGAGAGACTTCCTAATAGCAAGATTGCTGCTTAAGGGGCAAGGATTGCACAGAGCTTACTGCTCAGGAGAAAGGACAGGTAGACAAAATTGTCCAGGTGGACTCTGCCAAGCAGGTTGGGAACTTTCACGATCTTCAGGAGCTCCTGTTTCCTGGATGGCTACACAGTTCGAAGGAGCCCCTCAGTGATATGCAGCCTACTGCGCTTTTCTCCTGGCCAGCCCCACCTGGCTTGCAAACCGGCAAATCATACCCTGGCATTGGGCCAGCCAGAGGGAAGCCCTGCCTACAGCAACTACAAATGCAAAACATAGAGGCTTATACCTGTGTGCTTGGCCCACTGGTTCAGGCAGTGGAGACAGGCATAGCAGCTGGAAAGTAGGAAACAGCTCTTTCCTCCCCCTAGGCACCAACATCGCTCCCCTGCAACCCCCGACATTGCTTCAGGGGCTTAGCAGCTCAAGAGAGTAGAGCTTCTGGGCACTAGAAGGCACCATATAAAAATATGAACTGCCAAAGGAACCTGGTTCAAAGTAAAATTATAAATACAACACCTGAGAAAGATTCAAATGAAATCTACCTCATGAATCTTGCTGAAAGGGATTTCAAAATAAAAATCATTAACATGCTCATGGATGTACAGAAAAATATTAAAGAACTCAGAAATGAATTCCAGTCAGAGATTCAATCATTAAAGAACACAGTATCAGAAATGAAACATACAATGGAAAGTTTTAAAAGCAGATTAGATATGGTGGAGGAGATGATAAATGAAATAGAAATTAGAGAAGAAGAATACAAAGAAGCTGAGGCACAGAGAGAAAAAAGGATCTCTAAGAATGAAAGCATATTGAGAGAAGTGTGTGACCAGTCCAAATGGAATAGTATTCACATTATAGGGGTACCAGAAGAAGAAGAGAGACAAAAAGGGATAAAAAGTGTCTTTGAGGAGGTAATTGCTGAAAACCTCTCCAATCTAGTCTCTCAGGCCATGGAGGTGCACAGATCTCCCAACACAAGGGACCTAAGGAGGACAACACCAAGACATATAATAATTAAAATGGCAAAGATCAAGTATAAGGACAGACTATTAAAAGTAGCCAGAGAGAGAAAAAAGATGACACATAAAGGAAAGTCCATCAGACTATGATCAGCCTTCTTGGCAGAAACCTACAGGCCAGAAGGGAGTAGTATGATATATTTAATGCAATGAAACAGAAGGACCTTGAACAAAGAATACTTTATCTAGCAAGATTATCATTCAAATTTGAAGAAGGGATTAAAGAATTTCCAGATAAGCAAAAGCTGAGAGAATTTACCTCCCACAAACCATCTCAACAGTGTATTTTGGAGGGACTGCTATAGATGGAAGTGTTCCTAAGGTTAAATAGCTGTCACCAGAGGTAATAAAAAGGGATAGACACAGACAGAATATGATACCTAATATATAAAGAATGGAGGAGGAAGAAAAGGAGAGAGAAAAAAGAACCTTTAGATTATGTTTGTAATAGCATATTAAATGAGTTAAGTTAGACTCTTAGATAGTAAGGAAGTTAACCTTGAACCTTTGCTAACCACTAATCTAAAATCTGCAATGGCAGTAAGTACATACCTATTGATAGTCACCCTAAACGTAAATGGTCTGAATGCACCAATCAAAAGACATAGAGCACTGAATAGACAAAAAAACAAGACCCAACTAAATGCTGCCTACACGAGACTCACTTCAAACCCAAAGACATACACAGACTAAAAGTGAAGGAATGGAAAAAGATATTTCATGCAACTAACAGGGAGAAAAAAGCAGGTGTTGCAGTACTTGCATCAGACAAAATAGACTTTAAAACAAAGAAAGTCACAAGAGACAAAGGAGGATATTAACATAATGATAAAGGAGTCAATCCAACAAGAACAGATAACCATTATAAATATCTATTCACCTAACACAGGAGCACCTACATATGTGAAACAAATACTAACAGAATTAAAGGGGGAAATAGAATGCAATGCATTCATTTTAGGAGACTTCAACATACCACTCACTCCAAATGACAAATCAACCAGACAGAAAAGAAGTAAGGAGACAGAGGCATTGAACAACACATTAGAACAGATGGACCTAACAGACATCTACAGAACTTTCCACCCAAAAGTGGCAGGATACACATTCTTCTCAAGTTCACATGGAACATTTTCAAGAATAGATCGTATACTTGGCCACAGAAAGAGCCTCAGTAAATTAAAAAAGATTGAAATTCTACCAACCAGCTTCTCAGACCACAAAGGTATGAAACTAGAAATAAATGATGCAAAGAAAATGAAAAAGCCCACAAACACACGGAGGCTTCACAACATGCTCCTAAATAACCAATGGATCAATGACCAAATAAAAACAGAGATCAAGCAATATATGGAGACAAATGACAACAGTAATTCAACACCACAAAATCTGTGAGACACAGCGAATGCTGTGCTAAGAGGGAAGTATTTTGCCATACAGGCCTACCTCAGGAAAGAAGAACAATCCCATATGAACAGTCTAAACTCACAATTAATGAAACTAGAAAAAGAAGAACAAATGAGGCCCTAAGTAAGGAGAATGAGGGACATAATAAAGATTAGAGCAGAAATAAATAAAATTGAGAAGATAAAACAATAGAATCAATGAAAGCAGGAGCTGGTTCTTAGAGAAAATAAACAAAGTAGATGAACCCCTAGCCAGACTTATCAAGAAAAAAAGAGAGTCTACACACATAAACAGAATCAGAAATGAGAAAGGGAAAATCACTATGAACATCACAGAAATACAAAGAATTATTAGAGAATACTATGAAAAATTATATGCTAACAGACTGGATAACCTAAGAAATGGACAACTTTCCAGAAAAATACAACCTGCCAAGGCTGACCAATAAAGAAACAGAAAATCTGAACAGACCAACTACCAGCAACGAAATTGAACTGGTAATCAAAAGCCTACCTAAGAACAAAACCCCTGGACCAGATCACTTGACTGCTGAATTTTATCAAACATTTAGTGAAGACCTGATACCCATTCTCCTTAAAGATTTCCAAAAGATAGAAGAGGAAGGAATACATTTAAACTCATTCTATGAGGCTAGCATCACTCTAATACCAAAACCAGACAAAGACCCCACAAAAAAAGGAAATTACAGACCAATATCGCTGATGAACATAGATGCAAAAATACTCAACAAAATATTAGCAAACCAAATTCAAAAATACATCAAAAAGATCATCCATCATGATCAAGAAGGATTTATGCCAGGGATGCAACATTCGAAAATTCATCAACATCATCCACCACATCAACAAAAAGAAGGGCAAAAACCACATGATCATCTCCATAGATGCTGAAAAAGCATTTGAAAAAATTCAACATCCATTCATGATAAAAACTCTCAACAAAATGGTATAGAGGGCAAGTACCTCAACATAATAAAGGCCATATATGACAAACCCACAGCCAACATTATACTTAACAGCGAGAAGCTGAAAGCTTTTCCTTTAAAATCGGAAACAAGACAAGGATGCCCACTCTCCCCACTTTCATTGAACATAGTTCTCAAGGCCCTTGCCATAGCAATCAGACAACACAAAGAAATAAAAGGCATCCAAACTGGCAAAGAAAATGCTAAACTGTCCTTGTTTACAGATGACATGATATTGTACATAAAAAACCCTAAAGAATCCACTCCAAAACTACTAGTTCTAATATCTGAATTCAGCAAAGTTGCAGGATACAAAATCAATACACAGAAATTAGTTGCATTCCTAATCACTAATGATGAGTTAGCAGAAAGAGAAATCAGGAAAACAATTCCGTTCACAATTGCACCAAAAAGAATAAAATACCTAGGAATAAAACTAACTAAGGTAGTGAAAGACCTATACTCTGAAAACTACAGGACACTCATGAGAGAAATTAAAGAAGATGCCAATAAATGGGAACACATCCTGTGTTCATGGGTAGGAAGAATTAATATTGTCAAAATGGCCATCCTGCCTAAAGCAATCTACAGATTCAATGCAATCCCTATCAAAATACCAACAACATTCTTCAACAAACTAGAAGAAAGTAGTTCTAAAATTTATATGGAACCACAAAAGACCCCAAATAGCCAAAGTAATCCTGGGAAGGAAAAATAAAAATGGGGGGATTACACTCCCTGACTTCAAGCTCTACTACAGAGCCACAGTAGTCAAGACAATTTGGTACTGGTACAAAAACAGACCCATAGACAAATAGAACAGACTACAGAGAGTCCAGATATAAACCCAACTATATATGGTCAAGTAATATACAATAAAGGAGCCATGGATATACAATGGGGAAATGACAGCCTCTTCAACAACTGGTTTTGGCAAAACTGGACAGCTACATGCAAGAGACTGAAACTGGATTATTGTCTGTTCCCATACATAAAAATAAACTAGAAATGGATCAAAGACCTGAATGTAAATCATGAAACCACAAAACTCTTCAAAAACGCCATAGGCGAAAATCACTTGAATATAAACATGGGCAACTTTTTTTCTGAATGCATCTCCTCGAGCAAGGGAAAC
Organism: Manis javanica; assembly: GCF_040802235.1. Taxonomy (NCBI): domain Eukaryota; kingdom Metazoa; phylum Chordata; class Mammalia; order Pholidota; family Manidae; genus Manis; species Manis javanica. Next base: position 22,299,049 of record NC_133161.1, read on the forward strand.
AAAAGCAAAAATGAACATATGGGACTACATCAAGCTAAAAAGCTTCTGTACAGCAAAGGACACCATCGGCAGAACAAAAAGGCATCCTACAGTATGGGAGAAGATATTTGTAAATGACATATCCGACAAGGGGTTAACATCCAAAATATATAAAGAACTTACACGCCTCAACACCCTAAAAGCAAATAACCTGATTAACAAATGGGCAGAGGATATGAAGAGACAGTTCTCCAAAGAAGAAATTCCGATGGCCAACAGGCACATGAAAAGATGCTCCACATCACTAATCATCAGGGAAATGCAAATTAAAACCACAATGAAATATCACCTCACACCAGTAAGGATGGCCAGCAGGGAAAAGACTAAGAACAACAAATGCTGGCAAAGATGCGGAGAAAGGGGAACCCTCCTACACTGCTGGTGGGAATTTAAGCTAGTTCAACCATTGTGGAAAGCAATATAGAGGTTCCTCAAAAAACTCAAAATAGAAATACCTTTTGACCCAGGAATTCCACTCCTAGAAATTTATCCAAAGAATATAACTTCTCAGACTCAAAAAGACATGTGCACCCCTATGTTTATTGCAGCATTTTTTACAATAGCCAAGATATAGAAGCAACCTAAGTGTCCATCAGTAGATGAATGAATAAAGAAGATGTGGTACATATACACAATGGAATACTATTTAGACATAAAAAGGAAACAAGTCCTACCATTTGCAACAACATGGATGGAGCTGGAGGATATTATGCTCAGTGAAATAAGGCAGGCGGAGAAAGACAAGTACCAAATGATTTCCCTCATTTGTGGAGTATAACAACAAAGCAAAACTGAAGGAACAAAACAGCAGCAGACTTACAGACTCCAAGAAGGGATTAGTGATTGCCAAAGGGGAGGGGTGTGGGAGGGCGGCTGCAGAGGGAGGGAGAAGGGGATTGTGGGGTATTATGTTTAGTACACATGGTGTGGGCGGTTACAGGGAAAACAGTGTAGCACAGAGAAGGCCAACAGTGAATCTGTGGCATCTTACTACACTGATGGACAGTGACTGCATTGGGGTATGGGTGGGGACTTGGTAATATAGGTAAATGTAGTAACCACATTGTTTTTTCATGTGAAACCTTCATAAGAGTGTATATCAATAATGCCTTAATAAAAAATGTAAAAAAAGAAAAGATAACATACAAAGGAAAGCCCATCAGGCTGTCATTTATTAGTGTCCTCTTTAATTTCTCTCGTGCTTTCAGGGTATAGGTCTCTCACTTCCTTGGTTAGGTTTATTCCTAGGTATTTTATTCTTTGTGATGTAATTGTAAATGGAATTGTTTTCCTGATTTCTCTTTCTGCTAGTTCATTGTTAGTGTATAGGAATTCAACAGATTTCTGTGTTTTAATTTTGTATCCTGCAACTTTGCTGAATTCAGATATTAGATCTAATAATTTTGGTGTGGATTCTTTAGGGTTTTTATGTACAGTATCACATCATCTGCAAACAGTGACAGTTTGACTTCTTCCTTACCAATATGGATGTCTTTTATTTCTCTGCATTGTCTGATTGCTGTGGCTAGGACCTCTGGTACTATGTTGAATAAAAGCAAGGAGAGTGGACATCCTTGTCTTTTTCCCTATCTTAGAGGAAAAGCTTTCAGCTTTTCACTGTTGAGTATGATGTTGGCTGTGGGTTTGTCATATATGGCCTTTATTATGTTCAGGTACTTGCCCTCTATGCCCGTTTGTTGAGAGTTTTTATCATGAATGGATGTTGAATTTTGTCAAATGCTTTTTCAGCATCTATGGAGATGATCATGTGATTTTTGTCCTTTTTTTAAATTGATATAGTGGATGATGTTGATGGATTTTCAAATGTTGTACCATCCTTGCATCCTTGGCATGAATCCCACTTGATCATGATATATGATCCTTTTGATGTATTTTTGAGTTTGGTTTGCTAATATTTTGTTGAGTAGTTTCGCATCTCTGTTCATCAAGGACATTGGTCTGTAAATTTCTTTTTTTGTGGTGTCTTTGCCTGATTTTGGTATTAGAGTGATGCTGGCTTCATAGAATGAGTTTGGGTATATTCCCTCCTCTTCTATTTTTTGCAAAACTTTAAGGAGAATGGGTATTATGTCTTCTCTAAATGTCTGATAAAATTCAGCAATGAAGCCATCTGGTCCAGGGGTTTTATTCTTAGGCATTTTTTTGATTACCTGTCCAATTTCATTGCTGGTAATTGGTCTACTCAGATTTTCTGTTTCTTCCTGGGTCAATCTTGGAAGGTTGCATTTTTCTAGAAAGTTGTCTGTTTCTTCTAGGTTATCCAATTTGTTAGTATATAATTTTTCATAGTATTCTCTACTAATTCTTTGTATTTCTGTGGTGATCATAGTGATTTTTCCTTTCTCATTTCTGATTCTGTTTATGTGTGTAGATTCTCTTTTTTTCTCCCCCAGGTAATCTTAATGTGCAACTTGGTTGATAGGCTCCATTGAGAATCAAAGTGACAATCAGAGAGGGATGCGCAAGGTAGCACTGAGTACTTGGAAAGTGAAGTATTTGGGCACTGGTGGAAGAGGGAAGCTGGAATGTCTGACTGTAGAGAGCTCTAGAAGGCTGGAGGGCAATGATGAGGGCTTTTGGTTTGTTCCCAGAGAGGCCCTGGAGTCTAGAACCAACAGCATGGAATCAGAGCAAGTATGTGTTCAGTGCCTACTAAGCAGAGTGGAAGAGAAGATTCATAAGTGGAACTGAAAAACTCAATTGTTCTGGGAGCAAAAGCTGGCTGGTAAGCATTTTGACCATGGAAAACAAGGAGATGCGGGGCAGTGTGATAGTTGTGGCAGTGGTTACAGGTGCTTGGCTGGTGAGGTAGCCAAGCCTTTAGCTTGTTTATTGCCTCTGCAGCTTGTTAAATACAGGGTTCCTCCACTATTTGAAAAGCCTGTTGGTTTAGAATAAAAACCTGTTATTTCTAAGTATCTCAGTAAGACCAGAAGTGACTGACTCCATATATTTGTAAAAGAGTACTTAATTACTTTACAGTAGTTTATACTAGGCTGATTCCAAGGCACTTTCACATGAGATTACCTGGTCCTCCTTGTTTGTTGAATGGGTAAATATTATGACCCCTTTTGGCAGGGGAATCCAGCTTAGGCCTGTAGTTACTTGGCTGGAACCACATGGCTCAAAAGAAGTGGTGCTCGGAGTGGCACCAGGGGGTCTGATTTTCAAGACAGCCCTCTTTCCACCTCAAACAAGGGAGTTATTTTGCTCTCCCTGTGGCCAAGTGGAGCTTCCTGCCCTTGTGAGGGAGTGCATTCTTCTGTCAGCCTGGTTGGGCAACAGTTTGGCCCATTTCACGCCAGCCCCAATACTTAATTGCTTAATATCCTGAAGTAAAACTGGGCTAAGTGTCAGTAAACTGTAGATATGCTATGACTTATAAAAATTCCCTTTGTTGGGGGGAAGCTACTTTCCCCTCCTCTTCTTCTGGATTCTACAGAGAATCACTCAACAGGGGAGGAACTACTTTGTGAGGGTTAAAGGGGGAGGATCAGGAGTGGTTTGGTGGACATTTGCTCAGCTGTGTCAAGTGTGGTTGCATTGGGGCTGGCGTGAAATGGGCCAAACTGTTGCCCAACCAGGCTGACAGGAGAATGCACTCCCTCACAAGGGCAGGAAGCTCTGCTTGGCCATAGGGAGAGCAAAATAACTGCATTAGCCCTGGGTTCTCTGTACCATATTTCCTTTTCTAAAATGAATCTCACTTTGTTAATGTTCAGAAAGATTCAAACCTACTCAGTGCTTTCCCAATCCAGTATGTCAGAACCGTCCCTCAGAATATCTTTAAACAAAACAAGCTCCTTGACTGTGGACAGTTAATTTGTGCTCTCATTATTCCATAGAAATTCATGATCTCTATTCACCACCCTCCTCTTCCAGCCCCTCCCACAGTTTGAATTTGCTTTGCAAGTGAAATTGGGTGACATGGCGGCCAGGACTGAGAGCAGTTCTGAGCTGGAGGTCCACAGGCCGATGCTGTCCTCAGCATGCAAGCCCTGAATGGGGCTTTAATTGAGGGAAGAAAGATTTGTTTGGTGCTGGGTATATGGCTGGGAATTTGGTCTAGAATATGTGCCCTAAGCATTGAGTAGTCCCGAGAAAGGCCAGGAGAGGCCCATGCTGTGCAGTCTTTTCTTGGTAAACAGCCACTAAGATTCAGTCAACACTGGCGCTTGACGTTTACGGTGTCATTGTTTCGGAAAAACAGCTGTGTTGTGTTTTTTTGATAAAATATGCTTGTTAAAAATGTAAATAATCATTATGAAGAAAATTCAAATCATATAAACATTAGTAATGCATTTAGCAAATATTTGTGTGGGCCTGCCTTATGCCAGGCACCATTCAAAGCACTGGGGATATGACAGTGGCCAAAACAAAGTCCCTGCCTTCCTAGAGCATACATGTTAATGGAGGGAGTAGCCACAAACAAAAAGGTAATATGGAATATGTCAGTGGTGATAAGCGCTATGAAGAAATACAAAAAAGAAAGCATAAACTGCTCAAAATCCCATCACCAGAGAGAACCTTTGTTAACATGTGGTTGAATATCCTTCCATCCTTCCAAATAAAGTAGGGCAGGGACATGGGACAAGCATCAAGATGAACTTTTCCTGACTATGATGAAAATGCTGAGATATAAGTAGTATAGTGAGAACAGGAGGGACTCCATCTTAAGGCTAAGATTGCATTTTAAAAGCCAGGGAGTTAGGAGGTAAGATTCCTAACATATTCTTTGGTAATCAGCCAACAACCGACCCTATCTTAGGGCAGGGCAAGCAGTCCCAAAAGACATGTCCCCACTGCTTGAGGGTAACCAACATCTTGGAGAAGAACAAGATCAGTGAATTCCTTCTGTTACATTTATCTTATAGAATATCTAGAGGGCTGACTTTGGATGGTGACATAATGTCTCTTGTGGGGGAAAGACATCATGAGACCACATGCCAAGCCTACACCACTGCTCCTGCTGCACCCCCCACTGCCCTTTGCCCCATTCTCGAAAGCCTTAAAAGACAAAACTCTAAGCCCTTAAGTGCACTTCATCTCTGAGGTTGTCTGCCCTCCTCTTTGAGTGTGTACTTTTTGCCTTAAATAAAAACTCACTATCAATTTACTGCATTTTGTCTCTGCACTCTTCCAGTGGTAAGTGTGTTATTTGCTATTTCATTCAATTTTCTAGACTTAAGCGCAAGTCTTCACTGTCTCTGTCCTAGTTCAGACAAATATGGAGGGTGTGGAGAAAGTGAAGCTTCCTATGGCCAGGATTCTCACCTGGCCCTGCTCAGCTTGCTTGCTACACATGTGTAGGCAATATGTTGACTCTACATAAAGAGCACCTCCCAGTGCTTTGAGCTGCTGCTTAGTGCAATGGCTGCTGCACAGCTGCAGGAGAAGAGAGACTAGAGTGGTGGCAATGCTGAGGACAGAGACTGAGATGGCTGCAGGGGCAGAGAGGCCCAGAGGCAGAGACTGGCTTGCTGCATGCACACCCATTCCGAGAGGACAGGATTCTAGTGATTGACCTGCCACCATGGGAATAAAGTTGGGTATAAACCCTTTCACCCCAAGAATGTTCCACTTACCATTTTTTTCAGTCTCATTGAATCCATAGTGAACTTGTCTGGGGCTGAAACTCATTGGCAGCACAGAGGGGCTGCTGAGAGCTCTGATTTGGGCTTGCAAGTTCCTGTCGCCTGGGTGACCTGGACAGGTCTGTATGATTATGCTGAACAGGTCTGTATGATTATGCTCTTTAGTAGCCTGCCTGAAAATCTCCTTTCTTTGCCTTTGGGAAGTTCCCAGAACATAATATCACTCCATCCAGTCCTCTGTGGTGTCCCCAAATCCTGAGGTGGTAGAGGCTTAGTTCCCATGCTGCACAGATCCAAGCAGACACTGGAAGCTAAGTGACCCTGGCTTCAGGAGCTGGCAAGAGATTTGCCCCATGCCAAGTCGAAGTTCAATGAACTTCCCTTTCCTCCCTCTGCTCTTCCTTATTCTTTGCTCCCTCCAAGGCAGTTGCCATTCCCTGCTACTCTCACTTTAGTGAATTTCTTCCTTACCTGCACTCTTCTAACCTCGAGAGTTCGAGATCTCTTTCTCATTCAGAGTCAAGAACCCTCCCCGATCCAGGTTGAGGTTTTTCCTCATGCTTTACCTGGTGGGCAGGGAGAGACCTCCCCAGATGCAGCTGCTTGGCAACACAAACATCCTCTTTGCCTATATACAAATATGGATATAGTTTCCTATCAATGGGTATCTTTCCCATGCTAAATCATAACCTGTTTTATTTCCAATAATATTTTTCATGTCAATAAATAGAAATCGACATGATTTATTTTTGCAGTTCTGACCTTTTTTTTAACTTGGAAAATTTCCAACATACAGAAAAGTAGAGAAAATGATATAGTGAACACATTTACTTCTCCCCTACATTTAATAATTGTTAACATTTTCTCATATTTGCTTCATCTATGTTTGTGTGGGGAGGGGGGATAGTTTCCAGAAACTACAGACTTCATGGACATCTTAGCTTCCATTTCTACCCCAACTGAGTGAACTGCAGTTCAATTCTGACACTAACCCCCTGGAGTTAGTGTCCAACTCCACAGGCTTAAGGGCTCAGTCCTCCACAATACTGCCCTCACTTCAGATATCAGCCTTACTTCAGGGGTCCCTGGGCAGCCTGCACTCCTGACCAACCGGCTACAAATTTAGGGGTTCCCCCAACCCCCATAGGTTTGATAACTTGCTAATACAACTCACATATTTCAGGTAAGTGCTACTGAAGTTTTATTGTAAAGGCTATACATAGGGCAAGGTCTGGGAAGAAGGCAGAGCTCCCATGCCCTCTCTTGAGGCATCAGAGGGCGTCATCTTCCTGACATGCATGTGTTCATCAACAGGAAGCTTCACTGAGCTTCAATGACCAGTTCTGATCAGGCTGCCTTTACTAGGCATGACTAATGAAATCAGTGGCGATGTGATGGAACTCAATCTCCAGCTCCCCTCTCCTCCTGGGAGGTTGGTCTGGCCCAAAGTGACAACCCTCTACTTGTGACCAACCCCCATCCTGAAGCTATCTAGGGGCCTACCCTGAGCCACTTCATTAAAATAGAAAAGACATTCTTAGCTCTTAGGAAATTCCAGCAGTTTTTGAAGCACTGTCCCCAGCAACTGGGGACAAAGACCAGATATATTCTACATCACTTCTGAATACTGCAGTATTTATCTCTAAATAAATACGGACATTTTCCTATATAACCAAAATACTATCATATGTAACAAAATTAACAATAGTTACAACTTGACTTTTAATGGCTTCCCACTATCTAATGTACGCACACATTCTAATATTTAGTTCCTTGTTGATGGAAATTCAGGATATTTCCATTTTTCACTAGGGCAAACCACACTAGGATGAACATGCCTATGCATACACCTTTTTACCCTACAAGTGTCCTTTTACTACCTGAGGAAATTGTAGCTGCTTGTTTCTGGTAGGGAGCTGTGAAATCCAACCCAGGGGCATTGCCTTCTAACTAAGTGTAGCACCTCTCTGGTCCTGTGAAGTTTGTGCACAACTGTGCCTGAGTTTTTACTATCATTTGTGTGCCAAAGAAGTCTCATGTTATCTGCTTCTTTTGAGCAAAGATGAGGGCCTTCTCCTATCTATCCAAGGCCAGTGGAGGTAATGATGGAAGCTCTGGACTAAATTGTGTCTCCCTCAAATTCATATGTTGAAGCACTAGCTTCTGTGTGACTGTAGCTGGAGAGAGGGTCTTTAGGAGGTAAAGTTAGATGAGGACATAAGGGTGGTGCCCTATTACAACAGCACTGTGGCTCCATAAGAAGAGAGAGAGAGACCTCTGTTTCTCTCTGCCATGCAAACACACAGTGAGAATTTGGTCATCTGCAAGCCAGAAAGAGAGTTCTCACCAGAACCTGACCATGGTGGCACCCTAATCTTGAACTTCCAGCTTCCAGAACAGTGAGAAAATAGATTTCTGTCATTCACACCACCCAATCTATGGTATTTTATTATGGCAGCTTGAACTAAGACAGCAGAATATTTATCAAAACTCTTTTGATGGCAAGTGACAGAAACTCAACTTGAATTAGTTAGGGAAAAATGAATATTCCTTCAAGAAACTCTAGCAGGTCTGAACAACCTAAACAAGAAAAGATTAGGTGTTGGGGGAAAACTGTTGGCCTCTGCCTGCTGCCTTACAACTTCTCCCCAAAGTGCAGTGGCTTGCCTCACCCTGGGGTCTGGAAGACAGAGAAGCGGGAGTCAGGGGATGAGAGAAGAAAATTAAGGAGGACCTTGTGAGGGTGTAACCTCAAGTTCATCTATGCTTAGTGTTACTTATGCTTAGAGTAACCTGAAGTTCACCACAAGTCGCAAGAACCATCCTGTGGCAAATTTAAGCTTAAATAGAAGTCCTCATGGCAGACTGTATGGGACTGGAGAGCACCTTGTTTTCTGAGGCATAATATTTAAACTTTGGGTAAGCTCACCACTAGTGAGTAAAAGAAATACCCTCTCTTTCCTTCTTTCCCTCAGAAAACCACCTTTCTGCTTAAAGAAAATGCATTTCATATACTTATAAGAGGAAGAAGTAGGAACCCTTTTTTTGGGATTGGGGTTGGCTGGGCCAAACTTTGCACCAGAGTTCAGCATTTTTGGTGTGGCTATTATGCCTAAGGACAAAAGTTATAGAGATTTTGGTATTTCAAACATTTCTAATATTTTATTTCAATTTTATTGTTCTAACAATTTTTTACTTCCCTGGAGCATTTGCTGCTGCTTCAAGATGATCCCTCCACAGTACAATCTCCTGATTCTCCCCCTTACCCTTTATCTACTCCTTCCTAGCCTCTACTTCCTCTGACAATGGTTTAAATAGTGTTTATCTATGGAGCCTTGCCTTGGTTGCTCTTCTCCTTGGCTCATCTCAACCATCTCCTTTTCTTCACCTACCACCTGTACAGTCAATGGTGACTCTCAAATTTGTATCTTTAAGCCCATCCCTGGCTTCAGTCTCACAGTCGGCTGGCCTTGGCCAGCTCATAAATGCCTCAATACACAGCATGGCTAAGATTAAACTCATAATCTTCACCCTCAAACCTCTCCCCTCTACCATGAAAGCCACTCCTACTTCTGGATTCCATACTCAGAGACCTGGTTTGTCTTCCCTCTCTTCACACCTGTCAGCTCAATCACCATATAAAAATTCTTCCTAAATCATCTTAAAAATCTCTTATCTCCATCCACACTGCCAGCATCTCACTCTAGGCTACCACCAATCCTCACCAGGAATATTGCAACAGTTTCTTACTTTGGTTCTTGCCAATGCTCCCCCAACCCCACCCCCACCCGCAAGCTATTTTGTGTTGTAGCTAAAATGGTTTTTCTAAGACCAAAGAGTTAAGAGACAAATCACTTAAAATATTTACTATGCACCCACTATTTATTAGACAATGGCTTGGGGACACAAAATGAATAAGACACTGTGAGAATTTTTTGTTTTGTTTTGTTGCAAATGTTGTCTAAGCATCAAGTACTTATGTGGTGTTATAAACATTCCTAGTCATAGAACTTTTAAAAACAATGGTCTTATTGAAATTCACATAACATTTATCCTTCTAAATCATGTATTAAATGTTTTTTAGTATATTTACAAAGTTGTACAACAATCACCACTATCAAATTCCAGAACATTACGTCTCACCTCACTTCCCTTCCCCCTGGCAACCACTCATCTACTTTGTTCTATTCTGGCCATATCATACAATATGTGGCTTTTTTTTTGTCTGGCTGCTTAATATAATGTTTTCAATTTCATCTACATTGTAGCATATACCAGTGTACTTGATTTCTTTACCATTGCATTGTAGGGATATACCATATGCCATATTTTGTTCATCCTTTCATTAGTTGATGGACTTAGGGTTGTTTTCACTTTTTGGCTATAACAAATGATGCTGCTATAAACATTCATGTACAAGTGTTTGAATGGACTTATGTCTTCATTTTTTGGGGGGGGATATATACCTAGGAATAGAATTACTGGGTCATATGGTAACTCTATATTTAATCTTTTTAGGATTGCCAGACTGTTTTGCAAAGCAGCTGTGCTAATTTACAACCTTACCAAGCAGGGTTCCAATTTTTCCACATTGACAATCATCATTTTTTTTTGTCATTCTAGTGAGTGTGAAGTGGTATCTTATTATGGTTTTGATTTGCATTTCTCTGATGACCAATGAAGTTCAGCATCTTTTCATGTGTATTTTCGTATCTTCTTTGTTTTTAGACTGTAAACACCATGAGGGCAGAGACCAAAGTGGTCTTATTAAAGCTTTTCTAAAAATTAATTAGGTAACCACAATATCAAGCTTTTCTTTTTTTGTCTAAAATTATAACTGCAATAACAGTTTTCATTATAATGTTGGCAGTTAAAGTCCCTTCACAATAGCCAATTCAGAAACAAACTAGTACACAGGATGATAGGGGTTATACTATTTAACAGGCTTTGGAGTGAAACTGATTTGGATCGAAATCCTTACTTTCATTTAAGAACTGTGTGTCTCTGATTACATTACCTACTTCTTATTCTGTAAAATGGGGATTTAGTTGGTATAGTTAACAGGATTGAAGGGGATCTTTTTAACTACAATACCTTACACATTTTAAGCGTTCACCAAATAGTAGCACTTGTTATTATTACAAAGGAGTAACAGCAATGTTGGGAAATCCTTTGACATATCTTTCGCTCTAAATTTCTTCATAGGTTCCAAGATTTCTTTCCTTTTCTTTCTTTCTTTTCTTTTTTTGTGAATTGAGAATTGTTACACCATTGATTTTTTTTTGGTATCATTAATCTACAATTACATGAGAAACATTATGTTTCCTAGACTCCCCCCATCACCAAGTCCCCCCCACAAACCCCATTACAGTCACTGTCCATCAGCATAGTAAGATGCTGTAGAATAACTAACTACTTGTCCTCTCTGTGTTGCACAGCCCTCCTGTGCCCCCCACCTCATTATACATGCTAATCATAATGCCCTCTTTCTCCCCCCTCTTCCCACCCATCCTCCCCAGTCCCTTTCCCTTTGGTAACTGCTAGTCCATTCTTGGGTTCTGTGATTCTGTTGCTGTTTTGTTCCTTAAGTTTTTTCTTTGTTCTTATTCTCCACATATGAGTGAAATCATTTGGTACTTGTCTTTCTCTGCCTGGCTTATTTCACTGAGCATAATACCCTCTAGCTCCATCCATGTTGTTGCAAATGGTAGGATTTGTTTTCTTCTTATGGCTGAATAATATTCCATTGTGTGTATGTACCACATCTTCTTTATCCATTCATCTACTGATGAACACTTAGGTTGCTTCCATTTCTTGGCTATTGTAAATAGTGCTGCGATAAACATAGGGGTGCATCTATCTTTTTCAAACTGGGCTGCTGCATTCTTAGGGTAAATTCCTAGAAGTGGAATTTCTGGGTCAAATGGTATTTCTATTTTGAGCTTTTTGAGGAACCTCCATACTGCTTTCCACAATTACACCATTGATTTTTTTATTCAGAAAGGCATATACAAAAATACAGTTCAATGTGGGAATTACCCTAAAGACGTATGCAAATACTTTGGAGTTCAGTGTCTCCAGCTATAGAATGAAATATCCTTTTGGATGTTAAGAATCTAGGAGAAAAGAGGGGGGGATAATCAGGGATTCTAGGCATTCTGGATTTATTCAATGTGGCACTTATTTAGGTTTGTGCAATAGTTATTTGATCATGTGTCTTTCTTTTCCACTGGAGTTTCCATAAAAAACCTTTCCTAAATCAATCTCGATTTTCACAACAGTGGACACTCAATGGATGGTTTAATTGACCGGCTTTGTCCACAGGGATCAGAAAGGATTCTCTGAAGAGAATGGATAAATCGGAAGCGGGAGGAAAGACATAGAATCCATTGCCAAGGAGAGGAAAGCGGCTCAGGTATGGTGCACACGTTAGCCCTAAAGCTCCAGTCCTGCCCCGGACCAAGGCAGTCCTGCCCCCGACGCAAGCTTCTTCCCTGCCCCGGACCAAGGCAGGCCACTTCCGGGAGGGGGCGGGGAGACAAGAGGAGGCGTGCCGGGAAGCCGTTTGCACTGCACCAGGCGGAAGCGTGCCGAAGTTATCTGTGCTACAGCTTCCGGTCCGGGTTATCGCGGCTCAGGTACACTACGTGAATGGTGTCGCGCTGATACAGACTTTTGAGTGGAAGTCAGCGGGTGAGGAAGCGAGCACCAACGTCTGGACTCAGAAGTTTGGACTCAGTGGAAGGATCGGAGAAAAAGCCAGGAACCCGCATACGATCTAACCTCTGTTTCCGAGGGGGCAACTTCCACGGGTAACTCCTCTACCCTAGTAACGGCCAAAGAGGAGATGGCGCCAGTCTGGGAGCGGCCGTGGCCAACACAGTAAGGAAGTGTAAAGGCGGAGCAACCGGAGAAGCCTCGAGAGAAGAGCCAGAGCTATCGCTGCCGCCGCCACCAACACCACCACCATGGAAGGGACAAAGCCGACATTGCAGCTCGTATACCAGGCAGTGCAGGCGCTTTACCACGACCCAGATCCCAGCGGAAAAGAGCGCGCCTCGTTTTGGCTTGGGGAACTGCAACGTTCGGTGAGGGGCCCAGAGTGGCCGTTTGGCGCCGCGGGGCAAGGGAGGGGTGGGACCTAGGCTCGAGCTAGAGCTTGAGCCTCGCGGTTAGCCTCGTGAGGTTCTCCTTAGGAAGGAGCTGCTACCACGGGGTGGGGCTGCGAAGCTACATCTATCTGCGCCGCTCTTTGGGAACTAGTCGCTGCTAGTCGGTCGCGAACTGGCCCTTTCCCCACCCCGTAGAATCTAATTTGTAGGTCCTGTACTTCTCGCTTGTGGCATCGATCTGGTCCTATTTTAAGTTTTACTCTTGCTACTTTTCAGACCCTGTCTTTTCCGTTTTGTCTTCCTTCAGCCAAGTTCTTTCCCTGCCTTATTCTAAGCTTCCACATTAGGATGCTTTTTATCAGTCTCCCCTCGACGTCCAAGCGTTGGTGTCCGGGAGTTCCTTCCCAGCTGTAGCTTTACACTTCACTGTTCGTTGCTGACTTTTCACTCAAGTTTCAAGTCCATTATTCTCAAAACTTCTCCAGTTTCTAGATTTTCTTTTATTAAGGTATCATTGATACACACTCTTACGAAGGTATCATATGAAAAACATTGTGGTTACTACATTCACCCATATTATCAAGTCCTCCCCATACCCCATTGAAGTCACTGTCCATCAGTGTAGTAAGATGCCACAGAGGCACTACTTGTCTTCTCTGTGCTACACTGTCTTCCCCGTGACCCCACCCCACCCCCAAGCACCATGTGTACCAATCATAATAGCCCTCAATCCCCTTCCCCCACCCTACCCCTTTGGTAACCGCTAGTCCCTTCTTGGAGTCAGGTTTCTAGATTCTTACGCATGTTAATTTTCCTCATGTTTTGGAGTGCAACATAATTTTAAGAAAAACAGCAATTCTGGTTTCAGACAATCTTTGCAGTTCTTACTGTGCTGCATATTGTTTCTGTAACCTACGTTTCCCCTGACTTTTAGGCTCTTTATAAAATACAGGTATCGTAGCTGCCTTGATTATTCCATATAACTGTGTGAGCATCCAGTGAATGTTTTAATTTCAACATATTATACCTATTGTATTTCTTCATTCTTTAATTCACATATCTTATGCAGTCTCCTCTAATTTTCATACTCACATTTTCAGTGCTTTATTTCTGTGTGAGTGTGTATACTTGGTGATCTTGCCTACTTTACTTTTATTATTTTTGCATATTATATTCCCAAGTATATTTTCATTTGCCCCTCCCTTTTCATTTCTTTTTTAAAATTCATAGCTGGTGCTTAAAGATGCTCTGTGATTTTAACCATCCCCTAGGTTGCAAGTGCCTAATCAAAATTTAAATATTTGCAGCTTTGACTATTACTCATAAAAAAATAGGAAATTCAAGTCCTGGATAATTTCATGGGAAGATAAAGGAACAAGAAAGTGCAGGCTACTCAAAATCATTCACGTATAATCTTATTTAGTGAGTAAGATCTTTGGAGCCACATGCCCCTGATCTATGTATAGTTTTCAGAGTATAAATAAGAGAAATGCTACATTATACCAAAAGTCAGTGTCCCTACTAAACATGCTTATTGTGTGTATTTTAAATCAGTATTTGAGTGCTTAGCATGTAGCAGCAACTGTGCTAAGCATTGGTATGTGGATGTGAACCAGAGAACAATTTCTGCTTGTCACATAGGATACTTGTGGTCAGATGAGTTAATGTCTACAAAGCTTAGAAAAGTTCTTGGAACCTAGACCTCAAAATATGTTAGTAATTGTTATTTAAAGGTAGTTGCTTTTCTCGCTTTCCACTGCTTTCTGTAACAACCTTACATCATTGCCATCATCATTATTATCACTATTTATAGTCAGGATCCCAACAGGAATAGATGGCACACTTCAGGATAATTTCAGGAGGGCTTTTTTTTTTTTTAAATAAAGGTACTATTTATACCTTTGCAGGTATAAGGTAGTGCCACAAGAGATAGTGTAGTAACCTGTAGTCAGATTGTTAGGCCAAAAGGGGTAGGAGAGGAAGTGGTTAGCAGACTCTCAAGGGAAGTATGGTGCTAGCTCACTTGAGTGGAGCCATAGTTTTCTGGTTGACACAGCATGAGGTGACTTTACAGGGAAGGGGGCTGGAGAAAGAAATATCTTGACCTTATTATTCTGACTTCCTCTTAGGATTCCCCCATTGGGCAAACCCAGTGGGTACCTATTGATACAGTCCATACAGTCATCATACTGAGGCAGAAAACATGGTAGAAATGGGTGAAAAAATGGACCTGGAAAATATCTAGCACAGGCACACATAATTTTTTTTTTTTTTTGAGAGGGCATCTCTCATATTTATTGATCAAATGGTTGTTAACAACGATAAAATTCTGTATAGGGGGGTCAATGCTCAAATACACAATCATTAATCCATCTCAAGCCTAATTCTCATCAGTCTCCAATCTTCTGAAGCATAACCAACAAGTTCTTATATGGTGAACGAATTCTTACATAGTGAATAAGTTCTTACATGGTGAATAGTACAAGGGCATTCATCACAGAAACTTTCGGTTTTGATCACGCATTATGATTTATAAACAATCAGGTCAGATATGAATATTCGTTTGATTTTTATACTTGATTTATATGTGGATCCCACATTTCTCCCTTTATTATTATTATTATTTTTATTTTTAATAAAATGTTGAAGTGGTAGGTAGATGCAAGATAAAGGTAGAAAACATAGTTTAGTGTTGTAAGAGAGCAATTGTAGATGATCAGGTGTGTGCCTGTACACTATGTGTTAATCCAAGCTAGACAAGGGCCTTAAAACATCCACGGATGCAGATTTCTCTCAAAACAGAGAGGGTGAGGTTCTAAGCCTCACCACTGTTGATCCCCAATCAGGCACACATAATTTTTAGGCAACGTCAGCATCTGGATTGACAGTTCAGCTAACACTCTGGCCTCTTAATTCCTTTACTTTTTTCAGATACCTGGTCACACAGTCACATCTTGGATATTGTCATTACTAAAAAGTCATCCACCCGCGTATCACTAACTCAGCTGCCTGGTCACACAGCCACACCTTGATCTTGTCATTATTAAAAAGTCACCAGCCCCTCAAATCACTAACTCAGACATTTTGCTCCGATTCCAACCTATTCTTCTTCCAGTTTGATGGCTCAGAAATCTCAACCTCATATAATATTTATTTTTTGAAATATTATGTAATTTAAATTTATCAAAATCAAAGTTTTATTTTTAAAACATAAAAATTTGATGCATTAGTTCTTTTAAGAACTTTAAAAAATTATAAAATGGAAATTCTGTAAGAAAAAGAACAGTTATATATAGGCATCCTTCTAGGGAAGATGAGGATTCAGGCTCCTTCCACTTCCTTTCATCCTGTCTAGCATAGTTATATCACCGTTTTGGTTAAATCAGTACACATGGTGAATCATGTAGCATATAAATTCAGTGGTAACAGTTAACTTTTTTGTGCAACTTCTTCTGGTGGTAATCTTTACCCTTTTTTTTTTTTTTTCATTTTTGCTTCATCTTCTACATATACATTAATTCATCCCAAACTCTCTGTAAGTGTAAATATCTTCTTGGTACGTTCAAACTGGTAATCTGTTTCCCTTTTTCATGGACAGAAACCTCTCCAGAGAGCCGTCTGTTCCCCTGCTCCAATGTGGCCTGATTTTTCTCCAGATCTGTTGCATAATTATTGCTCTGGGGTCTCTTATTTAACACTATCCTAGGGTATTTCCTTCACCTTTTTCTTGTGTTGGATGTGCTGAATCCTGGATCCCATGATCTTTTCTTGGATTACTCCCTCATGTGATGCATAATAGAGAAGGGAACCTTCATCTTCTCTCTCATTATCTTTCTGTCTGTCTTTTTGCTTTGACCACTTTTACCCTGGTAGTCCTCTGATCTTTTGCCTGGGGGTTATAATATGCTGCTGGTGTCAGGTAGAAGAAAGCCCAGGGGATAGATCTCACCGCTAAGTAAGTAGGCGTTAATTTCATCTCCTATTTTCACTATGGTTTTCTTGTTCTTAGGTGAGTCTGTTGTCCAAGAGTCCAAAGCCCCTTTATTTACTTCACTCTTTGCAAAATAAACCTTGAGTCTTCTGTGATGGTGGGAAGATAGTAGCCTGCCTGCTCAGTCAGGGAAACAAGTCTAGGAGTCTAACTGCTTATACAGGTTTTGAACCCACTCCTTTGTTTCTGTTCCACCTGTGCATCTACCTTGAGGTATACCTGGTACTTCTAACTCCTGAGCTTAACTGGGATTTTGCAGCGTGAATCAGTTTGCTCCCTTGGCCTCCCCATTTTCATCCTGACCTCCCTCCCTACCCCTAGATAAATTTCAGCTTTCTCTAACTCCCTAAGACAATTAACACTCATCCATTAGCTTTCTAGTTTCCATAGAGTTTTGTTAAAGAATGTTTTCATCCTCTTTATTCTTGTGGGTCCTTCCCCCCAATTCCCGTTTAAAAAAAATGTCTTTACTCTGATTTTAGTGGATTTTTGGGAGGGACCTGAGGGCAAACACATGTGTTCAGTCAGTTTAGTTTGAGCAGAAGTCCCTGCATTAGTTCTTGAATTTCTTCAAAACCTTATTCCAGTTGACTAACCCCTACTTTTTCTATATTAGGTCTCATTTTTATCTCTCTATCCAGTTTGGATTTGAAAGTCCATCATTCTAGTCACTCTCTTAAATATACCATCAACTCTTTGGTAAAACTTTGGCATTGATGTATTCAGCTGATTTTCCTGTCAAATGTAGGTGCTTTGTGTCTCATTTTCTGTCTTCTCAGGAACCTTCATCTTCTGGTTACCCTGTGTCTCACTTGCATCTTCAGATTCCCTCTTTATTGGGTTCTTCCCACCAGCATTCAAACAGCTGGAGTATCTCCCATAGTGAGCAAATTGTTTTGGGGGGAAGGGAATGCTACCTTTGTCCGTTTTTATGATTTGATTCTTACTTACCTCTGTGCTTTTACTATTACACTTCCCAATCCTGTCTTCAAATGAAGAAACTAACCCATCTTTTCACTAACTTAAATTAACTATTAATTAACCTAAACTAACTAAATTATACTTTCTTCAAGTCTTACCTGATTTTCTTCAACCAAAAGCCATTTGCTCCCACTGAACGTGTAGAGCCCTTTAATTAATTGCACTTAACAATTTAAAAAAATCTTTTTGAAGATATTTCTTGTCTCTCCCACTAGACTATAGGATCCCTTTATTTGTTTTATAATCTTATATATACAGTTGAAGGTATAAACCATGGTTATTAAGAAAAACAGTCCAGATGCCTGACACTCAGGCCCTTAAAAGTTTGTTGAGTCAATAGAACTGTTTGTAGGCACTTCCAGAGGGACAATTGGATAACTAAAATCTTTCTGTATGAATTTCACTTGTTTTTGCTGCTTCCCTCCGCCGTATCCATGGGTAATTGAAAGTAAACAATATTGTTCAACCTCCTGTGTTGCTCTGTTTTCGGTCTTTTCATCCTTTCTTAAAAAAATGACCTTTCTGAGATAAGTTTATATTGCCTTCATTTTATACCTATAAAGACCTGGGTACAGGAAGGGGGAGGAACTTTGACTCAATAAGGCTTTCTTGAAGTAGACTAAGTAAGTCACTAAACTGTTCTATGCAGTAACAAACATAATGTTTTAATTTTCAATTTTCAGTTGACAAGGAACAGCATTTGCCTGGTATGTTAAAAAAAAGCCATTTTGAAAAATTGTTATCCTTAATTCCCTTCACTCCACACTTTACTAATCTTAGAGTCACTTAGTATAGTTCTAATGACCTGGTGACAATACATTTGGTATAAATATATAATTTGGATATGGCTCAGCCCATGCTATAAGTTAGCATCCTTTTTTCTTTGTTTAATATTTGTATAAAACAGCTATTTTCTGAATCTATATAGGTTACTCTAAACTTTTTTTCCACCAAAATTCTTGGAAACAACCTGAAGTCATGGTTTTGTTTTATGTGATAGGCGGGTATCACTGAATCTTCAAAGTGCTTTAAAAGGAAATTACTTTGAGACAGGAGACAGATCTTAAGGGAAGCCTAACAATGGGCTGTTCTGAACACTTAGTATTTCATTTCTCCACCTCCAGTAATCAAAATTAGTAGACAGTATAGAAAGCAATGGAAGGAAAGACCATCTCTTTGCAGGACTAATGAATTATCCTACTTACTTGTTTTAAGTTTGTAGTTTAGTTTATAAAGAGGAGACTGCTTTTACAGAGATAGTCTGTGGATTAGAAGTTACCTCAAAAGTTTTATGGTTCAATCTGGAAACTGAAAAGAAAAGCATAAATCAGATGAAATCAAATCATGCTTTGATGGACTAAGTTGGCATTATTATACTTTGTCACATATTCTTGGGAATTTTCTTCTAAATATCATATAAGGAAGGTCATGGGCCATGAAATATTAGCTTCAAACTTCTTTCCTAACCATTTTCCTCTTTGGAATTTTTTGACCCATTAGCCTAGGTCTAAAACCTAGAGTCCTTTGATTTTTCTCTAACAGTTGCAGTCATTGATTTTATTTATCCAAAAATCTAGGCATTTTTATATGCATACGCTCTCATCTCCCAGTCAAGAGATCCTTAGAGCATAACATCCTTTTGAAAGGAAAGCTTTATAGAAAATAGAAAATGTTCCAATACAACTTCTGTGTATCAGTTAGTTCAGTGAATATAGGAATACTGGATGCCTTGTGTTGCTGGAAACTGGGAATGTATAAGCAAATGATAAAAACCAAAGACCTTTGTCCCAGAGTTTGCCAGTCTGGCTGTGTCATCTAATGTTAGCCATTAAACAGGTGGCTGTTGTAACTATTTACACTAAAATTAATTAAAATAAAAGTTAAAATCAGTTATTTATTTACACTGCCACATTCCAAGTCTTAGACAGTGCAGATACTGATATTTTATGTCGTCGGTGTATTGGAGCCTGAAAATGAGAATTTGTGATGGTATTTCCGTTGGTATGGTGGTCTGTTATCTGGTGGCATCCATCATGTTTAGATTAGTTTATTTCTTGTCTTCCCAAGTGTTGGCCTAGAATTGATGGTTTTGGTTCAGGGTATAAAATAAGCAGGACACTGCTGCATTTTCTAATTACAATACAGTTTTCTTCCAAAGCCTTTCAAGTATTTTTAAGTCTTTCATGTTAATTGCACTGATGTTTATGAGGAAAATAGAAAACAGGTTTTATAGACTTTTTATTATGGTAAAATATTTATAATACAGAATTTACTATTTAAACATTTTTAGGTATACAGTTGAATTGCATTACGTACATTCAAATGTTGTGCAACCATCACTACCCTCCATCTCTAGAACCTTTTAATCTTCCCAAACTAAAACTCTGTACCTGTTAAACAATAACCCTCCATTCCCTCCTCACTCCAGCTCCAGACAGCCACTATTATACTTTTTGTTTCAATGAATTTGACTGCTCCAGGTACCTTATATAAGTAGAATCACACAATAGTTGTCCCTTTTGTGTCTGGCTTATTTCACTTAGTAAAATGTCTTCAGGGTTCATCCATGTTGTGCCATGTGTCAGAATTTCATTTTTTTTAATTGCTGTAAAATATATATAAAATTTACCCTTTTAACCATTTTTAAGTGTACAGTTCATTGGCTTTAAGTACTTCACATTGTTGTACAACCCATCATGACTATCCATCCCCAGAACTTTTTTCATCTTGTAAAACTGAAACTCTGTACCCATTAAATACAGTTAATTCCCCATTTATTCCTCTCTGCAGCCCCTAGCAACCACCATTCTACTTTTGGTCTCAGATTTTGAATTTGATTACTCAGGTATCTCATGTAAGTAGTTGTCCTTTTGTGACTGGCTTATTCATTTAGCATGATGTCCTCAGGGCTTATCCATGGTGTACCATGTGTCAAAATTTCATCCCTTTTTAAGGCTGAATAATAATGTGTGTAGCACATTTTGTTTATCCATTCATCTGTCAATGAACACTTGGGTTGCTTCCACCTCTTGGCTTCTGTGAGTAATGTTACCCTGCTTTCAGTTCTAACAAGTATATATCCAGAAGGGGAATTGCTGGATCATATGGTAATTCTGTTTTGAGGAACTGCCGTACTGTTTTCCAAATTTTATAGAATTTTAAGCTCTGTTGAACTGAAAAACAAATTTAATTCATAGGAAGTTGAGATGGCACAGATTATCTCTCCTGTATTTTCCTAGCTAGCTGGTACCCTGGTACTGAAATATTACCATAGAGTGTTTTACTGCTGTACTGGTGAAGACCCAGAGAGCAGCTTTATTTCTCTTTACTGAAGTTCACAGTATTGATAAAGGAGGTAATTTTGTAGTACTTGGCATGCAGAATCCCTTAAAAGTGCTGACTTAATTTTCATCTTTTTGGTAGAGTTCCCAAAATGAAAATATTATGAAACTCTTTCTTTTTTCTCTTGGTAAGAAATTTTCTGTTAATAGTTTACATTATGGTTTTTACTTATTTATTTCTCAAGCTAGTAGCACAGTTCTTTTCAGTTTTTTCTCTGTAGTAATTGTTTGCTTATATTTTCTGTCTCAGCCATAGTGTGGTATCATGTGAACAGATAGCCCCAAAGCAGAACAGTATACTTGGAACTAGCCTTGAAAATACATGTTTTTACATCAGCATTCAGAGTTCCCTAACACTTCAGTGCATTTTTTTTTTTTTTACAATACTTAAGCTAGACATCTCACATTTCTAATAAAGTCGAAAAACTTGAATCTTGAACATGGAGTTAACGTAAGCTTAATATTCTCATTCCTTTGATCTATATGAATTGTTATAAAACTTGCTCAGATAGGCAGGAATAGAAAGCAGTGATTAAAGGAAATAAATTTCCTTTATTTTTGGCTTTCAGGAATCCCTCACACTGGCTGCCATTTGCTTCAAATGAAAAGGTTTCAAGCTTGGCATTTTCTACTTAGAAAACAGAGTGGCCTAGTATAATTGTGAGGACTACAGTGAAGTGATTACCAACAAATGCCTACTTTACTGACTCCAAGCCCAAGTTGATTTTATGGATCCAAGTTTATTTATCTTTTCTCGGGGCCACTCTTGAGGTTAATATTCATGTGCAAAGGTGACTGAGGGTTATTAATTTGGATAGGGATTCTTTACACTTGTAATGAAAAATTTTGGCAAGATTTCTCAGTACCATATTATGGGTGACTGATAACTACAGATTTGAGCCAAAATTCCTTTGACAGAAATCTTATGGCATCCGATTGTTTGAAAATGCTTGTCCCAGAAACACTCGGGTGTCATCAGACATTGAGGAGACCACCATGTGCAGTGCTGTTGTTTGGTCTTTCCTGATTCCTCTCACTGAGATCGTGCTAGAACAATGTATATGGGCACTGCAGTCTTCCACAGTTGACTTAAAGAGTGTTGAAGTATTTCTCCTGGATTCCAGCAGCTTATGATGTTTTAAAGAATTATTTTTAGCCAAGAATCTTTTCCCTCTGTTAAGAAAAATATCAACCTTTTAATTAGCCATTTAGTTATTATGGAGATGGTTGTGAAAATGTTAAGTTGGCTATACTTGTCTCTATAAATGAGCTTTTTTGCTTCTAGAAAAATTATACAAGGGTATTATGAGAGCTTACATGGGACTTGATGATTATTTTTTGTTTACAGTGCTTTTGGAAGTGGGAGTTGTTCGCTCCTTACTGCTGGTGAAGGTTAATACCTACTGTTTCATTTCTTCATGGTTTCTGTATTTCAAGCCACCTTGCAAAATGTTATTTTAAAAAATACCATTTTAGGTAGTGACGGTAATCTCTTGAGTCCCATAGCTTATAGTTCTTCTTAGTCTTCCTCAAACCATTTTCTTTCCCTGCTACAAAAACCACCAGATCTAGCAGTTTGTCTTAAATTTGTAAAATTCTCATAAAGGATTAGATACAAAAACTTAAGATAGTTTACTGATTTTAAAAATTACTTTCTATTTCAGGTAAGTTGGCCTTGTTCTTTCTTTACCTATCTCATGAAAATGACTGTTCCTAATTTGGAAAACTGATTTTTTAGCTCTATACCACATTGTTAGAGGGCATGTGTCTAAAACTTTGCACTGTTTGGTAGGTTTTTTTTTTAAAGGAGTTGTTTTCATTCTGTGCTCTGAAGTAGTCTCTCCTTCTTCTAATAAATATATTTTATTAAAGTTATTTTATTATTTAAGTTAAATATAACTATAAATCTGAAAATATAATGCAACATTTATTTAATATATCATTCACTAATTGAAATGCTTTAAAAAGTACAGTAACCTGGCACTTTCACTTTTCAAATCTCAGTGAAATATTTCTATTTCCAGAACCTCTTCTTTTTGCCAGAGTTCCTCTCTCTTCAGTGAGGTAATTCTGCTTAATTTGAGGAGTTTTTGTATAGGATTAACTAGCAGCCCTAATCCGCTTCTAATTCTTGGCAGCTAATGAGTCCTTAGGCCCCTATCCGGGTATGTGCTTGCATTGTTGAGGGCCTGCTCAGTTATTTTGGTTGATCCGGCAGTTTTAGAACTGTTGGTGTAGAAGTGAGTCTTGTACCACTAAAGAAAAAAAGGGGCAAGTACTTTTAGAATCTGCTGTGCAGTATAATGAAAGACTTAAAGCATGTTAGTGAAAGGATTGCTGGGCCATAGCCTGCTTCATATTCATCACATAGTCATGGAAATATCTTTTGAAAAGCCTGATATAAAGGCCTGTTCTGCTACTGCTTTGTGAAATGGAAGATTGGAATTAGATGCTTAAATGGAAAATGTTCTCTTGTTGCAGCCTCTTTGAAATGTGCTGCTAGTGGGAGCTGCAGCTTCCTCCTGCTGACTCTGAGCCCCAGGCTTCGGTTGAGATGGTCCTTTCAGAAATGTGGAGCTTAGTCCAAGCCTGGATTTCAGTGGGTAGCACCTGGCATCTGTGGCTAGAAAGTCCTATGAAGTGTAAGTGCTTTATTCTCTCCTTATAAAGAATCCCTTTTTCCTTCCTTCCTTCTTTCTATAGTTTAGCAGAGGGGAAGAACAGTGAGCAATGTACTATAGTGTCTAGGGTATTGGTTGCATTTTCTTTGTGAGTCAGTGACCAAAACAAGATTACTTGTTTTGTTGGGTGCCAATAATTCTTTAAAAACAGCCCTGGGTTTCAAACTAAAGTGATAGACTATGACCCCTTAATATATAGTATTGGCAGTATCTTGCCAGGTAATTTTTCACTGACAGTTTACTTAGTAGCTTTGTGATATTCCAGTTTGCCATGTTTCTGTAGAGTTTGCCATGTTCTTATCCCAAAGACAAATATTTGACAAAAGAGGCGCATTTGACCAGTGGGTGGGGCAGCATCAAGACAGAAAAGGATGCTTGAAATGAGAAGACAGTTCTTTCACTTTGGTTCTACTTGATATATTTGCACAAGGAGCAACTTGGGATTTTTTTTCTGCAACCAATCCTCATAGAATTGTCCTAGGCAATTCATATAGCTGCCATCTATATTTTAGCTTAGTTAAAAAATAAACTAGATAATAACATAATGAGCATGAGAAGACACAAATTTTATATTTCATTTATTTGCCTGGGGCTAAGTGCTGTTCACTTTTTTCCTCTCTCAGAAATATTTGTAGTATTTTATAGTAAACTCATTCCACAGAAGACTCCCATTTTGGGGAGATTTTAAGGTTCCCTTCATTGATATTTCTCTGAAGTTTTTAAATCTTCAGATTTTAGCTAGAAAAATATTGAGCTGCTTTTTGTTGCTAAAACAAACAAAAATGCATATTTAAAATAAATCCAAGGCTCAATCTGGGCAGGGCAAATGAAGTTCTATAAATGAGGACTCTGAATGAAATGTCAAATCCTTTCATGGTCTTTGTTTTCTTTACACATAAAGAACTGATTTATTTGGTCTCTGTTGACCATCGTCTCTGAACATTTTGGGTTCTGTTCTTAGAGTTCACTTCTAATCCAGTATTTCAGCTGCCTAGTAAAAGGACGGGCTGTATGTTTGGGAAAACAGAGAGGTGCTATAGATTTAGGAGATGATGGTGTCCTGTCATTTTGTTTCGTATTTAATAATTTAATACATACTTTATTTAAGTGCCTCTTATGGCCAAAGGATTTTGAGAGATGTGAAGATAATTAAGCTTGTTCTTTACTTTTGAAGAGTTTACAATCTGTAAGAATAGATGAACCAAAGGCCCGAGTAATTATAACACAGAGTTCTATGGTTGAGCTGTTACAGAGTCAAGGGTGCCTTGGTAATAAGGTAAAAGGATTCCTCCATTATTTTCTCCTTATCTCTGGGTTTTGGAGTTTGGGTACCATGTGTTTAGTATTTGTTTGTGTGGGTCAGGACTGCTATCTGTTGCTCTGGGCCACCTAGTCTTTAGGAGTTCCAGTGTCTACTATTCTCATTGGTGGGGCTTTCTCACTGATCCTGTTCCCCCCTGTGGCATTCATGCTCTGCCTTGCATCTCACAGGTCTTGTGCAGAATAAATTTTTATGTCCTTCCCTCTGTGGTAGGAGACTTCTGGTGGTATTGGTATAGTGTCATGGGCTCAGAACTCTCTTATGTCCTATCCTCTAGAGGAAGAACATTTTTCTTTTACTGCAGCAGCAGGGGGTCTTAACCTGTGCCTTGAAGGTGAAATGATTTGCTGCCTTCCCACACAGTTGAAGGCTTTTGTTCAGTAGGGGGGAGGGGTCCTGTCAGAGCTTTCTGTGCTTCTCTGAAGTTGAGGCTGCCCCTCTCCTCCAGGACTGTACCATCAAAGGAGATTTTCTTTGATCTCCTGCCCTACTCCCAAATTTCTCCTGAGTATTTTGTGGAGGTCTGTGGACAAGAGCCTGTAGCTAGTTGTGAACTCCCCTTGTGTCTCTGAGTCTCCCAGGGATTTTATGTGCTTGTGCTAGCTCACACCCAGCCTTTATTAGTTTGTTAATAATCTTAGCTCAATTTTTGCTACCTGGTTATCTAGTGCCCTGCATTTTTCTTACTTTGTTCTCCCACTGACGAGCTTAGCGCTTGCCTCTTGTTTTCTTGGAGAGGTCAGTTTTTACATTTCAGTCTGCTTGGTTGCTTTGAGACCTCAGCTTTCTGATGCAATTAAGAAAAGTTATTTTATAGTTTATTTGCTTTTGTTTACTGTTAACTTTAAAGCAGTGTTCTTTTTCAACTTTTTGCATATTAGGTGGACATGGAATTCCTCTCATATTGTCCATATATTTTAAACTCCACAAGATACTGCTTTATATGGTCAGTGTTCATAGAGATTTACTCACATACTTAGCCTTTCCATTACTCTTCATTCCTTTCTAATTTTCATGTTTCCATCCACAACAATTATTTTCATTTTTAATGAAGAACACTCTTTAGTATTATCTTCTTTGTGGGTCTTTTGATAATGTATGCTCCTTTCTTTAATTTTTTTGTGGTGGAGGGGTGTCTTAAAATGCCTTAATTTTGTTGCATTTTTGGAAGGATTTTTTGCTGGGTATAAAATAACCATTTGGCAGTTATTTTCTTTCAGTGCATTAAAGATACATAGCTCCCATTGTTTTTGTTGACAAGTCAGCTGTCAATCTAACTGCTGTTCCTTTTTTTCTCTAGCCTTTAAGATTTTGCTTTTGGTCTTTGATTTTTTTAGCAGTGTTCCTATGATGTGCTAAGGTCTGATTTTTTTTCTGTCCTTAAGATTTATAGAGCTTCTTAAATTTGTGTTTTTTATCAGATTTGAAATTTCTTAGCCATTATCTTTAGTGCATATGCCCCACTTTTTTCTTCTCCATCCAGGACTTCAGTTATATGTGTTTAGGCCTTTTCACTATAGCCCACATGTCACTTGGATTTTTCTCATTCTTTACCTTCTATCCTTTTTTGACTTTGTACTTTGATCTTGTTATTGACTGTTGCCCTATTTTCTAGTGTAATAATCTTTTCTTCAGTTGTCTGAACTGGTATTTAACCCTTCCATTGGTTCTGAGTTTGAATTGCTGTACTTTTCAGTTGTAGAATTTCCATTTGATTCTTTTTTATAGATTCCATTTCTTAATGGAAATTCTCCAATTTGTCCTAATATATTAATCAGCAATTTGATTTTTTTCCCATCTGTTTATTTTGAAAAATTCATTGTTTGAAAGAATTTTGTAGTGAACATTGATAGACCCTTCTCAACTTGACAGTGATCCATTTTCTTTCTGTCCCTCTCTATATTCTCTCAGTGTGTATTTTTCAACCTTTTGAAAATAAATCACAGACTTTATAATGCTATACTCCTAAACATTTGACATATATCTTCTAACAGTAGGGACATTTTTCTAAAACAAACTAAAATCATTGTCACTTGTAAGATCTTATGGCATTATCAAATACACAATCATATTCAAATTTCCCTGTTTCAGTTATAGATTTTTAGCCTTTTAAAAAATGTTATTTTCTATAATCCAGGATCTAGTCAAGGATAATATATTGTTTGTTGTTCTGTCTCTTTTGTTCCCTGGGATATTTTTTTCCTTTTATGATAGTGACATTAAAAAACATAATCATTCCCCTTTTTTATCTTTGTTTTTAGTATGTCCCAGTATTTGTATTTGTCTGATTGTTTTCTCAAGATTGTATTCAGTTTAAACATTTTTTCTTGGAAGAATGCTATATGGATGATGATTGTCATTCTCAAAAATGAATCATATCAGGAGTCACATGAAGTCTGTCCCATTATTAGTGATATTAAACTTTATCACTTTGACTAAGACATCAGAGTTATTTTAGTCTGCATCTGATAATTATATCATCTAGATGGGTTATTTTTTTATTGTCTGTTTTTTTCCCTTTTGTTTAGTCTTACTTTTGTTTGATATTGGATATATAGTTTATGAAAAGTTGAATAGATAATAAATTATGTTTTCCTCCTGAGATGATTTATTTTGCTTCTGGCAGGTCTTTACAGTAAAATCAGATATCTCTTAAGAAAGGATCAAGCAGATTCTAAATTGAGTTCTTTCTTTTTGTGTGTATATATATGGTGAAATATAAGTAACATAAAATTTACCATTTTAACTGTACAGTTAAAAGTGTATTTTAAAGTGTACAGTTCAGTGGTATGAAGTGCATTCACACTGCTTTAACACCATCATCACAGTTCATGTCCAGAACATTTTCATTTTCTCCAGTTGCAACTCTGTACCCATAAAACAGTAACTCTAGGCATTCTTCTCTTCCCTCAACCCCTGGCATCCAAATTGTAACTTTGTCCCTGAATTTAACTACTATAGGTACCTCATATAAAGAGACTCATACAATATTTGTCCTTTATGGCTCATTTATTTTACTTAGCATACTGTCCTCAAGGTTTTGGTTAGTATTGACAACAATATTAAGTCTCCAATCCTTGAACACAGAATGTCTTTCCATTACTGATGTCTTTTTAAATTTCTTTCAGGAAAATTTTGTAGTTCTCAGTATACAAGCCTATTTTTTTTCCTCCTTGCTTTATTCCTGACCATTTTGTTCTTTTTGATGTTGTTAAAAGTGCAGTTGTTTTCTTAATTTCCTCTCCAGATTTTTCATTGTTACTGCATAAAAACAACTGATTTTGAGCTGTTGGCTTTGCATTTTGCAACTCTGCTGAATTCATCTATTAGTTTTAGCAGGTTTTTTGGATCTTGAGGGTTTTCTACGTATAAGATCATATCATATGTGAGCAGACATCATTTTACCTCTTTCTGTCCAATTTGGATGTCTTTTATTTCCTTTTCTTGCCTAATTACTCTGGCTAAAATTTCTAATACTGTGTTGAATAGAAGTGGTAGAAGTGGTCATCTTTGTCTTTGACCATTTGCTGTTTCTTGTACGCTTTTCATATATCGTCTTTGTTATGTAGAGATAGTTTCCTTTACCTAGTTGAGCATCTTTATCATGAAAGGGTGTTAAATTTTGTCAAGTGCTTCTTCTGAATCAATTGAGATATTTATGTGATTTTTTTCTTCATTCTGTTGATTTGATGTAATGTTTTTGATTTTTGTCTGTTGAACCATCTTTACATTCCATGAATAAATTCCACTTGGTCATGGCTTATAATCCATTAATATACTGTTGAGTTCAGTTTGCTAGGATTTTGTTGTATTTTTGCATCAGTATTTATAAGGGATCTATAGTTTTCTTATATCTTTGGCTTTGGTATCAGGCTAATGCTGGCCTCATAGAATGAATTAGGAAATATTCCCTCCTTTTCAGTTTTTTGGAAGAGTTTGAGAAGAATTGATGTTAAGTCTACTTGAAATGTTTGGTAGAATTCACCAAATTTCTTTGTTGGGAGGTTTTATTTCTGTAAAATTACTGGTAATGTCTCCACTTTCATTGTATTTCATTTCTCTCTTTTCCTAGTCAATCTAGTTAAAGGTTTGTCAATTTTGTTGATCTTTCTGCGAATCAAATCTTCGTTTTTCTATTCTCTATTTATCTTTGCTCTAATCTATATTGTTTCCTTATGCTAGCTTTGGGTTTAGTTTGTCTTTGTTTTTCTAATTTCTTAAAGTGTAAAATTAGGTTTTTAATTTGAGATTTTTTCTTCTTTCTTAATGTAAGTGTAGATAGCTATAAATTTCTTCCTTAGCACTGCTTTTGTTGCATCTTAAAAGTTTTGTTATGTTGTATTTCCTTTTTCATTTGTCTTAAGATATTTCTAATTTCCCTTCTTCAACTTATTTGTTGTTTAAGATTATATTATTTAATTTTCACATATTGTGTATTGTAGTTTTCCTACTATTCTAGTTTCACTTCATTGTGATTGAAAAAGATATTTTCTGTGATTTTAGTCTTAAATTAAGAATTGTTCTGTGGCCTAACATTATTAGGTCTGTCCTGGAGAAGTTTCATTTGTATTTGAGTAATGTCTCCTATTTCCTTTTCTGGGTCCTAGCTGAAAGTTTCCAGTATTTATTGGTGATTCTCTTCCTTGGTGGGCTTTGAGTTCATATTCCTCTCCCCAGTCTTGTATGATTGACCAAAGCTCTTTAGCTTCTTAGCCTGTAGTCTGCCTCTTTCAGATAGGCAAATAAATGCCTTGAGAGGAAAAGCAGAGCCAAATATTGGGCTGAACTCTCTGCTTTTCTATTCCCTGTCATTGGAATCTCTGGCCTCATGTTCTAGTTGTTTTGGTAGTTTTGGAGTCTTCAAACTAGTTATTTTTGGTATTTAATTCATCTTTTGTATACTTGTCTTTGGCTGGAAGATTGGTTTATATAATGCTAGCTAGTATGTTATAACCAAAGTTGGAACACCTGATAAATGCTATGAGCATGATAGCCTCAGGTTGTTTAGGGAGCATATAGGATATAAAATTAACTCCTGTGTGTTAAAAACCATCACTATGCTTTCTTTAAAAAAAAAAAACAATTTTTTACAAGAAGGATTTTATAAGAGATGCATCTTGAGTTTTGGTTATATGTCTTGGAGATCTTTCCGTATTAGGAATACAAATCCATCTTTATTTTTAAAAGCAATTAAAGGACATGTTAATAAAATATTTAAGTGTCATTAAAGGTACTTGAAAAGTAAATATTTGCATCCCTAATTCCAAGTTCTCCAGAAGGAAATTTCTTTGTTTTGTTTTGACTTTTGGTTCTACTCTTCATTTTTGGGATCTCTACGTTTAAGGAGGTTGAAATGTTTTAAGTCAGAAGTTAACCCAAAACTATACAATTTGATATTTTTTGCTAGTTTCTGCCATTAAGATGAAAGCACCACATGGCACTGCACATTCAATTAACTTCTTCAGATTAATTTAAACCTAGTGGGTTGACATTTAATTTGGGAGGAACACTTACTAGTTCAATTTAATAGATAATTTGGGATTTTTTGTTTGTTTTTTTGTTCTGTTTTGTTTTTAAACACAAATACAAAAATAACACACAAAACAAATGTAATACTTGGTGAATTACTGCATGTAGTGTCCTTGTAGCTATCACCCAACTCAAGAAATAGTTACTTTACTGGCCACTTCAGAATTCTTCCTTGTGTCTTGTTTGACGTGTTTCTCTCCCTAAAAGTAACTGCTGTCCTTTCACACTGATCCTTGTATCCTTGTCTGTGTCTTTTTATAATCTTGTGGGCATTCTTACACATTGTACTTCAGTCTTGCTGTTCTTTTTGAAAATATGTCTTTTGAGTGTCTTTTAATGTACAGGTTTTCACTCTTTCTTATTTAATTGTTGAGGAATTTGGGCCATTTCACCTGTTCAGTTTTCCTACAGTCTGGATTTTGCTAATAGCATAGCTAATGGTGCAGATCTACTCTCCTCTGTATTTCCTGCAAATTGCCAACTGGAGCAAGAGGCTTGATGGGACACACAGATTTGATTCTCTTGTCATTATGGCATCCTGATCTTTAATCAGTATGCACATAATATATGATTGTCTGTTCTCATGATCTGTGAAACAAATTATTCCAAAATTTAGTGACTTAAAGCAAAAACCAGCCCATTGTATCTTATAACTTTGTAGGTTACCGGTTTGAGCAGGACTCTGTGGGTGATAATTCTCTATGAGGCATCCATTTGGTGTATGGGCTGGTCTGGAGGTTCTTACACTGGCTTCATTTACATGCCTGACACACTGGTAGGAATGGCGGGAAGACTGGACTCTTATCTGGGCTCTTCTTGCTTTCCATGTTGTCTTAGGTCTCTTTACAGTCTCTCTGGCAGTCACTACATAGCCTCTCTAGCATAGTCTTGAGTTCTTATGTAAGTGTTAAAGAATTTGTGGACATATTTTAAAACCATCACAGTAACTAATAGATATTTTGGGGAGATACCTTGATATCTCTTTAAAGTTTCACCTGCTCTGGTGGTCTAATGGTAATTTTTCTATTTCTCTTTGAATTTCTACATTTGTTAGTTAGCATTATTCTATAAAAAAGATGTCTTACATCCTACAGATAACTTCACTCTAGTTACCCAGTCATTAATTCACATCAGTTTGAAGCCTGGGTATTTGTTTTATTTTTAATTATATCCAATACTACATTAATTATTTTGGTACTCCAGGTTTTTTGGCTTTGTCCACTAGGAGGAACTCTTTCAGTTTTTTTTTCCTATGTCCTTTTAACTTTTAGGTTAATTTTTAAAACATTTTTCTGGCCTACTTTCCTTGTAGGAAGTTATTCCATTCATTATTCTCTTTTTCCCCTTTAGAGCTTATGTGGCATTTGACCTCAGCTGCTTGGTTTTTGTGAAATTAATTTTTCTGAACTTTGGGGAGGCATGGTTAAGTATTTCCAACTTCAGAGAGTTTCCTTTTATGTTGTCTTCAGATAGTATTTAAAAATGAGGTGGTTTGATTTCTAAGATTCTTAGCTCCTTTCTTCCTTTGTCTCTAAGTTGTCTCTTTTATAATTTTGTTTCTGTTTATAGCACTTTCTTCTCAGTTTGGAACCTTTGTCCTTGCTTTTCAGTTTCAAGAGTTTATAGAGCTTGTTTGTTCCATTTCCTTAACCGTTATGGAGGCCTCTTCCTACTTTACCCCTTCTACTCACCTACTTCTGGATTGGGCAAAACCTCAACCGTTTTCAACTACAGTCAAGTTGGCTCCCTGTGCTTTCCAGTGAATACCTGCCCTGCTGATTGTTTTGGTATTCCTGTGCTCTAAGATCCATTAGGTCCCCTGTTTCCCTCTGTTTCTACTTTTACTGAAGTTGAAACTACACAGGTCTCATAGACATCACTGGTCTGTCCCCAACCAACTTATATTTTGGGATTCTTGGAGATAACTAGATTACAGCTGGCTTTGTTGTAAATGTCCACAAAGCTTTGGTTTTGCTATTTACTCTATTTTTATGAGGGCATTTGTGAAGATTCCAATGCTTCATAGGATCTTTTTATTGTTATTTCTAAAAATACCAGTTTGAGCAAAATATATTTTGATGGCATATTAAGTTATAGATATGTTTGTGTTACTGATTAGATAATGAATGGCTAAAAACTGTGTAGCTGGGAAGATTTTTTTGTGACATTGTGTTAGGGGTAAAAAATACAAAAATATTAATAAAATATATTTTATCTAGAAGGAAGTTAATGTTTTATGCTTATTTCCCATTAACTTATTTGATTGAAAACTGAGTTTTATGTCGATCAACCTATCATGAATTTCATGGTCTCTTCAGTTTACTTTGGGAACTTTTACAGGCCATTTGTTTACTGTTTCTCTTTCTCGACTTCCTGTTTCTCTTTGGAATGATCTTAAAGAATCATTATGTATTACTTGTAAAATGCTCTATCTTCTTAAGAAACTGGTAACTCTTTGTGATCACTCTTTATAGATGGCAGTATTCCTGAATTAAGATTGAACATTTTTTTTAGTCCCATTATTGCCAGGCCATTTTAGCCTTCTCCCATGAAGAGGCAGTTTGGTGTGAATAGAAATTGAGTTTTAACAATTCTGTTCCAAGGTTACCTTTCAAAATACCCTTTTATAACTGACTAGCTGTTAGAGACCAAATTCCATGCTTTTGTTCTATTTATCATTTCCATAGATTCTTTTTTTTCCTCCTGGGAAAATGATTTCAGTAGCATGTATAGCACTTTGCAGAATTTAATCTCTCAGAAAATGATTGAACTATGTGAAAGTCACTTGGATTAAGATAGTTTTCCTGTTTTATTCAGGACCTAAAGATGGAAATGTAGACTGTTGAGACAAATATGAAATATATATCTTCCTATTTAAAGATATATTAAAAGAGCTTACAGACTGTTTTCAGAGGGAACAAAAGTGTTTTTACTTCAAGTGGAAAAGAGAAGAAACATCCAACCTGTAGATTACAGTTGAAAGTTATACAGTGACATTTTAGTTTTAGTAGGAGCTTTGGGGACATTTTTTCATAGTCTCTCCCCTACACAATTAATGATTCAAATTAGAATTTGATCTTTTGATTTAATTAATAACTCTCACATCTTCCTAGAATGAGTTGAGGATTTTGTTGAAGAGACTTAACAAATACATAGTTTGAAGTATTGGCTAAAATAGTGGGTAATTTTCAGTTTTTCTTTTTCATTATACCTGGTCTAAATATTTTTATATATGTATTGAAGTTGTATGGCATTAAAATTGCATGGAAAAGTAGTATTTAAGACATTTTTGTCTGATCTGCTTTCAGGTTCACGCATGGGAGATTTCAGACCAATTGTTACAGATTCGACAGGATGTTGAATCATGCTATTTTGCTGCACAGACCATGAAAATGAAGATTCAGACCTCATTTTATGAGCTCCCCACAGACTCTCATGCCTCTTTACGGGACTCATTACTAACCCATATCCAGAACTTGAAAGACTTGTCGCCTGTCATTGTAACGCAGGTAAATCCTGTGCTTCTCATTTGGAAATTTGTATTGCCATGTGGATTTATCAAGTTAATTTTGATTGACATTTTGGGTCATGTGAAGTGATGTTAACAACTTTATTACAGTGAGTGGATAGAAAGTGAAAAATTTAATCTTAGAGTGAAGTTTGCTTTCAAACTAATTTAAATAACAGAAGTAGGGGAGATGAGTATAGGTTTTCACAAGCAGGCATGTGCCTCCCTGACTGTTGGAATTGTAGATGATAAAAATACTGTTCTGTTTTGGGTCAGAGGTCTAGATAGATGCCATTAAAAAAATCCTTTCTGGACTGATTGGCTAGTAAAAGACTTATGAATGAAATGGTGAGCTATAGCATCAGGCCTTTCCCTCTTAGACAAGGAAATACATTAGAAAGGAAAACTGGAAGCTTCAGTGAATACATACTCACATGTGTTCTCTGCCTGGCATAGAAATGCCCTTGAAGAGGAAGGAGGCTTTTTGCATAAGGCTTCAAGATGAGAAATGGAGAGAGAAGGGAAATGGCAATCCATTACTTGAGGAGTGAGTCAAAGGGCTGACTTTGTCAGTAGCTTTGGCCTTTTGGCACGGTAATTTATCTGTCCATTAAGTTCTATGGTATTGCCAAATAAAAGTAAGTATTGACATATTCTGAGGAAAATCTGTAGTATGTTCTTTCTGACTTGTTGTTAATTTTTTATTTTGTTTTGTTTTTCACTTTTAAAGGTTAACTTTTAAGTCCCAGCAATTTGTAGCTAGCTCAGAGAGTTTACATGATATATATAGTTGTGGGAGCAAGGGGTAGAGCAGGCCTCTCAGTTTTTGTTGTTGTATTCTTTGGAAGAAATTTAGTTTCTTTGCTTTCCAGTTAATATTGATGGTAACCCTATTTCCGTTCATCTGTTCTATTCATTTGTTTAATCTCTCTTACTCAGCTGGCTTTAGCAATAGCAGACCTTGCCCTACAGATGCCTTCCTGGAAGGGTTGTGTGCAAACATTGGTGGAAAAGTAAGTTACTTGTATTGACTGTATGCTAGCGTTTGGAATTAACCTACACAGAGAAATTTGTTAGGAATAGGTAGACATTTGGACTGTTTCCCCAAACTCTTAACATAGAATTATTTATAATTAACCTTTTAAATGATTTATAATTCAAATACTACAAAAATTAGTCATGTGGGACATAAAAGACTTTCATTATTTATGTACACACTTCGTTTCTTGAAATAACTGCAGCAAAGTCTTTCATTGCCATGTGGATTATTCCCATTAACTTGACATGTCAGCAGTTGGTTAAAAATACTGTCAGAATGTTTAAGATTGTATTAAATTGAAAGTCATGAGTGTACATTCTTACTAAATGTGTTTTTTTTCATGTCTGTCAAAGGGACAGTGGTATTTTTAGATCCTTGGAGCCAGCTACTTTGAATAAAGCATTTCCTCATGGTCTTGGCAAGATAATCTTGGTATTTGCTTGCATTTTGGCCTTTGGTTAGGAAATTATTTTTAAATAAAGTGAATGTCCTTTTTACCTCCCAACTAGTGTGTCATTAAAGGCTTCATGTGGATAATGTAGTCTTTGTTAAAAAAATTTAACACGTTTCTTGAAAAAAACTTAACTGTGGAAGCTTTCAATGTAAAAAGTGAACATTCTCTACCTATTTGTCTGTTTCTTAAGGAATCACTATTAATGATTGGCTATATAGCCCTCTAGACTTCCTTTTAAGCATTTTAAAATAAGTGTGTATATATTTCAATAAACACATACTGATGTGTTTATTCACACATGTGTATGTCTCATACACTTTTTGCACTTAACATATTGTTGACATACTTTCATGCTCTGACATAAATATCTCATTCATTATAATGGCTATGTATGTTCCAGTGTACAACTGTCTATAATCTTTTATCTATTTTCTTCTCTTATGTGATTAAGTATTTTCTGACTCTAACTCTAAATCTCTTCCCTTTCTTTCTCAGATACAGCAACGATGTAACTTCTCTGCCTTTTCTGCTGGAGATCCTTACAGTGTTACCTGAAGAAGTACATAGCCGTTCCTTACGTATTGGAGCTAACCGGCGTACAGAAATAATAGAAGATTTGGCCTTCTACTCTAGTACCGTGGTATCTCTGTTGGTGAGTAGGTTTGAAATACTAAGTTTCTACCTAGGGACAAAGAGCATGGTGGTTATTTTGTAATTCAGTTGTGTTATTGTGAAATATCTTTCTTTGCATAATTTGGCACTGGTAATACTGTGGCATTTTTATGATGCTTTACAATTAAAAATACTTTCAGAAATTATACTTTTCAACTTTATAAGTAATGCTGCTAGGGTGGTATTATCTCCATCTTGTGAATGAGAGACAGGCTTTACTTTAGGATTACACAACTGCTAATTCAGAATTTGAACTCAGGCCTTCTCATTACATATCCCTTGCTTTTTCTACTACTTTATGGTGCAAACTGTTGGGTCTTATGAAAGACCATGCTAAGGGAAGTATGTATAAATGTACTTTACTAAGTAAAGGACCCTTTCTTAAGTATGAATTGAGATTTTGATAGGGAGGTGGTACAGGACTTTACTTGACCTTTGAACAATATCACAATTATAGATTAGCTAATTCCACAACATCTTTTTAAAAAGAGTTAAACATGATTATGTCCTTTCTCCTTTAAAATTAGGTGGAAGCTTTAATGCTGTAGACGAAGTGTAGGTGAATTTATGGCCTATGGGCTGGTCACCTATTTTTGTAAGGAGAGTTTTATTGTACCGTAGTCACGTGCATTCGGTTACATACTGTTTAAGTCTGTCATTTCAGGCTAAAATGAAAGAATTGAGTAGTTTTCACAGAATCCTTATGTGGTCTGCAAGTCCTAAAATATTTACTGTCTGACCCTTTATAGAAAATATTTATTGGTTCTTGAACTAGATGGTATTAAATTGATTATCTAGCCCACATCTCATTTTTTAGGTCTTTATATAGTTCAACTCAATTTTCTCAATAACATAGTAGATTATTTTTCAGGGATTTGTTCCAGTACTTCTGCAATACCATAGAACTTCTTATTTGAAAAACAAAATTTTGTTTAAAATTATGTTCAGTTTGGTGTGAGAAATTTATTGGAAAAGTATTCTTTTAACTTAAATATATTTTTCAACTAACTTTATTTTAAAGAAATAGTATAGAAAATTAGGAAATATAGACAAGCAAATTATATTCAAACCATCTGGAGATTATACTGTTAACCCTTTAGTACATATCCTGTATGAGCTTATGTACAGATTTTTAAAATCTAAATGAGATTAAACTGTACCCTTCTGCAGTCTGCTTTTTTCAGTCATCCAGTTTCATCTTCCATTTCTGTAAATTTTTATATCATCTAAAAAAAAACCCAACTGTGTATTCACATTTTCTCAGTTGGTCCTAATATATCCTTTACAGAAATTTTCTAAATCAATATTAAGTCTAGAACTGTGCCTTGTATCAGGTTATTATAACTCTTAATCACAGTCTTCCTATTCCCCTTTTTCAAAATGACCCTGATTTGTTGAAGAGATTGGATCAGTTGTCTTATAGAATATTTTACATTCTGGATTTTCTTGTTACCCTGTCTTGTTTCATTTAGCTTGTTTATCTGTTCTCTATAATTTCTGTGATTGGAAATTACATCTAAAGCAGCCTTTCTCAGTAGAGTCCTCAAGATAATTAAGCTTAATGCCCTAAAGCATCCATTGTATGTAATAAACTCTTCCCTGTGCATTAATTATGGTGCTGGTATACCATCCTTAGGATAATGGTGAATGTAGTTACTCAGATCATTTTCTGCAGGACTTAATTCTTTTCCCAGAACCCTGGTTGAGAAAGGCTGAAAGGCTTGATGAATTAATTTTAAAAGGTTAAACATTTTTGACTAGAATACATTCTAAGTACTTCCTGTTCTATCATATCAGAAGATAAATACTTTTTGGTGACCTTCCATTAGTGATGGTAGGATTGACTGAATTAGGATTATGACAGTCTGATTCTTCCATTTATAAAGTTCGTTTTCCTCCCTTCTAATATGCAGTTTGTATAGTAGTTTGTTATTTTATGAATATCCAATTCTACATCAACCTTTTGCCTAATGTTTTTTAATTCTAGTCATTAATCATTACCTTAGTAATTTCATTGTGACTTGCAAAATTATTTTAATAATTGTGTCATTCCTTCTGCATATATATTGGCATTCTTCTTAGACTAGAAAGTCAGGATAAATAGTTAATTTTTAAGTTTCCTGTTTTCAAACAAGAATTTTTTTTTAAGCTGCCTCAAATGTTACTGTTTTTTGTAAGGGGGGTTGGCTTTTTCTTTATGGAGTATTATGGATCCATGGATTTTCAGTGACTCAGGGTCTCTATTAAAATTATTCTTTTGATGCTTAAAATGTCATACATAACTTGGGCTACTAGAGTACTTTTTTGTTTTCTAACACAAATTGCATAATTTATACCCATCTTGTTACTTACTTTCTCCAAATCTGGAGTCCTTGGTTCCTTTTAGTACCAGTGTAGGTCCACTCAGGAGAGAAACTACATAGTAATATGTGGGAACATTTAATTTAAAAAAGGATTAACTCTAACAGGAGGTTGCAGTAATGAGTGATGATCTAGTAAGAAGTAAAGAGAGCTCTATAGAGAGAGTGTAGAAACCAAACAGGTACAAGGAGCAGTCATTAACCCTAAGGCTCGGAGGGGTTCTTCATTCTGTGAAGTGACCCAAACCTTCATTCCCAGAGACTCTGAGCCATTAATCATCCTGCTTCTTTTGGTGGTTGCTTATGTAGTTTTCTATTATCTTTTATTGTGGAGAATCCTCTGGGTTCCAAACCGAGAAACTTCTTGATTCCATTGCATAGGAGTAACCCAATTTTTCCTTGGTAATTGGGATCAGTCACTCCAGCCTATAGATGACCTCACTTTTTTCCCCCATTGGTTTAGTGACCTAAGAAGGTCCAAATAGTCTTACCTTCCAATTCATTGGAATTAATTTGTGTTTCCTGTTGGAAGCATTCCTTCTTTGGGGACCAAGATCTCCAAACCAACAGAGCTCAGAGTTGCCTTTGACTATACTTCCTTTACTCTGATAGGAGTTCCTTGATTAGTTGTGATTCCATGATGGTTGGATATGGCATTTTGTGAATGACAGTATTGCAAGCAGGGAAGGTAAATCTCTTCTTGCGAAGGCAGATCTCTGCTTCTGTCACAATAGAAGTCCAGTGTAATCAGTCAATCTGGTCCCCATGGGGAATGGTGCTGTTTTAGGGATTCAGTGTTTGTCTCTGAATTGACACTCATCAGTAGGGTTAACTTGGTAGTGTTAAACTTTGATAAGTGGAATTTCATGCTAATTCTTTGGGTAGCCTCCATCCCTGCTACTATTGACATTTTGTTTATGAGCCCATTGAGCAAGTACTGCATGGGTGGGGAGAAAGGCTGACATCATAAAAGTTTGTCATTTTGTTCATCTGTCATTGAGAGATTCCTCTG
Source organism: Manis javanica (assembly GCF_040802235.1). NCBI lineage: Eukaryota > Metazoa > Chordata > Mammalia > Pholidota > Manidae > Manis > Manis javanica. Next base: position 22,338,704 of record NC_133161.1, read on the forward strand.
TAGTGGATGTCCTCTGGTGGGTATTCACATAGGGTAGAAGTATCTACATAGTCTGTGCCTATTCATAATACCATTCACATACTTCTGCCTCAGACTTCCTTGTCACCAATCTTTCAATCCAATTTCTTCCAGATTCCAGATCACCCACTCAAACCATTAGCACTTTTCCATGAATAAGTATAGATCCATATTTCTGGTCATCTCTCACTCTCTGACATGGTGGACAACCAAATATGCTGTTTGAAGTTCTGCCCACTAGGAGGATTTTCCTTCAGCCAGTGTCCTGAGTGGGCCTGTAATATGCTATAGCTGTCCACCTTCAGGTGGTATCAACATATTGTGCATATCCATCTGTTATCCAGGCTTGCGTTTTCTTCAGGAATCTGGTCATAAGGAACAACATCCCAGAAGTCCATAGGCATGGATTGAGGGAGATGAATCAATGCAATAAAAGTTCATGTCGAAGAAATCTGAGCCACCTTCTCATGCAACTTTCTTGTGCCATCCAGACCTTTCTTGGCTTAGTCTCTATTATTCCATTTCCATTTGATGACAGGTTGCTGTTACACATACACAGTCTTATGTTCAGATAATTGAGACAATTCTCAGTTCATGATGGGAAGCTCAGGCCACATCACATGATCACCTGATGTCCTGTGGTTAGATATTGGGTCTCTGTTAAGACTCAGTAGCAAGCCAGAAGTTGCTTCTCAAAAAGAGTAGTTACTTGTAAAAGAGGACATAGATTGCTCCAGAATCCTAGATATTATGATTTTTCTGTTGGTGCTTACCAGAAGCTCTATATACTAACTAAATCCAGAATCTCTAGGAAATACACTTATCAATGAGTTTGGCTCAGTCTGATATTACATTTCAGCCTCCCCTGATCTAACACTCTTAGAATCCACTCCCACACATGTTCCCTAGGTTTCTTTAGATACATGTTAACTAATAAAGTTATTTCCGCCTGTGTGTATCTTTGTCCCAGGAACATGCTGAGGTTTGACCCTAGCAGTGCTAGCACAGGGAATGTTTGTAGTCAGTCTTGAAGAGAATGGGAGTCCCCTTTTAAGGCATCTATTCCAGATGAAGTTTTTACAGGGCTTATGAGCTGGGGAAGGGTAGTTTTCTCAGACAATACAAGGCAGGCTACTTCCACTGGTAAGGGAGACTAAGAATGACTTGGGGATTCAGGATTATCAGTTTCATAAGGGTCCATCCAGATGTCCACATTCCCATTTCAGATTCCCATTCTTTACCAGTTTCCTAACATTCACATGAGAAACTTGGTGAGGTTGTAATTTCAACTGTTGTATGTAATTCAGCAAGCCATACAATTAAATTTAGTATATGAGTTTCAGCAGTATCAGTCCTGTAGCTATAAAAAATAAAGAGCTTTGTTTAGAGCTGTCATGAAGGCCTCTGGTTCTCAGACTGTGACTTGAGATGAGTTAAGGGATCTGAGCTTGTTGTTTTCTTTTTGTAATCACTCAAGTGAAGTCAAAAGATCCAGTACACTGCAGTCCTTACAGTCATCCTTAACTGCCACAATGATCAAATAACATCAGCCACTCGAGCTCCCAAGGCATGTGCTTAACCTAGCACTTACTCATAATTGACAACAGGTGATAGCTTGTTTTGTTGTGATCAAATCTGAAAAATACCTGCCTGTGGTACTTACAAGGTCTATAGTTCTGTCATTTAGCTTGTCATATTACAGAACCCAAAGGATGAAACTAGTCCAAAATTGCCAAGAAAAATAGGTATTTGGCTGTAATACCAGGTCACAGAGGCCTCTTAAAACCTTTTTCATTGAGTTCCTCCCACATTCTCTGTAATGGTTCTCTTCCATCCCATTTTACATGTCAGTATTATACTTTTGTGGTCTATTCAAATGAATCCATACCTAAACATTTTACTGAATTTAAAAAGATGTAAAAATTATTCTGTTGCTCTTATAGCTGAACTAGCCTGGTCTGTATTTTTATCCATTTATTCTTCATTTCATTAATCTATGATCAGTAATTGTGTTTTTAATAATAGAGTTCTCAAAGAACTGAAAGTAATTCTTAGTTCTTACACGTTATGGTGTATTTGATTTAGTTAGCAAAGCTTCTTTTCTTCAAAGCAATTGATTTTAGCTGTAGGGCTTGTCCAGAATTCTATCCTTAAGTTTGAGTCAGTAGTTAGAATGTACAGTTAAATTCTATTTGTAAACATCATGCCTTAGTAAAATTGAAATGTCATTGAAAAAGTATAAAGGCCAAGGAATTGTGTAAAGAGTTTATATCAAGAGCCGCAAAGTTTGTGTGTGTGTGTGTGGTTGCCATAAACTTCCTTGAATCCTTTCTTTTTTCTTCCTTTGTTTCCATTAAATTCAAACTAACTAATAAGTATGTAATCATTATTGCCTGATACTGCAAACATAGGGGGAACATGGCTACCTGAAGTACAAGTGTCAGCGTTTAGATCATTATGGGATTTCATACCCCCCATGCCTCTCAAACCCCATGGCAGTTAGGATGTTTCTAACCCATCACCTGCAAAAGTTATTTTTAAACATTCTTTATCCAGAAAAATTTACGTCACATTTTACTTTGGAAAAAAATGCATCACAAAAACAATTTGCAAAGAAAAACAAAGGTAAGTTTTAACCTGACTTTTCATTTTGTCTTTTTTACAAACTACCATATTTATGGTAGTATCACTTTCTGTGGAATGGTGTATTTGCTAGGTATTCAAGTGCTGAAGTTGAAACATCAGCCTTTCTTATGGAAATAGACAGAAATGTGACTAGCTTATTACTGTTCTATAAAATCAGGTGATAGATAAGTATTACTTTAAAGACAAGAATATTGGTAAGATTACATTAATCCGTAAGTGGGATCTAACAGTTATTTCTGAAACATATCTCTCTCTGAGCAAGTCTGTAACCTCTCTGTATATCAGCTTCCCAATTGAGAAGGTAGAGATATGTAATAGTACCTACCTATAGAGTTTAGCAGAGATTAAATGAATTGAGAGTGTTGAGAACAGTGCACTTAACAAAGCACTTTTAATTGTTGTTATTATTGTCATTACATCTGTAAGGTGATTACATAATGGTTTATAAATATTTAACTCTTCATTTCAGATGACTTGTGTGGAAAAAGCAGGAACAGATGAGAAAATGCTTATGAAGGTCTTTCGCTGTTTGGGAAGTTGGTTTAACTTAGGAGTTTTGGACAGTAACTTCATGGCTAACAATAAGTTACTAGCACTCCTTTTTGAAGTTTTGGTAAGTAATGGCTTTGTTTATGAAAGTATTTCACAGTCACAGTAACTAACCTCGGACCCCACAGTGTTCTCACATTTCTGCAGTAATTGGCAAGTGTATAGTGAGAGAGTGACAGTGTCCTTCCCTTGTTGCCAAGTGCCAAATTAAGGTATTAGTTTTAATGCTCAAAATAGAATGTAGTTAGGTTTAATAGGAAACCAGTCTTATATGTAGATCAATATTTACATATAAAAAACTAAGTAACAAAAAAATGGTATCTTTTTCCTTGTTTTTAAAGTATAAAGTATGTTTCTAATAATGATCATTGAGTCTTTGAGACAGTTATAGATCAGAATATAAACAGTTATAGATCAGAATATTATTTTCATAATTGAGATAGTTTTTAAACATCAGGGTATGTATAGGATGGATTTTGGGTTTTTGAGATAAATAGAATAAGAAGTAATATCTTTTTATATACTTACACATTTCTTTCTTAAACTTTGGACATAATAGTGCCTGGTGTACATTCCTGTGTCTTGGTAGGTAAGAGTAAGTGAGTACTTAGAATAAGACTGGTTTTTAGAACAAGAAACTTAGCAATATCTCTACCACGAATATTGAACAGGTATTTGGAGATGGGAGTGACTTTGTCTCTTTCTCCCAGATCATTTCCTTCCATCAGGACATATTTGTATGGAAGCTCTCTGTATATATTTATTGTATGTTTGTACACTGTAATTTAGAAGATGATAGCATGATACTAGATTGTTATCACTAAATTAAAGAAAAGGAAAGCACATTCTCCATGGAGACATTTTTGGAATTTGATTGTTGTTAGTATATTTTTGCTGTCATTCTTGCATCAGAAGGTAAGACCCAGGAAGGGCAGGCAGTATGCTAACAGTTGTTTTGTTAGTCATTGTCTTGTCTTCATGTCTGTTAATGCCTTACCTCAATAATGGTAAGTTTGATTCTCATCTCACTAAATTGTGTGAAGGTAAAGAGTAGTCAGTATAAATAAAATCCCACTTTTGTTTAAAAATCATATAAATATAATTACATATGAATGATTATACGTACAGTCTATGTAATATACTTCAAACTTAAAACAGTAGTGACTTCTGGGAATTGAGAATTGGGGTAGAGAATAATCTAAGTAGTGTGCCAGGATTGCATTACCCTCTCTACTGATCCAGGTCAGGACCCTCTGCTATTTGAAAAAAGAGTGTTTCTAGAGTCAAGAGTCAAATATGTTCTTGTTGTTACATTCATTCAGTGCTTAAAAATCATGCCATATTTTAGTTTGCTTTATGTTTGGACTATCACTTTGTTATATAGTTTTTCTCCTGTAATTCTTTCCTAAAAATCTTTTTAAAATTTCATACTTGGTATATACAAAAGAATAAATTTGAGCATGTGTTAAACTTCTACAACATAGTAATACAACAAATATTTTTTAATCCACCATCCTGCATCTGTGTGCTCTCCCAACCCTGCCTGTATAGCTCCCCCAACCCTCAGAGATTCTAAATGTCTTTGTTTTTTTATTATTCATGTAGGTCTAATATGCCTTCACTAAATTTATCCAACCTCTGAACTGTACCCCTACATAGAAACTCTGAAGTCCTTCCTCCTTAAACCTTCTTATCTGCTCTTATTTGATCTGCTCCCCAGCTGTCATCCTGGGACTTCTCTTTACTATGCTTCTGGTTTGTAATAACTCTTTTTTGAGCCTCCTCAGATATCTTCCTCAGAAGGATATGTGGGAGATAAACTTTGAGTCTTTGCATGTCTGAGAAATACTTTTATTTTGCTTTCATTCTTGAGTGGTGGTTTACGTATAGAATTCTAGATTCAATATTCTTTTCCTTCAGAATTTCCAAGCCTTGCTCTCTTCAATACTGGCAGTAATCATTGCTAATGAGAAGCTGGATAACTTTGATTTTTGCTCCTTTCTAAGTTACCTTTTCTCCTCCCCAGAATCCTTAAGAACCTCTGTTTAACCTTGGTATTCCAAAGTATCACAATACTATGTTACATATAGGTATTTGATACTTGTTGGACCTTTCATTTTAGATAGTACTTGACTACCACAAAAAGGATGGAAAAGATTCCCAGAGCCTATAAAATGGGCCAGGAATACATGGCATTATATTTGGAGTGACTGGTATGGAAAAAAACATGAATTTTAGAAGTTATGGGACCCTGATTAAGGTACAGAAAGGCTGATTTGCTTGACATATAGAGAACTAGAACTAGGATGGGGAGGATTGGTGGATTTTGTCTCTTTGAAGGCCAGAACTGTTAGGCTTTATGTGTTTAAAGTATACATTCAGAAATAGGCTGTTTTTGTTGCCTTAGTACTTGGATTCTAGCTTAGTGATCATATTTCTTACTTCTCTATTCCTGCTATCTCCCAGCAACAAGATAAGACCTCGTCCAACCTACATGAAGCTGCTTCAGACTGTGTGTGCTCAGCTCTCTATGCCATTGAGAATGTGGAGACTAACCTGCCATTAGCCATGCAGCTTTTCCAAGGAGTCCTGACATTGGAGACTGCCTATCATATGGCTGTGGCACGTGAAGATCTAGATAAGTGAGTAGTCATTTAAGGCAGTAGCCCTGTGTTCACATACAGTCTAGTGTTCTTTTAAGTAATTTTTTATTATTCATCTATCCTTTGTGATTCTTTGTGACTGTAAATATACATATTGCATCCTAAAAGATGCTCTGCTATTCTCATTAGAACCTGGAGTGGTCAAACTGAATGCAGAAGAAGTCATAATCATAGGAAAGTAGGACATTTTTTGCTATTTTTCTACAAAGGATAAGGCTCTAAGAATTGGGGATGAACTTTGAAGTATCAAATATGATTTGATGGGAATTTCATTCAGATGTTTTAGTAGTTGAGAATTTGAACTGACTTAGAGTCATTTACTTCTCTGTTATAAAAGTACCTGATGTAAGGAAAGGTGGCTGTTACGGAGATTATGATACAGCATAGAAAAGCATAATTAAATGGCTGTATGTACATACAATATCGAGATTTCTGACTCAGTGTTCTCATTACTTTTTCATCTACAGAGTTCTGAATTACTGCCGTATTTTCACTGAACTATGTGAAACTTTTCTTGAAAAAATTGTTTGTACTCCCGGCCAAGGTCTTGGGGACCTACGAACTCTGGAACTGCTTCTTATCTGTGCAGGACATCCTCAGTATGAGGTACTGTTTACATTATGCTAAAGCCATTATTCTCTAAGTTGTATGTTGCATATTACCTATATTCCAGTGCCTCCTGTCCAGCTTTTTATCTGTGGGGAAATTATTGCCCTATTTTTAATTAATATGATGTGGGGGTTTCCTCTGTACTGGATTAGAAAAAGAATATAATTGGGCTTCTGCTTTGAATCCTTTTCTGTTTTCTTACTTGGTTAACTGGGCTGACTGGTGTAGGTATCTTAAGGAACCCAGAAAGAAAGCCTCTAGCTTTCTGTTGAGCCCCCTCTCTAGTTCCAGTGATTCTTCGGAGCTTTATAGCAAAAAAAACCTCCTCAGAATCTTAATTGCACTTCCACAGGTCTTAACATCCAAAGTTTTTCTCCAAAGTATGGGTAGGAGTGAGAAAGAGATTGAAAGGATTTAAAAGTCTTCTTCATTCCAGAATCCTTAAGACACCACCTTTTTTTTTTTTTAATAATTAAGGTGTCATTGATAAATCTTATGAAGGTTACACATGAGCAACATTGTGGTTTCAACATTCACCCATATTATCAAGTCCCCCCATCCCACCCCTTTGCAATCACTGTCCATCAGTGTAGTAAGATGCTATGGAGTCATTACTTGTCTTCTCTGAAGACACTGCCTTTTTTAAGTTTGCTGGATTAAAAAAAGAAAAAAAATGTTTTCATTTATTCAGGAAGTTTTACTGCCTCTTAATAGTTAAAGAAGTGAGAAAAAAAATTCCCAAGTTGAGTATTTTAAATAGTTCTATTTTGGATCTTTAATGGGAAAAGGATGGTAGGGCCCTTCTTGGGAAGGGGCACAGAAGTACTGTGATTCTCAATCCTTTTCTGTTGTAACATAAAAGATAATATTAAATTGTTTGGTGTGACTCATGAGGATATCTAGATTTGGAAGAAACTCAAAACATCTGGGGAAGGAAATATAGCATTACATAATGATTATCATTCCTTTAAACAGTGCCTAACTAAGATAAGCTGTGGATAAAGTCACAAATTTTTTCTTCCCTTTCTCTCTTACTTAGTAAAGCAAGTGAGTGAAAGTAATACAAGGTTGGTATGTTCAGGGATTTGCAGACAAACCATTTGGTGAGAGGTGTTCTGATCTCAAACATGAAATGATTTCAGAACTTGGGAAACAATACTTTAGAAGAGACTTCATTTCTGTATCTGTTTCTCTAATTTTAGAATCCAGTCTAATGGAGAAATTGTCCCAGAGCTTAATGGGAATGTAAAGTCAGCCATTCTAATACAGGTTTGGGCCTAATATGGGAAGATAATTGGGGAGGATAATAATAAATCTGCCAGAGAAAAGGTGGCTTCTCAGCTGGTTCCACTTAGGTTATTTAAAAGTGTATCTTCCTTCCTCTGTGGACCTAATGAAACTGTCTTCTTACTCCATTCCTTTTCTGATTCAAATAAACCATCCTTTTTCTTTCTCTCTTTTAATTTAACAGGTAGTAGAAATTTCCTTTAATTTTTGGTACCGATTAGGGGAGCATTTGTATAAAACTAACGATGAAGTTATTCATGGCATCTTCAAAGCTTACATTCAGAGGCTTCTTCACGCCTTGGCTCGACACTGCCAGCTGGAACCCGACCATGTAAGTTCTCTTCTCTACTACAAATCTTAATTTTCTCCTTTTTTCAGTGCTCATTTGAAAAGGAACTGAAAAAATAGAGAATAAAGCAATTGGAAACTGCTGGTTTTCTGTCACTCTGTAGCTTATATTGAAGTCAATACCACTATAATAAAAGAGTATTAAGCCTATATGGAAAGAAATCAATCCTGTTGAGCCAGTAATTCTCCTGGGAACTTACCTTAAATCTGCAGAAGACGAAAATAGCTATTTTATGTGCAAAGCATTAACTTTATAGTTAAACCCATGTACAACTGTGTAAGAGTAGTTACATAAATCATGATGTAGCAACTTGATGGACCATTATGTAGCAGTTAAAAATGACTTGAAGTAGCAATAGTTGGAATGCTAAATGAAAAAAATCAGAATGTAAAAAAAATTTTTTTTATTGGAGTATGCTTATACAATATTACGTTGGTTTCAAATACACAACACAGTAGTTCAACAGTTACCCATATTACTGAATCCTCACCCCCTTTAGTGTAGTTACTATCTATCAATGTAGAAAAATGTTACAGAATCATCAACTATCAGAATACAAAATTTTATACTCTGTTTTTAAGTTTAAAATATGTAGTTGGATTAAAACTAACACAAAAGTGAAGTATTTGTGTGATTGCATGATTCTCCCCTCTCTCATCCCCCCTACATAGTACACATTTTTCTTTATCTTATTTATACTGATTTGACAATTTAAAAGGAAATATGGAAACAATCTATTTGCTTTGAAGAACACATACTAGAAATACTATAAAATAGCCCATTGGGAAACTCTTCAATCTCCATTCTTTGCTTCTTAAGTCTCTTCAAATTTTATAGCATTTATTTCATCCTTTTTTGTTGATTGATCGGTTCAATCCCTGTCCTTTAACCTAGGACCTGGAGTCGGGGTTTTTTTTCCCATTGCTTACCATTAAATCTGACATGAAATTTGTTCTCTTCATTCTAATGTTACATTGTTTTAGTCATAGAATAGTATATCTCCACAGAACCTTAATGATGTTCTAGATTAGTAGTTTTCAGTATTTTTTTTTTAACTGAGGAATCCTCTCTTCAGCTACACCTTACTAAGAAGCCTAATAAGTAAATAAAAGCATGGACACTCTGGTTTAAATGATTCTACTTGCTTGATCCCCTTCCTCCCTTTGCTGATCTATATAGTGCTTTATAATTTGTATTGTACTTTCTATTTCATCTGAGACAGCCATCATCTATTTCCTCCTCCCTTACTTATAATTTCTTCATCTTATGTCAAGGAGGTTGAATTAGGTCAGCAATTCTGAAGTAAGAAGGGCTTTTTCCAGATATTCATGGTCCAAGATTCTTATACCTGCCCTTAACCATCTCACAATTGGTAAGCCTTTGTTTATTCAAGGGAGCCTTGTGGAATAAGAACAATTTAGGGAGCATGAAATATAAATGGTCTGTATATTTTTTAATGAAAAAATTCAAATATATAGCAAAGGTGAAATAATTTTATAGTGAATACTGTATACCTACCACTTAAATTCTACCATTAATATTTTACTAGTATAAAATGACCACCTATGCAGAATTCTTTTTATAAGTCTGTCCACATATATAAGATTCTTTGTAATCTTATAATCTATTCTGCATTTACTTATTGTGACAGTGGCTGATTTTGGTAGATCCTGAACCAAAAAGCCTCAGTGGCTTATTCAATAATAAAAAGCTACTGACCCTAATCCAGGTGAGGCTTATAAACTCTTTAAATTACTAGCTCTTTCTGGCCACTTTCCTTACCACTCCCAAGTTTTTCCAACAACAGAAACAAGGTGTAGTTTGGAAATGCAGAAAGAAAGAAGAGAAAGAAGAGTTTTTCATAGTAGAGGATAGGCTATATTGACCTGACATGCCTAAAAGTTTAGTAGACTCCCCATAGTAAAATACTGTTGTGATTTAGGAGACTTATCTTTTGTTCATTGGGTCTGGACTGCTTAATGGCTTCTTTTTCTTCACTAGAGGTCAGTGAAAGCATTAGTGAGTTTAAAACAAACGTCTGATTGGAAATTTCAGGAGGGGGTTCCTGAGGAGACTGATGACTTTGGGGAGTTTCGGATGAGGGTATCAGACCTCGTGAAAGACTTGATTTTCTTGATTGGATCTATGGAGTGTTTTGCTCAGGTAAGCCCATTTGGAGATTCTTACCAGTTTTACTCATCACTTTTACTCATTCTCTGTCTTCTGTAAATGTTCCATCTTTTCCTTCATGTTCAGTGGCTAAATGGGACAGTAGATATGCAGGTGCCTAGCACACTGCCTGGCATATAGTAGCTATGTTTTATTTAGTATCTTACAAGCCAATCACAGTCTGTATGTTTCAATATGGTTTACTCTAGTACTGCTAATGAAATCTGTTCCACCTGTCCAGTAGGAGTGGAAGATCATAGATAATCTTAAAGCCCCCAAGGTACTTATAAGGAATTTGAACCTAGCCAGGAGAAATGGGGAAGTTTTTCTGCTTTAATAATTATGTGTCAACTCCTGGCAACCCTTTAGTTATTTAACTTCCTTTGTCCACACTTACGGTTAGGTTCACACTTATGGTTATGTTCCTGTTCAGTTACATCCCAGAGGTGACTATACTAGAGTAGAAAATTCATAGTCCTGTAGTTTTCCTGACAGTCAGTGAGGAATTTTACCTCATAAGGTTGCAGTCATCACTATTCCACATCACTTAATAAATATTAGCATAATTTCAGGTGGTTTTCATATTATTGGGTCATGCTCCAAGTTCTGAAATACTAGTTTTGATGTTTTGTCAGCAATACCAAACCAACCTTTTTTTGGGGGGTGGGGGTAACCTAGTCATTTTGTGTATTATGGGAGCATAATGTGAGTTAGAAAGTGTTGATAAAATAATAACTTTTTCTTCATATTAAGCAGTGTGTTTATTGACCTAACTGCAAAGAACTAGGGATTCTTAGAAAGCAGATTCAGTGAGATCCAAAAATCACAGGCAGATGACCTGGGCTCAGAATTCAACTTTTTTCTCACTGTCTTTGTGGCTTTGAGCAAGTTACTTGTTTTTTCCAGACTTCAGTTTTCAAATTTACATAAATTATCAGTGTTGTTTAAGACATGTTCTGTGGAAGCACCAGTCCCATGTGATGTTCTTTAGTTAAAAAAAAAAAAGTTCTGTAAATTAAAATCAGGAAATGACTTACATAGTACATTAAAGGCTCCATTAACCCTACAACAGAATTGTTTAATTTAGTCTTACTACCTAGCAGTGTCTGCTATTTGACTACAGAAATCTTATTTAGACCCAGTTACATTCCACAGATGGGTATACCCTGGGAAACTTCTAGACTAAAACATCTCTGAGTATTTTGTTTGGTCTCCCCTCCCCACCTTTACTTACACATGGTATTATGATGTTTCTAAGCAGCAACTTTTTAGGAATTAAATTTCTGCTGCTAGTATTGATACAGACAAGTAGTTAAAACAATAGAAAAGCCAAGGTATATATGGAGGATTTATATTGTATGTCAATTTTAAGTGTGTTTATATATTTGTCAGTTATCAGGACCAGGAAAAGACACTCATGCAATGTTTTGTTTTTTCTATAATTCTCACTTTGTGAGAGTGGATGATAATCTTGATAGACTCTTGGGGACCTAAATGAGTTTATTCCAGATATTAAAATTGTAGTTACTTACAGTTAGTGAAGATGTGAAAAATGAAAATAATATTCTCCCATGGCTCTGAGAGATAATTAGATTTGGAAATGGACTGGATTTATTTTAACTAACAAAATTTTTAAATTTTGTTTGTTTTGGAATTCTGTTTCCCTTTTAATGGATCCGTAATCCACCTCTTCTTCTCTAGTTATATTCTACTCTGAAAGAAGGCAACCCACCCTGGGAGGTGACAGAAGCGGTTCTCTTTATCATGGCTGCTATAGCAAAGAGTGTTGATCCGTGAGTGTCTAATAAGTCTTTTGCTGGGACCTCTAAATATCAAAGGAAGGACTATAACACCATTTTGCTCACTTGGGCTGTGTTTGGAAACTTCTTTCTTCTATAATGCTGCGTAGTCTTCTGACTTCAAGAATCTAGTCCAGAGTAGCATGCATTGCTGAAATCCATGTTATAACCATAATTCCTAGAGTTAAAATTATTTTGTTGTTGATGCTAGAAAAAGAATGCTAGTTTATTTTTCCAAACAAGGCTTCCTTGTGAAAGTCGGTATAATCCAAAACTTGTTCGACTGTTGAATTGTTGGTACTTGCTTAAAAGCAGTTGAATAGGCACTAATTTGTCTCACACTTACTTTTGTGACCTTGGGTAAGTTTATCCTTACAAATAACTATGTTCTTTTTTTGCTTTAGAGAATTATTTGTCAGTTTCAGAGAGGCAAGGCATAGGTACTGTTTTATATAAAAGAGCAGAATCTAAAAGGCAATTACTATTTTTGTTATTGCCATAGGGAGAATTTCAGATTATTAGAATTTGATTTCTTATTGCTTAGCAAAGTAATTCTGCTTATGATTTTAACACAGATCCCTAAAAATAGAATTTACTTTGTGCTGTGAGTTTATAAATTGATGCTAGTATTGGTCGAGTTTTCTTGTATTATGATTAGATACTTGAGGTGGAGCTCCCTTTTCAGGACCTTGATTGGAGGAATGGTTAAGGTGTGTATTTATAAAAAATACAATGCTTTCTTTTTTAGCTGCCTTTCAGAGCCTAGTCAATCAAATTTTAGATTGTTTCTAAAGCAGTAAATATTCAAGGAGATAGAGTAGGTTGTTTTTCTCTGTTAAGAAGTTCTAGACCAGAATTATATATGTACTGTTTGCTCATAAACTCATTTCAATGTCTTTTGGAACCTTTAGTGATAGTCTGAAGATTATTAAAATCACTGATATTCTAAATGGTATGTGTTGGTTTGAAAAAGGATGGATAGAGTCAGGAATGGCTTAGTGCCCCTATAAAAGTGAGAAATCTTATTGTTTTTTGTTTACCCATAGTTAAACCAAGTACATGATTATAAGTACATGAAGGACTTGCTAGACTTAGTTTATCAGCAGTGAATGCTCTTGCTCTAATCCAGGATATTATTTACATTTAAACATCTTTCATTTCTGGATTATATTCTGTCGCTTTGGGGACATCTCTACTCTGCCTAAAAAACTCTAGCCAGTATTCTTGGGGAGTAGAAACAAGAAAAGGAAAGGGGAAAAAACAAATATTCATGGAACTGTGAAAAGTATGTGGTTAGCTTTAATTTTCCTTATGTGTCTATGAGAATTATTCATTCGTTCATCTAGCCATTCAGCAGTATTTATTGAGTGCCCACTATGTGCCAGGCACTGTTCTAGGTGCTGCAGATATAGGCATAAACAAAACAGATTGTTTGAAAGAAGACATTCATCCAAAGCAAATGCCTGCCTCTCTAATTTGAAGAGCCTTATTTGATAGTAGGATGTGTCTTCAGGCACTTTGCTGGCATTCAGAAGAGGAAGGAGCAGTATGCTTCTCCTGAAACAATATCTTCCATTTCTGTCTTTTCCCTTTTTTTAAGGATTTAAAAAACTTCTATAACTAGTGTTAAGCACTTTTATACAAATTGTTATCTATTTAGAAAGAAGCCCTTTAGCAATGATTTGTGTCATTGCAGCCTGTTAGTTAGTTAGCTAGAACTTAAGCTCTGAAATCAATAACTGGGAGTACTTGCCTTCTGTACTCAGGGAGAACAATCCAACACTTGTGGAAGTCCTAGAAGGAGTTGTCCGTCTCCCAGAAACTGTACATACAGCTGTGCGATACACCAGCATTGAGTTGGTTGGAGAGATGAGTGAAGTGGTTGATCGAAATCCTCAGTTCCTTGGTATGTGTGGACTCTTCCCTCTGCAGCTGCTGCTTCTGAGTTTTCTGATTTTCTTCTTCCTCTCTTAATTTTACTCTTATTTTCCTGCTTTCTTTTATTGATAGGTAGAATGTTTCTAGACACTAAGTAAATATTATGAGTTATTGTATAGTTGATAATAACATTTATAATCTGATTAGACTTTGGAGAAAGGACCTTTGAAAAATTAGGTCTCTAGATAGGGAAATAGTTTGCTTCTGGTACTCTGCTTCAGCATGAACATTTCTGTCTTTTTTAGCTTAGCATATGCTTGAGCTAATCAAACTCATATAATTATAACGTAGGAGCTACTAATTGGATAAGCGAAAGGGAGAGAGCTTTTCAGTGTTAAATACATGCTCCTTTTTAAAACTAAGAGTTACCATATGAAACTAAGTACAAATTAAATTAAGAATGTTGAGTTATATAACCTCTGGTTGCCCTTATTGACTTGAAAAAACAACTAAAAATCATATAAATTAACTGTAGAATAAAAAATAAAGTTGGTAATCATTTTTCAGGTAAGGAAATAAATCCAGAAACTAAATAATTTATCTAGGGTAATATATATTAAGCCCTCTGATATTCAGAAATGATTGATAACATTCTCAGAATTTTAATAATCCCCAAACCTTCAAATATTATATATCAAGTTTGATGTATTTCTCATGCGTATCTTTATTACCACCTTTCAACTTGATTTTACTTTACACGTGATCTTTTTTTATGGACTGAAACTCTTAAAAATGATGTGCTCCTTTTCTCTTGTTTTGGAATACAGAGCTCATAGGCTCATGTCATAGCTTAGCCACTTTTCAAGTTCAACATACCATTAAAAAGTTCTTTCAAAATGTCTGTTTTCTAATTGGTAAGATTTCTTGACTTCTATTATCTGCCTCAACATTTGGCTTTCTTTTCTGAATGATTTTTCCACAAAGAAGCAAAGTAGATTTATTTGTTTGTTAAGAGTTACTCAGTACCATCTTGCAGTATCTTATTCAAATTTGTGCCTCAGTAGTAAGACAGATTGCTCCATATTCTTACTCTAGAATAGTCAAAACCACAGATACTCAGTTTGAGAATTACAGAGGTCTATAGTATTAAGAGTTGCTTGGACTAGGTTCTAGATTTTAGTTCTTTTGATTCCTAAACAGGTTTTTTCTTTTTTTTTTTTTTGTGGAGAGGGACAGGGGTTCACGCTGGGTTGGTGCATTGTATTTGTCATTAGACTAGAAATGGAGAAAACTGTTTTAAATGGGCTTTGAGATGTTATTCTTTTGATTCCTTCTATTCATTTATGGTTTGTATGAGGTTACTCTACAGTACCCCTAAAATGCTCTTTAGCCATATGAGCAGCAGCTTTTTTTTTTTAAGGTTTTTTTCCATAGAAAAACATTCTGATTTTAAAAGCAAGGTAAAAGATAAGTAGGATTTGCTTTATAGAAATTTATCCTTATTATCAGTTTTCTTAGAACACTTACATTTAGCAAAAAGTAAAAAAAATAAATTCTTCTAGAAGTGCTGAAGATCCGTTTGCATGTTTTTAAGGCCTTTTTAACTATAAAGAACCAACTATAAAACCATCAGCTTTAGATAACTATTATCTTCCTGATTAATATAAGCTGGTTTTTTTAGAAAGTGATTCATCTCTGAGTATAATAGTAACTCTCTGAGCTTTATATTCTTTCTTAATATTAACCTTTTCTTAATACTTGGATGTCATATCTACCAGTGGTTTTCGAACTGAGAGTCATTGGTTTTCAGATTGTGCTCTGTGAAGCCCTATCAACAAGCAACAGTTGACTGCCAAAAGGAAAGAAATGGAAAATGAATAGATAGCACCCAAGGCTTCCTGATACTATGTCAGTGAGATCATCTCCATTTTTATATATTGGGGTTTGGATTTCATTTTTTGAAATGGTTGTTTTGTTTTAAAAAAAAAAGGAAATGTAAACCTCTGTTCTAGCAAACTAATTTTTCTCAAGTTTCAAATATGTAAGCTCTACTGTATGGTTTTTCTCCTTAGACCCTGTGTTAGGCTATTTGATGAAAGGCCTGTGTGAAAAGCCTCTGGCTTCTGCTGCAGCCAAAGCCATTCATAACATCTGCTCTGTCTGCCGAGACCACATGGCTCAGCACTTTAATGGACTCCTGGAGATTGCCCGTTCCCTTGATTCCTTCATGCTGTCTCCAGAAGCTGCTGTGGGCTTGCTAAAAGGTACTTACTTTAGATGATAACAAGTACTGTCCCCTCTAACCCACTTCTCGGGGTTATCTTATACCAGTCATATCCTGGTTTTTCAGTTGCGGTATACTTAGTAATGAGGATGGTAGCTTTTCCCTTCAGGAGAGGGGGCTGATTATGTTTACATGCATTCTTTTCTTAGAATGTTTTAACACTATATAACTAATTCAAACTGCTTGTAGTATGTATAGCACAGACCTAGATTTGGGGTGGAAACCACACATTTGAACTAAACATAATTCCTTTGTGAGTTGGGAGAAGAACAAAAAGGGAGACAAAATAAGTATTGCCACACCAAAGAGAGAGTTTAAAGGTAGTGTGCATGAATCAGTTCTGTAAGTAGAAGTCTGTCTCTTAGTGGTCTGTAACCATTACTGATCAGCTTACACTGATTGCCTACCCAGAGGCAAACAGCCAGCATGGTGATGAAGTTCAGAGCAATGGAAGAAGCTAGAGATATTAAGGCAAGGAAAAAAGACATGATGGCTATTTCTAAATATTTGAAAGATTATTTTACAAAAGAGGGAATTTATGAATAGTCAATTGTTGACAATTTACTGGCTCCTAGAAAGAAAATGCTTTCTAACTAAACTAAACTGAAAACAGATTGGGGTATCTGTGAGGTACTGAAATTCCTAAAGCTGGTAGTTTAGAGGGGATTGGGCATGTATTAAAATTGGATAATAGGATATGTGCAGCATCTTTTAAGCCTCTGTGAGTGGTAAATAGTCTGGGAAAGATTGGATGACCTTATGTGCAAACTCTGATATTTTTCATTTCTACAGTGTAAGTATGCATTTTCCAAGGCAGATTCTCTCTTTGTAGTGTGGGTTTTTGTTTTCCTTCATAGGCATAGATGATAAGGCATCAAATCAGAGTTAAATATTCTTATTATATTACTACTAGTGGTTATTGCTGCCATTTTGTAATTTTCTAGTAAAATTTACCATTGATCTAATCTTGTCTAACTTATAGTAGAATGTGGCATCCTAATTATCAGTGGTATCTTCTAGATATAGAAAACTCTTTCAGTAACATTCTTCTCTGTAGGAACAAATTAAAAGGAAAAATCATATTTAAGTTATATCCATCCCCACTGCTACCCCCCATTTTAAATGAAAGTCTACTTCATTCATGGCTTAAAGACTGCCAGGAAAAATCATTCATTTTTTAATTTAAATTTGAAGATGTATGGATTGACTAGTGTTCTGTTGAGTGAAATTTCATGAACTGAAAAAATCATAATTAAGGGATTTGGGGCCTTGAATGGATCTAGGCTAATGTGGAATCCTTTGAATTTGGGAGAAGATGTTTCAGCCATTGATAGGGATTGACAAGAGTGAGTGAGAAGGGTCTGGGCCCTCTTTTCCCATTCTAACCTAGCTCCCTCTTTTTTTTTTATACCTATTTTATTAGAATTCCAAGTTAAGGCTTTATTTGGGGAGCAGGGGAGAAGGGGAGGCTTCTGCAGTTATTTAAAAATGAAAGAAAGGCAAAATTAACTATTACTTCTATTACTCATTTTACAAATAAACTAAGGCCCAGAGAGAATGCCTTACCTAGCTTATGGATTCTATTATGATAGAAATATAGATAAATCTCTCATTTCATCCCATTCTTTCAAGAAAATTTGTCTGTATTTCTCAGACTTTTCTGATGGTAAGGATTGCCTACAGTACTTATCAAAAATAAAGGTTCTCTTTGACTCACTAAATCAAAATCTGTGAAATGTGAGAACTGTTGTACAGGGCTGTATAATAGCAGTTTTGGCATTGTCGTTGTGAAGGAGATTTTTTAAGAATGTGAAGGACTGGAAGGGGAGACATTTTTAAACATCTTTAAACCAATAGGCTACTAAGGAGAAATGATGCAATATTAACTTAAGTTGTAAATGTCATTGTGAAAGTCTTACAGCATTCTAAGCCAAATAAAGAAAAACCAACCATAAATAACAAAATATTGTAATTTTAAAAACAAGGCTGACCATTTTTAAAAAATGGATCCAGTCAGCCTTTTCTGTTAGTCATATGATGTAGACCAGTAATTTACCTCAATTCAGCTTTGATTTCCTTCATTTGTATCTTGCTTTTTCTTTTAGGGACAGCCCTTGTCCTAGCCAGATTACCTTTGGATAAGATTACTCAGTGTCTTAGTGAACTATGTTCTGTTCAGGTTATGGCATTGAAAAAGGTGAGTCTAACTAAGCAAAGAATGAAACAAATTTTAAAAGTTTGCATATTAGAAAGGAAAATACATAATTATTTATTTACAGTTGATCTTTTATTTACGTATAAAAGCCAAGAGAATGAGCTGAAAAGTTATTAAAATTAATGTATCAAAATTGCTGCATACATGAAATAAATGTTCCAAAGTCAGTAGATTTTCACTTTATCAGTAATACTGTTTAGAAGATATAATGTGAAAACATCACTCAGGTTAAAAACCAAAACCAAAACCAAACCATAACTTGTTCCTTTGAAGAATATTATAAAGATGTCAGGTCTTTCATCATTACATTTATAGTGACCATACCGATGGGATTTTTAGGACAACCTAAGATAATGATTCTAAGGTTCATCTCTAATGATACACTGGTAGAAATATCTTAAGAAACGAGGAAAGAGGAATAAGAGGTAACTTGCTTATAAAGCTGTAATAATTTTATAGCTTTATATAAAGTGACATGAATAATGATACAGATTATGTAATGACTGGGTATTGTTATTATATAATCTGTATTAAAATATGTAATGTATATAGTATCTTAATCATAATAAAAGTAAATGGAAAATAATTAAGCAATAATTTTTCCACTCCACAATGATCATATAGTAAAATGTAGTAATAGGTAGTCTTGGCCAGGATGCAGTAAAATGGAGGAAAGTATTTTGACCATATGAATTTTAAAATTTACACCATTTAAGTAACTTTCAGGAATCTATTAAAGGAAATAAGCAGAGATTGAAATGGAAGTTAAGGTATAAGGGTATGTGTTGCACATTTTGCTGTAGGTTTGTATATGTAATGATTGGGTGTTAACATCTCTCTGTCTCTTCAGCTGTTGTCTCAGGAGCCCAGCAATGGCATATCCTCAGATCCCACTGTGTTCTTAGACCGCCTTGCAGTAATATTTAGGTAAGAATGGAGTCCCTGGATGCCTGCCGTGGGTTTAAAATCTCAAGAGAGACCATTATATGTTGAAGTAAGCAAGTGGTTTTGTTTGCTTACTTTTGTTTTTTTTCTCAAGCTTCTAAGTATCTCCTATATAATCTCCTGTCAGGAGACTAATTGTACCTATTACCTGAAGTTTTGGGGCAAAGGCAAATTTCAAGAATTTGTTCTGGGTAGACCTTTGTCAAAAGACCCTTTTAATTTTAATTAATTCTTTTGGTCTTTAACTCAAGGATTTGAAAACTTTAACATGTATCAGAATCACCTGGAGGGCTTATCAAAACAGTGATTACTGGATCCCATCCCCAGAGTCTCTGATTCACTAGATCTTGGATGGGATCCAGGAATTTACGTTCCCAGTAAGTTCCCAGGAGATGCTGTTAGCATTCCAGAGACCCCGCTTGCAGAACCATTGCCATACATAGTGTGTGGGTGCAAAAGAATAATGAAGCCTCTTCAGTAACCACAGATTAATCTTCTGAAATCTAGAATGTCTAAAGATTAAAAAAGCATTTGAGTGACAGTGTTCAAAGAGTGATCCATACTGGGTTACATAATTTATAGTTTGTGAGACCCATAGATACAACTGGACTGTCAGAGTAAAAAAGCCTATGTGGAGTAAGTTAAAATGGAGCTATTATTTTGGCTTATTAGTTCTTGTCAACAGGGATCTTGGAGTTGGTACATTGCTTTTCTTGTTTAATTAGGATAGCCCAATTATATTCCATTCTGAGAGCCTACTAATAATAATCCTTATTTCACAATAAATGAGAGAAATCTGCAACAGATGGTAATGCCTTGATTTAAAGAAAATTGCATTATTATTAAGTTGTTGAACTTTTTTAAATTAAAGGATTTCTTTCAGAGAGGTTGGCGGTTAATCATTCAGTGGGTTTTTTTTTCCCTGCTTGCCTTCAAATTAGTGGATTCTAGAACTAGGCAAATAGTTAGATTTGACATGTGGATGGGCCCATCTTGTGTGGATTCCAACTAGAACCATGGGAAATATCTTTGGTAAACTAGAGTTTGTAAAACTTTTGCCTTAATGCTGAGGACGGAGCAGTATTTGGTTTCCCATAGTGAATTCAGACAACCTATATATATTTTTGATTAATTTGGAAGAAACTACATATTCAGGTTTATAAAGGGGAAAAAATGAAAAAGATAGCTATAGTGCCCCATGGCCCATGTACCCAGAGTTGGATTGAGTTTGCATGCTCTAGTGGAAGTGGCTTAAAGGTGGCAAAAAAAAAAAAAAAGGATAGGATAATTTAAACTATGTGCTGTTTATTTGAATGGAGTAGGAGGAAAAGTGTTGAGTCCTAAAAATAACTTTATTGTCTGATTTTCTTTATTTAGTGAGAATGATGCTAAGTAAGCTAGCAGGGATCAGGGCTGTGGGTCCTTGGTGAAATTGCTCTTCTTTCACTATTTTGGGCCATCGTCTTTCCCCAGACACACCAATCCAATTGTGGAAAATGGACAGACTCATCCGTGCCAAAAAGTCATACAGGAAGTAAGTGCTAACAGATGCCTGTGGAACATCCTTTTTCCTTACCAGGCTTTGAGTAACTAGAGTGAGAAGGTACTGTCTTCTAGGTTCATAGGAAGATTCAGTTTGATGATATGGTTTAAATTTTAATGAAAAGAGGAGCAGAACCATCCCAATATTTTTTATTTAATAAGAAAGTAGGCAGTAGAACTATAATGGGGTATAGGGGGACGATAATATGGGTGAATGTAGTAACCACATTGTTTTTTCATGTGAAACCTTCATAAAAGGGTATGTCAATAATACCTTAATAAAATAAAGAAAGAAAGAAAATAGGCAGTGGAGAAATGGATTGAGAGGCGAAAGAGATAAAGAGAGATTAACTATATGAATTCTAGAATTGCTAGGAGGCCCAATCAATACTAGCAAAAAAAATTTTTACTAAGTCAGTTAACCCTCATGGCTTTAGTTTCTCCATTAATAACACACACTTCCTCCTGCTTTTTTATTGAGGGTAATGTGAGGATCAAAAGCATGTTTTGAGAGTGCTTTTCATATTTCAAGAGAGGAAACACCAGATATTCTTAAGTGTTCAGCAGTATACAGTAATGCCATTCCTTAACTCTGGTCCTTTTGTTTAAGGTCTTGCAACTTTATGAAACAGCCTTTAAACATCTCTTCTCTAGAATTCATACTTTTTCTTTTCATCCTACATTAGGAAGTCCTAAGTTTGGAAAATGTTTATCTTTGTCTTTTAGTAAAGTTAAACATGCTCTTCTTCCTGTTCTAAAGAGTCACTGTGCTTCTCTTTAAGAAGTGGCTGTGTTTTAGTGATGAATAGTATGTTGAACCTCTGCACATACACACGTACTGGCCAGAATCAGCCATGTGTGTTCCTATAACGAAAGCTTTTTCAAAATGATTTAAAAGCCAAAAGAAGCATTACCAACTTGAGAGAAGTTTTTTCAGCTCTTAGTTCATTACTTACTTTCTTGTGCTCTTTCACTTTTGACTCAGATATGGCCAGTTTTATCTGAGACTCTAAATAAGCACCGGGCTGATAATCGGATTGTAGAGCGTTGTTGCAGGTGCCTCCGCTTTGCTGTGCGCTGTGTAGGCAAAGGATCCGCAGCCCTGCTGCAGCCACTAGTCACACAGGTAAGTGTTCTAAGAGAGGGAAAATGTAAAGGGTACAGAATTCAAAACAGGAACCTCTAGAGCAAAATTCGGTTGATGAAACACTCTTGTACTTATTAAGTACAAACTAAAAAATATTTGAAAGAGGAAAGCAGTGCCATGGTAGGTATGTTGTATATGTAAGGGAAACAGCATTCCAGTGTGACATTAGGAAAAGAGAATGACTTTAATGCTTAGCTCTTATATGCCAATGCTAAGCATTTTTATATTAATTTTTTTTTTTGAAAAATGTGGCAAGTCAAACTTTGCCTTTTCATGGCCCAAAGGATTTTCTTCTATCTTGACCATAGTTAGTTGTTCATATAAGTCTCATTTGTCAAGGGATAAATTGACTCTTAATCACCAAGATTGATTCGTTAATAATGATGGTGTGACTCACTGTATGCAGTTGTTTAAGGTCATATTCACATCTAGAACTACTCTGTATGAGATGCCTATGACCAGTAACTTAGGTCACTACATAATTTGTGTTGATGTTAATCTTACAGCAGGACCAGGGCTATATTGCAGAGGTGCCATGGGCTCAAAATTGAGAGAGGCTGGCTAAGTGCTAGTCCTGCATCTGCATGACACTGAGCAGGTGCCTTCCTAAGTTTTGCACTCATGCACTGAGGAAAACTACTGTAGCACATCCACCTAACCTGAAGTGACCCTTCTCTACCTGAGCAGGCCACCTACAGTGCAGATTTTGAGGCAACACTCTCAGAACCTGACCCTGACAGTGAGTGCCCCCTTAAATTCTGCACCCTGGGCTCATCACTTTTAAGGAAGCAGTCACCTTCAGGTAGGGTCCTGCTGATGCAGTGTCAGATGGCACATACTTCTTAAATTGTAAGATTTGATTAGAGTCTGCACAGGTCGATATTTTACCGTAATTTTACTTTTTAGTGATTTTCTACATTTACTATGTCCTGAATACGACAGTATATCTTTGCAATTAGGCAGTATCCTCCACTGGTCAAATGTCCCCTTCGGTGCAATAAAGTTCTGGGTCGAGTATAACTTGATTTAATGTTCCTTTGCTATTGGAGGACACCTTCATGACTTTGATACTGTTTTTTAATTCTGGTAAGTGACCAGCCCAGTTATAAGTAGGGTAGCACTTTATATAGGAAGTGCATTCTAAAGTCAGTGCATGTGACAAAAATGAAAATTATTCTTAACAATCCCCAAAATCAGAGGTTAGAAACTACAATCAGTGGGCCTACCACCAGTTTTTATAAATACGGTGTTAGTGAGAGATAATCATGCTTTCATTCATTGAACTATTACTTATTACCTACTTTGGTGCTGTAGTGGCAAAATGATCATATGGCCAGCAGAACCTACCATTTTTACTGTTTGGCCTTTTAAGAAAAAGTTTGCCAACCCATGACTTAAATCATGCATTAAATAGAACATAAAGTTTTGAGTATACAACACTGAAACAAATTCATAGTCCCCTGTCTCATGCTCATTCCATGGTATGTATTGGTAAGAGTTAGTTATTCTATCCAAGCTTATAGTTGAATTTATATAAAATCAATATGTATATTGTGATGACACTCTAAATAGATAAATATACAACTACTTCTTGATTTTTAGAGGATAGGAGGATAAAAATCCTAAACAGATCACTTAAATATGCAAATTATACTAAAATTTTTATTCTGTTGAGATCCATTTATCTTGGGTGGAAACACTTTTTTACTTAAAAGATGAAATAGGGGTTCAGGAGCAACTCAGAATTTAAACAGTACTTTCACAGTTGCCTCCAAGATGAAGGCATTTGATATTTTTGGCCCTGCAGTGGCTATATATGTCATTTTTTTTTTACAAAGAAAGTTAATCATTAATACTAAGAGCAACCTTTAGGTGATGGAAAATTTAAGTGTACTTTGCAAATACTACATGAATCTTGGATAATAGCTCCCTAATGGGTTCCAGCTTGAAGTATTTACAACTCTATTGCAACAATTTTTTGGGAAGATAAACATCAAAGGCATGAAAGAACTCTAGAGTACTTGAACATTATTGAGGATTTGAGTCCTGTGTTTCGAAAATGTTGCCAACACAAAGACCCCACCAAAAAAGAAAATTACAGACAAATATCCCTGATGAACATAGATGCAAAAATACTCAACAAAATATTAGCAAACCAATTCAAAAATACATCAAGAGGATCATACACCATGACCATGTGGGATTCATCTTAGGGATGCAAGGATGGTACAACATTTGAAAATCCATCAACATCATCCACCACATCAACAAAAAGAAGGACAAAAACCACATGATCATCTCCATAGCTGCTGAAAAAGCATTCAACAAAATTCAACATCCATTCATGATAAAAACTCTCAACAAAATGGGTATAGAGGGTAGGTACCTCAACACAATAAAGGCCATATATGATAAACTCACAGCCAACATCATACTTAACAGTGAGAAGCTGAAAGCTCTTTTCCTTTAAGATTGGGAACAAGACAGGGATGCCCACTCTCCCCACTTTTATTCAACATAGTATTGGAGGTCCTAGCCATGGCAATCAGACAAAACAAAGAAATACAAGGAATCCAGATTGGTAAAGAAGTCAAACTGTCACTATTTGCAGATGACATGACATTGTACATAAAAAACCCTAAAGACCCCGCTCCAAAACTACTAGAACTAATATTGGAATTCAGCAAAGTTCCAGGATTACAAAATTAATGCACAGAAATCTGTTGCTTTCCTATGCACTAACAATGAACTAACAGAAAGAGAAATCAGGAAAACAATTCCATTCACAATTGCATCAAAAAGAATGAAATACCTAGGAATAAATCTAACCAAGGAAGTAAAAGACCTATTCCCTGAAAACTACAAGACACTCTTAAGAGAAATTAAAGAGGACACTACCAAATGGAAATTCATCCCATGCTCTTGGCTAGGAAGAATTAATATTGTCAAAATGGCCATCCTGCCTAAAGCAATCTACAGATTCAATGCAGTCCCTATCAAATTACCAACAGCATTCTTCAATGAACTGGAACAAAGAGTTCTAAAATTCATATGGAACCACCAAAGACCCTGAACAGCCAAAGCAATCCTGAGAAAGAAGAATAAAGTGTGAGGGAATCTCACTCCCCAACTTTAAGCCACAGTAATCAAGACAATTTGGTACTGGCACAAGAACAGAGCCACAGACCAGTGGAACAGAATAGAGTCTCCAGACATTAACCCAAACATATATGGTCAATTAATATATGATAAAGGAGCCATGGACGTACAATGGGGAAATGACAGCCTCTTCAACAGCTGGTGTTGGCAAAACTGGACAGCTACATGTAAGAGAATGAAACTGGATCATTGTCTAACCCCATACACAAAAGTAAATTTGAAACGGATCAAAGACCTGAATGTAAGTCATGAAACCATAAAACTCTTAGAAAAAAACATAGGCAGAAATCTCTTGGACATAAACATAAGTGACTTCTTCATGAACATATCACCCCAGGCAAGGGAAACAAAAGCTAAAATGAACAAGCAGGACTATATCAAGCTGAAAAGCTTCTGTGCAGCAAAGGACACCACCAATAGAACAAAAAGGCAGCCTGCAGTATGGGAGAATATATTCATAAATGACAGATCCGATAAAGGGTTGACATCCAAAATATATAAAGAACTCATGCACCTCAACAAACAAAAAGCAAATAATCCAATTAAAAATGGGTAGAGGAGCTGAACAGACAGTTCTCCAAAGAAGAAATTCAGATGGCCAACAGGCACATGAAAAGATGCTCCACATCGCTAATCATCAGAGAAATGCAAATTAAAACCACAATGAGATACCACCTCACACCAGTAAGGATCGCCACCATCCAAAAGACAAACAACAATAAATGTTGGCAAGGTTGTGGAGAAAGGGGAACCCTCCTACAGTACTTGTGGGAATGTAAATTAGGTTAACCACTGTGGAAAGCAGTATGGAGGTTCCTCAAAAAGCTCAAAATAGAAATACCATTTGACCCAGGAATTCCACTTCTGGGAATTTACCCTAAGAATGCAGCAGCCCAGTTTGAAAAAGACAGATGCACCCCTATGTTTATCGCAGCACTATTTACAATAGCCAAGAAATGGAAACAACCTAAATGTCCATCAGTAGATGAATGGATAAAGAAGATGTGGTACATATACACAATAGAATATTATTCAGCCATAAGAAGGACAAACCCTACCATTTGCAACAACATGGATGATGCTAGAGGGTATTATGCTCAGTGAAATAAGCCAGGCGGAGAAAGACAAGTACCAAATGATTTCACTCATATGTGGAGTATAAGAACAAAGAAAAAACTGAAGGAACAAAACAACAGCAAAAACCCAGAACCCAAGAGTGGACTAACAGTTACCAAAGGGAAAGAGACTGGGGAGGATGGCTGGGAAGAGAGGGATAAGGGGGGTGGGGGGGGGAAGAAGGGGCATTGCGATTAGCATGTATAATGTGAATGTTGGGGGGGTCATAGGGAGGTCTGTGCAACACAGAGAAGACAAGTAGTGATTCTACACCATCTTACTATGCTGATGGACAGTGACTGTAATGGGGTTTGTGGGGGGGACTTGGCAATGGTCAGAGTCTAGTAAACATAATGTTCCTCATGTAATTGTAGATTAATGATACTAAAATAAAATAAATAAGTAGATAAATAAATAAAGAATAAACCAATAAATGTAAGTAAAGTAAAAAAAAAAATGTTGCAAACAAGCTTTACTATGCTTTCTTAAAGAGAAGAGACCAATTTGTCTCTGAATTTCTTCTTCCAGCTAGTTCCTGAGTTGATACTTTTTGAAGGGTAAAGAATTGAAGTAGGTGGTTTTTCCCTTGGCAGATGGTAAATGTGTATCAAGTACATCAGCATTCCTGTTTCCTGTACCTTGGCAGTATCCTTGTGGATGAGTATGGCATGGAAGAGGGCTGTCGACAGGGATTACTAGACATGCTCCAGGTATGTTTTTCCTTGGGGAATATAGACGTGGCAGACTTACAGGGTCTAAAGGCCTAGCAGTGTGTTTTTTCACCCTGTTTTTAATTCTGTTGCTGCTATACGTTTCTTTCCCAGTCATGTTGATTTCCTATTAACAAGGAGGTAGAAACTTTTAGTTGTTCTTCTAGGCCTACTTGGGAGAATGAGTGAGATTAATTAATGTAATGATCATTACAGGTATTACCTACCTAATGTATGCCCTCCAGAGAGAGGATTTTTTGAGCAGTAAGAAATGGGACAAATGGATTTAGAATAAAGGATTTTTAAGCTCAGGCATGATTCTGTTTTTAATTTCTTGCCCTTAATAGCCAGTGAACAAGTTTACTTAGCAGAGATGGTCTTAGGGTAAATAGCAAGCCTTGGAAAATGGTTCTGATATACTGCTTTTTTACCATTCTAGTCAGGGATGGGGGAGGAATATATCAGGAGGTTAAATTATAATACTCCTTTTACCAAGCTATCTTTCCCTTTGAATTTGGCATTTTATTATTATTATTATTAAAATTTCATCTACATCCTTAATGATCTAGACCATATCTAATACCTAAGCACAGTCTTTCAGGAACTTCTAAAAACTTTGATATCTATCCTGTTGTAGCAGCTAAAACCTATATCTTCAACCCTTTCTGAAATGTGACTTCATATGTGAAACCTGTGCCAGCTGAGGATTTCTTTTTTCCTTGTCTTGGTCTGATTCTCATTGCTGTCTTTTTCTTTTTATGTCTGTGCTTCATCTCTTTGTTTCCTTTGTGTATGTTGTGATATTTAGCAAGTCTGAATTCCTTGGCATTTATGTACAGGCATTTGTTTTAAAATCACTATTTTGTTTTAGGCCCTGTGCATCCCCACCTTTCAGCTTCTAGAACAACAAAATGGGCTCCAGAATCACCCTGACACAGTGGATGACCTGTTCAGGCTAGCCACCAGGTCAGTCCTTCTGAAAAGCTACCCTTTATTTTATTGTTCATCCCCATCACTTAGTCATGTCACCTAAATTTGACTATTTCCTTCTCTGTAAAATGAAGTAAGTGGAGTAGATAGATTGATGATTCATAACCCAAAGTTAAATTATGAACTTGAATATCCCCATAAGCGAGGAAGAATTGGATGGGGGCAGGGGAAAGTAGCCTAGTACCTATCATGAAGGAGGGAACACTCACAAGACAATAAAAATGAGCTTGGTAAAAGCATTTGACTAAATAATTTCTAGAATTCCCAGTAGGTATAGCCTTTTATTTTGCTATGATGTCATGCTTCACTTCAACTTTTTTCTTGAGAAGCTTAGCATCCTTTAGATATAGCATAACTCAGAACAAAGAATACTTAGGATTTTAAGGTGCCTTAGCAGTTGTCTAGTACTGGACTTCCTAGTTCTGTCCCTGGCCTACCACGTCTCCCCACTTACCTGCTTCAGTTCCTTTTACCAGTAACATTGACATGTTATTGCCAAACCTTTGAATTCCTTCTTTGCCTCTAGCTAAGGAATTTGAACCAAATCAGTTAGTGAACATAAAAGCATTTAAGAAGAAATAAAAACATTATTAAATATGTATTATTATATAATTTTACTTGTAACACACACACACACATATATATATATATAGTTTATTATTTTCAAATTTAAAATAGTATGGTCTTGATTATTTCATCTCAGGATTTAACATTGAATACTTTTTTTGTTAGTTTTTGGACAAGTCTGAAAACCATTTTTTTTTTAGTTGACTATGAGAGAATTGGGTGGGCTGTCAATCTTTGTTTCCCCAGGGTATATTCCTTGAAAACTAATCTCTAGAGATGCTCTTTACATAAATGGTTACCTGGTGAAATAAATTCGGAAAGTATTTTATCTGTCTTGGAGATTCTCCAGGTACATTATAGGATCTAAGAAACCTCGTGGAAAATTGAGTTGGGAAGTATGGGGGGTTCCCATAATACCCACTCCCACTGCTCTACCACCCCTCCGTCTCCTGCAAAGGCTCCCGCACTAACAGCATCCTCCACTAGAGTGGTCCATTTGTTAAAATTGATGAACCCATATGACACATCATTATCATCCTAAGTCCATAGTTTACATTAGGGTTCACTGTTACTGGTATACCTTCTTTGGGTTTGGACAAAAATATAATGACATGTATCCATTATAGTATCATACAATACATTTCTACTACCCAAAAAATCCTCTGTATTCCACCTATTCATCCCTCCCTCCTCACCCAGCCCCTAGAAATGACTGACCTTTTTACTGTCTCCATAGCTTTGTCTTTTTCCTTGGCTGCTTCTATACATACCCTAATCCTGTCATTTATACCTAGCCTGTCTTTCCACACTAGGTTTATTCAGCGTAGCCCTGTTACCTTGCTGAGAAGCCAAGTGGTCATCCCTATCTTACAGTGGGCCATTGCCTCTACAACCCTGGACCACCGAGATGCCAATTGTAGTGTCATGCGGTTTCTACGAGACCTCATCCATACAGGGGTAGCCAATGACGTGAGTGTAAAAATTGCACCTTTTCTACTTTGCAGCTCATTTTCTCATACTTCTTCCTTGTTCCTTAGGGGAAAACCAGTATTTCCTTTTTTGGTTGTATATTTTGGTAGGTGTATACCATAGCGTATTATTCATTAGCTAAATTATCAACTATTACATTTAAGGCAGCCTGTTCTAAGTGCTGTGTGTAAGCTGTATGAAACAGTCTGAAATTATCTCTGCTCAAGCCATTTGGTGTCTAGTTAAAGAAATAAACAGGTATAAGAGCTAATTATCAACAAGAGGGTAGTATTTGATTATCAGATAAGTGATAAAAGTCTTAATTGTTACAAGATCAGGGGTGGGGAAGTTGTGGACAGAGGTGGGTTCCGATAACTTTTTGTAAGAGGATGGCCCTCAATGGGGCCATAAGATACAGATAAGACTTGGATTGATAAGATTGGGGAGGATAGTCTTTAACTGGAGTCTTAAGTCATGATTAGAGAAAGTCAGCATAGCACTGATTGTTATCAGTAGACAGTTAAAGAAACCTGTTGGGCTGGAGAAGTAAAATGGTTCACAAAATTTTCAAAGGTAGATTTGGCTAGATGTGAAATAGAATTGAAGATGAGGGTGAGCAGTGAGGCAGTAACCAAGTATGTGAATAGGCTAATTATTTAAGAAGTTTGGCAGTAAAAATAAAAGAAAATGACTTGAAGTGAAAAACAGTTTTTAAAGAAGTTATTTTTTTCAAGATATTAGAAATAAAAGTATTTTCAAAGATTATAGGAAGGAAGAAAATGTTTTTTTTAATAGAAATGATTTGATTAGATACCTGATAGAAGTCTTCAATTCTTTCAGTTGATTTTAAAAAAGGAACTAGGTACGCTTCAAGTTATTTTTCACAGAAAAAAAAAGATTAAGAAAATTGCTACCCTTAATCTTTAACTATTGCTTCTCTTTCACCTTCTATTCATGAAAAATCTAAGAGTTAAGGTGAATCTCAGCTGAAACCCAAGTCTGTTTCCTTGATAGTAAACCCTTAATATTGTCTTCCTAATGACAAAACATTAAGTGGACTTTGTGAATCCAGCTGTTATATATACTTTATTCCCCAGGAAAGAGAAATTGCTACACTGAAGGGGGAAAAGTATTTGGTCTTTGGAAAGTTGAAATTAGATTTTATCTGTTGCTCCTGTTTTCTTACAGCATGAAGAAGACTTTGAATTACGGAAAGAACTGATCGGACAGGTGATGAACCAGCTTGGACAGCAGCTTGTAAGCCAGCTGCTCCACACATGCTGCTTTTGTCTCCCCCCCTATACCCTACCAGATGTGGCTGAAGTGCTGTGGGAGATCATGCAGGTTGACAGACCGGTAAGATTGTTTTCATAATTAGGAAGCTACAGGTTCCACATAAAGGAACCCAAACTCACAGTACTAAAAACTTCAGTTCCCTGTAGCTGACTATAACTTTGATACCTGTCCTGTTGTATGTCCCTGGAACCTAATTCAGGCATATTGCTAAGTTTGTTAGGTGAGTGGCCCTATAGAAACCAGTAATTCTTTATTGAATTCTTGAAAACATGTTTGTGTCACTGTTGCAGGGTTTGTGTATTATCAGAAGTGAATACTAAGCATTGAATCCAGCTGTGTGGCTGGCCAATGAGAAATTTGTTCACTTGTGAGAAGATGCCTATGTATTAGTTATATAGTGGTACAGGTTATTCAAGAAGTGTTCATTCATTTCAAGTTCTTTTAGAAAGTGCTATATGGTTCTTTGTTAATAAATCCAGCCCCCAGAGCATTTGGAAGCATAGGAGTATAAAACTAGCCCACGATATATACTTGGATTTGTTTCTCTTTGGATTTATTTGTGTCGTGTTATAGTTCTTAAACTAGGTCTTTTATCACCTGAGTATGAGAATTTCTCTAGTCTCTCCAATAATGTAGAGATAATTTCAGTACTGGCCACATGATCATAAATCAGGTTATTGTATACTGCATGAAAGTTTTTAGCATAATGATAAAGTTTAAAATACCCTGTAAATTTAAAAAATAGGTTTCATAATTTTTTAATATTAATATAAAACAGTTCAGAAAAATGCACAGTTGGACCTAGTTTAAGTGAGCTGTCTTCCAGAGCCATAGAAAAATCTAGATACAAGTATCTTAAAACTTAAGTACATGTACATCTTAATGTCTCCTGTTTTATTCCATTGATAGTAGTTCTTAGCTTCAATTTCAGCAGTTTCACAAAAAAAGAGAATACAGTATACATTTACTATTAGACTCTGATATTACTGAGCTGAAAGTTCTGCCTAGTTTTAGGTTTGTGTGTTCATCTCAGTGATTAGTGTATATTGTCTATTTAATGGGCACATGCTTTACTTGATCTTTGGCTCAAACAAGAAACATTCATGTGTAGGGCAGATGCTTAGTAGATTTCTAACATTTTCTTTAGGCTTATACTTCAGAAACAGCCACATTAAATTTAAATTCTTACACATCAAATTCTGTGAGGCTCCTGTGTAGCTTTGGTTTCATCAAGTAGCTCTGCAGGTCTTCCATATAAGCTCAAGTGCTTCAGGAATGAATAGTGTCTGTAGGTCCTGTTGCTGGATTACACATGTTCCATTTCAGTCTAATGCAGTAGTATTTTTGTGTTTTCCTAAAGAAAGTGCTCTGTGAGCCCCTTTGGACCAGCAAGTTTAATTCCAAAAGTCCTTAACATCAGAACTAAAATGTCCATACTCTTTTACTTTTTTACAAATGTATTCTTGATTTGTAAACAGATGGTTACATGCTAACAGAAGAAGAAAATGAGAAGAGCAAGTTTAGCCAGGAACAGAAACCAGGTAGCCATGTGCTCAGAAGAGTTTTATATAGATTTGCACTGAATTGTCAAGTAGTTTAAAGTGGTTGTTTTCTCTACACATCAACTTAAAATTGAGTTTCTGTAAAAGCACTCTACATAAATTTAGGTTGTCTATATAACTGTAAACTAAAATTGTAACTAAGGACCTAAGTCCAAACAAAATTCACATTCTTGAGCACTTCTTAATTATACCGTTTTCAAAGTTCAACACACAAATTCTTTAATAGAAGATGACATACCAGCTTCATCTCTTGACTTGAATAAACTATTAAAGCCCTTTCCTCTGTTCCCTCCTTTCTTTGTTGGATACCCATCTGCACATTTACTCAGTGTTTTCAGTCTTTCTTTTTAACCAATTCTCAGATTCTTTTACTGGAAGGTGATAAGGCCTGTTATGTGCTAGCTAATTATTTTTGCTTTTTAATTTAGTTTCTTATTGTGTTTATTTGGGAGGATATTGTAGCTAAGTCATGGGCCATTTTTGGATGCCAAAATTTTTGTCAGTTAAAGGTTCTTCCTGAATCTTGTACTCCTTGTTTTTGTCCGAGTAGAGTGTTGTCTTCCTTGAGTGCAACATTTGGAAAATTATGTAGTACTTAAGCTTTATAGTGGAATATTTACTTTTGTTATGGTCTATTATGATCATAACACAATGGGAAAATATATAATATAAAAAATTTAGTTAGAAGAAAGTCATAGCTGAAAACTGTGTCATCTTATTTAGTATACTTAAGAAACTATACATCCTACTTAGGAAAATCATGACAAGCAATTAGAGCTGACTGAAAGAAGAATAGTTCAACTGAAAATAAGAACTCAGAGGAAATCTCTAGAAATTTGATTTTTAGTTTGAAGAGGAAGTAAGGGTAGGGGGCAAACAGTTTTTGTACACATAAAAAGTATATAGAAACTGCTTGGATGTAAATAAATTTCTTTCAAACAGCTACAGGAGTGAGCAACAAAAGAATTTTTTGACACAAAGAACAGACAGGTATTACAGGGGAACTTGACTGGATATGACTTTTACTAAGAAAGACGACTTCAAAATCCTTAAGATTATGCATTCATACTTTTTTTATATATATAAAATATATATATACTTTTTGTCCCTGCTCTTCCTGGTTCTGAACCTTTGCTTTCAATTGTCTTTGGTCTTCATGCTCTAGAGATTTCTGGCAATTGTTTAATTTTTAAAATACTACCTAAGTTTCATGACAGAAACAGAGCAGTAGCCTCCTCCAGAAAAGACTTCACTCCCACAGTACAAGGGCTGTTGAAATGACCCCTCCTGCCCCTTAGGAGGGAAGTGTAGGCATGCCATTGTAGACTCTTCCAACCGCCAGAGGGTTGGAAGGCCCAGGGATAGTACTTGTGTTAATTCCTGTACTTACTGCCAAGTCTGGAAAGCCAATGCTACTAAGGAAAACCTATGGGTTTTGTTAGTCCTTGATAGGGTCCAGCTAGGTAAGCCGTGCTGCTTTTAAAACTCTTACCCATCTTCTCTGTACAGACCTTTTGTCGATGGTTAGAGAATTCCTTGAAAGGTTTGCCAAAGGAGACAACCGTGGGAGCCGTCACAGTGACACACAAACAACTTACAGATTTTCACAAACAAGTTACTAGGTAAGTGATGCCAGGTTTTTGTTTTGCTTTTGTTTTTTAAGGCATGTGAACAGCAGGCTGGTCTGTGTAGAAAAAGTGTATCTTCGTTTCTTATACCATCTTAGTTACAGATCTTCCCAGGAATAATGTTTCTTGTGCCTTTGTAAAATCACAATTCAGTATCTGTTTAGCTTTAAATTATACAAATTGGCATTGGAAACCTATCTGGGTTGAAATATCACCCTGTTGTACATGGGTGCATCAGTTTTATTGTACATATGCATTAACTGGTATAACATCTTAATGATAAATAAAAGCATTATTTCTTCTAAAAGGTGAATACACAGAGTAGCCCATTACCCTTCAGAAGATCTGTCTTTATCTTTTTGAAGTCCTTTCTCAGGGATCAAGAGTGTAGATGCCTAAATAGGTGAAACATTGTTTGTAAAACATTATAGAGTGATGTAAACTGCAGTAAGTTGGACAATTTTTGCCATGCCTAGAGATACTCAAATTCGTTCAGGCAAATAAAACATCTCTTGAGATGCATTAGGCCCATGAGCCACTTGATTATAGCTTAGTTAAAATGTTAAGTGCACATGAGTGTTTTTTTCACTGTGAACATAATAAACATTTTAATATAGTTATATAGCCTTCCTAATTAACCATTTTATAGCTATAAAAGTGTTACTTGATTTCCCTACAGTGACTCTACTAGTAAACATTTAGATTATTTTCATTTTTTCAGTGTTACAGATAATATTGAAAGTCTAGCCTTTTCCTTCTTTTGACTGTTTTCCTTAAAATGTAGTCACTGAATTGAATGTTTTAAGACTTTTATGGTCCTTGATAGTATAAACAACAACAACTTAAATTGAATCTTTGTAACTGTGTATCAGCTTGCCCTGATACTCCTTTTAAATCTAGAGTTTCTAGATTTTGTGTAACACTTTAGCCAATGGCTTATGTTTATAAAGTTGTAGAATGATTTATAGGTCCAAGAGTGAGTGTTGTAGTGAGGTTGGTAATGTGGGGGCGGGAGGTGGGACTGGAAATATTCTAATTGTCCATCAGTACAGAATAGTTAAATAATTAACAGTATGTCTATACTAGTAAAGTAAATAGGCACTTAAAAATAAGGGAGAAAATGCATACGATGATACAGAAAAATACATAAGATATAAAGGGAAAAAATAGTTTCATAGAACCAAATTTGCATTTTATTTTCAATTTTAATACAAAATTTACCATCTTAGCCATTTTTAAATGTACTGTTCACTAGTGTTAAGTATATTCGCATTGTGCAGTCAATTTCCAGGACTTTTTTGGTCTTGCAAAACTGAAACTGTCTATTAAACAACAACTCCCCATTCCCCTTCTCCTCCTAGCCCCTGGCAGCCATCATCCTACTTACTTTCTGTTCCCTGTGAGTTTGACTACCCTAGATATCTCTTAAGTGAAATCATACAGCATTTGTCTTTTTGTGACTTAGCATAGTGTCCTAATGGTTCATCCAAGTTGTAGCTTGTGTCAGAACTTCCTTCTTAAGGCTGAATAGCATTCCATTGTATGTATGTACCACATTTTACTTATCCATTCATCTGTTGATAGATACTTGGGTTGCTTCCACCTCTTAACTATTGTGACTAATGCTGCTATGAACATGGTAAAAATATCTCTCTAAGACCCTGTGTTCAATTCTTGTGAATATATACCTAGAAGTGGAATTGCTGGATAATATGGTGATTCTGTGTTTAATTTTTTGAGGACCCTTCCTACTTAGTTTTCCATAGCCCCTGTACCATTTCCCACCAACAAGGTTCTAATATCTCCCATGTCTAGTTTGACTTTTGTATGTAATGTATGTTAAGGGTCCGATGTAATTCTTCTGCATGTAGAAAGCCAGTTTTCCCAGCACTGTCCTTTTCGCCATTGAATGGTCTTGGCACCTTTTTTGAAAATCATTTGATCATATATGCAAGGGATTTTTTTCTGAGTTCTCTATCCTATTAGATTTGTCTATGTATCTCTTTGTGTCACTACCATACTGTTTTGTTTACTATGGCTTTGTAATAAGTTTTGAAATTGGGACATGTGAGACCTCCAACTTTGTTCTTTGTCAAAATTATATCAGCTATTTTGAGTCCTTTGAGAGTTCATGTGAAATATAGGATAGATTTTTCTATTTCCACAAAAAATGTCAATGGGATTGCATTGAATCTATAGATCACTTTGGATAGTTACTGACATCTTAACAGTATTATTTATGGACCCAAGATGTCTTTCCACTATTGGTGTATTTCATTTCTTTCAGCAATGTTTTGTAGTTTAAGTATTTTATTCTTTTTGATGTTGTTGTAAATGAACCAACTTGTACTTTTAAAAGCTGTTATTTATTATGTATGTGTAGGCTCTTCATGCATAGTAAATTTCCAGAAAGATAATGAGTACCAGTATGGGAGAGGATGGAGACTTTCACTTTTCATCTCATAACCTTCTGTACTATTTGCACTTTTTTCGTGAGCATGAGATATATACTGTTATAATTAAAACCAGACCTAGTTTTTAAAAGGGAGAGAAAAAATAAAATCCAGGCAGTGATACAAAAGTTAATTTTCTTTTCTGAGAATTGATTTCTTTGTTACTTTCCAAAATGGTTTACTTTCTCATCTCCCAGAATATCTTTAATAATTTTGTCAGTGTTAAAAATTCCAAACATTTGAATAATACTCTTTTTTGTCACCTACTAAGTGGCTTGGCTTCATGCCCCAGAAGTAACTGACTTATGACCATAGATCAAATGGCATGCATGACTGAAAAGTAGCTTGTGACTGCCTTCATGATACAGTTCACCAGATGGGGGGATTCCCCTGCACTAGGGAGGCATATAGTTAGTGTCTGGATTACTTTACAAAATTGTTTCTCTTTACTATAAATCTTGCCAATGGTATTCCACCTAACAAGCTGTCTCAGGGGAAGGGGTATAATAGTTGCTTCTCTCTGCTTCTCTTTGGCTCTATTCCTTCTAGGGTTGGTCAGTAGGAGGACAGGGTTATTTTGGTTCTAATTTCCTTAGAGCATATGAGAACCTGATGAGAACTCTCTAAGGACTGGGCTTAGAGTCAAGGATGTGGATTCGAATCTTGCCACTTGCTGACTTACTTTGAGCTTCAGCATCAGCTTATTCATCTGTGAAACAGAGTTAGAGATATCTGTCTCAGGGTTATTTTGAGATACCTAGTGGACAGTAAAGAAGATCTGGCATGTAGTAGGTGATCAGTGACTATTAACTTTCTTCTTGGAAAAGAACCTGCCTGGAATGTCATTATGTACTTGCAGAACTAGCTGGAGCATGTCTTCTGCCAGCTTTAAGGCAACCACCCACATGTTCTGAAGTAAGTCTCCACCAAGCCCATCTGAGCTAATGTATGATGATTGGAACAAATAGAGTAAGTCTGAAATAAAAGTGACAGACATTGCTGATTTAAGGGAAACCTTAGGACAATGAAAAGGAACCCAGTAGTAATGCAGTGCTGTGAACAAAACTGTGATCTTTGCCCTCTGACATGGGAAAATAAGCTTCACTACTGACCTGGCCTACTTGATCTCTCATTGCTAAACAAGTTGTACAGCTCCTCATATAGCAGGCTGTGGCATAAGGGTGGGCAAGGAGCAGAAGTAAAAGGTAGTGTTGAGGTGCTAGGAAAAGGGCTTGAGATTGCTCACCCCTCCTTAGTAAATTCTCTTTCTCTAGTATGCATGTTGCCCTTGAACCTTCTGTTCCATGCATGACTCAGTCTCCCTTTTGGTTTTAAGGTCCTGTAACTCCTGCCTCAGCATGCTGCTTTGTTTGCCATCCTAGCAGGGAGGGTGAACTGGTTCAGTTCAGTTTCATCTCAGCAAGTCCAAGCCTGTTTTTCAAATGGTACTGGTAATTAATTAATTTCTTAGCATTTTTAGTTGGTCAACTTGAAGAAGCTGGGATTTTTCATTCTAAAATACCATTCTTGCTTTCCAAACACCCCTAAATGTGGCTACAGGAAATCCTGCCATTTTTTCCTATTTCCCTATTTTGGTGTTTAGTCTTTGTCTCTTATCACTTGCATGAGGATCTCAAGGTCAGAAGAAGTGAACAAAAGAAACACTGACACTAGAATTAGAGGCCAGTATGGGGGTGTCTTTTGCGCATCGTTAGAGCTTGGTTACTCTCCATTATCTACCAGAACATCAGGTGAAAAGGGCTGCATTTCTCAGCACACGCATAGGGTTATGGGGCTTGAGGAGCAGTGACCATAAAAGTATTCTGAAGTACAGTAGAAGGACTGGGTGGCACTAGAAGCCGGAAAACAGAACCTAGAAAAATAGTCGCAGTTTTAAATAAATAAATAAATAACAGGAACAATTAAATGCCAGAAGGACTGAGGCAGAAAACAGAAAATAGTTGTAGCCTTTAAGGAGGTTTGTTTGAGTCCATTTCTTCAGACTTAATCACTAAGGACGCTAAAGTTAAACATTTGGCTGAAGCTCTTTATACCAAAGCAGTGGCCAGCAGATTGGGAGCAGAAGCTGAGGTGGTTCAAGACACTGGCCCATCCCTCACGGCCTGTCTCACCATGTTCTCCTAGACTTGCCTATTGGTTTCAGTACTGTTCCTTAGGTGTCACAAGAGAAGCTAATTCCTTATGTGTCACAAGAGAGACTAAGGATGGAGTTACTATTTCTTTTCAGATTAAACCAGGATCTCTGGCTAAAGAAGGATAGAATTCAAAGCACATAAAGGCAGTAGGATAGCCAAAGGATCTTGAGAATGCAGGGCTATCCTAAGTTTAAATGTTTCCTACTATCTTAGTCCCTTATAATAATAACACACCACACAGTGACTTCTCCTGGATTACGTATCTTCTTCCTTCATGACTTTTGGAGCATGAATAATCTGGGCTTGCTCATCCTGCCTGCCTTCTTAACAGTCAGTATTGATTTGGAAATAGGTGGAGAAAAGTAATGCTTTTATTGAACCATGTTAAATTTACAAAGCGCAAATAGCAGAATGCCAATAAAACCAGAAGACCTTCCTCATTTTCATTACCTTTTTTGGTTGGAGAGAGACTAGACAAAAGTTTCTAGAATATTCTGTTGACTCAAGTCCTGGAATCTAAATTGAGGTTCTTAATGTTGTTTCAGACGTTATAGTCTGGGAAATCCAGATGTGGACACTAAAGGGTATAGCTCTCATTTCCCCTCTTTTCTGTTGAGTCACCGTTAGCAGTTCCCTCCCCTGCTATCTAATCATTATGAAAAAGAGAGCTTTCTTCTAACACTGAATCCTGGGCTGTGGTCCCTGAGACTTTCTGAGCCAAAGAGAAGGCCTCAAGAGTGAGCCTATTAGGGAGTACTTCCTTTTCTACTGTTTTTAGCTTAGTATGTTCAGTTACCAAAAACTGTCACGAAGACTGACACAAAAGAAGCTGGCATTGACTGGTTTCTTGGTGACAGTTTCAAATAAACGAGGCCTTTTGAAAAAACAGGGTCCAGGTGCATATTGGGCTTTTCATACCCATCTCAGTACTTGTCTAAGGACCAAGTCCTGCTGCTTCCTTCATGCCTTAACCCTTTCCTTTCCCCCCTCTTCCACGGCAGGAAACCCTGAGTGGCCTGTTCAACTAGAAAATCAATGACTGATGAAGACTTAGTTGCTGTACTGGGCCTTGTAAACAGAATTGGCCTTTAAAGGAGAATGAGGAAACCAGGGCACCTAAGTTAGCTCAGTTCAGAGTTAAAATTACCAGCCTTAGGTGAATATGTTTACCTTTTCACTTTGGGGGTTCTGGCTTTCTTGTATTTATGCCAGGGCCTTCAACCACGTGTTGTGGAATACTACATTTGTGAAATACTGTTATGTTCCACTCCTGTATTATCCTAAGCACTTTACATGTATGACCCAATTTAATTCTGAAAACATTGTGAGGTGGGTAATAGATGAGGAAACAGGTAGTTTGGTAACTTGCCCAAGGACACAGTGGAGTAACGATTCAAACCTAGGCAACTTTTCTCAAAAATCCATTCTTTAAGGGCTACACAGTTATAGTTATTTTCATATACAGTAGTTATTATTTATTACTGAGTTACAGGAAGATCAGAAGCAGAGTCAAGAGATTATGGAGAGAAGACCAAGCAGAAATAAAAATGTTAGGGTTGTTTCTCCGTGTATTGTATCTTTCTCATCAGTCAGGGACCAACCTTCCTTTTCTTTTCTAGTGCTGAGGAATGTAAACAAGTTTGCTGGGCCTTGCGAGACTTCACTAGGTTGTTTCGATAGCTCACACTCCTGCACTGTGCCTGTCACCCAGGTGAGTGGTATATAGCTTCCAGCTTTTCCACTGACTGTTGGGATTGCTTGGGGATGGGCATAGGTTTTAATGCCCATCATGGGACAAGTACTATCACTAGCATCAGGGAAGGACTTAACAGCCTGCTAGACAACTGCTTTTGGGTGCCGTCTTCACCCCCATAAGAAAGTTAC
Source organism: Manis javanica (assembly GCF_040802235.1). NCBI lineage: Eukaryota > Metazoa > Chordata > Mammalia > Pholidota > Manidae > Manis > Manis javanica. Next base: position 22,379,294 of record NC_133161.1, read on the forward strand.
TGTTGCAGAATATCTCAAAAAAACTCATTCTTACAGACCCTTCTAGGATGATAAGTGTGTATGTTAAAAAACAAGTACTTTTTAACCTGACTACTTTGGTGAAAACAGTGCTGACCTGAAGTTGACCATGATAACATGGCAGCACTCTCCTAAAACTTACCGTTCAGCTTTAATGAGCAGAGATGCTTATCCTTACTACATTTACAATTTGAACACTGAGGCACCAGGTTTTGACCAAGGTAACCTGAAGGCATAGGAAAGGTCTAAGCATCTTGGCCTAGCTCCAGATGATCAGCCTTCTCAATGTGCTTCCTGTTTTATGATTCTGAGGAAAGAAAGGACTTAGATGGTGGGATTTTGGTGCTAGTTTCTTGACAAAAAGAAAGGCAACTCTTCAGTAAGACCTCCCTTTGACGTCTCAGCAGAACTTGTTATCTCAGGAGGCAGTTCTCGATGGATGTGCAGCACTCTCCCTGGTGATTTCTGTGATGAAATGCAAAAGTAGATGAAGGTGCTGTTTAGCAGTGCCTTGCCACACCAGGAATTATTTCTAAACTTTAGTTCTTACATGAGTAGTGATATAATTTGGGGTCCTCAGGTTTTAAGTCTGTAACTGCTGGCACTGATAACACAGGGCTGCTCATGGACAGTATGAGTGTTCATAGCTAACGTATATGCAGCCCTTACTGTGCTCTAGGGTCTCTCCTAGGGCTTTGTATGTGTTAACTAAAACAACCCTCATACAGTTCTCTGGGTTCGTTACTATTATTTTTCCCATTTTAAAGATGAGGAAATTGAGATTCCAAGATGTTAAATAATTTGCTTGATGTCACAGTCAGCAATTGATACAGTCAAATTCAGATATAGACATTCTGGTGCCAGAGTCCTCACTTTTAACCACTCTACTTAATACTTTCCATAAAGTCTAAATCAGTGGTTTTCAAACTTTTGTTAGTCGTTAAAGCCTTCTTTCAAGATAAACTCTTACATGAAACCCCAATATTAAAGAATAAGGTTTTCTGGTTGGTTTGGAGTGGGTGACCTGGACCTGCTGGCTTGCTCTTTACCCCCACATATCATCCCTAGTTTCCATAGCACACTCAGAATTGGAAAAGCACTGCAGACAGCATTTCATTAAAGTAATAACTCCCTCAAAAGCACAAGTAAAAAATCCAACTTATTTTTCTTCAGTGATTTCTTAGGGCAGGAGCCAGAATGAGGTGCCTGAGCAAGTATCGAAACTTCTGCCTTGAGGTAGTCTGTACAAAATGCTCACTATCTCCTGCATCACAATTGCTGACTGTCTGCTCTCTTTTGTCAGGAATGTCTTTTTTAATTAGAAGACAGGAAGAAAACAAAAACCAGACTGTGTCCCACAATCAGAAACCTCCATTGTGGCAGAGGGGCCTTCACCGCCACCAGGGCGTTCCGCCAGACAGGGAGAGACTCCAGCCTTCTGAGGCCATCCTGAGGAGTTCCTGTTTCAGGGTGTGAGGGAAAATCAGCGCGGTTTAGAAAAAGATGGCTGTGGCCTGTCCGGCGTGGTGGGAGGGGAGCTGGTTTCCTGATGAACATGTTTCTAAAAGGAAAAATAATTTTAAGGAAATAAAAGAGGAAAAAAAAGGAAAACTAAACTGAAACCAGAAGTGAAACATTCGCCTGGTAGCAAATGACACTCACGCGGTGAACACACACTTACCTGCACACATGCTGACATGCATGTGTTCACACAGAAAAATACAAGTACAAGCTTTCTGTGAAACAAAAAACACTCACTTAGGGAAAATGGGAATTCAAATGAATTTAAGAGCTGCAATTGGAAGAGAGTCAGGATCATCTCTTATGGTTTTCCATTGTTTTGTCCTCTCTTTCTCCCACTCTCCCCAACCAGTTTTTTCCCCACCTTTAGAGGTGTTTGGACAAGGAGGAGTAAGCAAGGAGCCTGTTCTGTTTCATGTCATGATCACATAAACTACTGGGACCTGCCAGAGCCAACATTCATATATATCCCAATCTTATTCAGTCTCTAAATCCACTTCCAATCCACATTGGGTTGTCATCAGCCCTGGAAAGAAGAGCCAGAATTGGGGTGAGTGGGATATAAATGTATATTCTAAGTTTTAGTTTCCTTAGATTTTTTTTTTTTTTTAGTTAATTTTTCACCCACAACATGAGAGAGCAAAAAAAGGGTAGGAGTATAGAAAAAATGTTTACAGGGCTAACTGTATTTTACTAAAATATGTGGAAATTATTTGACTTTACAGGGGTAGTGGGGTGAGGTGGGAGAGGGAAGCCCAAAGCAGATGGTAACATTTTGAAGGAGTTGCAGCCCTGCGCAGGCATTAGATAGAAAGGCACTGTTCATCTGGTGGTGTAGCCATCTCAAGAACAAATCGACAGCAAAAAAAAGAAAAGAAAAAAACAATAAATTTTAAAAATTTAATCAGTGTTTGTTTTTACTTCCTTTCATTGCCTTATTGCTCTGAAATAGTACAGCTAGACCACCTGAGTGAGCAGGCTTAGTTATTCTCTAATAGACACGTGGGTATGGAGTTTAAAAGGCAGGCCCCTGCCCTTAATGCCACAGAGCCCTCATATTTCAAGGGAGTAGCACATACTGCATCTTTTGTTCTAATAGTTTACCCTAAACCTCCTCATACAATGTTTTATCCTTTCAGACTTAGTGGGAAAGAGAATGTGTCACTCAGCATGTTAAATGGAAGTGTGGTATATTCTTTCCATTTTGATTGTTTTCTAACCTACTTAGTATTTTGTCTTTAGAAAAAAAAACTTGTATTCAGGTATGACTGACATACAATAAGCTGTACATAGTTGTTACACAGTTGATAAGCTTTGACATAGGATACATGCATGAAACCATTAACACAATCAAGATAGTGAACATGCCCTTTGCTCCCCAGCTTTCCTCATGTCTCTTCCTATCCTCCCTCATTCCCAAGTAACCACTGATACGCTTACTGTTACTGTAGAATAGTTTGCATTTTTTTGTTTTATATAAATGGGATTTTAAGTATCTAATGATTGGGCTTTGAGCTAATAACCTTTGCTTCAGAGCTGCATCTAGTAATTGCCATAGGTGAAAACACACCTTGCATAACATCGATGGTATTCACAGTTACAATCTCTAAAGAGGCATTATTAGAAGGGAAGAAAAACTTGAATAGTGTTTGGAGTGAGATTATCCATTTCTAGAGATCAGCACATTACCCCAGCCCATCTGTCATTTTCTGGTTGAAGAATAAAACTTTGAAGCAAAATGTGGAGGGCTTAATACAACTCACCCCAGCCACTGAAAAATGGCATGTGGAATGCATATCCCCACTAATGTCAGGAGCACCCTTTCCACAGCTATAGCTTTGAAAAACCAGAATTCTTGATCTTGATGTCAGGGCCTCAACTGCTTACTCCAGGTCTTACAGAATGCTCTAGACTAGTTCTTAAAGATAGTCTCACTCCTTTTGGGCATAGCAAGGGTACTGCCCTAAAAAGGAACTGTTTGGGATCAGGTACCCTAAAGTAGATAACTGTTCCTGTGTGACTTATCTAGTTGAAGAATGAGTCTTGCTCCTGAACTTACCTCAAGTCCCCACAGAATTGTCTTTCTCATTTCCGTGATTAGCTTAGCCAAGACATGTTAGTCATGATTATATGGAACATAAATCATTCACTGGGGCTATTCCCAGCAACATTGTACTGAGGAAAAGTAACTAGTAATTTTAATGTACCTGCTCTGTAAAGGTCAGTAACTGAGAATATAGGCTAAGACAAAGGAACTTGTGCTTTTGAATGGTATCAACACCTCATGAAGAATGTACGTGTCTACCTTGTGTGACTCATCATTTAGCAAAGATAAAAGCCAAAATCCAGATGAGTTAAAAATCCAATATTATATAATGAGGTGTGCCTGGTTTTTTTTTGAGATCTATTACCAGCAAATGAGAAGTTGCCTTCCAAGAATGTTTCTCTGACAAAAATAGGAAAAAGCCGCCAATGTCATCTCTTACTCTAGGGCTGGAAATGAAAGCTAAGAGGAAGGAGGCTTGAATTAAAGGGAAATATTTAGTTGGAAACAAGGATGAACTTGGGAGGAGGAGCTTGGATGAATGAAGTGAGGGGAGCTGCTGGGTGCTGGAGGGACTTGTTTGCTAAGAGCCCAGAGCATCAGGATTCTGTGGATTCCAATTTGAACACCAGCAGAAGCCACCTGAACAAAGGCCACTACCGAGCAGAACTCTTAATGTAGCTACAGAGGAGTGAATTGCAACATGTCCTGTCTTCAGCCTCTGGAGCATGTTACCTGTCACTTTTTTGGGTAGTATTTATCCATAACCAGCTACTACAATACAGAGCTCTATAGGAAATGACAATCAGGTGGGCCATTTTGTTTGTTTATTTAAAGAAATCAAAAAGTAAATAGAAGCCCAACGAAGATTTGGTTCCTGAGCTGCCTGCAGTGTTAAGAGAAGTACACAAGTGTCACCTGACCTATGGGTGTAGATATTCCTTCCAAGCTCCTGAAGAGTTGAGCTATTCTTCATCTCCCTGCTTCACCATTCATCAGGGTTGCAAACTTCAATACCTTCAGGGGTAGGGCAGTGGAAAGAGTGAAGCAGGCTGAGAGGACTGTATTGAACTGGGAGGGCATCCCCAGCTGATGTTCCAGCTGATTATTGCCTTTGGGGAATGTAAGAATGTTTCTATATTTGCCAAGTTTTTGAGAGAAGCTGGAAATCAAGATATGTGACATCAAGAAGCACTGACAATTTTAGTCTATAGAGAAAATGGAACTACACAGGCCAGTGGGGAGAAAAGGTACTAACCTTTGCAAATGACTGAAAACTAAAGAGGAACTGTATATAAGCACTATATTCTACTTGCTATGGTTTCATAAAGGATTATGAGTTAACAATTCTGAAACCTATTCATACGTAGTGTGGAAATGGGGAGAGAGAAGTCACTTTAGAGTGGGGAAACCTGAGAAACACCCCTTAGCCAGGTGATCAGGTCAACATCAACAGTGGTAAATATGGTGATAATATGTACCCTTGATGTGATTTGGTGAGAGTGACACTTCACCTCTGGGGTCTTCTTTACCATAAGAAACATATCAGATGAACCCAAAATGAGGGCCCTTCTAAAATGTATCCTCAAATCATCAAAAACAAGGGAAGTCTGAGAAACTGTCAGACAAGTGGAGGCCAGGGAGACATATGCCTAAATGTAATGTTGATAACTTAGATGGGATCCTAGAACAGAAAAAGGATATTAGATTAAAAAGTGAAATCTGAATAAAGAATAGAACCTAGTTAATGCATTCAGTGTTTCATTAGTTGTAACAAATGTACCATAGTAATGTAAGGTGTTCACAATTGGAGAAACTGGGTATGGGGTATGTAGGGACTCTATTCGCAACGTTTCTGTAAATCTAAGTCTAAAACAATTCTAAAATTGTTTATGTTTTTTTAAATCTGCACAGGCCACTTAACCATATGAAGTTGCCCAGCCTTGCTCATAATGAGAAATGGCACTGAGATACTATTTCTCATCTGTCAGGTTGGCAAAAATCCTAATAATTGACAATGTAGTCTGTTGATATTGTGGGGAGGCAGGCACACTCATAAATTTATCAGGACTTTGTCAAAATCTAGCAAAATTACACATTTATCTTTTGGATTCATCCCAGAGATACAGTGGCAAAATCATGAAAAGATGTTAAGTACACCCAAGTCTATTCACTGCAGCGTATGTACAATAACTAAAAATGGAAATAACTCAAATACTCACTAGTAGGTATCAAAAACCTAAGAATCCAGAATCTAGATCAAAGTACCAATTCACAGGAAGTACATGAGTCAAAGTATGTTAACAGAAATGCAATCAGCAGCTCCTGGCAAAACCAAAACGCAGAACAAATAATACAGCTTCTTCAACAATTAGATTGCAAGGGAATAAAACCTGTCCTAAATTTTTAAACACTAGATAGTTGATCAAATGAATTTCTTCACATAGTTGTGATGATACTGTGGTTTTGTTTTTTAGAATATGCTTGTCTTTTAGAGCTATGCTGTTTACACATGAAATGTTATGTCTAGAACTTGTTTCAGAATAATCTCAGGATAGGGGTATAGATGGGAGTTTAGATGAGAAAGACTGACTATGAATTTAATTGTCCAAGCTACTATATGGGGCTTTCATATCATTCTCCCTATTTCCGCAAATGTTTAGTCTTCCATGATAAAAAGATAAAATTGTTCACACCTGCACAGGCCAGTGCATCTGTGAGCCACATTCAAATGATAAGCTACTAGTTTGCATGTATTATCCTAGTATATTTAATAGCATATGAATATACATGAGGATAATGAGTAATAATGGTCCTAAGTGTAGTTTAAATATGCACCCTTCCATTTTTCACCATTTCTTATGGGAAAATTGATTTGGATAGAATTTTTGACTCTGCACACATGTAAAACTCCTCATCCTTGTTTCAGGCAGCTTCCTCCTGGAAAGCAAAGCCAGCCAGGTGAGTGCTTGAAGGCCCCACCGATTCACCCACCTGGGAGGCAGGGAGGCCCTCCCTGTGTCGGTGGCCCCAGAGATGGAGGGCAGGTGCTGGGGGAAAGGGCCAGCTGGCCTCAGAACTAGGGTCTGGGAGAAGAGCATGGAAGAAGTACTGAAAAAGTAAATAGCTGAATCTATTTTGAACATTTATTAATCCAAAAATACATAAAACTCCACTTTACCCCAGGTTCTTGGAGTCTCAAGGAGGGAGGTAGCTGCCAGCCTTAAGTATCTGGTATAATATCCAAGTGCCCATATCTATCTCAGGAGAAAGATGAAGCAAGCAAAACTCAAAACTAGACCCCCAAATCAGGCCCATGCCCAGCAAAGGCCCTGTGGGGAGCAGAGGGAGGGTGTCCCTGGCCCACAGCACTCCACTCTTAGAGGAAATGGGGGCAACCACAAGAGTAGGCTGCTCTGGGGCAGTGCCCTCTGTGCAACCAGGGTCAGGGCTTCCTCTCCCTCTCACTGGCACTGATGGCTATATGCCTCCAGGGCCAGTGGGCCAATGCTCGCAGAGTAGAGGGACACGCAGGAAGACAGCCCTTGAAGCAAAATACTCCCAGCTTCCCTCAGCGTCTGTCGACAGAACTGGGCACTTGGGCCTCTCTTCCCTCTCCTTCTGGGCCCAGATCCACTTCCAGAAGACCCAGATAGGACCCTTCAGCCAGTCAGGTGCCCTGGGACTGTCACAACTCCACATCAGTCTGCACACCCATCCCAGAAGCCTGGGCCAATCACTATATGCAGCCCTATTATTGCATGCCAACAGGGTGCATGGGCCAGGGCCCCTGGCCAGCACCAAGGCCTGGCACAGGAGGGGCTTGGGCCACAGGCTGCAAGCGCTGCTGCGACTGCCAGATATGATGGAGCTCCTTGAATTGTTCCACCATGTGGTCTTTGAGGTCTGGGTTTGAGATCTGTAGCCGGATACTATCAGCTGACCAAGAAAGCTCCCCTGAGAACATCTCCAGCAGCAACCGAGCTGCTACAGGCACAACCTGGGGGGCAAAGAGGAGACAGGACAGGGAGAACCTTGGCCAAGCTGCCAAAACCAGTTGTGCACAAGGGCATCTGCCCATGGGTGGGGAGTGACAACATCCATCAGGAAGAAGGGGCACCAATTTCTACTTTGTACAAAGGCCACTTATGTGTGAACAGCCCTAGGCCTTGATTATCTCTGGTCACCAAGTTCACACTGCCCAAAGAGCCCTGGGAAGGGCCTAGCCCCAGGATTCCCTTATATTCCAGCCAAAGCTGACCTGGGATGGAGATGATGGTATACCTGTACGGTGATAAGCTTCTTCTCTCGGGGTTTGCGGTCAGGCCACTCCTCCCCAAAGCAAAAGAAGATCTCAAAAGGTGGTGGGGTGTTGGTCTGGCCCTTCTGGAATAGGATGAGCTCTACAGCGAGATTAAGACCCTTCATCAGAGGCCATGGCTGTGCCCCTGGATGAGAGAAGGCTGGAGGATCAGGAAGTGGGGCCCTCACCATTGAGAAAATGCTCCAGGCTGAAGAGCTTGGTCTTGACCTCCCGCTGGATGGGGTTGGGTTGTGAGCCATGGGCTGAAGCACAGGGCCCGCTCCAGAACACCTTGCACTGGCACAGGCGGATGGCATACAGATCCTGGCCTTGTAGCTGGAGGATGAGCCCACGGTCCAGGACATCCAGTAGCTGGTTCGTGTAGAAGCGCTGCTTGTCGCTAGGGATGTCCTCAGGGCTGGGGAAACGTACTTGCTCCAGGCTCACAGGGCCAAAGAGCTCCACCTGCTCCTGAGTGGCCTCGAGCTGGCTATAAAAGAGCCGGCAGCCCTGTGGGTTGCTGATGGTGAGGGCCCGAGGTGGCCGCCCCCGGTACTGGAACTTGATCTCCAGGTCGGTCACTGTGGGGTAAAACGCAGACCCAGCCAGTCTGTGAGCCCCTCGCCTCCCCATTCTGCACCCCACTGACTTTTCTCTGCCCTCTCTGCCCAGCAGCCTGCTTGTCTCTCAGCTCTCCCACTTACTTACCCCAACCCAAGAAGGGGCCGGCAGGGGTATCTTTGCTCTTCTCTTCTTGCCATCCTCCACTCTCCCTGCAAACCAACCCTCCAGCACTGCTTTACCCTGCCCACCCATGGGTCCTTACGAGGCAGCATGTGGGGGCTGATCAGTAGGTCAGGCAGGAGTTGTTCGCTGGTTGGGGGCAGGCTGACAGCCAGGGGCCCGGGCTGCAGGCTCGGCAGGACCTCAGGGAGAAGCTCCCCAAATCCAACAGGGTCACAAGAGGCAGAGCCCAGAAGGCTGGGGTCTGAAGCAGGGGTGCCCAGCACCACAGGCGGCTGGAGAGTGGGTGGCCACTTGACATCCTCTTTGGGTAAAGAATAAGGTGCTATGGGGGTGCCATGCTGTACTGCTTCTACAGAGGGTTGGGTGAACAGAGCTTTAATGCCACTTCTAGGAACTGCCTCCCAAGCCCCACCTGCTCCCAGGCCTGGCCCTCTCCCCGGCCTCCAGTCAGCCCCCTCCCTGGTACCTATGGTACCTGCAGGTTCTCCTTACACTAGGCCCCCAACCACACCAGCTCCCAGCCCCACCTGTGAGGCTCAGGCTTGGTAACATCCTCTGGAGCTGAAGGGAAGACACAGGCAAAGGAGGAGGGAAGAGGCCAGAGAGAGAGAAGGGAGGACAGGTTATCAAATTGATCTGTTGCTAAAGAAACAGCACGTGAGAGCCACAGGCAGTTCCCCAGCTGCAAGCTTGGCGGAGGCCAGACCCTGCCTCCAGTCCCAGCTCTGCCGTCCCAGGCAGGTCAGCGAGCTCTTAGCACCTCGATTTCCACGTCTGCCCTCTGCAGCTAATACCTACTCAGCCCTGACCACTGTGCAGGTCAGCCAGACAACATGTTTTGTTTTAACATGTGAGCGTATTTTGTACTAACATAGCCCCAGTGAGGTCCAAGGTGGTTCCTATCCTCAGCAGGAGCGCCCTCGCCAGGCCCACCGCATCCGCGTGGGCAGACCCTGGAAGAACGGCCCTGAGCTCACCTCTTCCTCTTCCTCCTCCTCCTCCTCCTCTCCTGCACCAAAAGTGCAATCCTCACTGGGCTGTGACTCTGCAAAGCGAGGGAGACAAAAGAAAGCTGCCCACACACGGAGTGAGGTGAAGGGCCGCACACCCAGCAGGAATCACTGGGACCTCCCCAACCCCAGCTCCCTGGCTACCAGACCTGCACCCACTGGAGTCAAGAAGCAAGAACAGAGCAGGCTGCGCAAGGTGCACCTGGGGCCCTGGGCTTGCCAAGCCATTCCCGGCCCCACAGATGGCCCTTCCAGGTTCCTGGGAGCCATGGGCGTTATGACTTAGCAGAATATCCCCAACCACTGCACACTGGGGGGGCCCTGGGTCTTCCTGCCAGCCTCCTTGATGGCCCAAACCAGGCCGGGCATGATACCTGCGGGAGCAGGGCCACTGGAGCAGACCTCATAGATCTTGTAGGGCTGAGGTGGCATCTCCCGGGGCCCGTCATAGATGAGGCGGAAGTCACGGCTCTTGTTAAGGGCACAGCGCAGGTTGGCCTTCCACTTGGCTGGGTCAGCCTCATCCACCCCCTCGGTGTACTTCCCCGTCTCCGTGGCCCAGGCCTGGGTCAGGAAGAGAAGACAGGCGACCACAGAGAACCTCGCCCCCACGAAAGCCCCAATCCCTTCTGGCCAATGGGAGTCATGGCTGTGTGACGAGACCTTCGGTGACACACTGTGCAGGCCAAGTCCATGCCCTCTACAAGGCAGGAGATAGATGCCAGTTCTTCCAGCCCTCGAGGCTTGACAGGCTAAAGGGAGCCCCAGGTCTTAGAAAGGCATTGCATTCACTGCTCCTGCGAGGTAAATAGGTTCAGTCTCTAAGGAGGATGGTGTAGCATGGTGGATAAGAGCATGGGATTTGGAGTGTTACTGGGTCTTGAATCCAGAACCTGCCACCCACCGGCTATGTGCCAGGGACATGTCACTTTGCCCCTCTTTGCTTTGATCTCCCATCATAGTGCCCACCTCCTAGGGTGGAAATTAAGGCTCAAGGAGAGTGAAGAAAGACTCAAGAGTCCATATAGCTCTCAGGGCTGTGCCTCCTCTTAGAAGCGGCTCTGTACACTTCAGCTGTTGCTATTATTATTTGGGCAGTTGGTTGATAATCAGAACTATAAATGTTTCTACCCTTTAACCCAGCAATTCTAGTTTATCCTACAGATACAGAAGCATTCACACAAAATTCATCACATCCAAGGTTATTCATCACAGCACTGTTTGTAAAAGCAAAAGACCCAAAATAACTAAATGTTCATCAAGGGAGGCTGGTTAAATTATGGCCAGTCTTAACAAAACAGCAGCAGACACAGAATGGACTCCAAGAATGGACTGTGGACTAACAGTTACCAAAGGGAAAGGGACTGGGGAGGGTGGGTGGGAAGGGAGGGATAAGGGGGGAAATGGGGTATTACTATTAGCACACATAATATGGGGGGGGGACACGGGAAAGGCAGTATATACAGAGAAGACAAGTAATGACTCTATAGCATCTTACTATGCTGATGGACAGTGACTGTAATGGGGTATGTGGTGGGGACTTGATAATGGGGGGAGTCTAGTAACCATAATGTTGTTCAAGTAACTGTACATTAATGATATAAAAAAAATTATGGCCAGTCTTTAGAATGGAATACTGAGCAGCGAAAAAAAAAAAAAGAGGAAGCTTTTGATATGCTGACACACATGTCATGATCTTTAAGAAACATAAGGTGCACAAGAGTGTGTATACATCTGCCATTTGTGAAAAGTGGTATATCTTCGTATACACACAAAAATTTCTGGAAGGATAAACAAACCGATCATACTAATTGCCACTAGAGAGGGGGTGGGTGGCTGGGGACAGGAGCGGGTGGGAGACTTTGCTGTAAACCACTTGCTTCATTTTGAATTGTGTGACCATATTACCTATTCAAACAGAAAAAAATAAATTTAAAAAAAATCTTGAGAAGGTAAGTATGAAGGGCAAAGCCTAAGAAATGCATCTCCAACGTTTTAAAGATAAGGATTCTTTTTCCAGCAATGTTTAACTCTAGGAAATAACCTTCAAGAAAATACCTCCAGATGTGTAAAGAGTTAAGACATTTAGAAGGTGTGCACGGCGATGTGGTCTTCAGCAGTGAGACATTGGGAGCACTCTGAAGTGTCCACACACTGGGCCTGGGTGGCTAACCTGTGCTAATGTTCCTCCAATACAACATTCAGTGGTCACTAAAAGTGACATGGCATGTGTTGGAAAGGGAAGCTGGCCCTAATGTTGGGTGAAAAATGCAGGTTATAAATGAGAATATATGGTTTGATTCCATTTTTACATTTCATTATACACATGCATGCAGAAAATCAAAAATATCAGCAAAAGATACTGATAGTATTTACCTCCCAGCATTAAGATTATGGGGGAATTCTGTAGTCTTCTCTTAGCGTACATGTACACCAAACCTGTGCGCTGCACATGTACCCACGTGTCATGAGAAGAAGACAAGAACAAGGAGCGGGAAGAGGAGTTACAGGTCTCCTGGGGGCCCTTCAGCCCAACCTTGCTCTGAGCATCAGGCTTAAAAAAAGTGTCTATACCCTGTGATAGTCCTGCCTCCCCTCAGACCAGGCCTGGGGCCACCTGCACCAGCGCAGCGGGGAGAGGGGCTGCTTGAGATGGGGGGGGGGTCCTGGAGAGATTCAGGCAGCACCCCTTCCTGCCCCAGGCTTACCTTGAAGATGGTGTTATCTCCATCCTGGCTAGGGCCGTGCCGTGTGGCATGGCGCCAGGGAATGTAGAAGAATTTCCTTTCCCCATTGACCCACTGAAGCCCTGGGTACTGGCAGCTGTTCACCTGGGCCACCAGCCAGGGCTTCAGCCGCACACGGCGGGTTGGAGGGGGGGCCTTGGGGGCAGACTGGTTCATGGCAAAGGAGTCTGCAGGGGAAAGGCAGAGGGGGAGCATCAGCAAGTTTACTGTAAGCCTCTCCCTGAGGCAGGGGGACGTGAGGGTCCCCAGGGGCCACGCCAGGGGCCTGTAGGGCCTTCCCCTCCTCCCAGCCCTCGGGACTGGAGCCCCTCATCTGTCCAGGTGCCCAAAGCCAATTTCCTTTCCCAACCGAAAGTTTTCTAATTGGGGGACTGCATCTGTGCTTTGTGTGGAAAGGAAGGAGGGGGCTTACAGCTGTAGGGCATGTGGCAGGTGCTTCACTCCACCCAGACGGGACATCATGTCCCCCGCCACCATGAGGGTGGCATGGCACAGAAGCTCAGAGAAATGCCCTCAGCTACCTCACTCCAGGCTAAGCCCTCCCCTCTGGGGGGTCAGCCCCCAGTCCATGAGTCACTGACCCAGGGGGACAAAAGGCCAGTCCCCTGGTGTCCCCAGGAGGAGCAGACTGGTGTACCATGTGCTCCAGGGCTCCATGGGGTCAGGCTGAAGCGAGTCTCCAGCTGATTCTGCTCGTTGTATAGCTTTCTTCTTGCCCTGCATGTGTGAGTAGGGCGCGCACTGCCCCCGGGACCATGCCTCTCTTCCACTTCCTTGGTACCTCTGGCCTCTCAGAAGACCCTCCACAAGTAAGGAGAGGGGCGGTAGCAATGAGGGAGGCATAGGATTGGGGTAGGCAGGGGGGCATTCCCGGAGGCCCTGCTGCCTGGAACCAGGGTGATATGAAGACAGGTGCCAACACTTACCCCTGTGGGGGGCACCCAGCTCTCACACTCTGCCCTCCGGAGCACCATGAGCTCTCCTGGCTGAGATTAGTGAGTGGTTTGGGTTCGCACTCAGCCTCGCACTGCCCCCTCCCCCACCATCTTGTTTACCTTCCCCTCAAGGGCGGGAGTGTCTTCCACTCTTTCCTCCTTCCACACTAACACCCCTGGCACCCTCTTTTTGCTGGACCACAGTAGAACTTTCTTATTAGCCAACTGATACACCCCAGATGCTGGAAACATTCTGTCCTCCAGCTGTTTCCCCCCCCACCAGCCCTGCTCTCTCCGGATCCTCCTCTGACTCAAAGGGGGATGAGCCCGACCCAAGAAGAAGGCTGCCGGGCCCGGGACACAGGTGAGGGTCCACAGGGGCAGGCCGGTCAGGGGAGGAATGGCTGGGGAAATGGCGCATCTGGGTTAGTAGGTGGGAATGAGAGCCATCCTTAACGTCTGAGGCACCACCATGAGAAAAAGGGACTAGGGTTTGAGCTAACACTAGGACAGCCTCCACTGAGGCAGACTAGACCCAAGTTGAAGAACTTTCTAACAGCTGAAGCCATCCAACCAAAGGCTGGGCTGTGGTCTATGGGGCCGAGAGCAACCAGCTTCTGAGGGTACTCAAGCCAAGGTTATTGCTCGGGCCTGGACCCCATTGTTCCAGGAATGCTTCAACCTTGGGGCACTGAGCCTCAGTTTCTCCTGAAATACCCTGCCCAGTATGTTTTTGGATTGTACTGCTAAGTGCCACCTCTAGGCTACTAAGGAGTCTCCATCTGAAGGCTTCCCTTCAGAGTAGTGTCCAGCTCCGGGCTGGGACAGGGAGAGTGCGAGAGCTCCCAGCTCTGCCCCTGGGCCTCAGAAAACTGGTGGCTCAGTTCCCCTTTCTGTATCAGCCTCCACCCAGCCCCAGGGGAAATGAAAGTGGCCAGATCAGACAACTCAGAAACCTGACTCACTGTGAAATGGGGGAATGAAAGGACATGGAGAAGATCCGCATTTGGGTCCCCAAGACCAAGTCCCCAATCAGCCTGTTACCCAGCCCCAAGCCTACTGATGGCCATTGCTCATCTAGTGTGGTTCCCAGCACCCAGTAGCCTCTCCCACCATATTTACATTTGTAACCCTCCCCGCATCCCCCACTGACAGAGGCCTACGTCCTGTAATAGAGGGTGAAGTCACTGTAGCAGGCAATTCTGGCTAAGCAAAGGTGGACAAGAGAAAGCTTTGTTGATACAATGAGGAAAGGCAGGCTTCCCTGATGACACTCCTCGGTCAGGACAAGGAGGAAGTCTTCAATACAAAGGTTTCAAAATTGCAACTTTGCCCTCATGTCATTAAGGTGCAGTCCCTTCAGGTAGCCTATGGAAGGGAGAACAAGAGGCTGTGGCAACAAGCCGGGCCAGGGCAGAGGAAGGATCTGTCCAGCATGCCACAGAGAGGTCTTCGGCTTCACAGAATCTTGCCTGCAGCCAAGTGCCCCAGAACTCAGTTTCCCAAGGAGGCTTCCTCCTGCTCAGATGCAGGCTGAGATCTAATTCAGACCATCCAAAGTTCCAAGTTTCAATGCCTTTGCGCCCAGTCCCTACCTTCCCTCCCAACAGAAGCAGTCGCCCCAATTTCCAGGTGAATTCCCAGGTGAAGTATGGTACACCCTCAGAAAGTCCATCCCACATCCCCTTCCTGCTGCTGAGAGGTCTGAATTTTTTATGGGGGAGGTGGCAGAGCTAGCCAGACTACTTCAGCTGACTTCTTGGCAGCTCAGCAGCTCTGCCTTCTGGGGGATCTGGAGGCTTGAGGTAAGATCTCCACAGGCCCAGAGCTAGGCTTGTGGATTTGACCCCTGGAGAGTGGGGAGAGCCAGAAGGAGCTCCATTAGCTTCCATGCAAATGAGGAAAGAAGTGTGGGTGGCTGAGGACCTGAGGAAGCCCCAGTAAGTGAATCACATAAAAGTTAAACATCTAGAGGGGCACCCCAGGGGCCCCTACTAGGGTGGGAGGCCCCACAACTAGCCGGGGCCCTGCAGTCCCAGGAGCCTAGAACACTGTGGACCCCAGTGACCCACCCCTACGGGAGGAAGCTCTGCAGCTCCCCCTGCCCCATACTGGGAGCAGCAGCAACTCCTTGCCACCTTTGGAGTTTGTTCACCTTGTCTCCCTGCAAGCCTCACACCAAGCCGAGGGAGAAGGCAAGGGGTTTCCTGCACCAGGCATGACTCTAAATCCCGCCCCTTGAGGTGCGTTGACCCCACCCTGAGACTAGCTGAGACTCTGGGGCAGCAGCTGCGTCAGGAAGAAGCCTCTTTCAGCTTGCCCCAGGCAGCACGATGGGGAATGGCCGAGATGCAGGGAGAAAGCCCCAAAAGGGTGGTTTCCCAGTGTCCCCCTAGACTTGCCGCGAGCCCGAGATCCCCGGGCCAGACAGCTCAGGAAAGGGTGGGGACTCTGCTTCTGGCCCGGCCGCCCCTCGGGAGGGCCTCTAGCTTCCTGCCTTGGTTCCGCCCCCGTCCTCACTCGTCCTGGGCGCTCCTGCCCTCGGGACCGGCCCCGCTCGTTCCGCCCTGGGGGGTTGCCCGCGCCTCCCGGCCAGCTGGCTTCGCCACCCCCTGCGCACTGGCTCTCGGTCTGCCTCTCGGACAGCACCTCCGGCTGGTGGCACCCCGTCCCCACGCCCCTGCTCCGGGCTATCGGCTCCCGCGCCCCCCCCGGGGGGTCCCTGAGACAGCCGACGCAGGTATTTGCCATCTCCGAACCCGCGTCACGGCCACACCAATCTCACTCTCCCTCCACTTTTAATTGTTTCGTTTTTAAGTTCGAGGTTAGGACGTAAAGAAATTAGCCCAAGAAGAATTGTGTCCAGTGGTTCTTCTCTACTAGGAGGGTTAGAACCTCCTTTTCTGGGCCACCAGTCAAAAGACGGCGCCTCTTCCAGACACCATTTTCCCACACACACTGCCCAAATTCCTGCCTTTGGATGACCTCTTTAAACCTCACCCTCTTGCCTGAAAGAGTGAGGCGTGCCCGGGGAAGTGGGATGGGAAAAGAACAGAACGGGGGAGTCGGGGCTCTCCCCTCTACAGCCCAAGCGAGACTCCAGCCAGGGGCCGGGCTCTCCGCATCCTTGGCGATGGAGAGACAGAGAGAAGAGCTGGCGCCCCTGACAGCGGTGCCAACTCTGCCGCCCGGGCCTCCGGAACGAAGGCCGCCGGTAAGGGGTACCCCGCGCTGATATGGACCTAGCACACACTCGGAGGTGCGCACCCTGCACTAGGCGCCCACCCGAGCTCGGGCGCCACGCTGCGCCGGACACCGAACTCTCCCGCGTGCCCGCCCTGCTCCAGTACGCCGTCCGCCCCCCGCAGGTGCCCCCGGGGCGCGCGGGCCGGGACCTACCTGTCTGCGGTGCGCCCGCTTGGCTGCGCCCGGGAGCACCGGCCGGGCGGCGGGGCCGAGCTGCGCTCTCCCAGACCTGTGCCTCCTGCGCGTCCCCCGCCCGCCCGGCACTTCCGCATCGCTCGCCCCCGCCCCTGGGCCTCGGTGGCCGAACCTCAGTGTGCGGGCAGCGCCCCGCCCTGCCCCTGCAGGACCCCGTGCAGCCCCCGCCCTGACAGGCGACAGAGGGCCAGGCTTGAGCATAGGGCCAGGCCCAGCCCCTCTGCAGCCGGGGGCCTCCGGGGAGACTCCAGGCAGCGCGGGGGCCTTGACCAACGACTGGGCTCCTTCGGAAACCTGGAACCGCCAAATGGTCATTTGAAAACTCCAGCCCCGCACCCGATCCTGCCACAGTGCTCGCTTGCCCAGCCCGCGTCCCCGGGGAGATCTGTGCGGATACAAGCAGGCCGTCAACCGAGCGACGTACGAGGGCGCGGTGGGGCCCAGCAAGAGATAGACCCAGTCCTCACCCGCCCGCGCCTGCCGCCTCCGAGGGTCGCCCCAAGGCCCAGCGGATGGCACCCCCTCCATGTCTTGCCTGCAGACAAGGATCCTCAGGCCATTCTGCCCCTTTCTAATTCTCGAACCTGCCGCCTGCCTGCCCAGCTCCCCCTGACTGTCCTTCGAGGTCTCTCAGGGTCAGCGCTAGGCCTCCTGTCCTGCCTCGTCAATATCACTGCTCCCTTGACTATCCATCTGCCTTTCTGAACGTGTTTTAGTTCCTAGGTGGGCCTCTCTCACAGGCCTCAACCTTCAAATGTCCTGTTCCTTCTCCTGGAACAGTCTTGGTAACGCTGGCTCCAAATTTTCTGTTCAGCCTCATCTCACCTGGAAAACCTACCTTGACTTCCGTTGCTGGGTGGGGCTGGAGCTCCAGAGTTCATTCACACCTGTTTCCCTTAAGATCTTAATGTCTGATTCCTCCCGAATCAGCTAACTCGGGTAATACTCCTATCTTTTCATTGTTTTCTAAAGTAATTTTAAATAAAAATTCAATAAGAAATACTTAAAAATGAACATTTCTATGACTTGATTATTACATTTTTGATAGCAACTAAAATATATGTTCTAGATAGTCCTATTTGCCCTTTAAAGGTTAGAGCCTGTGTTTTTAACAAATCCAGTAGTATTAGTTGATGAACAAGAACCTTGGCCATCTCCTCCGCTTGCCCTGAAATACCTGGATTGGTCTTCACCCCTGCTCTTATCATCAGTCACTATGTGTTGTCTTTTTTCTTCTCTTCTGCATCTTTCTCCCTCTTCTCCCAACCCCAGCCCCAATATAAAATGGAAATATGATTATATATAAATATTTTATTATCTGTGCTTGTTGACTATTTCACTATTTCAGTTTTAACATTTAAGGTATAAATGGGGAAAATGTATGTGGATAGGTAGATTATTTTATATTTTTTTCTGTAAAAATGAAGCTGCCAATTAATTGAAAGTGGCCTTCACAAAATGGGAACCTTTTTCAGTGGAGATCAGTTATGCTTAATAGAAAAATCTTCTGTTGGTCCAGAAAATGTATCTGGTGCAATGGCTAACAAGAGCCTTCTTGTATTGTTAAGTGCCCAGTACACAATCTGAGGGACCATGAAACTCTGGGATTTTGCATCCTGCCCTCCTCCCATTGACCCTCTAGCTCAGGTGAGGTCCCCACCCTTAGAAACTGTGACCATGCAGGGGCTATGTGTAACCAAATCTGAACTTGCGTCCTTCTCTATTGCATTCAGGCTAAGTGACCTTAGGCAGTTCCTGTGAATCTCATTGCCTGTCTCTAAGGCAAAACTATGGTTCTGAGCTCACAGCATTGGCGGGAGGCTCCAAAGGTAGGGTCTAGGCAGGAGCTCCGTTTGGCTTGGGTCCTGCCTTGCCCAGGCCACTAGAACCTGACCCAAGAACCCCTCTGGGTCAGAGACATGGCATAAGGAGGAAGGGGCAGGAGCAGAGAGCATCATTCAGGCTCTTCCAAAATGGGAGAGTCCCCCGAGTGCTGCCTATGGAGGCCCAAGCAAAGGGGAAGTGAGGCTACACCCGCCCCCATGCAGTCACTCCCAGTTCCCCCAGTGGGGCCAGGGCACATGGGAACAGGGACATTTGGCCTCCACAGCCCTAGGAGCCTCAGCAGAGATCTATGTCCAGGCCCCTCACTCCCAGTGGTGAGATAGCCCCTGCCCTCTCTTCCCCTGGCTAGGAGTGGAGGTGGGGGTAGGGCAGGGGCAGCCTGTTGTCAGATGGAGGGTGTGGTGAGAAGCCTGATTCCGGTTGAAGCCAGGGTGCATAAGTGTGTGTGAGTGGGTGGAAGGATGTGGGGGAAACCTTGTCACCAACAGGAACTGAAAGAAGCCCAGCATGAGTGGTAGGAAGAGAAGACAGAGGTCCAAGGTGCAGCTGGGCAAGGTCAGCCCACCCAGCTCTGGATCTTCCCTTTTTTTGCAGGCCTCTGCTGATGTCAGTGGCCTTTACATACCCTCCAGGACGTCAGCCCCCTCAGGCCCTGGCTCTCCAGGCTGGCCTGTTCCTTAAATATCGCCCCATTACTGAGAACTTGTTCACTGGACACCAAGCTCTGGAATCCAACAGGGCTGAGTCACACCCTGGCTCTACCATTCAGGTACTGTGTCACTCTGAGCAAACCATGGACTCTACTGGAACCCCCATTTCCCACTGGTAAAATGAGAATGATAATATCACCATCAGAGGTTGGCAGTGAGGCCTAAATTCAACAACTGCCAAGTGAGCAGCTTCCACGTGCCAGAATAAAGTGGCAAGCAAATGTCTATTTTATCTGAACCACCCTGCCCTCCTGAAGCTTCCATTCTATGGAGTGAGGTGAACAGTGAATGCTTACGCAGCAAACCTGGAGGGTGCCTTGTGGGTCATTGTACAAGCTGAGCATAGGCATGACATGATCTGACTTGGGTTTTAATTCAGCCACTCTGGCTCCTGTAAATACACAAGTCGTAGTTTTATTGTCATCGATGCCCGGGACATCATAGCTGGGGCTTCCTCCCCCTTTCTTACTAACTGCCACCTCCCCAGAGCTTTCTAAGGTGTGACCTGAAAGTTCCCCACTTGGTCAGTATGGTTACATGAATGCCTCTAGACCTCATGTCCCCACCTCTTCCAATCTGCAGGTCTCTGTTTTTTCAAGTGGCTTGAGGTCCAAGAAGATGCACAGCTGCCTTTAAACTATCCCAGGCCCTGCCCTCTGCTCCTTGGCCCTGTGAAGAAAAAAACACTATTTCCCTTTTCCTTTGTGGTCAGCACCTTCCCTCTCCCTGACCCCCTACAACCTGGCTCCCATCCCTTTCCCATGGATTCTGCCCTGGACCTTGAATGCTGGCCCTAAAGCCCTCAGCAACTCCAGTCTCTCTCTCATTCAAACTCTCAGATGCTGGGGTTTCACTCTTGCCTAGATTTCTTATCAGTTCCTTTAAATAACTACGGTGGAGACTTCTGATTATGCCCTGGGTTCCACTGTAGGCTTAGCATCCTGCGCATGCTGCCATCACCCCGCCATGCCTCTCCCTGCAATCTCACAGCCTTCCTGCTGCTTCCTCCCCCTTGCCGACCAGGGTCTAGACATCCTCACTGTACCCCACCTGCCCCTGCCGGCTGTGCTTGGTCTGATTTAAGCACTCCTAAAATCTGCTTAGATCAGTGTTTCACTCAAACCACTTCCCTCTGCACTACGGGCCTCTGTAATGAAAGGGGTCAGGGCCTCCCTCCGTCCTGCCCCTCTGGAGGCCTCGCTGTAGAGCATGAGACACCTGCACAAGGAGGAAAAAAAGAAAGAGAAGGAAGTCCAACCTGGAAACCCCAGCCTTCTGGGGCTCCTGTGATAGGAATGGCTGGGCCCTTGCTTTGCGGGGACAGAGGCTGCCCCAGCCCTGCAGGATCTAGCTCTGGACATCAGTGTCCTCCCTTGTCCCTAAGAGACCTGGCTGAAGCCCAGAGTCCATAGGTATCCCCACCAGGGAGAGGGGTCCCATCCCAGTACACAAGGATTACCCGTCACTGATGGGTTGCAGGAGCCTTGGCAGCCGCAGGCTCCAGGGTGGCCAGATCCATCTCAAGCCCCTGCAGCTTAGAACAAATCTCAGGACCTCAGGACTTTTGTCTCTCTGACATGGGAAAGGAGGGGACTCAATTCTGTCCAGGATGTCTGTCAGCCCAAGGGCATAGGGGGCTCTCCTCAGCTTGCATATGGACCTCAGAGCAGTGAGGAAATGACAGAGCCACCCTGGATGGGAGGAGACCCCAGGATGGCTCTGGGACTCCAGAGAAGGTGTTCTCTGGCCTGGAGTAGCTGAGGCATGTGAATGGGACAAAGAGGTAAGACATTCACTCCATGCGGCCTTTTAGAACTTCACAGCTGGGGGGATGCCCCAGCTGCCCCTCTCTGGCCTTCTAAGGGGCAGGCTTGATGGGGGTTGTAGGCTGAGCATTTCATGTAGGTGGAAGAAGGAGAGGAGGGAGCTCTGGGGGCTGGTAACCAAACAGAGTTGTGGGGATAAGTACTAATGAGTCCTTCATCATTCATGCTAGACATTGCTAAGTACTTCTCATATGTTATTGCTTTTAATTGCCCCAACCAGCCACTATGAAGTAGGAATTATTGGTAGCCCCAATTGTAAAAAACAAGCTGAGTGACTTGCTAATCTTGTGAACGTGCACAAGTTGCTTGGTTTACTTCTTTGTTTTGTTAGTATTATCTCTGGTGTTCTGCCTTGTAGAAGCACCACCCTGACCCCTGCCTTCCTCTTGGCATGGTGCTCTTCCTGTGCCATACCTCTGTGTCCAGATTCCTCTTTGTATAAGGACATCAGCCGTATTGGATTAGGGCCCACCCCAGTGACCTCATCAGAACTAATTACATCTGCAATGACCCTATTTCCAAATAAAGTCACATTCTGAGGTACTAGGGGTTAGAACTTCAACATATGCATTTGGGACACAATTCAACCCACAACAATATTTAACATTTAATCTATTCTGCACCAAATCAGGGTCATATTAGATTTTCCTGACAACTGGACAAGGCAGGAGGAGGTTTTATAGATGAAGACACTGAAGTTCAGAAAGGTTAGGCCGCTCACCCAAAGGCACACAACGAGTGAAATGAGGCGCTGGGATTCGACCCAGACTAAATTGTGAGTGACATTTGACACATTAGAGTCAGACAGATCTGGGTTCAGGTCCTGGCTGTATGACCCTGCACACAGCGTTCAGCCTCTCTGAGGCTCAGTGTCCTCGTTCATAAACTGTTTAGTACTGTACCATCAGCAACAAAGAACGGCTGCTCAGCAGTGAAGGGGAAGTCTAGCCCAGTGCCTGGCACACAGCAAAAGAAGTGATAATAATATACACACAGGAGCAGCTGCCCTGAAGAACATATCCTGTGTTTTGCTGGTTCTGAGTGGCTGCCTTGCTATGACCAGCTGCCCTGGCTGAGTCCCTGGGGCAGGCAGAGCCAGGGAGGTGTACAGATCCCTGCACTTGGGCAGCCCAGAGCTCCCTAAGGCTATCCCCCCACAAGCTGCCCCTCTATCACATACTCCCTATCTTTCCCTCCATTGGGCCCAACACATACAGCGAGAGAGAAGTAGACAGAGTTTGCTACTGGGGGCCTCCTTCCTCGCACTCAGGCTCAGAGATGTTGTCTGTGTGGAGAAGGTGGCCCATGTGCCCAGCAAGTGTGGTCTATGTGTCCAAAAACTGATCGTGGTCCCTGAGAGACTGCCCACACCCCCAGCTGCCTCACCCCTGGAGACAGGCCCATGAGAAACTAGGATCCGACCCCAGATCCGAGGTGGAGTTGGGGGGGAAAGACTGACCACAAGGGGGCAGCATGAAGTGGTGGGAGGAGATCGCTATCTTGATTGCGATGGTAGCTCCACAACTTGCAGTATTTGCCAAAATTCAGACCCTGATACACCAAAAAATGAATATTATTGCATGTAAATTAAAAATGCTAAAAAATTTAAAAGTGATTCAAAAGATCCAAATTCTAAATGTCAAGAAGCTTTAGGAATAGCTGAACAAATTTATTTGGTTTGTGGTTTTTTCCTAGGCAAGCAAAAAACTGACTATGTGATAAACATCTTAAAGAACTCTTTAAGTAAATATAAAATAAAAATTCTAAGTAATTTAAAAAAGGAAAGAAGAAAAATGTGTCCTGCCTCCAACCCTCTCTGTTTCTGCCTCCCTCCAGCCTGGCTCTGTGGGCCCAGACCCCAGCCGTCCTGCTGGTCCCACTCCTGCCTTCCTCCCAGCCCATACAAGGCCTTGCATGATCCCTGGGGATTTGGTGACCTCTCTCAGGCTCCCTGACCATTCAGGAACCCAGACAAAAGCCTGCTCTCAGGGTGGTAGCTCCAGGTGGAGGTGTGTGAGTCCAGGTCCTGGCAGGACACATGTGGCATTCATGGAGGCGATTTTAGAGCATTTGCAGAGATATCAACAGGGTTACAGAAGCCCCTGGGAATTTCTAGACACTCAGGGCCTAGTATCAGCAGGGAACCATCACCACCCTCAGAGGGGCCACCTGCCCAGATCGGTGGCCAAGGCAAGGTGGGGGGCACCGTCTTTTCCATCCTGCTGTCCTCCTATCTGTTGCCAGTGCTTCTCATTAGCCAAATCCACCTGGAATCCAAGGGCCAAGGGAGCCTGCGTCGTTCAGGCCAAGGAGGTCAGCTGCTGTAGAGCATGAGTGAGGCAGAAAAAAGCAGAGAATGGCTGGAGGAGGGTGGCAAGCAGAGAGAAAACAGAGCCACTGGGGAAGGAGGACTGTCCTGAGGGAGTGGGGGGCACACCCTGGGGCCCATGGCTACCCCAACCCTAAGAACCAGATGGATTATTTATCTCAGGATTCCCAGCCTTCCAGGCCTTTAAGGACTATGCCCCAAGTACCCACTTTGGGGACTTACATAGGATCCTGAAAAAAAGCAACAGAGGCCATGGGGCAGGCAAGATGGGGGCAGGGTGGGACATTGGGCACTGGGAAGGCTGCTCTGTGCAGCATGGAGTGAGAAGCCTTGCACCTCCTCCTCTTCCTGGAAACCTACTCAGAAGCTGCCCTCCACCCTGGCCCCACCTTCTCCAGCTGGGCCACTCCGAGACCTAGGTCAGGTTCACAGGGCTCAGTCAGGCATTGGTGCTGCTGGGGAGGCCAGGGACAGCAGGGTGGAGATGCAGGTTGAACTGTCACCCTGATTAGTGTAGTATGCACATCCGCAGAGCAGCTGCCAGGCTCCCCATTTTGGGCTTCCTGGTAGGAGGCAGAGAGGTTGGCCTTGGCCTTAGGATCATGCATGTTCTCACAGTGCCCTGGGAGGTAGGGCTGGTGGCAGCTGAGGGGCAATGCAGGGCTGGGATGGGTCTCACCCTGGGCTGGACAGGTGCACAGCTGTTGTACAGATACTCTGCCCCACGTGCTTCAACCTCCCACACCCTGCACATCCCAGCGGGGCTGTTGGTTTGGCAAAAGCTGTTATGGGTCCAAGGGTGCACCCTTGGACCCCCACAGTCTGCAGAGGCATATGGACCAGCTCAGGGGTCTAGACTGCTGCACGTGCAGGATGGAGCAGCAAGGGCAGCTGCCAGGGGATCTTGACCACAGAGCTACCAATAAGCCGTTCCCAGATTTTAGGACACGTGCTTTCCTGGGTGTGGACATCTGACTCATGAAATCTGAGGTATTCCCAGGGCTGTGCAGCCCTTAGAAAGCACCATCAAAGCAGCTCCGTATTGCTCACTGGGGCCACCGTGTGGCCATCTCAATGCCTCCGTCCTCTTCCCAGTGGCCCCCTTATCCAAGGCCAGCCTTCTTCAGACAATTTTCCTGCCCACATGCTCTGCCCAGGACCTTTTCTGGGAACAGCTTACCTGGATGGACCCAGAAGACAGTATATTAAACCATCTACAAGTAAGCCTTGGAGCAACCACTAAGAAAATAGGACAAAAAAAGCTTTAAAAAATCATTCAAGGACTAATTTAAGTGTTATGCTAGAAAATACTCACAATGCAAAAGAAAACAATCTAGGGGAAACTGAGGAACAAAAAAAAAGCATGAGATATTTACAAAACAAGTAACAAATGCAAATACAACTATATCAATAATGTGAACAGATTAAACAATCCAATGAAAAGGGAGAGATCATGAGACCAGATTAAACAACAAGATTTAACAATATGCTCTCTACAGGAAACACACTTAAAATTTAAATCTACAAATATATTTAAAGTAAAAGGACAGAAAAAGATACATCATGCACACAGGAATCATAAGAAAACTGAAAGGGCTATACTAATATCAGACTCAATAGATTTTAAAACAAAGAAAATTACTAAAGATAAAGAGGTACATTTTATAATGATAATCATAATCCATTAGAGAGGTAATAATTATAAACATATAAACACCTAAAAACAGAACCATATTTCACACCATGTACAAAAATTAACTCAAAATAGATTAAAAAACCTATATGTAAGAACTAATACCATAAAACTCTTAACGTGAAAACATAGCGGTAAATCTTCCTTACCTTCGATTAGGCAATGGTTCCTTATATATGACTCCCAAAATACAAGCAACAAAAGAAAAAAAATTAATTGGACTTCACCAAAATGTAAAAGTTTTGTGCTGCAAAGGGTACCATCAAAAAAATGAAAAGATGACCCACAGGGTGGAAGAAAATATTGGCTGGCCATATACCTGCTAAGTGACTTGTTATCTAGAATATATAAAGAATGCTTATCACTGAATAAAATGGTTCAGCCACTTTGGAAAACAATCTGGCAGTCCCTCAAAAGGTTAAAGATAAAGTTACCATATGTTGAGGATTCCACTCCTAGCTACATACCCACAAGAAACTGAAGCCTATGTCTACGCAAAAACTTGTACATGAAAGTTCACAGCAGCATTACTCATACCAGCC
Source organism: Manis javanica (assembly GCF_040802235.1). Classification (NCBI taxonomy): domain Eukaryota; kingdom Metazoa; phylum Chordata; class Mammalia; order Pholidota; family Manidae; genus Manis; species Manis javanica. The sequence goes on from NC_133161.1 coordinate 22,405,005, forward strand.
CCAAAGTGGAAACTGCTGGTAGACAAATAAAATACAGTATAGACCTGCAACAGGCTATTATTTGGCAATCAAAAAGGATGACATGCTGATGCATGCTACAACATGGATGAACCTTGAAAACATTATGCTAAGGGAAAGAAACCAGACATAAAGGACCACATGTTGTATGACCTACTTAGATGTAATGTCCAGAATAGGCAAGTAAAGCCATAGAGGAAAAAAATGTAGCTAAGTAGTTGCCTGGGACTGGGGTATGGGTAGTGGTGGAAAGTGGGGTGGTGGGAAATAGGGTGCAGGGTTTCTTTGGGGAGACAAAATACTCTAAGATTGTGGTAACGGTTGCACAACTCTGTGATTATACTAAACTACTGAATTGTACACTTTAAACAGGTAAGTTGATGGTATGTGAATTGTATCTCAATAAAACTGCTACCAAAGAGCAACAACAAAAAAAGGGAACCTGTGGTCACTACTGGGTGCCAGGACATCTGGTGCCCCAAGATGCCCCCAGCTGTGCTTTTGATCCCATGGCCTGTACTCCCTTGTCATGTGACCCCTTCTCTTCATAATACCTGGAAGGGACAGCTGCCATTCCCCTCCCCTCAGCCCGTCTCAGGTCTTGTTTGTCTCTAATCTGTGGGGTGAAGTTACAGTGCTGGATGGGGCCAGGCCCTTGGCCAGAGCTCCCCTGGCTGGTCTTGGCCCAGACTCCTGCGAGACAGTGTCTTTTCTGACCAGCCTGTGTGGGAAGGTGAGTGTGGGCAGCTCAGAGCCTACCTGCCGAGGGGAATCGAGAGAATGCCTGAAGGGTGCCGAGCTAAGCCAAAGCAGAGAGCCCTGAGCAAGTACACCATAATCACCAGCCCCCATCAAGGCCTTCAGAACCACAAACTACACTGGGCCAGTTGTGAGGCAGGCCTTGACTTTGTTCGGGGTCTGAATTCTGGGGCTCTGAGCCAGGGTCACAGGGTTAGGGACCAAGGGATCTGCTGAGAGTCAGTACCCACTACCCAGTCCTTGGATTTGGGGACTGAGACAGCGGGAGGAAAGACCCCTGTGTGTGCCCATCTACTGGTACCTGCCAAGCAACCCCCAAGGCAACAGCCTGGGATGAAAGTAGGGGTGGGGAGGAGCTGGCAAATCCACCTGTCCTCAGGGTGCCCCAGCCCAGTGCACAAGGGAGAGGAAGCCTGGATCCTGTAACGGAGGGTAGGTTCAGTGTTGCGGGAGAGCTGAGGCAGGCCTTGAGGTGCAGAAAAGCCATGGGCAGTGGGGAAGGAGCAGGCAGAGACCTCCTCAGCAGGTCCTAGTCACAGCACGGATGGAGGCTCCTCTCCTCTCCAGCTGAGTGAGCCTGGTTGAACTGCATAAACTCTCCAAGCCTGTTTCTTCACCCACAAGGGCCATGGGGGGCAGGAAAAAGAGAAATGGAGGGAAGAGGGGTGAATCGCAGGCAGGAAGCCACACATGTCACATCCCTCTTTCCCCACTCTTAGCTTCTCCAAGCCCTAGTGAGATCCCCAGGGGATTGTTGAGCTCTTTGAGAAAACAACGTCAGCAAAAGAAGTGGAGAGGCCTTATGTGAGAATAGGCACAAAAGTGATCAGCAAGCTCCCCTCTAGGCTTGGAAGTCCCTGTGGGGGCACCTGGAAGCCTTCTGTCCACCTGCAAGGTGCCGGCTCTGCTGCAGGGTTCAGATATGCAATCTGATCGCATTGGTCTCTCTGCCAAATACAAAAACAAAAAATGCACACACACTCCTAAAATCTCAGTGGGTTCAATCCAACAAGGAAGTATTCAGTTCCAGCTGTGAGTGTTAACTGGTGGGCAGTGATGGTCAGGCATGCGGACTGACACTGTGGACTTGTGTGGGCATGCTGCGGTGTGGCTCAGTGCCTGGAACATAGCAAGGTGGACTCCTATGGGCATTTTAGGGACCGGCAAAGGAGGTTCTTCCTGGAAGGGGACTATTACTTCCTGGTGGGCTTCTAGCCCTTCCTGGTGGGCTACTTACTCTGAACTTTGAGGAAGGGTAGCCAGGCTGTGGGAGACACTTGTGGAATTAGAATCTCAGATATACAATAAACAGTGCACCCCCACCTGCTGCATCTGACAGCTACTCACTGGGGGTTACCTTTGCAGGGGGTTGTGGTGGGGGTGGGGGTGACATGATCTTGTGAATAAGGAGGGAGGGTCCCGGGGTAATCGGGGGCTTGAGAGGGAGTCTTTGAGAGAGGTGGCTCAGAGACAGGTTGGCATGGGATGGGAATAGGGGTGGCGATGGGGGCTGGGATCCTGCACAGCCTATTCCAAAATACCATCTCCAAATGAAGCCATGTGGTGCTCACATGCTTGCATGTGCTTGTGTGAATCAGGTGACGGGTGTGGGAGAACTTATCATCGGTCGCATTGGGGTGGGCATGGATAGTGAGGAGAGGGCCTGGTGCAGGCATAGTGATGGCTTTGCAGCATCTTATTTCATCTGTTACAACTGCTGTGATCTCAAAGATATCAAATGGAGCACAAAGCCTTAAACATTTACTATGCCCTCCTCACAGCAAACTTTATTTCCAGCTACCAAATCCAAAGAGAAAACCAAACTGCTGCTGTTTGATGGCACAACCGCAAGGAGGTCAGGAACGGGAAGAAACTTACATTGGGTGTCTTCCCACACATGCGTCAGGCACACATTACAAAGTCATCCCCTCTTTGGACTCTCCTACCTACAGTAAGGGTGATTACTTCATTTCACAGATGAAAGATTGTGGCTCAGGGAGGCAGAGTAACTCAATGGACTAAGTGGGCAGGTTAACATATTGGCTAAATACCCAGGAGAAAACAGAATTCTCCTCAATAGGACTTAGCTAAAGAGAACTTTACAGATCTGTAGACATGGGGAAAAGAATCCGACAGGGTATGTGGAAGACAAGGGATTACCAAGAGCAGGAAGTCTTGTCTCCCCACCGGACATGGGCTGAGGGGACAAAGGGCAGGAGCAGTGTTACCAGGCAGTGTGTGGGAGCAGGAGGAGGAGAGAGATGCCCCAGCCACTCTCCTCCCCTGCCCTCCAGGCCCTGCCTGTGCCTCTCATTGGCTGATACAACAGGAAACCAGAGGGCATGAAAGCTAGAGTGATGCAGTCCACTGGGCCCCAAGGGAGGAGAATGAGTGGGGGTGGGGGAAAGGGGGAGCAGACAGCACCGAGCAGGAATTGCACTCAGAACTCACCAACTCTAAAACCTGGAGCCCTTCTGTTGCCCTACACAGCAACTGTGGATAAAATGAAGGTTCGGGGCGGAGTCAGGATGGCGGCATGAGTAGAGCAGCAGAAATCTCCTCCCAAAACCACATATATCTATGAAAATATAACAAAGACAACTCTTCCTAAAATAGAGACCAGAGGACACAGGACAACATCCAGACCACATCCACACCTGCAAGAACCCAGCGCCTTGTGAAGGGGGTAAGATACAAGCCCCAGCCCAGCGGGACCCGAGCACCCCTCCCCCCAGCTCCCGGTGGTAGGAGAGAGGTCTGAGCGGGAGGGAGAAGGAGCCCAGGACTGCTGAACACCCAGCCCCAGCCATCCGGACCAGAGCGCAGACACAGTGCATGTGCGGGGCCCTGGATACTAGGGAAACAGGGCAGCAAGAATGGTGAGCAGGTACCGGAGGTTGGCACTGGAGGACAAAAGAAAAGCGAGGGGCCATCTTTTTTGTTGTTGTTGTTGTTGTTGTTTTGTTGCGGTGAGTGCTTTCTGGAAGTCTTAAAGGGACAGGGACCCCAATACTAGGGAAACAGGGCAGCAAGACCAGCGAGTGGGTATCGGAGACCGGCGCCAGAGAACAAAAGAAATGCGAGCGGTCACCTATTTTTCTTTTTCTCTTTTTTTTTTTGGCAAGGGCTTTTTGGAAGTCTTAAAGGGATAGGAACCCCAATACTAGGGAAACAGGGCAGCAAGTCCGGTGAGCAGGTGCCCGAGGCTGGTGCCGGAGAATAAAGACAAATGAGCTGCCATTTTTATTTTATTTTATTTTATTGTGGTCGTTGATCTGTTTTGGTGGGTGCTTTTTGGAAGTTTTAAAGGGGCAGGGTGGGACACTTAGTCCAGAGGTAGGGAATCCCGGGATCTCTGGGCACTCTAATCCCCTGGGCTGCAGGGAGCACGGAGGGCCCTTACAGAGATAAACAGCCTCCCAGTCACTCTCCCTCCAATGCAACTCCACCACTTTGGAGCAGCAGCCCAAGCAAGGTCACGCTCACAGCAACAGTGGAGATAAACTCCATAGCAGCTGGGCAGGAAGCAGAAACCCTGTCTGCACGCAACTACCCAGCACAAGCCACTAGAGGTCGCTATTATCCCAGAAGAGGAAGGCCACAAACCAACAAGAAGGGAAGTTCTTCCAGCCATCTTTAGTCCCAGCTCTGCAAACTATTCCTATCACCATGAAAAGACAAAATTACAGGCAAACCAAGAGCACAGAGACACCAGAGAAGGAGACAGACCTAACCAGTCTTCCTGACAAAGAATTCAAAATAAAAATCATAAACATGCTGACAGAGATGCAGAGAAATATGCAAGAGAAATGGGATGAAGTCTGGAGGGAGATCACAGATGCCAGAAAGGAGATCACAGAAATGAAACAAACTCTGGAAGGATTTATAAGCAGAATGGATAAGATGCAAGAGGCCATTGATGGAACTGAAACCAGAGAACAGGAATGCATAGAAGCTGACATAGAGAGAGATAAAAGGATCTCCAGGAATGAAACAATATTAAGAGAACTGTGTGACCAATCCAAAAGGAACAATATCTGTATTATAGGGGTACCAGAAGAAGAAGAGAGAGGAAAAGGGATAGAAAGTATCTTGGAAGAAATAATTGCTGAAAACTTCCCCAAATTGGGGGAGGAAATAATCGAAGAGACCGAGGAAATACACAGAACCTCCAACAGAAAGGATCCAGGGAGGACAACACCAAGACACATAATAATTAAAATGGCAAAGATCAAGGACAAGTAAAGAGTTTTAAAGGCAGCTAGAGAGAAAAAGGTCACCTATAAAGGAAAACCCATCAGACTAACATCAGACTTCTCGAGAGAAACCCTACAGGCCAGAAGAGAATGGCATGATATATTTAATGCAATGAAACAGAAGGGCCTTGAACCAAGGATACTGTATCCAGCACAACTATCATTTAAATATGATGGTGGGATTAAACAATTCCCAGACAAGCAAAAGCTGAGGGAATTTGCTTCCCACAAACCACCTCTACAGGGCATCTTACAGGGACTGCTCTAGATGGGAGCACTCCTAGAAAGAGCACAGAACAAAACACCCAACATATGAAGAATGGAGGAGGAGGAATAAGAAGGGAGAGAAGAAAAGACTCCCCAGACAGTGTATATAACAGCTCAGTAAGTGAGCTAAGTTAGGCGGTAAGATACTAAAGAGGCTAACCTTGAACCTTTGGTAACCACAAATTTAAAGCCTGCAATGGCAATAAGTACATATCTTTCAATAGTCACCCTAAATGTAAATGGACTTAATGCACCAATCAAAAGACACAGAGTAATAGAATGGATAAAAAAGCAAGACCCATCTATATGCTGCTTACAAGAAACTCACCTCAAACCCAAAGACATGTACAGACTAAAAGTCAAGGGATGGAAAAACATATTTCAGGCAAACAGCGAGAAGAAAGCAGGGGTTGCGGTACTAATATCAGACAAAATAGACTTCAAAACAGAGAAAGTAACAAGAGATAAAGAATGACACTACATAATGATAAAGGGCTCAGTCCAACAAGAGGATATAACAATTCTAAATATATATGCCCCCAACACAGGAACACCAGCATATGTGAAACAAATACTAACAGAACTAAAGGGGGAAATAGACTGCAATGCATTCATTTTAGGAGACTTCAACACACCACTCACCCCAAAAGATAGATCCACTGGGCAGAAAATAAGTAAGGACATGGAAGCACTGAACAACACAGTAGAGCAAATGGACCTAATAGACATCTATAGAACTCTACATCCAAAAGCAACAGGATATACATTCTTCTCAAGTGCACATGGAACATTCTCCAGAATAGACTACATACTAGCCCACAAAAAGAGCCTCAGCAAAATCCAAAATATTGAAATTATACCAACCAATTTTTCAGACCACAAAGGTATAAAAGTAGAAATAAATTCTACAAAGAAAACAAAAAGGCTCACAAACACATGGAGGCTTAACAACATGCTCCTAAATAATCAATGGATCAATGAACAAATGAAAATAGAGATCAAGGAATATATAGAAACAAATGACAACAACACAAAGCCCCAACTTCTGTGGGACGCAGTGAAAGCAGTCCTGAGAGGAAAGTATATAGCGATCCAGGCACACTTGAAGGAAGAACAATCCCAAATGAATAGTCTAACATCACAATTATCGAAATTGGAAAAAGAAGAACAAATGAGGCCTAAAGTCAGCAGAAGGAGGGACATAATAAAGATCAGAGAAGAAATAAACAAAATTGAGAAGAATAAAACAATAGCAAAAATCAATGAAACCAAGAGCTGGTTCTTTGAGAAAATAAACAAAATAGATAAGCCTCTAGCCAAACTTATTAAGAGAAAAAGAGAAGCAACATGAATCAACAGAATCAGAAATGAGAATGGAAAAATCACGACAGACTCCACAGAAATACAAAGAATTATTAAAGACTACTATGAAAACCTATATGCCAACAAGCTGGGAAACCTAGAAGAAATGGACAACTTCCTAGAAAAATACAACCTTCCAAGACTGACCAAGGAAGAAACACAAAAGTTAAACAAACCAATTACGAGCAAAGAAATTGAAACGGTAATCAAAAAACTACCCAAGAACAAATCACCCGGGCCGGACGGATTTACCTCGGAATTTTATCAGACACACAGAGAAGACATAATACCCATTCTCCTTAAAGCTTTCCAAAAAATAGAAGAGGAGGGAATGCTTCCAAACTCATTCTATGAAGCCAACATCACCCTAATACCAAAACCAGGCAAAGACCCCACCAAAAAAGGAAAATTACAGACCAATATCCCTGATTAATGTAGATGCAAAAATACTTAATAAAATATTAGCAAACCGAATTCAAAAGTATATCAAAAGGATCATACACCATGACCAAGTGGGATTCATCCCAGGGATGCAAGGATGGTACAACATTCGAAAATCCATCAACATCATCCACCACATCAACAGAAAGAAAGACAAAAACCACATGATCATCTCCATAGATGCTGAAAAAGCATTTGACAAAATCCAACATCCATTCATGAAAAAACTCTCAGCAAAATGGGAATAGAGGGCAAGTACCTCAACATAATAAAGGCCATATATCATAAACCCACAGCCAACATTATACTGAACAGTGAGATGCTGAAAGCTTTTCCTCTGAGATCGGGAACTAGACAGGGATGCCCACTCTCCCCACTGCTATTTAACATAGTACTGGAGGTCCAAGCCACGGCAATCAGACAAAACAAAGAAATAAAAGGAATCCAGATTGATAAAGAAGAAGTTAAACTGTCACTATTTGCAGATGACATGATATTGTACATAAAAAACCCAAAAGACTCCACCCCAAAACTACTAGAACTGATATCAGAATACAGCAAAGTTGCAGGATACAAAATTAACACACAGAAATCTGTAGGTTTCCTATACACTAACAATGAATCAATAGAAAGAGAAATCAGGAAAACAATTCCATTCACAATGGCATCAAAAAGAATAAAATACCTAGGAATAAATCTAACCAAAGAAGTGAATGACCTATACTCTGAAAACTACAAGTCACTCTTAAGAGAAATTAAAGGGGACACGAACAAATGGAAATTCATTCCATGCTCGTGGCTAGGAAGAATCAATATTGTCAAAATGGCCATCCTGCCCAAAGCAATATACAGATTTGATGCAATCCCTATCAAATTACCAGCAACATTCTTCAATGAACTGGAACAAATAATTCAAAAATTCATATGGAAACACCAAAGACCCTGAATAGCCAAAGCAATCCTGAGAAAGAAGAATAAAGTAGGGGGGATCTCACTCCCCAACTTCAAGCTCTACTATAAAGCCATAGTAATCAAGACAATTTGGTACTGGCACAAGAACAGAGACACAGACCAGTGGAACAGACTAGAGACTCCAGACATTAACCCAAACATACATGGTCAATTAATATTTGATAAAGGAGCCATGGACATACAATGGCAAAATGACAGTCTCTTCAACAGATGGTGCTGGCAAAACTGGACAGCTACATGTAGGAGAATGAAACTGTACCATTGTCTAACCCCATATACAAAAGTAAATTCAAAATGGATCAAAGACCTGAATGTAAGTCATGAAACCATTAAACTCATGGAAAAAAACATAGGCAAAAACCTCTTAGACATAAACATGAGTGACCTCTTCTTGAACATATCTCCCAAGGCAAGGAAAACAACAGCAAAAATGAACAAGTGGGACTATATTAAGCTGAAAAGCTTCTGTACAGCAAAAGACACCATCAATAGAACAAAAAGGAACCCTACAGTATGGGAGAATATATTTGTAAATGACAGATCCGATAAAGGCTTGAAGTTCAAAATATATAAAGAGCTCACACACCTCAACAAACAAAAATCAAATAATCCAATTAAAAAATGGGCAGAGGAACTGAACAGTTCTCCAAAATGAAATACAGATGGCCAACAGACACATGAAAAGATGCTCCACATCACTAATTATCAGAGAAATGCAAATTAAAACTACAATGAAGTATCACCTCACACCAGTAAGGATGGCTGCCATCCAAAAGGCAAACAACAACAAATGTTGGCGAGGCTGTGGAGAAAGGGGAACCTACACTGCTGGTGGGAATGTAAATTAATTCAACCATGGTGGAAAGCAGTATGGAGGTTCATCAAAATGCTCAAAACAGACTTACCATTTGACCCAGGAATTCCACTCCTAGGAATTTACCCTAAGAACGCAGCAATCAAGTTTGAGAAAAACAGATGCACCCCTATGTTTATCGCAGCACTATTTACAATAGCCAAGAATTGGAAGCAATCTAAATGTCCATCGGTAGATGAATGGATAAAGAAGATGTGGTACATATACACAATGGAATACTACTCAGCCATAAGAAGAGGGCAAATCCTACCATTTGCAGCAACATGGATGGACCTGGAGGGTATTATGCTCAGTGAAATAAGCCAAGCAGAGAAAGAGAAATACCAAATGATTTCACTCATCTGTGGAGTATAAGAACAAAGGAAAAACTGAAGGAACGAAACAGCAGCAGAATCACAGAACCCAAGAATGGACTAACAGGTACCAAAGGGAAAGGGACTGGGGAGGATGGGTGGGTAGGGAGGAATAAGGGGGAGGGAGGAAGAAGAGGGGTATCAAGATTAGCATGCATGGGGGGGTGGGAGAAAGGGGAGGGCTGTACAAGACAGAGAAAACAAGTAGTGATTCTACAACATTTTGCTATGCTGATGGACAGTGACTGTAAAGGAGTTTAAAGGGGAGACTTGGTATAGGGTAGAGCCTAGTAAACATAATATTCTTCATGTAAGTGTAAATTAAAGATAACAAAAAAAATGAAAAGAAAGAAAGAGAAGGGGGATTACTCCCTGATAGGATAAAACTAACTGTAAATCAACGATTAATGCATGCTTTAAATATCCTTAATTTTGATCACTTAAAGGGTGTCAGATGATCGGCTATGGATGTACACTTTTCTGATAATATTCCTTTCTCTACACAATGGTATAAAGGGCATATCAAAGTGTGGGCAAAGGGTCTGTTTGTGTTTATACAGAGGATCAAAGCCTAATTTGGCTACCCAGAAAATGAACTAAGATATGATATGAAGAACTTCCAACTTCAGCACTCTCTGGAAGAGACATACCAGAAGATGATCATCAAAAAACCTCAACAAAGATCCAGGCAATGCTGCAGTTGAAGCTCCATTCATTCCACCAGTTCCTGGACTTGCCATTGGAATGAAGAAGGAGATATCTAAGCTGGCCTGTGCTTTCAGTAAAACCACAAAATTTGACTGGATCTATGCTGTTGGAACTCAACCAAGAATTAGGAGAAGTGCAAGTTGTAGCACTCCAAAATCTTACAACTACAGACTATCTACTATTAAAAGAACATATGGGATGTGAACAGTTCCCAGGAATGGGTTGTTTTAATTTCTCTGATTTCTCTCAGACTGTTAAGTACAGTTGGACAATATCCATTATATCATAGACAAATTTTCACAAGTGCCTAGGGTGCCTAACTGGTTTTCTTGGCTTCACTGGAGATAGCTGGTAATTATAGATCTGCTTTGGTTATGTAACTGTATTCCTATTATGTTAATGTGTGTGCGCAATTTAATTAGGAGTTTAATACCTATTCATGATTAAGTTACTCTACAAGAAAATATGTCAAAGAAATAATCAATCTTCCCATGTTTTCTTCCATCTGCTACCTCTATAGCTTTTCTTCTTCCTTCCTAATTACAACCCTTAAATAGAATTCGTGCCTCATATCGAATTCACAGAGTGTCATAACTCCTCCATGTGGTAAAGATACCTCAATACAAACCCTGGGCATAGAAGCCACAGGGCATAAATCTACAAAGAAGTAAAAAGCTAAGCTTTTCAAACCATATGACTTCTCTCTCACTTACCAACTTTACGTTTCCCTGTGTGGCCCTGGAAGATGACTGGTTAGCCAGAGACGGGTAAGATTCCTCAAGGGAGGAACGACCTAGGACAGGCACAGTCGCAAGGGGGCCATCAGGTGAGAAATTGGGGATCAACAGAAGTGAGACTTAGAACCTCACCCCCCCTGTTTAGAGAGAAATCTTCTGCATCCGTGGATGTATTATTGCCCTTGTCTAGCTTGGATTAACACATAGTCTACAGGCACACACCTGATCATCTACATCTGCTCTCTTACAACACTAAACTATGTTTTCTACCTTTATCTTACATCTACCTACCACTTCAGCATTTTATTAAAAAATAATAATAATAATAATAATACAGGGAGAAATGTGGGATTCACATATAAATCAAGTATAAAAATCAAATGAATCTTCATATTTGACCTGATTGTTTATAGTTCATAATGAGTGATCAAAACTGAAAGTTTTTGTGATGACTGCCCTTGTACTGTTCACCATGTAAGAACTTATTCACTATGTAAGAATTTGTTCACCATGTAAGAACTTGTTCGTTATGCTTCAGAAGATTGGAGACTGACGAGAATTAGGCTGGGGGTGGATTAACAATTGTGCATTAAGCATTAACCTCCTATACAGAATTTTATTGTTGTTAACAACCATTTGATCAATAAATATGAGAGATGCCCTCTCAAAAAAAAAAAGAAAAAAATGAAGGTTCCAGTGGTCGGGATTCTCACCTGGCCCTGGTTGGCTAGCTCACTACACACATGTGAGCAGTACATTGCTATAGATTCTATATAAAGAGCTCCGCCCAGTGCTCTGGGCAACGCAGTGGCACAGCTGCAGGAGAACAAAGAAGAGGCTGGGCTGGTGGCAGCACCGAGGACAGAGGCCCAGAGGCAGAGACCGGCTTGCTGTGTGCAGACTCGCTCTGACTGAAAGGGATTTTAGTGACTGACCTGCCACTGTGGAAATAAAGTTGTGTATAACCCTTTCACCCCAGGAACGTTATGTCATTTCTTTGGTCACACTGAATCCATAGTGCACTTGCCCGGGGCTGAAACCCATTGGCAAGACAGCAATACACCCCACTGTGCCCATGACTCCTTGGGTCCCACACACCAAGATGTGCAGCCATCCATCCTACCAAGTAAGGACTCAAGCCTGGGCCCTAGTTATTCCTTCTTTGCTGACCAGAATGTTCCTCTTCTGAAGAAAGGACTGGGTTTTGGTCAGGATGGTTGCACATGGTTCCACTAGTCTAGCAGAGAAGTATGAACCCTTTATTCCAAGCCTGATGTGTGTGCATCTACTGTCCTGTGTTCATACCCTGCCTTCTGCCAGGAATCCTGTTCCCTCTTCCCTTGGCCCACATGGGGCATTCTGGGCAGGACAATATTTCATTCACACTATATCCCCATATCTGGCTTGATGTCTGGCACAAAAGAGGCTCACAGTGATCACAGTGGATCTCAAATGCCTCTCCAAATAATACCCTTTCCTCAGGGTCCTGGCTTTTTATGTCATATAGTGAGTTTTCCAGAAGCTTCTCTACCTTCTGCTGCTGATAAAGAATGTGCTGAGTGATCTTTTCAGTCATTAATTCACTTCACCTTTATAAATATTCTATGAGGTGGGTTCTATTAGAGCTACACGTCGCAGCTGAGAAAAACTAGCCACTGCAAGTTAAATGACTTGCTGGAGGTCCCCAGCAGGAAGGGTCATCAGACCCAGGATCTGCCCTGAATCCTGCTCTTAGCGCTCCTCCCCTCAGGCTCCATTTTCCTTAGCCGTGGTAGGAATAGAGTCGCTGCTTCCTTGTTTCTTTTCGGGCTGGCCAGCCCTGGCTCTCCTCTGCTCCTGTGAGCCTACCTCCAGGCCAGTGGAGGCCAGCCCTTTGCACTGGCTCACAGCTTCCCCTCCCCCTGCTGCCAAGAGCTCAGGCCCTATTAGGGGTCCACCCTCCTAGGGAGAGATGCTGTCCTCTCTGGAGGTGCATGGAGAGGGGGCACGGGACCTTTAGTCCCTGCCTTGGCTGTGGGGAGGGGTGGCCTCTGATTTGCTGGCCCATCTGGCAGGGAGGAAGCTGCTCCAGCAGGACTCGGGGCTGCACCTTCAGCGTCTCTTTGCCTGTGAGCTTGGGGCCCATCCCCACCTCCTCCTGCTTCCCAGCTGCACTGAGGAGTTTCCCAGCCTTTTGGGCCCACATGGCCAACTTTCCTTCCTTCCTCCCCTGGGCCCTCTCCTCCTGCTAATCCCAGGGCCCAGCCCTGCCCCCCTGCCCAGGCTCACCCCCAAGGCCAGAGCTCAGGAACTGGCAAATGGGCTGGGACCAGACAGCGAAGGGAAGCTTTGGCATTTGGGGCCAAGCCTGGGGCCACTGGGGTAGATTGGGGGTGGGAGCTCAGTAGAGTCCAGTAGAGAAAGGAGGAGGATCCTGGAAGTCCTTGATTTCAGAGACTGAGGCAGCACCTACTGTTTACTGAGGATTCAGCATGGGCCAACCACTACTGGAAATTCTTTACCTCATCCTCACTGCAAGTAGGCATTACTATCCCCAGTTCACAAACAGAGACTGAGGCCCAGTTGGGGGTCTATCTAAGGGCCCATGGAATTGGCTGAGCAGAGAGTTGAACCCTGTTCAGTCCAGTTCTCCTATAAGCAGGCAAGAAAGGGAAGGCGCTGAGCTGGGAACCCCAGCACAGGTGTAGTAACCCAAGGAGGCAGGGAGACCGGCTGCCCCAGAGGCTGAGAGCTGTGAACTTGTATTTATTTTCCGAGTCTCCCCAGCTGGTATGCAGACCTCATGCCCACCCCTTCCCATCTTCCTGTGGGGCTGCTGCCCTTCTGAGGCAGGACTAGGGCTCAGGGGTTGAGGTATCTATCCTTCAGGGAGGCAGGCACCACCCAGCGAGATGACAGACGCCAGAAGCCCTCCCTGAACAAAGACTGGGTGGGAGGCGGCCTGGTGTGTCCCCACCCCGCCTCCCCCAGCGCCTGCGGAGCCGCGACCACAGACAGCGAGGCGGAGCGAGCATGGCGGGGTCCCGGGCAGCTCCGCCGGCTCTCATCCTGCAGCTCACCACCTTGGTGAGCCTGGCTCTGGCCTCAGGAATAGGCGGGGGTAAGTCGGGCCTGGAAGGCTTGGGGGACCCCACCTCTTGCTCAGTCCAGTCTGCAGGAACGAGCTGGGGCCTCCGTGGGCTGCCTCGGGGTGCACGCGCCTCCAGGCCAGCCGCAGTCCTCCCTGGCGGAGGAGCCAGCACCACGGGGGCAGCACGGAGGATAAGGCCCGGGGTCCAGGCGAGGGAGGGGGCTTCCTGCTGTGGCCTCCGGAGGAATTCCTGCAGGCAGCGGTTGGGGGAGAAGTTGCCGTGAATTCTGGGAGTCTGAAGTTAATTATTTATCTTGGGGGTGGGGGGAAGGAGGCGGAAAGGAGGCCCGCTGTGGGAGCTGACTGTCTCTGTGTCTGGCCTTGCCCTTGGCGCGGCGTGGCAGGAAAAGAGGCGTGGGCTGAGGAGAGGGGAGCTGAGGACAGTTCCGTGGGAGCGATCATGCTTTGCCCAATAATCAGGAGCAATTTGTGCAGGTCTCCAGGCAGGAGACTGGCCCTGTCTTTCCTGAGGGTCCCAGAGTACCCCCAGCTTCTCCCTGACTCCCTTATTGTGCCTTCTTATGATAACCTGGAGGAGTGGCCTTAGAGGAGGAACCATGGGGGAGCTTAAACCATGGAGAGTTTAAGATGCTAAGACCCCATCCTTGGCCACCTGTCACTGGGCTGGAAAGGAACATAGGTACAGGAGCCAAAGCAGGACAGTGCTTTCCAGGTGACAGGTTACCCTGGCAAGGGAGGGAGCTGGGAACATGCACAAGGGGTTCAGGTGCACGCACCTGTTGGGGTGTTAGTGTTACAGAAAAGAACTGAAAAGCCTTGACTGGATCTCTCATGGAAGAACCAAGCGGAGCTCGGAGGTCTTGGAGTGTTGAGGTTTTATTTTACACCGGTGGGCTCAGACAGGAGTCATCTCCCAAGGTCTGAGCCCCAAACAAAGGCAAGGGGAGCAATATATATTTTTCTGCTTCCTTACATGCAACACTTCTACATGCACAGCAAGCACGCAAGGGGGAGGGAGCTTGGGTGGTGAGTGCCTGGCAGAGCGGGAATTAAGGGAGGGTTCTGTTGTTTTTGCTGAGAAGCAGAAGGGAGCCACCTGGACTAGATTGCTGTCCTTGTAAGTTTTTCCCTATCATTAGAACCCTGGATGTGGTGGGTAGGAGGGCAGGCTGAAAAGATGGGTGGCATTTGTAAAGGGGACATTTGGGAACCTTCAGATGTGTGGTTCAGAACCGTGTTCCAGAGAAGGGGAGCAAGTGGAGGCAGGGGACAGCTGTGACCAGCCTTCTGAGTGGAGGGAGAGGGAGAGGGGAGAGGGGGGTGGGCTGGGCACAACTGGGTGAGACCAGAGACTGAGGGGTGGCAGGAGCATGGGAGCAGGAAGCTGAGCCCAGATTTCTGAGGGGTGGGGATGGAGTCAACCAAGCCCAGAAATTCAGGGCATAGCCGGTTTGGCAGAAAGAAGACAGCTTAAGTTTTGGACTAGAATGTCCAAACCCCTGTTGGTGGTGGCAGGGAATGGGCAGTGGGTGGCATTGTTCCCCAGCCCCACAGGACTTGTGTCTGTGATAACGCCTTTCAGCCACCTGAGGCCCCACCTCACTAATGAGTTGCCTCCCTGAGAAAGACCCTCTGCTCTCCCTCCTCCTCTTTGTCTCCCTCCAGACCCTGCACTGCCCTGGCCCAAGTGAAGACGGTGACCTGGACATACTCCCCTGGCTGGGGACCTTTCAGAGTCAGGGAGCCTGCAGGGAGGGTTTGCACCTGACGAGGCTGGGCTGGGTCATTTCTGTCCACTCAGGGCTCCCTCCTTCTCCTCCAGGCCTTCACTCCTGCACCCTCACAGGCCATACCTCCTTTCCTGGATTGGGGGTAGGCAGGTGGACAGGGGTGAGGCACAGCGTGACCCTCCTCCTCTGCATGGTTTGGAAGACAGAAGCCAGGAAACCTTGCTAGCCCCTCACTCCTAGGCCCACCCTGGATTCTTGTGCCTTTCAGGTGGGGCCTTCCCCAGGGACCCCCCTGGGCATGCTGACATCCATGACGACCAGCAGCGGGTACCAGCCCACTCCTTAGCCCCTGCTGGGGCCCCCCAAAAGCAGGAGCACCCCCTGGAGGAGCGATGGGGAAGGCTGGAGGCGGAGGTGATGAAGCTCAAAGAGCAGGTGCCACCAGAGGCCAGTTGGGTGTGGATCCGGTCGGACAGGCCTTGTGTAGGGGGAGGAAAGAAAGGCTGGACTTAGGGGCCCCTGGGGCCTTAAAACAGAGGTTTGTTTTAAATACACATGGAAAGGTTCTTATCTAAACATTTGTTATAACATTGGTTCTTTCATACAAATGTCAATCCAGATTTTCATATTCTGCCATGTATTGGGCAAACATTTTGGAGCGCCTACTATACATAAAGCACCATGAGGAAAGATTTTGGATGGATAAAGGTCTTTTACTGTTGTGGAGGGGGGATTGGATCCCCTTGCTTCCAAAGGAAGGGCCTGGGGGCCCATGCTCCCCTGGGAACCTGCACAGACCCCAGGCCCTGAGATCTGTGACTTTCTCGAGGCATCTTTCTGAGCCAGATGAGTGCAGAGGGACCCACTTCTCTGGAACTGTCAGATTTCCTTCTCATTCTGCCTCAGTCTTCATACCCCACAGAGCTGTGGGACATGGTGGGGGACACTGAGCCAGTACCTCCTATCACCTGCCCTCCTCTGTCCCCCAGAACAGGGAACTGCAAGTGAGGGTGAGGCAACTGGAATCCTGTGAGTGTCTCCCAGCCTCTCTCCAGTGCTGGGGGCTGGGGCGAGCCTGGCCGGAGGGGGCTCATTGGGAGCTTGATGCCTGCACAGTCTGTGTCTGCCAGGATGGGGTGGCACGCTGCGGCCTCAAACCCGGCCTGCCCTGTCGCCGTGGTGAGTGCAAATATTTGGAACATACTTATGCTAAAAAAGTATGAGTTGTCTATCTTGGAATTCAAATTTGACTGAGCATCCTGTCTTTTGTCTGGCCACCCTACTCCAGGAAGAATTCCAGTTGGTAGTGCAAAAGGTGGGTCAGGGGTTCAGGAGACTGGTGAGGGCAGGAAATGTAGCCTGGGAGTCTTGGCCAGAGATGAGGAATGAGGTCTTGGAAGTTGATAGATCTCCAAGTTAAGGGGCACACACACGTACAGCTGGGGGACTAATGCCCTAGGGCCACTGCTAACCCATGTGATATTTTTGGCAAAATAATTTAAAAAGCTCCCTTTCCTCAGCACTTTCACCTGTTGTAAAATAATGGAAATCTGCTGATTATGTTAGAGTTGGACACTTTACTGTCATCTGCTGGGAAGTGTAGTAAATACACAAAATGTAAAATCTCAGATGTTAATCACCTGAACGCTGCCCCTTTGATGTGGCACCTTGTGGTGCTTTTACCCCAGTCCTCTAGTCTCCCCTGGGGCCTGGCTCTGCTTTTGCAGACTGCCCTGGAGGTCACAGGGCTGGGGACATGTGGCACCCAGAGCCCTGTGTCATCTGCACTTGCTGGGAAGGGAACTCAGAGCCCAGCCCCAGCCACCACCCATGTTCTCTGCTGCTTGGCATACCTCCAACTTGGCAGTGCCAGGCCCAGTCTGGGGGCCACACAGGGCTGCTTCTCCTTCCCAGGCATTGATGCCTGAGCCTGCTAGGCCTGCAAGGCCAGCAGAGTGACTCAGCTGGGCAGTGGAGAGGGAGGGAGGCTCAGTGTCTGCCCTGCAGGGAGGGACCATGCAGTGCCAGGGGCCCTCATGCTCAGAGCTCAGCTGCCTGAGAGCTACACCCCACGTGGGGAGTGCTGCCCCATCTGCTGGCCAGGTGACCACACCACCCCCTCCCCGCCCCTAGCCTCAGAGGGTGCAGGACTACTTGGGTCATGCCTCCCCTCGGGTGATGTCCACTCACCCTGCTCTTTGCTGACCAGCCTGTCATCCTGGTAACCCTCCCCAGGCTGTGAGTATGAGGGAAAGCTGTATGAGGAGGGGACCAGCTTCCCGTCCAGCTCCAACCCTTGTCTCCGGTGCTCCTGCCTGGTGAGTACCCACACCCTCTCCCAGGCCCTGCTCCTCCTTGGACACCCCCTGCCCCACCCTGGGCCACATCTGCCACACCTCAGCATGCCTTCCAAGACCCACTGCCAGTGAGGTCCACTTGCCATCCTGACCCTGGCACCACCCCTGCAAGAGTGCCTGACGCTTGCCCACCCTACCCTCCCTGGGAGCCAGACCCAGAGGTTTTACAGCTGTTGGTTTTACAGAAGAGCCTGGTTCACTGTGTGCCCATGAGCTGCCCACCCAGCCCCTGCCCTGAGCCAGTCCTGAAGCCTGGGCACTGCTGCCCAGCTTGCCGAGGTAAGAGCCTTAGACCCTTCCCTGGTGGAGCTCCAGAACGGGGTTGTCACACCATTTCCTCAACTCCAGGGCCCACTTTGCTGGCCTCTGGCCTGGGGGTTTGGTCAGTGGGAAAGCAGTGCCTGACCAAACCTACTCTGGAGCTGGAATGTCTGGGCTCAAATCCATCCCTTGCCGTGGCTGTGCACCTCTGAGGGAGATACCCCATGCCTCTGCTCCCCATTTGTAACTTGTGGATAATGATATATACCTTAATAAATGTTGACTATTATTATCTGCTTTGTGCACATAAGACCCTCAAGGCATAGCAGTAGAGGGTGACCCTGAGTCGCACACCACTGCAGGATTAGAGCAGGCCCCAGATACTGCAAAAACTCAGAGGAAGGAGACCTAATCCAGCCTGCGTGCAGGAAGGAAAGACGGACGTGTCCTGAGCAAACAAGGATAAAGAGCAGTTAGCTAGGTGAAGGGCAGAATAAGGCAGAGGGCATTCCAGGAAGAGAGGACAGCTTAAACAAAGGCCTGGGACTGACACTCAGTGTGAAGCAGGAAGGTGCAAACAGGCACAAAGGGCCAAAACTGAGAGTGAGAGATAAAGAGGGGCTGGAGAGAGTTGGTGGGTGGACACGTTCATGCTGGGTCCCAGAGGGCCTGGAAGGGCAGGCTGAGGAGCTTGGACCTTACATTGCCAAAGGCACTGGGAACCCTGGAGGAACCTAGACAGTGGCCCGGCCTGGGCTGGGCTTCGGAGAGAGCCCTCTGGGGGCAAGCGGGTGGGCGTGGGGCAGGCTGAAGCCGCGGTCCTGGCTGGCTCCCACCAGGCCTCCTCTCTGTCCCTCTTGCCCCCAGCCTCAGGCTGCACAGAAGGCGGCTCTCGCTGGGAGCATGGCCAAGAGTGGACCACACCTGGGGACCCCTGCCGGATCTGCCGGTGCCTGGTGAGCCCTAATCTGCTCCTGTGCTCCCCCCAGCCACGTCCTGCCACAGGCCCACTGTGTTCATTCCTTCATTCCACTGAGCACATCCCAGAGGCACAGGGGGGGGACAGAGATGGAGTAGGCCTGATCCTCAGCGCTGTGAGGGTGGGGACAGGACCGCACCCCTCTGTATGCCCAGCTCTGAGCACAGGAGATGTGCCACATAGGTTTGTAAATCAAACTCAAGGAGCTTACAGGCTCTGAGGCGGGGCCAGGGCTGGTGGGCTGGAGCAGGGCAGGGTGTGTGCCCTGTGGCTGAGCTCCAGGGAGGGAGACTGACTTGGTGCATCCAGAACAGAGCCGACCCATTGCAGCCGCTCCTGCGTGTGGCCTGAGCCCTCAGAATGAGGCTCTCTGTTTGAGACAGGCTCTAAATGTGAAATACACACCAGATTTCAAAGACTTAGTACAAAAGAAAGGAATGTAGACTACCTCATTAATACTTTATGTTGATTATGTGTTGAAATCATCTTTTAGATACACTGGGTTGAGTGGAATATATTAAAATTACATTTCATCTCTTTACTTTTTGAAATTTGTCTACTAGAGAATTTAAAGTAACATGTGACTTGCAGTATATTTCTATTGGGCAGCACAGATCTGTAATGTCTTCACGGAAAGGGTATTTGCGTAGGTTTTAAAGGATGGGTAGGATTTGAACAGGGAGAAATGGGAAAAGACACTCAAGGTGCTATAGACTGAATGTTTGTGTGCCCCCAACCCCCAATTCATATGTTGAAATCCTCGCCCAAGTGGTGGTATTTAGATGTGGGGCCTTTGGGAGGTGGTTAGGTTATGAGGGCGGAGCTCTCCTGATTTTATAAGATTGGCGACCTTATAAAAGGAGCCCCAGAGAGCTAGCTCCTCTTATCAGCCGTGAGAACTCTGCAAGAAGACAGCTGTGTAGGAGCCGGGAAGCAGTTCCTCACCAGACACGGAGTCTGTCCGCGCCTTGATCTTGGCCTTCCCAGCCTCCAGAACTGTGAGAAATAAATGTCTGTTGTTTATAAGGCACCCAATCTATGGGGTATTACAGCCGCCCACAGGGACTGAAACACCAGGTGTAGGGAACGGTCAGGGAAAAGCCTCCAGGAGGTGGGCACATGGAGGCCTGATGTCCAGGCAGGGTGCATCCTGAGGAGGAACATTTCATGGGCGCTGACGCCAGAACCACACTGCTGCCTGACAGCCTGCCAAGGACTGAGGACTCCACCGTGAAGGCCATGGGGGCACCCAAACCCTTTGCAGCCATGTGCTTCCCCTGCTTGTTCACACTGACACACACACACACACACACACACCCAAGTTGTGAGAAGAGTCACTGGCTGCCTAGACACTTAGAAGGCTGGAGGTAGTGAGTCCAGATACAGGTGTGAACTCAGGGGCTGGGGTTTGTCTGGGAAAGGCCATGGGGAATAGTAGCAACTACTGTTTAACTGCCAGCTTCCAGAGCTGGAAGCCACGCCAGACACCTTATCTCATTTCATTCCCAATACAAGGCTATGAGGACAGGACTATGACTGCCTTTCCCTCTGTATGGGCAAACTGGGTCACAGAGCACTTCAGGAACATGCTAGGTCATACATCTGCATTAGTTTCCTAGGGCTGCCATAATAGACTACCACAGAGTGGCTTAAACAACTGTTGTCCCATCTAGAGGCTATAAGTCCAAGATCAGGGTGCCAGCAAGGGTTGATCCTTTCAGAGGGCTGTGAGGGAGGATCTGCCCCAGGCTTCTCCTCAGGCTTCTGGTAGCTTCCTGGCAACTGTTGATGTCCCTGGCCTTCTCCCTTTACACATTGCCCTCCCTGTGTGTGTGTGTGTGTGTGTGTGTGTGTGTGTCCAAATTTCCCTTTTATAAGGACACTGTTCATTGAATTGGGGGCCACCCCACTCCAGGATGACCTTATTTCAACTTAACTGATTACATCTGCAATGACCCTATTTCCAAATATGGTCACACCAAGGTACTAGGGGTTAGGACTTCACCTTGGAATTTTGGGAGATCACAGTTTAAGTCATAACAATATCTAATAAGTGGATAGCTGGACTCAAAACTGCTTCTGTTAATTGGCTGAGCTCTGATGGCCCCTTGTCCTGCCCACTCTGCCTTGTCCCAGGAGGGCCACATCCAGTGCCGCCAGCAAGAATGCACCAGCCTGTGCCCATACCCTGCCCGGCCCCTCCCAGGCACCTGCTGCCCTGTGTGTGATGGTGAGTCAGAGGGTGGAGCCCGGAGGGGCTCAGAGAGTATGGTCTGCTCAGGTCAGGTCTCCCATGAAGGCCAGGACATGGGCAGTGGGGGACTCCTAAGGAAGGTCTAAGGTGTCCTTTTCCCAATAGGCTGTTTCCTAAATGGGCGGGAGTACCACAGCGGGGAGCCCATGGGCTCCGAGGACCCCTGCTTGCACTGCCACTGCGCTGTGAGTGTGGCTGCCTGGCAGGGAGGGGCTGGTTGCCAGGCCTGCCTCTTGCATGCTGACCAGGCCCTGTTGGCAGAACGGGAGTGTCCAGTGTGAACCTCCGTCCTGCCCACCTGCACCCTGCAGGCACCCAGGCAGGATCCCTGGGCAGTGCTGCCCAGGCTGTGATGGTGAGTGGGGGACTCGAGTCACCAGAACAGGGGCAAGCACTGGCCCAAGAGAGGCTCTGGGTGCAGGGGTGGGGTTTGCTTCCCTTGGACCTATGGGGAGCCCTCTTGAATTATGTATAGCACAGGAGAAATCCTTGATAAACCCAAGCTCCTATCACCATGGGTGACGGGCATGTTCTCACCTAACCTCATGGCAAACTGGATACCATGGTGGGGCCCTCCCTCCAGAGGCTGGGGTGGCTGGCAGGGCCTCTTAGAGGACACAGTGGCTATCCTCATCATGTTTGGGGGGTTGCCTCAAGGTGGCATGGGGCTTTCCAATCAGCTTCCAGCCCTGTCCCTGGTCCTCCTGTCCAGGATGTGAGTTCCAGGGACACCAGTATCAGAGCAAGGAGACCTTCAGACTCCAAGAGGGTGGCCGCTGCATTCTCTGCTCCTGCCAGGTAGCCAGCCCGCCTTCCCACACCCCAGCTCTGTCTCATTCTTTGAGGGCCCTTCACCCAGCTTCCTTCCTAGGCTGGCGATGTCTCCTGTGAGGAGCAGGAGTGCCCGGTTGCCCCCTGCTCCCTGCCTGACTCTGGCCCCCAGCTCTGCCCAGGTGTGTGTGTGGAGGGAGAGGGGAAGACACTGCCATGAAGGGGCGCTGTTCCAGTGGCTGCACGTGGAGGGGTATTTCCTTCACAGTAGTGGAGCCCACCAGCCATTCCAGTGTGTGTTCAGATGCTGCCATGGCGATGGCAAAGCCAGGGTCCTGGGGAGGGTCCTGTGGTCTGGGAGGTCAGGGATGGGTGGAGGTGTCTGGGCTGCATGGTGACAGCCCCCTTTCCTGAAGCCTGCACGCTCGATGGAGAGGAGTTTGCAGAGGGCGTCCAGTGGGAGCCTGATGGTCGGCCCTGCACAGCCTGCTCCTGTCAAGATGGGGCGCCCGTATGCGGGGCTGTGCTCTGCTCCCCAGTCCCCTGCCAGCACCCTACCCAGCCCCCTGGTGAGTGCCCTACCCTGACCCAGCTTTCTTCCCCTGCTCTGTCCAGCCTACCCTGGTCAGCTGGGTTCTGGCCACCTGCCCCACACAGGTGCCTGCTGCCCCAGCTGTGATAGCTGCACCTACCACGGCCAAGTGTACGCCAATGGGCAGAACTTCACAGATGCAGACAGCCCTTGCCACACCTGCCACTGCAAGGTACCTCATCGGGCTGCTGCCCTGCTGGGTGCCCCCTGGGCCCACCCTCACCATCCTCGCCCCTGCTCCTAGGATGGGACTGTGAGGTGTGCCCTGGTCGACTGCCCTCCCACAACCTGTGCCAGGCCCCAGAGTGACCCTGGCCAGTGCTGCCCCAGGTGCCCAGGTATGTGCTTACTGCCCCTGTCTGGCTGGAGAGCCCTAGACCCTGCTCTCCCAGGGCCCCATGAGTCCAACAGACACCTTAAAAAGCAACAGCCTTCTGCATTGTTTTCAGTCTGACACAGCTTAGAACTCTCTGGAATTCACAGTGTATGGGTGGGAGGGAGAGTAGAGATTTATCCCTTCATGTTACTACACCACTCTTTCCTCTCATTCTTTATTTCCTCTTCTAGTACCCACCCCCCTACTCAGATTAATTTGTGTGTCTACCTGTATAACACAGGTTCATGCAGCAAACATTTGGGTCTGCTTGCTATGTGGGACCTAGGGACTGGAATGCTGTGTGGCCTCACCCCTGCCTGCATGGGCAGTCTGTGCTAGGGTGTGTGTCACAAACACATGCACACATACACAAGTATGTGCTCAGAGAGATACCCATGCCTGTATACACAATGCCCCTCCTCCACTCCTTCCCCGGGGCCAGCTTCCAAGTGGCACTTGCACAGTCTGTGCCCCCATTCCTGCCTGCCCCCAATGACCAGACTGCATCCTGGAGAAACAAGTGTTCGTGGACAGTGAGAGCTTCTCTCACCCCCGAGACCCCTGCCAAGAGTGCCAATGTCAGGAAGGCCATGCCCACTGCCAGCCTCGGGCCTGCCCCAGGGCCCCCTGTGCCCACCCGCTGCCTGGTCCCTGCTGTCAGAACGACTGCAATGGTGAGGTGGATGGGCTGGGGCCGGGGGTCTTCTGGAATAGCTTGGCCCCCTCTTTGGGAATTTAGGGCTGGAGAGGCAGCATACCCTGAGGGTCACAGGGCCCCTCCCAGGCCTCTAGCTGCTCCCTCCCCTAGGATGTGCCTTTGGCGGGAAAGAGTACCCCAGTGGAGCAGACTTCCCCCACCCCTCCGACCCTTGCCGCCTGTGTCGCTGTCTGGTGAGTCTGCTGCCTGAGGGGGAGGAGGAGTCCCGGGGGAAAGGGGTAGGACTTCGGGAGGCCAGAAGAGGCCCGCCAAGACGGGGGTGGGAAGAAGAGGGACCTCCCACCGCTAATGGGGCCTGTCGTGGTCCACCTGTCTGTCGCAGAGCGGCAACGTGCAGTGCCTGGCTCGCCGCTGCCCACCGCCGCCCTGTCCAGAGCCAGTCCAGCTGCCAGGAAAGTGCTGCCTGCAGTGTCCCGGTAGGAGCCGCCCCCCGCCGGACCGCCCCTCCGCAGCCTCTCCCTGGATGCCCTGACCCGCGCTCTCCTGCTGCAGCCGCCTTCTCCAGCTGCCCGAGGCCCGGGAGCGCGGTCCCTGCCCGGCACCAGGAGCATTTCTCTGCACCCAACAACCCCTGCCACCGTTGCCTCTGCCTCCATGGCTCTGTGTCCTGCCAGCGGCTGCCCTGCCCACCCGTGCCCTGTGCCCACCCGCGCCAGGGGCCCTGCTGCCCCTCTTGCAATGGTAACACCATGACGGTGCCCCTGCCAACTTAGGCAGCGCCCTCGCCACCCTGCCACCTGCTTCCTCCAGCTCCACGCTGGGACCTCGCCCTCCCTGGTGCCCCTCTTACTCCATGTCCCCCTTCCTCCAGCCCCAGGGGTGGCACCACCCAGGTATCCCCCTTCCTACAAGCCTGCCCCTCCCCTGTTGGGGTTCTCACTAAGAATGTGGAGGGACAGCTGTGGGTCTGGCCAACAGCCACCATGCCCTCCCATCCCTCCCCTGTCGGCATGGCCTGCCCTCTAGGCTGCCTGTACCAGGGGAAGGAGTTTGCCAGCGGGGAGCGCTTCCCTTCACCCATTGCCTCGTGCCACATCTGCCTCTGCTGGCAGGGCAGCGTCAGCTGCGAGCCCAGGACCTGTGCTGCTGCGCAGTGCCCTTTCCCTGCCAGGGGTGACTGCTGTCCTGCCTGTGATGGTGAGAGTTAGAGGGCTTGGAGGGCTGGGTGGCGTCATTCTATATTGCCCCTCAGTGGGTCCAGAATATTTATTACAATAAGAAAAAAGCACTGGACTAAAACTTGGATTTTCTTCTGTTGCTTATGCTATTCAGCTGTGTGACCTGGGATAAGTTTCACAACCTCTCTAGGCCTAATCTTTTTTTTTCAATCAAAAAATACTTTTTAAAAATGTGTATTTTTGTAAGATACACATAACATAAAATGTACTATCTTAACCATTTTCAAGTGTAACTCCAGGCCTAATTTCAACCCCTCTAAACAAGAGAGTTGAACAAGACCCAATTCCCCATCTTTGGTCTTATACCAACCACCCTAGCAACTTTTGCTACCTAACCCCTACCTTTTTTAACTTAGTATTTTTCTTCAAATTAACTCACTTTTTGATTTAAATTTATTTAGAAATCTTTATATCATACTGTAAATGGAAAGTTAGATTTGCCGGGAATAGAAGATTACCATAAAAATTAATACAATTAAAAATACAATATTAAATTCAACTCAGATAATTTTGCCTGCCAAAGGGTTTGAGCCTGACTCACCCTCTTTTTCTTTAAAGACTTAATTTTTTTAGAGCAGTTTTAGGTTCACAGCAAAATTGAGAAGGTGCAGAGAGTGCTCTCATATCTGCTGCCCCCGCTCGTGTATAGCCTCCCCCATTATCAACATCCCCCCACCTCAGTGGCACGTTGGTTATAACTGGTGAGCCCACACTGACACATCATAATTACCCAAAGCCCCCTCTCGTTTTTAAGTAGGAGGTCAGTAAGTGTCAGAGAGGTGCTAAGGACAAGCTGCCACCACCCCAGGGCCCCCTCTCCAACCCTGATTCATCAGAGGGCTGGGAAGAGCCCTGGAAATGGGGTATCTGGGTTCTGCACCACCCAAGTCATCTCAGGCTATTCCTGCTCCCCCAGGTTGGGAAAATTGGTGTAGTTTGGCAGGGCGGTGGCCTGCTGAATATTTAACCTGAGGGACAGATCCCATATAGGTCTTGCCCCGTAGACTGCTGGCTGAAGGGGTGAAAGTTTGCCCTTCTGCTAGCTGACCACCCCTGAGACTCCTTTGCCCACCGGCCTGGATGGAGCCCTCCCATGCCAGTTGCTGGGTCTTTGAGGCCTCGGACTGAGGCCAGGCCCCGGCTCTGCTCCCCTCTCACCCCTCTGCCCTCCCCCTGCCTCTCCCTGTCCTCTTTCAAAGGCTGTGAGTATCTAGGGGAGTCCTACCTGAGCAGCCAGGAGTTCCTGGATCCCCGAGATCCCTGCAACCTGTGTGCCTGCCTCGGAGGCTTCGTGACCTGTGGCCGCCGGCCCTGTGAGCCTCTGGGCTGCAGCCACCCACTAACCCTGCCTGGGCACTGCTGCCCAACCTGCCAGGGTAGGCCATCACCCGCCCCTGCTGGCGCTCCCAGAGGCCTAGAGTCACTGTTACCCCCACCCCAAGACAGCCGCACAGCGAACCCACCCTGCATTTTCCTCAGACTCCTCATACCACATCCATGCACTCCTCTCTGTCCCTTCTGCCACCTCAAACTGATGGTTTCACCAAGTAACTGGTCCTGTGCTTCTAGACCTTCCTGGTCTTAAATTGTTTTGCTGCCTTCCTAAAATACCGGGTCATCAGACTCAAACCCGTTCAGTGCTCCACTGCCCTTGAGTCACCAGTTATGAGGGGCACCTTCCCACCTGGCTTCCTTAGCCCACCCTCCCCAGCCCAGCCGGTGTCTTACCTTTGTTTCCGGAGTGCCCCACAGGGGCCCCACAGACAGCAGTCTCTGCTGCCCCCTCCAGGCCTCATTCCTTCATGCATGCAAACCTCACACCTGCAGTCCCCTTGAAGTTCCTTCCTCCCACCCCTCACCTGCCCAGCCACTCCAGGCCATATTCTCACTCCCTAAGCTTTGGCGGAGACCCCCAGCTGTGCATGTGTGTGTGTGCATGAGTGTGTGTGTCAGTGGAGGGCTCTGTTGATGGCACCTCCTCTACCGCATACCCCACTCCGCCAGGATGCCTCTATCATGGGGTCGCTGCTGCCCCTGGAGAGACCCTTCCTGACCCGCTTGATCCCACCTGCTCCCTCTGCACCTGCCAGGTAACCTTTCATCCCTTGACCTTTCTCTCAGGCCAGGGAGGGGCTGTCTCCTCCACCCAGGTTCTCACAGGGAACCCTCTAGTGGGACAGGACTAGATTCAGGTCTCCTGGGCCAAGGAGGTGTCTTGGGCCTGGCAGGCCCAGTGAGGCCACCTG
This sequence comes from Manis javanica, assembly GCF_040802235.1. Classification (NCBI taxonomy): domain Eukaryota; kingdom Metazoa; phylum Chordata; class Mammalia; order Pholidota; family Manidae; genus Manis; species Manis javanica. The sequence continues at coordinate 22,432,305 of NC_133161.1, forward strand.
CCATGAGGCAGCGTGTAGCCTGCTTCGAGGTTGCGATGACACAGGAGTCAGGAAGTGGCAGTTGACCTCTCTTCCCCAGGAAGGTTTCATGCACTGCCAGAAGAAGCCATGTCCTCCAGTCCTCTGCCCCCACCCCTCTCCAGGACCCTGCTTCTGCCCTGTTTGCCACAGTGAGCTGCCCTCCATGTGCCCCAGCCCCCGTGCCCATCCCTACCTCTCCTCCCTCCCTTTCTGCCAGGCCTGAGGCTGGACAGGGCAAGGTGGCCCAGCCCCCAGCCAGGAAATGTGTTGCCTACAGGCTGCATCTCCCAGGGCCGGGAGCACCAGGACGGGGAGGAGTTTGAGGGGCCTCCAGGCAGCTGTGAGTGGTGTCGCTGTCAGGTATGGTAGGGAGCGGGCAGAGGGGCCTGGGACAGGGGCTGGGCCACGGTGCCTCTGGAGTACCTGGCCTAGGGGGCAAGTCACTGATGCTGCCTCTCCTGCAGGCTGGCCAGATAAGCTGCGTGCGGCTGCGGTGCCCACCCCTTCCCTGCACACAGCAGGTCACAGAGCAGGGAAGCTGCTGCCCTCGCTGCAGAGGTATGCCCAGTCTGGGGCTGCCCCCTGGTTCCTGCCCCTGGGCCCGATGCCCACTCATCTGCCCCACCTCTCTCCTCCCAGCCTTCCCACCTCCCTGCCCACCCACCTGCCCTCTCACACCTCAGCTCTTGAACTCTCACCCTTGCTCACCCTCAGCTCTTCCAACCTCTCCCTGCCTCCCACCTTCCCAGACAATCTCACTGTCCAAGCTCCCCTCTTCCTTTTAATAACACTCCATTATTAATAATAATGATACTTAACATTTACTGGGCACATACAACATGCCAGACTCTGAGCTAACGCTTCATCTCATGTGATCCACACAATGATCTCATCAGATAGGCACTATTGTTATTCCTATTTTACAGGTGAGAAAACCAAGGTACAGAGAGGTAACACAACTTGCCTGCAGTCACTCAGCTAGTAGGTGGTGAGCCAGATTTGCACTGAGTCCATCTGGCTCTAGAATATGAGCCTTTCGGAACCTGCCTGCTGCCCCCTGCCCCATGCACCACTGCACTGGTGTAGCTTCCACAGAGCCAGCACAGTGTCATCTCACTTGCCCCTGAGGAAGGCAGGACAGATGAAATCCCCATTTAACAGATGAGAAGACTGAGGCTTGGAGAGATTAAGTTCCCTTGGGCACATGGTTAGGGATAGAGACTTTCATTCATTCCACGTGCATGTATTACATGCCTGCTACATGCCAGGTGCTGCTGCCAGCGCTGGGCCACAATGAATAGTGCCTGCCGTCTGGCACTTGGCCTAGAAAACAAGTAGACACAGAACAAGATAAGAACCCAGGGTTCTGACCCTGGTCCAGTCCTTTCCTCTCCACCATAGGCAGGAGTTCTGCCCCAGGCCACCTACCCACCATCCCTGCAAGCCCCCTCCAGGCACACACATGCCCCCTCCAGGCACACACACTTGACCTAGAAAACAAGCAGACACAGAACAAGATAAGAACCCAGGGATTCTGACCCTGGTCCAGTGCTTTCCTCTCCACCACAGGCAGGAGTTCTGCCCCAGGCCACCTTTCCACCATCCTGCAAGCCCCCCTCTGGGCACACACATGCCCTGCTGACCACCGAGGGTGGGGGTCAAGGGCTGTCATGAGGGTGTTGTCACCTGTGCCTGCATCCAGTGCATCAGCTCCTGCGCCCAGCCCCACCAGGAGCCCAGGGACTGCTGCCCTCGATGCTCCAGTAACCTGGGAACCAAGGAACCTGGAAATCTGGGGGAGGGGCAGGGGAAGTAGGGAGGCAAAGCCTGGTCACCATCTCCCTACCTTTGTACTGGGCTGGGTGGCAGAAATGGGCTGAACAGGAGAAGTGGCCCCAATTCTTGCACATACCTCAGTCCCTTGGGCTTGCAGGTTGAGAGGAGAGACCCCCACCCCCACCCCGCCAGCACTGCTGCCAACCTAAAGGCTCCCTGGTCCTGTTCTGCTCTTACCCCACCCCCCAAGACTGTGAGCACAAGGGTCGAAAGTATGAACCAGGGCAGAGCTTCCAGCCTGGGGCAGACCCCTGTGAAGTGTGCATCTGTGAGGTAGGTGAGGGGGGATCACTGTGGAGCCCGCAACCTGTGGGGAGCAGGCACCGTGGGGGTCAGAGATAGGAGTGTTCCCTGGGGCCAGGAGGGCGGCGGGGTTGGGGGTTGCGCTGTGCCAGGTGTTAGACACAGGGCACAGGTGCCGGGTGGGGGGCAGTGGGCAGGCCCCCCTGGCGGCAGTATAGGGTGTGTGTACAAGCTCCCCCACACCTTGTAGCCTAGAAGAGTTCTTTTTAAAATAACCAAACTTTTCTTTGCTAAACCAAAAATGAAAGAGGATTTATCCTCCTGGAGTCAAGGTGCTGGGGCTATGGGTGTGCCCCGGGCCCAAGATGTCTGGGGCCCAGTGGCAGTATAGGGTGTCTGTAGGAGGTGGGTGAGACACCTGAGAAGTGGTTGGGGGCCATACTGGGGAAATGCCGTTTGAAAGGAAATGGTGAGCAATGGAAGGGTGTTGAGCTGGTGACTGACATCATATGTCAGGAGATTGGGCAGTGGAAGGAAGGAGGATGGCATGGGAGAGGATAGGAGGGTCAAGGGTCACACAAAGACTCAGGCCCAAGTGACTGGAAAAAGAAAGGGACACCGTTTCCAGAGATTAGGGTATGAGGCGAGGAGCAAGTCTAGGGAGGCATTCAGTCTTACCTGCCCGAGGTACATCCCGGAGGAGGTGCAGCAGGCAGATGGAGGGGCCTGGAGTCCAGGCGAAGAGGGAGACTCCTGGCTTCCATGGTCAGGAAGCCTTCCATGGCCCTGCTCACTCATCCTCATTGCAGCTGCAGCCTGAGGGGCCTCCCAGCCTTCGCTGTCACCGGAGGCAGTGTCCCAGCCTCGTGGGCTGCCCCACCAGCCATCTCCTGCCCCCTGGGCCCCAGCACTGCTGCCCAACCTGTGCCCGTAAGTCCCCAGATATGAGGGTAGATAAGAGGGGAGGGCTGCCCCCCCCCCCCCAGAGTGACAGTGGAAAAGCCAGCCAGCTCTTCTCTGCAGCCCTAGCCCCAGCCCTTTCCCGGGTCCAGTGGACTGTTCTGGAAGCCCATGCCGGGTGGGTAAGGCCTGCAGGGCCCCAACAGGAGCTGGGGAAGCTGTTAGAGAATCCCTTGACTCTGCAGTTTGTGGAGTGTCTTGCCCAGCAGGTGGCACTGCGGGTGGGACCTGTGCCGGCTTCTTGAGGGCAGTGATGTGTAGACTAGAGAGACTAAGGAGTGGGGAGAGCTATTCTTATCAACATTTGCTAGGATGTGCTTCCAGGAAAGAGAGGAGGACTAGCATTTATTAAGCACCTACTGCATGCCATGCACTGCACTTGGTGCTTTCAATAGTATCTTTGACTTCTCCCACTTACCCAGTGAGGGAGGTATTACTCCCTTTTTACAGATGAAAAAAATAAGGTTCAGAGAGGTTGATCAATCTTCCCCAAATACACAGGCACCAGGATTAGAACGTGGCATGCCTCTCTGGGTCTTTGTGCGTCCTCGTGCTCTTCTAGCCAGATGGTATGAAAGGAAGTGGGGGAGGGACGGGCCAGGCAGCCTGGCAGTCCTTAGCCATCTCAGCCTGAGGAAGGAACACTGTTTCCAAGCTCCCCCACACCTTGTAGCCTAGAAGAGTTCTTTTTAAAATAACCAAACTTTTCTTTGCTAAACCAAAAATGAAAGAGGATTTATCCTCCTGGAGTCAAGGTGCTGGGGCTATGGGTGTGCCCCGGGCCCAAGTTGTCTGAGGCCCAGTGGGCAAGTGGGGTGAGGTGGGCTTTCACCCTCTGGCCCTCCCTCACCCTCCTCCGCTGCCTTCTTGTCTCCACAGAGACATTGAGTGACTGCGCACAGGGCCTGCTGGGGGCTGAGCTGGCCCCGCCCGACCCCTGCCACACCTGTCGGTGCCAGGTGAGCGCCCTGCCTTGGGCTCCCTCTCCTTCCTCCTCTGTGGCTGTGACTGCAATTCCTCTCCTATAGCAGCTCTTGGCTCCTCACTCACTCACTTGTCCCAAATGTCACCCCTGGCCTAGGCCCTACTCCCCACTATACCCTGCCCCTCCCTGCTGTTCTCTACCTATGGCGTTCACACACCCTTCCACAGGACCTGACTTGGCTCTGTATTCACCGGGCCTGTCCCGAGCTCAGCTGTCCCCTGTCAGAGCACCATACCCCCCCTGAGAGCTGCTGCCCCATGTGCCCAGGTACGTGCCAGCCTTGACCTGCATCCTCAGAGCATAAGCCCAGGAGGGAGACAGGAGGGTGGACATCCATGAGCCAGCAGCCGGGGGTCTGCACTCTGAATGCAGGCCTCTTTCTTTTGTGCATATCAAAGGCTGGTCATTGGGGTGGAGAAGAGACCTGCAAGGCAAGGGGAAGCAGGGAATGAAGTCTGGATTCTCAAGGCCTAGCCTGAGACTTGTCAGTGGGCTCAGGAAGCCCAGAGCCACTAGCAGGGCATTGCACTGTTGAGCTGGCAGCCCAGAGGAAGCTTCCGGGGCTCTTTAGACGTCGCTCGCACTGATGCGGGGCCTGCCATCTAGTAGCTCACCTGGATACTGGTTGAAGAAATCAACACCATCACGATGCTAATGGAATGGGGTGGGGGCAGTCCCCTGCTATGGACCTTCAGGGTGAGCTCTAGGGAGGATGGGTGCAGTTGAAAAGTGCTCCCCATCCCTGTTCCTTCCTCCTCAGAATGTGTGGTGGAGGCGGAGGGCCGGAGAGTGGCAGACGGCGCAAGCTGGCGGGACTCCAACAACAGCTGCATTACTTGCACCTGCCATGTGAGCTGGAGGTGGGAGGGTGAGGGGTGGAGGACCTTGTAGATGGATAAAGGGAGGAGCCTCAGGACACTGGACCAGAGAATACGGAGTCTTTGAGGTAATGAGGAAAAGGTGCCCCCTCTGGGTGAGCACGCGCATAGGCCCCTGAGCTGCAGCAAGGAGCTGAGGGCTGGATTTCATCCCCCACTTGAACATGAAGCAGGTTTTTTTGTGCGTCAGTGTCCAAGATAGAAGGGGCTGCTGCCTCTGTCTATGACCCAGGAGGCCCCCAGATGTGTGAGGCCCAGGACCCCAGGCCCTGCAGGAAGTCCCTACAGCACAGACGTTTGTCTTCAGGGGGGCCACGTGGAGTGTCGCCAGGAGGAGTGCCAGACCCTCTCCTGCCCCCACGGCTGGGCAAAGGTGCGAGAGGCTGGCAACTGCTGTGAGCAATGCCAAGGTGAGGGCCAGGATGATGGGGTGAGCGAGACCCAGTGTAAGGGACAGGCAGCTGATCCTGCCACTCTCCTGTTCCCTTAGCCCCTGCCCAGTCGTGTGCGCACCAGGGCCGGGCAGTGGCCTCTGGGGAGCGGTGGGCCGTGGATGCTTGCACCAGTTGCTCTTGCGTGGCCGGCACCGTGCGCTGCCAGAGCCAGCGCTGCCCGCCGCTCTCCTGTGGCCCCGTGAGTGCCGCGGTCTAGGGCGGTGGGGTAAGTGGGCGCGTGGCACCGCCATCCAAATGCGACCAGGCGGGAGAGAGGAGGCTGGGCTGGGACAACTCCGAGGCCGAGCGGTTAGTGGACCGGGGTCCTGCAGTTCCCAGTGTGGTCACGAGGTGGTGCGCTGAGCCTGCTCACAGTGAGCCTGGGCGCCTGAGTCGCAGGCCCCCAGAGACCCCCGGGCGATCTTCGATCCTTAGGGAGGCTCTGCATGGGGCACGGCGGGTAGGGCTATATATCTAATGGTGTCTGGGGCTGAGGCCAGGCCGAGGCCCCCTTCCTAAGACCCGGCAGCTGCTGCCCCCGCTGCCTGCGCCGGCCGGCTTCCTGCATGGCCTTCGGAGACCCCCATTACCGCACCTTCGATGGCCGCCTGCTGCACTTCCAGGGCAGCTGCAGCTATGTGCTGGCCAAGGACTGCCATGGAGGCGACTTCAGGTGCGCAACCCCCTCCCGTTCTCCCTAACTCTCTACACCTGTCCCTGCTGACCACTACACCTGGACTACTACACCGCAGCGTGCACGTGACCAACGATGACCGGGGCAGGAGGGGCGTGGCCTGGACCCAGGAGGTGACGGTGTTGCTGGGGGACTTGGCGGTGCAGCTACTCCAAGGCGGGGCGGTCACGGTGAGCAGAGCCAGGAGCCGGAACGTCGATCCCGCGCTGTCCACTGCTGGGTCCGGAAGTCGCTCCTACTCCCTACCCCCTTCTCTAGGTGGGCCGGCGCCCAGTGGCCTTACCCTTCCTGCAGGAGCCCCTGCTGTATGTGGAGCTGCGGGGACGCACAGTGATCCTGCACGCCCAGCCAGGGCTCCAGGTGCCGTGCCAGGGTGAGGGGGTGTGTGGGAGCCTTGGCCCTGTTCAGGCTTCTGAATCTGTGGAGGGAGTTGGAGATACCAGCTAAGGGGGCCAGAGGAGGCCAAGGAGATGAGAGCTCTGGTTCTGAGGGGAGGAAAGGAACCACGGTCAGAAACCTTGGGTGCAGTGAAAGTTCTGAGCAACGTTTCTAATCTTGGTTGAGCTACCAACACACTGGAGCTCTTAGGCCATACCAACTCTCTCTAGGGCTCAGTTTTCTCATCTGCAAAATGGGGGATGGGTTGAGGGGATGTCAAGGTCTTCCATGTGGTTTCTGAGATTCCTCCCAACTCCCATGTCAAAGAGTAAATCACTCCCTGTTTCCAGCAAGAAGCACAGTTTGTAAATTCATAAAATAAGGCTTGTCTACACTTCTGATCTGTACTCTGCTTTGTCCTCTGTAAGGCCCTAAGGCCCATGAGAAAGTGAATCTCTGGAAGTGGGTTGCATTTCCCCTGGGGGTCCAGTTCAGGGACCGGAGAAGGTGCCCTCCTGCCAGAGCCATGGGCAGCTCTGCACATTTGTATCTGCCCGGGGCTCGCGCAGCAGGTGTCCACTTGGCTTTGCCACAAGGCAGCCTCCCTTCCACAGGGAGTCTCCAGCCGCCTGTTCTCCTCTGCGGCATGCAGCATGCTGACCTAGGGCACAGGACTGGACGGTGGGCGTCTTGGGGTCCCTACCCTTCCCAACTCCCCAGTCCCAGCCTCTCCACACAGGTGCTGTGGGATGGGCAGTCCCAGGTGGAGGTGAGAGTGCCGGGCTCCTACCGGGGCCAGGTCTGTGGGCTCTGCGGGAACTTCAATGGCTTTGCCCAGGATGATCTCCGGGGCCCAGAGGGGCTGCTCCTGCCTACTGAGGCTGCGTTTGGGAATAGCTGGCAGGTGAGCAGCACAGGAGCTGGATGCCTTGGGGGGGCACAGTTGAGCATGAATCTCAGAGCAACCTTCTGTATGGAAAGGGGGGATAGACACAGGTTGGTCTTTGGGGCTTCAGGGTGGTTTGGGGGCTTCCAGCTGTCATGGTTCGGGGGGAGGCAGGCTGGCCTGTTGAAAGAGTCATCATCTGAATCCCAAGCCCTGACTTGCTGCTCGCTGGCTATGTGACCGTAGACAAGTTACTTACCTGCTCTGGGCTTCGCTTCGTTCTTCTGTAAGAGGAGGCTAAGGATAAAGTAGCTGATGCTTCCTTTGTTCTTGAGGGAAGGTTTTTGAAGCTTAAGCAAAATACTTGGAAACTGTTCTGAAGAACATAGCCCACAAAGATGCTGTCTCACTGGGGACACTCTCCTCACCTAGGTCCCAGAGGGGCAGGGACCTCATCGGTCCTGTTCCCAGGGCCTCGAGGTGGATCCGTGCCGGGCAGCAGGTTACCGTGCCAGGCGGGAGGCTAATGCCCGGTGTGGGGTGCTCAAGTCCTCCCCATTCAGCCGCTGCCATGCTGTGGTGCCACCAGAGCCCTTCTTTGCCGCCTGTGTGTATGACCTATGTGCTTGTGGCCCCGGCTCCTCAGCTGATGCCTGCCTCTGTGATGCCCTAGAAGCCTACGCCAGCCACTGTCGCCAGGCAGGGGTGACCCCTGCTTGGCGGGGCCCCAGGTTCTGTGGTAAGGGGACAATGCCCAGTGAGGGCTGAGAAAGGGGGTGGCACAGAGGGCTCAGGTCTAGGTAGGGAAGACACAGGGAGGGCTGCAAGGGTGAGCATGGCCACTGGAATGCTGCCGGGGGTGTCCCTGTGACCCTGACTTCCACTCCGCCTGCAGTGCTGGGCTGCCCCCTGGACCGTGGCTTCGTGTTTGATGAGTGTGGCCCGCCCTGTCCCCGCACCTGCTTCAACCAGCATGTTCCCCTGGGGGAGCTGGCAGCCCACTGTGTGAGGCCTTGCGTTCCTGGATGCCAGTGCCCTGCAGGCCTGGTAGAGCACGAGGCCCACTGCATTGCACCAGAGGCCTGTCCTCCAGTCCAACTCACTGGCGACCAGCCACCAAGTGCTGTGCCCAGCCCCAGTCAGGAGCCCCAGGAGGCACCCTGAGCCAGGACAACACTGGGACACATCAGGCCACAAGCCATCCTTTGGAGAACAGCTCCCACCCCAGCTACAGCTGCGGAGAGACTGCCCCACCTGGGCACTGGAGGCCTGAACCTGTGTCCCACAAAGACCTAGCTGTGTTCAGTCAGAAGCAGTAAACTTGGGGCCTGCTGTGAGGCTGACTTGTGTGTATGTGTGTTTCCTCTTGGTGCTGGGGTGGTGCTATGGGCTGTGTCGAACATGGGGTCTAATGGTCAATGTCTCCAGTGTCAGAGTGGTGACAGCTGTGGGGACTGAGCCCTGGACCTTGCTCACTCCTTGCACCTGTGTCCCTGGGCTGCCCCCACCTGGTGCTGCCTGGGACACCCTGCAGTAGGCAGAAGGAGGACCTAGGTGTCCTTGTCTGAGCCCTGCGCTCACACTGTGCAGTAAGCACGGCCCATGGCCACCATGTGGGTCCCTCTAGGGATCCATGTGGAATTCTGCAGGGTTGAGGAACCTGAAGAAGGGGTTCAGTCTCCACATGACATGCCCTTTCCTCTTGGTTTGGGGTTACTGCATGCTAGGCACTCCTGGCCACTCTAAGAGCTGGTGACACAGGGACCCCATGTCTGGGGGCGGGGAGCAGGAACAACAGAAGATGTTTTTCAAGTGCATTCACAGCCACACCTGTGTGCGGTGAAGACCTCTGGTAGGGGGAAGAACATGGGTTCTGAAATAGAAAAAAAAAATTTTTGAGAAGTCTCCTTTCAAAGAGAACTCTGTTTTGAGTTCTCTCTGCCACCCAGTGGCTGTGTGACCTTGGTGTTTTAGGACCTTGGCTAGAAGATCCGGGTGACTCTGTCACACTGCCAGGTCCCTAATACTTCAATGGGAGTGAAGAGAGCCCTGGCTTGGACTGAGAGCACTGGCGCGCTAGTCCGCCTGCTTCTGCTGTGGCCCGCAGAGCTGGCTCCATTCCCTCAATGGAGGGTCCCAGGGCTGCTTGTGACAGCGGAGGATGTGAAGAGCATAGATCACTTTGTGAGTTCATTCACTCCCCTTGCTGTAACCGGTACAAACTGTGCCCTCATCTGATGTTTCTCCTATGCGGACGAGGAAGAAACAGAGTGACCGATGGACAGTACTTTGCACACGGACAGCTTGGATCACATGCTCTCCATCGTCCTGTGCGATGCTCACACTCAGGGACCCTGTTTTCCCAGAGCCAGTTTACCACCTGGCCATCTGTCTCCGTATGAGGGAGACATTGCCACATGTTATTAGGGGCTTGCTTTCTGGGGACATTTTCTTATCTGTGAATGTGGGATGATAATTACAGCACCTACTTCACAGAGTTGCTTTGCAGAATGTTTACATGTACATAGAGTTTTCTGTCCTATAGTTTTGGCATATAGCAAGCTATTGGTAGCTGCTGCCCATTTTGGGCATATTACATGCCTATATAATGCAGTTGCCAGCTTCATATGTATATGTACGTGTATATGTAAAACAGATACTCATTCGGGATTACAAACAGATGCACACACCTCTCCCTCCGGTAGGGTCACACTCTTCACCCCACACTGCCACCCCCAAGAATAAGAAATCTGTATCAGAGTCAGGCCAGAGTCTCTGTGCGACTTGACTGGGGTCCAGGCCCTGTTCAGATGTCAGAGCCCTGCATTACTGAGTTCAGGGGGCTTTGTCTCCTTGCTCCTGTCTTCCTCCTTTCTCCAGGCTCCAGTTGCAGAGGGAGAGGAGAAGGCCTGGCCCCTACCCCATGGAGCAGGCTGCCATACCTGGGGGCCTAAGGCTTCCTTGTAGTCCTAAACAGGCCTTGGCTCTGTACCAGTACCTCTTCAGGTGCCCTGCCGGCCTGGGCCAGCTCCGGACTGCATTGCAGCAGTGAGGAGGGAAGGCACTGTCTCTGAGGGGCAGGCGGGAGCCTGACTGCGCCTCATACCCCCAGGTGCAAGAGGGCCAAGCCTGTCCCTCGGGCCCAGAGCTGCCTGCGGTGCCACTGGAAATGGAGCAAAGCCTCCAGGCCCAGGAGCAGGTAAGGACTGGCAGCAGGGTATGCAGAAGGCAGGGTGGGTACCCCCTCTCACCCTAGCACCCCATCTTTCTGCAGCTCCAGTGTGCCTGGGGCCAGCGTAGCAAGCCCCGTGGTAGAACGGGTGAGGGCTCTAAGCAGCTGACAAGTCAGGTGCACAGGGGTACAGCTGAGGGCAGGAGGGTCCGTGTCACATCGAGGTGGTCGTAGTGGTAAGGGAAGTGGAAGGGGCCTGGACTAATCGCCTGATTCCTCAGCTACAAAAGGGGGAGGGTAATGATCTTTCTCAGAGGGCCATCGGGAGGACCAGTGAACTCATCGTCTACAGGGTTTAGCACCACCTTCTCACTGTAGGTGGGCTGCTGCTGCATTCCACCATTAATGACTATCTTGTTCAAATCAACTGAGTGGTGATACCCAGAAGCCTTTCGACATGCCACAGCATGGGAGGAAAGCAGGCCTGGCAGGCACAGAGGGCAAAGGCCCCTTTCTCCTGGGCTGGTGGCTGAGCTGAGCCCCCCAGGCAGGAGGTGCTGTGGTGACTGGGAACTAGGACTGTGCCTCCCAGTCCCAGCTCAGCCACCAACTGCCTGAGCACTTTGGGCAAGTTGGTAGCCCTCTCTGGGCTGAGGCATCCTCGGCTGTAGCAGGAGAGGGTGATAATGGTGACCACTAAGGAACTGTCCAGCTGACACTCTTGGCTAGGACTGCAGTCTCATCTGAAGGGCAGGAGGGCATCGAGTGGGCAGGAGAGATCCATGTTCCCTTCACAGGGAGGAAAGAGGAGGGGGTCACACAAGGGCATGGATAGCAAGGGGCGGGGTCACAGGCTGGGTCACTGGGGCCATCACAGAGGCTGCCTGCCACACTGGGGAATGATGGTCTATGGGCCAGGGCACCCCCCACTGCAACCATTCCAGACTTCCAGGGTGTCCCCACTGTCCCAGGCTGGTGACTTGTTGAGCCAGAACCATCAGCTCCCAGAGGGGTGAATCTTGCTCCCAGGGAATTCTGTCCACTCTGTGTGGCCACACAAAGGGACCAAGCATTGACTCCTTTTCCCTGTCTCCTTCCACAACCCTGCCTAGCACCTCTTCCTCATGCCCCAGGCTCCTCCTAGAGGCCCTCAATTGCATGCATATGGTTGCCCCACAGCCCCAGGGAAGGGAAACCCCTGAGTTCCAACCTGCAGGACCCAGTGGTGGGTGCATTGGCTGGGAGAGGCTGCCATGGGCTGAGTTAGAGCATTGGGGTGGGGAGACTGGCAGCCAGGCTGCCTGCTGCTTCCAGAGCCCACAGGCTTCAAAAGGTGTATCTGAGGCAGCCTTTGCACTCCTGCAGGGGGCAATCAGTGGGCCCATTGTCAGCCCCAGATCAGGGTGAAGCTGAGAGTGACACGGACCCACGCTGGGAGAGCCGTGGAGTGCCTGCAGAGCCCACACCTGGTATGTTGATGAGAGGTTGGTCAGCCAGGGCAGCAGGTGCCACTACACTGGGTGGCCAGACCAGATGGAGAGCAGGTAGGGAAGGCCTCACCCCAAGTCCCAGGACCCCAGTCCACTCCTCACTCACTCTTCATCTCAGACCTTTCTGTTGGGTGCCAGGGACACCTAACAAGTAGGTGTTATTTTATGTGCTAATTCTACCTGACTGGAACCAGCTGTCTCAGGCACTGTGTCCAGGAAGATTCTGAAGCGAAGCTGGGACTCAAGGGAGAGAGTGCTGGGAATGACCGTCCCTGGCTGCCCCGGGAGGAGGGAATAGAATAGCAGCTCCTGCTGCCTATTTGCCACGCTCAAGACAGGCACTGGGGACAAGACACTTGGCCCCATCACTTGGTCCCCACCTCTGAGGAGACCACAGTCTAGTGAGAGCATGACATCAAACAGGCTATCAGAACTCAGTGGGATGGACACTGTGAACCCTGGGCCTGTTAATTTAAATGAAACGGATTCTCAAATTATTTGTTAAATAATGCACCTAGCAAAGCCACACACTTTTTATTGTTCCATCGTGCATGTGAGAGAAGAGGAAAGTGACAATGCTTGTCTTCTTATTGACAGAGAAATTTTTACAAGCAAATTCCAGAGAAATAAATTATCTAGTAAGACCACAGATAAGAATTATGGGAGGTGGAGGCTGGAGATATTGTCACAGTTCATGGCAATAATTTCTAAAGGTTGGGAGTCTTATCAGACTCCGTTGTTCAAAAATTCTTCAAAAGACATTTCACAGAGAACATACCCATTTGGTTACTGGTATGAATAGTCACATGACCATACTGCATAAAGAGGAACTATTCTTATGAAAGTTTTTAACTTAAGATCTTATGAAATCAAGTTCTTTTAACTAGTTTTATAGATGCACAACGACTCTCCTTCCTCCACAGCTGCAAGGGAGCAGCGACATCTCTTTAGGAGAGATTCCTTGTGTTAATTATGAGGACTTTCAGTTTTTAGGCCAGGCTCCAGCCTAAAATTTCATTTCTTGAATTTTGTTTGATTTTCCTGTCAGAAGCCAAGAAAAGAGTTAAAGAAGATTTTCCTTAAGAGTAGTAAAGTAAGGTTCATACAGTGGGTTTCTTTATGGGCCTGGATGGGCACACCAGGGTGAGGTGGAGGTGTCCTTAAGGGACTGGTAAGCCTGGCAAGCAGGCCTTTCTGCTCCCAGGCACCCCCTGGTGGCTTTCATGAGGGTGTGCAGGTTCCTCTGAGGTGGTCCGCTCTGGGAGGATGAGGAAGGTGGGGTCAGCTGTTGGCAGGCACACCTAACAAGGAGCACACAGAAGGCTGTGCAAATAAAGGGTGACTGATGAACTCTGACAGCCTTGAGGTTCAAACATCAGCCCTCAGGCTGTCCGCCTCCCCTTATGTGCTGGGTACTGCCTAGGTTTCTTGGTTCCAGTTTAGCTGCATGTGTGTGAGGGGTTGGGATGAAAGCGGAGTGCTCCTACATTGGTCTTTCTCCCTAAGGTTGCCCCCAAGAACTGAACTCCACTACCAGCAGTAGCTTTGGGGACCCAGGAAGCTCTGAGTTCAAGGTGAAAGGGTCAAAGCATCCTGGGCAAGGGCCATCTCAGATTGGGCATAGCAGGGAGGCGGCTGCTGGGGTGAGGTGGAAGCCACCTTCTTTATCTGGGGGGCTGGGGGAGAAGGGACCTTCACTGAAGCACCTTTTACACTACACACAGTGGGCTTAATGAATTCAGCAATCAGGCAAGGGCCCTAATGGGAGTGAGGCCCACTGGAGCAGCCACTGGGGTCCACAGGCTCCCCTGGGGGAGGTGGCCCTGGCATGGGGCTTCCCTCATCAGCCAGGGCCTAAAGAGTTCTTCCTTCCCAGGACCTGGCCCAGAGGGGAGAGAGGGCAGAACCCATGACCCAGAGGCACCCTCAACCGCCATCCGGGAGCCATCGGGGGAGAAAGCTTGCTCAGAGGGCCCCAGAGCCCTCAGGTCTGCCCTCCCAGGGCCTGCCAGAACCCCAAGATCCCCCTGAGGGGCTGCGCTGGAGCCTGGGCCAGGAGAGGGCAGAGCTTCAGAAAATGCTGAGTTTTGAAATGCCTCAGAGTCCGAGAGAGGAGGACCCACAGGAGCAGAAAGAAGAGACCCCCCAGGGTCAGAGCAGGGGAGCCCTCCAGGGGTAAAACAAAGAAGTTCCTTGGAGTCAGGGTCAGAGTGGGGAGCCTCCGCAGGCTTTTAGAGAGGAGAGATGGGAGAGGTGGGAGGCCTCCCAGAGTGAGAACAAAGATCTTCAAGGTCAAAAAGAAAATAGCCCTGAATGCCAGAGAAAGGAGGGCCTGCAGGAGTCAAGTAAGGAGACTCCTCAGGGCCTGGAAGCAAAGATGGTCGAGTCTTCCAGAAGCAGTGTCTCACAAGCCTGGGAGGTGGCTCAGGGAGAGGCGCCTGCACTGCCTCTGGAAGAAGGCGGCCCCCTGGGAATTCCGAGGCACTTCTGCAGGTCCCTGGGAGAACAGGTACTGCAGCCTGCGGAAAGAGCGAGCCCCAGCCCCCGAGGAAAGACCACCCAGCTGATGCAGGGCAAGACAGAGAGCCAGAGACCAAGGCGGCAGCGGCCGAGGGAGAGCAGAGAGTAGCCCAGGAAGGGACGCAGGCTCCCCTTCCACCCCAGCCGCGGCTCCAGGTCCTTGGAGCCGTGATGCTGGCGGCGCTGAGCACTGGAGCAAGAGCGCCCAGCAGCTCTCCAGGAATACCCAGGGCTGGTGCGCGATCCCCCGGTGCAGCAGGAGGTGGGCGGCTCCCCGGGAGCGGGGAGCCGAGAGGCAGCGCTGGGCGCCCTAAGTCCCCGGGCAAGGAGAAGGCGTCTGCGGGCGTGAGCGCGGTGCAGCAGGACACTGCGCGGCGAAGCCCGGCGCCGACGGCAGCAGGACCGAGAGCAGCAGCGGCTCCGGGTGTGTGCCCGCGCCGGGCCGGCCAGCGCGCAGGCGGGACACCGAGGGGCGGCCGGCCGCTGACAGCCGCCCCCGCCCCCTCCAGGTCCTGGAACGCCTGCACTTCTCCAGGAACCGCCAGTGCCGGGTGCATTCCCTGGGGCCCCTACACGGCCCAGCTCAGCTTCCGCTACAGGGAAGCCCCCCAAGGGAAGGCGGTGGGACTACAACTATCCTGCCCAGGCAGGGGACTGAGCTGGGCAATACCTCGGTCCCTTCCAAGTGCGTGCATCACGCCCTTGGACTCGCAACTACCGAGGGCGGGTGGGGCGGGCCTGTCCGGGCACTGCCCCCTGCTGGCCCCATCCAGCCCTTAGCACCGTCCCAAGAGCACGCGGGGACACAGCGGCGCACACTGCGCGAGCAGCTCTGCCAGATGCTCCGGGAGAGGACGGCCGGCAGCGGGCCCTCGGGGCTAGGTGAAGGGAGGACGGAGAAGCTTGTGGGGTGGCGGTGGTACCCTTTCCCTGGCATCTGGGATGACAGGCCACTCTCTCCTCAGGAACACCCAGTTTCAGCAGCTGTTGTGGCCTCACGGTGCTGAGGATCCTTTGCTGGAGAGTAGCGCTGGCCTGCCCTTACCAGCCCCGCCTAGTCACTGCTGAATCCTAAAGGGATGGTTGGAGATGGGAGTTAAGGAAAAAACTGGCAACCTGCAAGTGCAGGTCAGAGATAGTTTCAGAAAGGCCCAGTATGCTGCCTTAGGGCCCAGGAGGGCCAGACACACAGACACACACAGTAACTTCACCCTGCCAGAAGGCATGCTATTTCTTCTTTCCTCCAGCAAGGCTATTGCCTGGACCACAGCCAGAGGGTCAGAGGGCCAGGTCTTGAGAGTCAAGCAGCGCGAAAACCCCGTTCTTGCGGAAAAACGATTCAGTGCGGCACATCTTGCAGAAGACTAGTTCTTGCTTCTCTGGGGGTCCTGGGAAAAGATGTCAGAGGCCAGCAATGGGTTTCTGCTAGAGGAACTCCCAGAGCAAGGCCCCTGCTTGCGTGGTCCTAGGAATCTGCTGTAATCTATCCAGTTTGTAAGTGTGAAGAAATAAAAAGTGCTTCTGAGGAGTGGGGGCTATGGGAAAATGGAGCTGGCTGGGTGCTCAGAGCGGCAGTGCGAGCAGAACGCTGGTCAGCCGTGTGCCATTTTTACCCCAGCCTCAGGCGCCTCCACACAGGCACGTGGTGGGACACCCAGCTCTGCTTGTCACAAGGACAGACAGAACTTCTTTGGGAGAAATGGAGCTTCCTTCTATGTCCTGCTCCCCTTCTGGGGCTTGCCTCCTGCTCTTGCTGGAAACTTCTTCCCTTTGGGGCCCTGGGGAAAGTGGGGACATTTTCAGGCAAAACCTCAACTGTGTTTATCCCCTACCATCCACCTTTTCTCCAGCCTGCAGAGAAAAACACATGACTGAGTAGTCTCACTTGAAAGTCACAACCGCAGGTAGCAACAGGACACAGCATCGCCCAGCGGTCCTGCAGCACAACACTCCCGTTCATGTTCTCTTTCCCACACTTCAACACTGCATCTCAGCACTACACCTCAGACTACACAAGTGCCTCTGATCCTCTCTATCTGGGGTACCTGGTGAGCTCAGTCTCAGAGGCTTGAATAGCACCTACATTCTGCTGACCTCCAAATTTGTGTCTTTGGCTCTCTGGCCGGGCTCCAGAGGGCAACTTCATACACTGACACCTCCAGCGCAACAAGGCCACGGAGCCTGTCTACACACACACTCCCGCCCTGCTCCTCTCCCGTTTCCCTGTCCAGCTGCACCAGCCAAACACCCTGGTGTTGCCACTGCTTTTTTTTTCAACTTCAACCCATCAGTCAGTTCCATGGATTCTTCCTCCAAAACATATCCTGGATCTATTCAGATCTACTTCTGCCTCTTCCCAAGCCATCCGCCTCCTTGCCAGGATAACTCAAAATACATGCCTCACTCATATGCCAGTGCCAACTCTTTCCCCTGAAAACACCCTTACTGAAGAGTCAGGGTGAGGAAATCAGTGTCATCCACCTGCTTAAAGCCCCCCATGGCCTCCCCTTGCACTTACAGTAAAATCTAAAGTCCTTTTTGTCTCTTAGTTTTCAGGTTCAGGCCCTGAGAACCTGACAACCCCAAGCGGCACAGGCTCCTGTCCTCCCTCATCACTCCCTAGTCTCAGCAGGGAACTTGTCCCTTGGACATTTCCTTCATGTTTATGGCCCAGATGCCCCCTTAAAGGAGCATCCGTATGTCTCGTGGGCCTAGTGCCGAGGGCGCCATCTAGCTGGTGACAGGCACTATGTTTGTGAGGTGAATAACTTATGGGGGGTTGGGGCTCACCCAGCTGCCAGCCATATGTGAAGTTGGTGGTGATGGGGAAGAGGTAACGCTTCTCTGGCAAGTCCAGTTTTCGGGTGTTGAGGTAGTGGTAGCGCCCCTGGAGGTCATGGGAGATGCCGTCATACAGCAGAGCCCGGATGGAAGGCAGCACTGGGTACATTTCTGACTGAATAGGCGCCTCCAGGCCAGGGCTGGGAGCCTTTAAGGGAATTGCTTTGGGTGCAGGTGGAGGTGAGAGTGCAGCTTTGGGGTGCAGAGTGGGCAGTTTGAGGGGCAGGCGGGCTGTAGCCTTAGCCTTCTGCTTGGCCTTCACCATGGACCCATACTTGCGGTGCCATTCACAGTACAACATCTTCTCCCTCAGATATTCCTCCTTCCAGAAGTTCTGCCGTAGTGTGTCCATATTGAGTTGCCGTGACATAGTGGCAAGGGAAAGAGTGGTACCAGAGTGGCTGCAGTCAAGGGGCAAGCACAGCAAGTAGAATCTGACAGCAGGTGGCTGCCCAGGGACAGTCACCTGGCAACCAAGCCTCACCTCACACAGGGCCAGGGTTCTACTTGCCTAGCCCTCAGCAGACCTCACAGACTTGTTTACTGAGGTGGCCTCAGGCCAGGGCCCACTGGCCAAAAGCCTTGATCCCTAGACCTCTTGCAGAACCCAGGCTCGGTCTAGTATCACAGGTTCCCAGGTTTTTTGTGTGTTTCTGCTCCCACCCCTTGCGGTCAGGTCCCCTCCCAGCCCAGTGCAGCCTGAAGTAGGTGAGCGAGGGGTTTGGGCACAAACTGCCTTCCATTCCTCCCAGCCAGAGCTGGTCATCTCTTATTCAGGGAACCAGTCCTTGAGTTGTGACCTCTTGGCACAATCTTTGTGGTCCAACTCTTCTGTGTCTGGGCCATTGGCAGAACCTTTTCTAGCCCTGACAATCTAATCCCCCAACAGCCTCATCCACACATGTCCTGTCTAGCACTCAACCTCAGTTTAGAGAGGAGCAAATTCATCACTTTAATTTAACATCAACAATGACACTGTGTAACAGCACACGGAAGAGGTAGTGGAGAGAGAAGACACACAGGCTTCCTGTTCCCTAACCAGCCTTGATTTTAATGGCAGAGCCCCAACCACCTGGAAGCACCTCACCTAGCCTCTCAATGTTGTGAGAAGGGACAGGTAATTGGAAATCAGAGGCTCAAAAATTAAGGGAAGGGCTGATGGCTGCCTGGGGAGAGGCTGCAGGGCTGTGCGGAGCTCCCTAGTGCAGGTCTTCGGCAGTGAACATGCCCCTGGCCCTGCGCAGGATGGAGTCCTTGGCAGCGTCATAAGGGTGCTCCTTAGATGGGATCTCCAGAACAGCAGGAATGGAGCGCTGATGGGCGTCGAGTGCATGCCGCACCATCTCAGCGATGTACTGGTTGATGAGAATGATGCCGATGTCGTCCCGGTTTAGAAACTGCCTGTTGGGAGACAGAAGACAGTCCAGGGCAGCCCATTCTGAGGTGGTGAGGCTGGGCCACAGAGGGGAACTGTTTTGACCCAGAGGTGAAGAAGATAAGGGAAAAGGTTGTTACATTAGACTTCCTCCATTCTAACCAGAATCAAGTTCATTCAAAAGCTGAGGGCTAGGGCTCTCAGGGTTGGCTTCTACCACCCCTGCTTAGAAAGCTTCCGAGTGAACTAGGAATGAAGATTAGGTACATGCCAGTGTGCCCTGTACGCTGTCTTGTGTAAGAAAGGGAGAGAGTGAGAATACATGTCTGTCCCTTTGTATGTGCATTAAAAAAAAGCAGAAAGATAAGTGGCTATAGGATGGAAGAGGGAGGTAATGAAGCGGAAGATGGGGTGGCAGAGAAACTTCTCAATGTGTACATCTTTTAAACATTAATTTACAAACCACATGAATACACTAACTTTTCAAAGGGAAACAAATTTTAAAAAATTTAAAAGGGCTGATGAGACCACTAAACGTCTCCAGGTCTATGCTGGTAAGGATGGGGGATGGATCACAGGGGAAGTTTGTCATGAGCCAAGAGCACAACATAGGAAGAAGAAAATCTTACTTAATGCAGAGAGAGGGCCTGGCACTGGGATCTTCCTTTCTTGTGATCACCCAACCATTCATTTATTTGTTTATTCATTAAAAACTATTTACTGAGCACCTGCTCTGTACCAGGCACTAGGGTAGGCTAGACTTGATGAACTCTGAGATCCTTTTTGGCTGAAAACCAAAAAATGGAAAAGTCTGGAGTAAAATCTGTCCTCCAATGACAACTTAGTTCACTTTACTAGATTGCCTGGAGATCAGCCCAGAGATCAGCCTTCCAGTTCAGGGCCTATTAAACCCCAGGCAGCAGAAACCAATCTCAGCCAGTAGCTCAGAGCTGGACTGGTTAGAGGGAAACAGGTTAAGAGTGGTCTAAGAGTCGGCAACAGGGGCCCTAGAGAAGGGGTGTGGGAAAAAGTAGGGGACTGCATCCTCAATTCAAGTCACCAGGACACCCCCTGGATTGAGGGACATGCTTGCACCCACTTTGAAGCCATCACTCTTGACCCTGGGCACGAAATGAGAACCTCAAATGTTAAGGTCTTAGCAAAGGTAGGACACAATCCTAATATTCTGCCCACTGTGCTCAGGACAATGGGACATTCCAAGGGAGACAGAGAAGAGCCCCACCGGCAGAGCATGGACCTGCCTCACGAGAGGCAGAAAGGGCTGGGCCTGGGTTCAAATCCCCACTCCACCTCTTCCGAATGCTATGCCTTTGGTACATGCCTTCCTCAACGTCTCTGATCTTTAGTTTTCTCACCTGTAAGTGGAATATCCCTGACCTTACAGAAGAACTGTGAGCCTCTAACGTAGATGTAAATAGAAACCCAATCTCTCTGCCTAGCTATCTATCACTGCGTGTGTGGTTCCTTTACGCGGCACTTGTGAAAAGGAGCAACTGCTTGCCTGCCAGGCTCGGAGCCTGCTATACAGGTGAACTGAAGAAGATAGAGACGGGCCCCCTCTAGGGGCTGGGCGCTTTGGGCGCTCTGGACGCTCAACTGCGGTGGGCAGGTTGGGCCTAGGGGCGGCGCCCGTCACGAGCTCTGTTCCTTTTCTTTCCTGACACATGGTCATATGAGGGGAAAGCTCGTGGGCCTGACACAGCCGCGGTCCCACCGAGCCCCAAAAGAGAACATGGGGCGGAGGCCTACGCTCCAGAAAGGTGGGCTGACCCACTTCCTTGACTCTCTAGGCCCGGGTCTGACACTTTGGCCAGCAAGGTCTGGAAGCTCAGCGCGGGCCCCGCCCGCCGTCTCCCCGCGCTCCCAACCAGGCAGCACAGGGTCCCGTTCAGGCCTTCGGGATACCGTACCGGAAAGTGTCTTCGATCTCATTGATGGTTGTATCCTTCTCCACCACCAGGAAATTAGGGTGGCGATTCTTATTAAGCTCCCCTATGCCACCCAGCAGGAAGCCAGTCACCGTGTCCTCGTCTCCGATCACCGCAATTAGCTTCCCTCTCCCCGCCATCGCTGCAGCCGGGAACAGCTCAGTGCGGATCACCTGAATTCGCCGAAGCCCCGCCTCCGCAGTGAGTGGTCTTTTTCTATCGCACCCCTCAGCCACCCTTTAGACATGCGCAGTTCCACCACTCCCACCCGGAACATGCGCATTAATAGAAAACTGCCTCAATCTGATTACGCATGCGCCATAAAGAGATGTCCGAAACTGGGACTACGACTCCCAGAAGTCTGCGCGGCACCACGGGCTCTCGCTGGAGCGTTCGACAAGCCAGTTGAGCCCCCTGCTCTTAGATACTGAGACCACAAAGAAGAGATACTATAGTGTCTGTTCTCGAGGTCAAGGTCGGGCCTGTATTGTGCATTTAAGTATTTAACTTTGGCTTATAGTTAATTAGTACATATTTGTTCAATACAGGAGTGAACAAGTTACTGATGATATTAACTAGTGAGGTAGAGTCAAGTGAACAGGCAATTACAAAGCGGCGTTTTACTTGCTAAAATGTGGAAAGTACATGGTAGCCCACCTCAGAGGTTACTAACCCACGGGGAGGAGGGGTCGCTCAAAGACGGTTACCAGCAGGATGCAGGAGATAGAAATGAGGACAGGAGGGTGCTGTAGACAAGAGGAACAGCATGTGCAAAGACTTAGTGACTAAAGAGCAAAAGAGCCTTCCAGAAAAGTTAAAAGAATCCGGAAGTTATCCTGAGGACGAAGTTATCACAGAAGCCATTGAAGAATTTTAAGCAAGAGAACATCGCCAGGTACATGTTCTAGAGATAGCACTGTCAGGGTTCTGTGTGCAGAGGGTAGACTGCAGGAGAAACCATTGTGGTAAGAGATAATGGTGGCCAGAACTCAGGTGGTGATAATGGGAATGTGGGGAAATGAATGGAGTCAGGAGATGTTTAGAGACAGAATGGACAAAGCTGGGTTTTGGATTGGCTGTGTTTGGGGTGTGAGACAGAGAAACCCAGGTGACTTCCAGGTTTCTGGCCATTGCAGCTGGGTGTATACGAGTAACATTTCTGAGAGAGTGAACTCTGAGACAAACAGCTTGAAGGGGAAAAGTCCACTCTTTCCTTTTCCCTTTTAACAAACAGGCATCCTGGCATTTGGCATGTGATTTCAAAGTTTAGTGTGCTTTAGACACCCAAATGGTCTGGTGGTCATCTGTATGATAGGCTTGGGATTTGGGCATGTCTCATCTTCAATCTTGGCCCTATTCCTTAGAGGTATGATTTTGGACTTATCACCAAAATTCTCAGGGCCTTGGTCTCTTCAGATAATAGTATGCCTGCCTCATAGGGCTATTAGGATGAAGTGAGCTAGAGCCCTTAAATGTTCAGCATCCAGGGCCACACTGTGTTTGGGGGAGAGCAGCTGGGCTGGATGTCTGTAAACATGTTAACACACAGGTGGAGGGCAGCTGAAGCTGAGAAGGTGGGCAGCAAACCATCCAGGAAAAGGCTCACATCTGGGGGTGGAGGAGGGAGGGCAGACCATGAGGGTGTGTGGAAGCACCTGGCACAGAATTGTCCCTCAATGGCCATGAGTTGTTGGGTACTTAAGAGAATGGATCCCACCTTCAGTGGGTTTGTTTATCAAGTAAAGTAAGGAGCTGGGACAGCACCACATTCATCACTCTGATTCAACCAGCATTTATCAAATGTGACCATGAAGAGGCTGAAGACACAAGATTGATAAAATATGATTGATGGCCTTGAGCAGACATATAGTAAAGAGAGACCCTGGGAGTCCTGAGGGGGCTGAATTCAGAGCAAGGAGTGGGAAGAGCAAGAAGAAGCTTAAGAAGGAGCGAGGAGACAGGTAGGCTATTGAGTGAAGAGGGGAGGAGGGGGACTCAGAGCTGGGTCTTCTCTGGCCCAGCCACCACCATGTCCTGAAATGTCTGGGTCAGGTCTGGAGTTAGGGAATCAACTGAGTGAAACCATCTTTGCCCTGCTCTGGCTACTAAGTTGCTCATTCACGTTTTCACTAGTCACGCCTGTCCTTATAGGACCTCTCAGGGCCACAGAGCTCAGTCTGGCAGGGGAGGCTGGCCTATGAATATGTGGTCACAGATTAGGGTAGTCAGTGCAGTCAGAGATATGCCTCAGGCAATTTGGGACTTGGTTGCTGAAGGAATCTAGGAGGCTTCCTGTTGGCCAGGAAGATGAGGAGGGTAGAGAGGCCAGGATGTTCCTGGGCACTGACCCAAATTGCAGCCCAGGTGCTGGGAAACTAGAGGCAATGAAGAAGATTTGCAGGTGGAGGTTGTGGTGGGGAGTGGGTACACTGCCTGACTCGGGGGGATTCTTGAATGAACAAGTGGAGAAGCTTCTGTCTGAATCTAGAGACCTAGTTAGAAAGAGTTAGTGTGTTAGCTTGGAGCAGTTGGGAGCCACAGAATGGCGCTGACCGGAGAGGAGAATCATCCCTTTAACATGACACCCTCTGGCTGCAGTATGGAGGGCAGGTTTGAGAGAGTGGCCTGGAGGGCCTTAAGTGAGGGGACCGGTTTGAGAGGGAGGCCCTGAGCAAGGTCAGGCCCTGACCTGAACATGGGGAGGGAGCAGGCCCATTATTTGACTCTGGAACTGACCTGAGTGAAGGTTCTTGTGTTTGCATGTGGTTCTGCCGCCCCCTGCTGGTTGAGGAGTGCTCACTCTTTCAAGGTCCTAATTTGAGAACATTCTTGAGATCAGGCTGAATGGAAGCTGACCTGCCCAGTGGTCTTAGGGCCATCTTCTAGAACATAATGTCTACCTCCTTTTCCCACCCATCAGGTCTCCAGGTATCTGAGAACCAATCCCAAATTTTGAGTCCTACCCTCCTGGTTTTTTCAAACATGCCGTCAAGATCCCAGGCCTTACCAAATAGATGGCCTAGTGGGGTGGCTGCCTGCCACAGGCCCTCCCCCCTGGCCTGGATCAGTCCTCCAGCGACAGCCAGCCAGGCAGCCTCTGCTTCCCCAGGGCCTGATTCAGTGTCAACAGACCGGCCATGGAGAACACACACGCAAGGAATAGTCAAGCCTCTGCGACAGGCCACACTTTATTTGGAGTTTTCCACCTAAGCAGCTCCTAGCAGAGCTGCATGACATGTGCAAAAGTCCCCCCAGAAAGCTGGGCCTTGCAGTGTGTAAAAAAGGCCCCCCATGGGGCAGAGCTGTGCAACCATAAAAAAAAAAGAGAGAGAAATCAGTCCCGCAGGAAGCCTGGCGAGGGCAGCTATAAATTGCCCTGACCAGGACACGTGCCAATGCTGCCACTGGTTCTGGGTCTCTTTCTCCTCTGATTGTGCTTTCTTTTCCAAGTCCTTAACACTCAGGAGCCGTGGCCACCAGAGGGGCCAGATGCAGTCCTTCGCAGCAAGGAGGGCTGGCCAACAGTATGGTTTGAGGGTAACCTCCCTCACACACGCAGACATCCCAAACACATGCTCCCCCGCTGGCTTCAGTCCCAGCAGAAAACTCAGGGCTTCCCTGGCCCTTCCCAACCCCCAGTCTGCCATCATGTCACATTTGATGGGAGGGACACTGTCCTGAGACAGACAAGGCCCTCCAAGCCCTGGGGGCATGGTAGGGTGGGGGTGGCCATGCCATTCGTTTCACACCCCAAGGCACGTGTTTGTGGTGTCAAGATTCTGCGCGTGCATCTGGGTATGGTACATTTGTGTGTGTGTGAGTGTGTTTGGCCAGAGGCGGGGCCGAGGCTGGGGGAGGCATTTCTAGGATTCAGGGCACATTGACTTTGAAGGGGCTTCCAGGGACACTCTCGTCACCCCACTTGACGATGAGGATGTAGTCCCCTTTCTCCTTGACAGTGTAGGTGACGTTGTACACCCGGTTCCCCATGTGCTTCACATACACCTCCTCACAGGGGGTCTTGGGCCCATGCACGCCCACCATCATCATGTTGGTACCTGGAGAGGAAGGCAGAGAGGGGAAGCTCACACCAGGCTCCTGAGGCCCCCCGCACCCCCTGCCCTGGGTTCTTGTGCACATGTGCCGCCCTGCCCCCAGCATGCCTGCTTTGCTGCAGTCCACGGTGAAGGAGTTCTTCTGGCCCACAAATGCCTGGGACAGCCCAGGGCCGCGGGTCACCACCTTGCTAGCATCCGAGGAGAACTTGGGGACGGAGCTATAGCTGGAGCCCCGGCTTGAGGACGACTTGGTCACAGTCTCTACCAGAACCGTGGATGTTTCATGAAGGCTGTGGCCTCCAGATAGCCGAGGACCTGAGGGGCAGAGTAGGGTGGCCACAAGCTGGGTCAGAGACCTGCCCCACCCTGGGCAGCAGGCCCTTGGGTGACACTAGAGGTCCCGGGCCATACTCCTCTGGCTGTGGTATCCCAGCCAAATGAGCCCAGGCTCTGGGCCCCAGGTCAGGCCTATCCTGAGGTTTCAGGCCTCTAATGGCTCCATCCCCCATCCTTCTAAGGCTTTGTCTGGGAACTCAAGTCACAGGGTACACATCTTGCTTTAAAAAGGAACACGTATCCAGTTAATCCTTCACACAGCTTCCCAAAGGAAAGCTTGCTAAATATTTACTGAGCTCTGTCTTGGAAGCCAGTAATGCAGGAAGCCAGGAGGGCAGGAAGTTAAGCTAAAGCTGGGGGAGCCATTGCAGGGAAAAGATAAGCGCTGGACAACAAAGGAGAAGGCGACTTTGATTTTTGAAAACGATTGTACATGACTCCACAGAATGGTATGCTGTGTCAGCCAGGTCCATTTTATTACTGTAACTTGCCCATGGTATCTGGGGCAGACTGTGATCTGGATATGAATGACTGTGGAGCCATCCAGGCTGGGCTGGCCTGGGCCGCAGACGGGGCTGAAGGGACCTCCCCCAACCTGGGGCACTCACCTGTGACTTTGGCCTTGAAGGGGCTGCCCACGATGTGCTGGGGGCCACCATACTTGATGGCAATGAGGTAGTTGCCAGGGGCCATGGGAGTGTAAGTGACCACGTGGCCCTCAGGACACTCCCGACAGTCCAGCTGCACCTTGGAGGGGCCATCAATGGTGACAGACAAAGCCCCTGAGCCCGCGTTCAGGGTGTTGACAATAAACTCTGCTGACACACCTGGGGGCCAGAGGTAGCAAGGCTATAGGCAAGAAGGTCTGGGACTCCCAGAGCAGGCCTCTGTGAGGATTCAGGGCTCATTAGCACTGCCCCTGCCTCTGGGCTAGAGGCTGAGCACCCCCAAGATCTACTTCTCCTCCCCAGCCCCAGGCACTCACCAGTCGTGCCCCCCTCAAGCCCAGGACCATAGGCTGACACCAAGCCTGGGTCCCCAGCCTGGCTTTGTTCCCCAACGCGGATCTTGAAGGGACTGCCAGGGATGTGGGCACCGTTGAATTTGACATCGATGGAGTGGACTCCATTCTCGTGGGGGATGAAGCGGATGGTGTGCTTGTCTATGGAGCAGAGAGTTGGTAAGTAAGCCTTTGTCCTCCCCAGAAGGTTCTGGTCTGGCACGGGGGGCCGGGGCAGGGCCAGCTTACCGCTGTCCAGCTCAGAGACGTAGCACTCCTCCACCGCACCCGAGGGTGTGTGCACCCTAGCATCGATCACACCCCGAGCGCCATTCAGCTGCACCGCAAAGGACGCCGGCTGGTTCACCTTGAGCCCCGTCTCCTGTGGGGGGCCACAGGGTGCTCAGGCTTGCAGCTCCCTCTGCAGCCTAATGCCGTCCTCCCTGATCACCCAGCTCAGATGCTCCCACCTCTCACCCCAAGCCTGGCCCAGCTCGGGAGGCCAGTGAGGCCCTGGGAGGTGGGAGGCAGGGGCCGGGGCTGAGGCCTCAGCAGTTACCTGCCAGGAGGTGGGCCCTCCAGGCCGTGCTGGCTGAGGAGGTCAGACCCAGACACGGCAGAGGGGGCCAGTGCTTGACAGTGCTGTGGGGACCGCAGGCACTCGGTAGTTGGGTGAAGAAAAAGGAGTGTGGCCTGTACCTGCCTGGGGCTGGGAGTGGCTCTTTGGAGGAGGTGGGCCAGTGCGGAGGAATGTGCACAGGGAGGTGAAGAGGAATTTGGGCATGGGGGATGGTGCCCAGTCTGAGAGTGAGGGTGAAAGGAGAGGGCTCTGAGGTTGACAATGGGCAGCCAGCAGGGGGCATTTACTGTTCCTGACACTGGGGGAGAGAACATCTGACTGGCCTTCCCAAGGTCACGGCCTAGTTCTGGCTACATGGGCATGCCATCCTCCACTCCTGCCTCTCAGGGTGGCAGAGGGGCCCCACACCTGGACACACACCTGGAGGCTGGTGACAGTGAGGCGGCGAGCATCATCTGAGAGGGAGGCCACAGGCACCACAAAGGGGCTGTCTGGTATGTGCTCGTCGTTGAACTTGATGGAGACTTCATAATCACCTGGGGAGGGAAGGCCAGTCAGCATAGGCCCCAGGATGGGACAGCGAGGGTGGAACCTCCCCACCTCACCCCAGGGCAGGCTACTTGGTTCAGGGCTCAGGTCTGGAGACAGATAGGCATCCCCAGGGGTGCAGGGTAGAGGAGACGGGGCAGAGAAAGAGCAGGGGCCCTGGTGAAGGGGGAGTTCTGTAGCCCCAACCACCTCCTGCCTGGTTAATGAGCAGATACTTGGGAAGGTCAGGCAGGCCCAGGCTCCACCCCCATCTCAGACACCTACCTGGTTCCTGGACCACGTAGGAGACCCCACAGGAGCCATCTTTTCGATCCTCAAATGCAATCTCTGCCTTGCTTGGACCCTCCACAGCAATAGACAGACCCCCAGCACCGGCTTCTCGGGTCCAGATGCTAAACTCAGCTGGGGACAGGGAAGCAGGGCAGGGGTGGCTCTTTAGTACCACTGCCCATCTGGCTGGCTGCCTTGCTCCCACACCCACTCGTGGCCACCTGCCCCTCACCTGGCACTCCGGCCACACCTCGCTCCAGCCCTGTACCTCCGGCCCGCACCTTATGAGCACCGCCTTCGCCCAGTGGCCCCACAGTGAATTGAAAGGGGCTGCCAGGCACATGCTGGCCACGGTACTTGACAGTGACCGTATGGGGCCCCATCTCCTGGGGCACAAAGCGCACACTGTATGCACTGTTCTCCCCCTCGACGATCTCTGCAGCTTCCATCTTGCCTGATGGGCTAGTCACCTGTGCAGTCATGTCCTGAGAGCTGGCCTCACCTGCAGGGGACAAATTGTCAGGGCCATTCTGGGCTGCTCCTGGCCTCCCCAGACATTGCCTCCCTCTTCCGTAAAACCCTCGCCTACACTCACACCAGCCCTGGCTGGCTGGCTGTACCCTCCCCACCCTGTCCTGTTGCAGAGGACAGGAGGCCCAGCCTCCCTGCAAGGACCCTAGCCCTGCTCACCCTCCTGCCGGGTGATGCTGCCAAAGGAGCCCAGGCGTTCCCGGCCCAGGAAGTCCCCGAAGACAGCGGGGAAGGGGTCTCCGCCAACCTGGGTGGACTCCTCCACCCGCACCTCGCGCTTGGTCTCCCCGCCCCGTGTCTTGCTGATCTCCGTGCGCTCTGTGCGAGTGTATGTGTGGCTGCTCCGTGTGAAGGTGCGTGTCAGGCGCTCCTGCGCAGACACCATCTGGAACCAGTTCCCTGGAGGAGGAGGCAGCAGGGGGTGAGCAAGCAGGACAGACAGCCTGAGGGGTAGGCTCTGGGCCCACCAGCCCTCCCATCGCCCTCCCTGCCCCAGCTCCTCCTGGCTCACACCTGGGATCTTGAGATTGAGGTCACAAGTGCTGCCGATGGTGGCAATGGAAGGCGCCTGTCTGCGCCTGGTGATGCTTTCCTTCATGCGGCCCTCACCCGTGACCTTCACAGTGAAGGGGCTTCCTGCAGGAGAAGGGGTGGTGGGTCAGGCAGCTCTACCTGCCTCCTGGCCTCTCCCCACCCAGCCACAGCCACGTCTTACCAGGCACGTGCTTGTCAGCAAACTTTATGTTGATGATATAGGTGCCAGGCTCAGTGGGGCAGTAGGTGACTTTGCATGTGCCATCTTCCATGTCCTCACAATTAATGTCCACCTTGCTAGGGCCTTCAATACTCAGCCCCAGGCCCCCATAACCTGGCACAAAATGAGAGAAATGGCTTCCTCAGTCCCTGCTGCCCACTGCCACTCTGCTCTCCCCTCTCCAAACTGCAGGCTCTGTCTGGAATGGGCACCCAACATGCACAGTAACTACTAACAGAAGACGGCTCAGCGAGGGTTAGAGTGAACCAGCTGCTGACCCAGAGGATCAGGCAGTCTGGAAAATTCTCTAAGGTAGGTCTCTTGGGTTCCAGTAAGTGAGAGACAGAAACGCAGAACAGCTGAGTATTCTCTTAAATGTGAGAGAAATGACAGGGGACATTCACTTTCCCCCAGGTGGACCCCAGAATGTGAATCCCAATACAAACTGGGCCAGGAAGTTCATCCCCAGGAGGGCCCTGGGCAGGAAAAGACATGTCCTCATTGTCGGCATCAGCTGAAATGAGGGTTCTCTGGGAAGCACCTGCATTACGAGTGTCCACGATGAACTCTGCCACCTGGAAGGTGTGTCCCTCGGATAGGCCCTTGCCCCAGACGCGTACCCTGCTCGCGTCCCCGATCTCAGACGGCCCCACCAGGATCTGGAAGGGGCTGTTGGTGACGTGCTTGCCGCTCTTGCGCACACTCACCACGTGCTCCCCAACCTCCTTGGGGGTGAAGGAGATCCCTGTGGAGAGGGGTGGGTCAGGCATGGTGTGCCTGGGGCCTGGCAGAGTGTCCCCACAGCTCCTCTTGGGCCCGCCTCCTCCCGAGGACCCTCCCCACAGCCCCACACGCACCAATGTGCCGGTTGGGCAGGCGCTTCAGCAGGCAGGGCTCCTCATTGCCCGAGGGGGCACGGATGCTGGCTGTTAGCAGGCTCAGGTCACTCTCGGTGATCTTGAGGGATACGTCCGTGGAGGTACCAACGTTTAGCTGTGATGTCCTCATTGAGTCGTCCCCTGGTAGAGAAGTTGGTGTGTCAGGCAATGTGACTCCAGGCAGGTGTGCCCTTGGGGCTCAGGGGACCTCCTGGCAGATTCCACCAGACTCAACAGATTGGGGTCTGCTAGCAGGCAGAGAGGCCCAAGGCCTAGGAGACAGAGTCTATATTCACATTAGCTGTCAAAGATTACAGATGGGCTCAGCACCTAACCTGCCCTGTGAATGCCTCAATCCTACATGGGATTTTAATCCTGAGTAATGTGGCTTTGTAGGAACACTACACTGGACCAGACAGCACAGACTCCTTCCTTGCTGTGTGGCCCTAATGAAGTTGCTCGGCCTCTCTGGGCCTACTGGTTTCCTCATCTATCAAAAAGGATTATGGACACTCTAACTTCACAAATTACTTCAAAGACTAAATGAGGTGGTATTCAAAGCATGGGTGGGTGGTTGGATATGTCTCACCTGCTACAGAGAATACAGCATTCCTTATATTTATCCAAAAATGACCTCTTACACCTCATGGGGTCCCCACCCTAATGCCCTTGGTGACTTGAGCATGCTGGGCTTGCATATCACAGTGTGCTGGGGGTGTGCCTGTGTGGCCGCCCCACCTGTGATCTTGGCTGTGAAGGGGCTGCCCGGGATGTGCTTGTCGTCGAAGCGCACAATGATGCTGTAATCACCGGGTGCTGTGGGCAGGTAGGACACAGTGCAGGTGCCATCCTTGTTATCCTTGCAGGTGATCTCTGCCTTGGACGGGCCCTCCACAGCCAGGGACAGACCCCCTGTAGGTAGGAATGGAGCTGAGATCAGAGGTCCTGCCCTCGCCCTGCACCTGGTTGGCTCCCCACCCCAGGCCTCTGCCTGCTGCTCCTCTCACCTTCCCCAGCATCCTTGGTGACAATGGTGAAGGTGGCTGGCTTGTTGACCATGCCGTGGCTCAGGCCTGGCCCGTAGGCACTGACATGGCGGCTGTTGATGGCATCCACATAGAACTGCAGGGGGCTCCCTGGGGTGGACAGAGAGGGGGCTGGGTCACTAGTGAGGACAAGGGTGCCTGAGCCCACCTCGACCCTCACCACCTTCTCGCAACTTCCCTGCTAAGCCCTACATCTCTGCCATAGGGGCCTGACGGCAGAAGGATGTCTGCCTCCTACCAGGTTTCTGCCTCCCTAGAGCCTTGCATGGTGCCTGCAATGTTTGTTGAAAGGCAGGCAAGAATGAAGTCGCCGTGCGCCCCTCAGCCCAGCCCGACCCGACTCACCAGGGATGTGGTTGCCGTCATACTTGATCCCCATCTGGTGCAGGCCTTTCTCAGTGGGAGCATACCTCACCGTGATGGTGCCGTCCTTGTTGTCGGTGATATTGGGCCGGGCAGTCTTCCCGGAGGGCATCCGCACCTCCCCTGCAGGGCAGACACAGTTATGTGGGGAACCCCGGGTTTTCCACTCCCCCTGCTGTCCCAGGCCTGCTCTCGTGTGGTTCTGCTTCCACCCCAGAGGTCAGCACCAGGAAACGGCCTGGCGCAGCAGGATGAACCATGAACTGGGAGACAGAAGGCTTGGGTTTCTGCCCAACTTGCTGTGTAAGCACAGGAAGCTCACTTCCCTTCTCTGGGCCCCAGTTTCCATCTCAGACAGGCCTGGGCCTGGCTGGTGTCCTCTCTCTGACCCCTCCTGCCTCAGGGCCCCCAGGCAGTACCTGTGAGCTCCCCTTTCTGCACGGTGAAGGGGATGACTAGGTTGAAGGGCCTCAGCATGGACTCCATTGGCTCAGCAGGCACCACTGGCTCCTCTGTGGCCTGTGAGGTGGAAGGGACAGTTATTGGCTGGGGGAGGCCTAGAGGGAGATTGGCCTGAGCCATGACTGAAGTCAGAGAAAGTGAGGAAGGAACAAGATGGTTAGTGATGAAACCAGTGCAGCAGGAGAGATGCATCAGCTTCGAGAGAAGAGGGGCTGTGCCCAGCTTGGGGATCCACCGGCCCAGCCCAGCTCCCTCCTGTTCCCCACGATGGCCCCCAAACCATGTCCCAGCCCTGGCTCCTGAGGAACAGAGAGAAGAAATGGAGGAGGAAGGCAAGGTCTTGCCCAGTGGGGGAGGCAGCAGTACCCAGTGTGGGGGGTAGGCGCTGGGCCGGTGCAGCTGCAGCGTGTCAGAGGGCTCCTCCACGTGGGGCAAGGGGTCACACGCCTGGGAGGCAAGGCACGGAGAGCACATGGTGTGGCAGGCCACACACGCCAGCTCGAGTGACCAGGAGCCGGCTCAGAGAACGGCCCCAGACCCGAAATCCTGGGCTCCCTTGGGGGCAGGATGGGTCTCTTGGGAGCTTTATTTACCCCCTGGAGGGCTTCATCGTCCTGCAGGGCCACCTTGGGGAGATGTATGGAGACAGTGGGTCTAAGGGTCGGAGAGGGACAGGGCAAGTTCCTCCAGAGAGAGTTGATCAACCCCCAGAGGGTCCAGAGCCAGGCTGTGCTCACCTCCCAGGTGTGGAGGTGGCAGGAAAGCAAAGGCTTCATTCTGGAGCATCCTGGGATTCGGTGTTGCTGCTCAGGGGCCAGCCCCACCTCCCAGCCTCCCGCTAGCCTGGCTGCAACGGAGCTTACCAGCACGTGGAAGGGGCTGTTGGGGATGTGCTCGCCCCCGAAGCGGATGGTGATGACGTACTTGCCCGGCTCGGGCGCTGTGTAGTAGATATCAAAGGTACCATCGTGGTTCTCAACCACGTCCACATCGAGCTCCGCCCCATCAGGTGTGGACACTGTGCATGTCACCTTCCCCTTTCCTGCTGCCTTGGCGTCCACCGTGATCACCGTCTCCTCCCCGATCTGGATGCGGGGGCCCAGACAGGCACCTGCACACACACAAGACAGGTCAGGGGTCCGTGGGGGCTATGCCCAGACCCTCTCCATTCCCAGCTGCCCCCAACACCTCAGCACACAGCAAGAAGAGAGGAAGAGGGGCACTCACCCAAGCCATGGCCTCCAATGGACACTGGAAACAGAGAAGAGAATGAGGCTCTGCAGCACCAGGGAAGGGGGTGGGCCCTCTGACCAGCAGTCCCATGGGGACTGCCAGGCACCTGGAAGAGCTGTGAGGGGAGCTGGATCGTGGTCAGGGGAGGTGGGGTGGGTGCCTACCTGTGACAAGGCACTTGCTGGCATCCCCAGTGGGCAGGGCATGGATGCGGAAGGGCGAGTAGGGGATCTCGTCACCGCCATACTTGATGGTAATGGTGTACCGGCCGCTCATATCGGGAAGGTAGGATACCGTGTATGTGCCATCCCCATTGTCTCGGATGTTGGCCTTCTTGGGCTTACCCTCGGGGTCCTGGAGAAGCAGCAGAGGTCAAGGCCTGCCTGTGCCTACAGCTTGTCCTGCCAGGTGGGCTGCAGGTGGACTCACCAGGATCTGGACTGTGAGCAAGCCTTCACCGGCATCCCGGGCATCGATGGTGAACTCCACAGGCAGGCTGGCAGGAATGCCAGCAGCATTGAGGCCAGGACCACTGGCTCGTACCTTGCTGGCATCGTGGGCTGGAAGCACCTTGATTTTGAAGGGGCTTGAGGGGAAAAAGGGAGGGACAGTTGGCTGGGGGTCAGGAGTGGGGTCCCATGTCATCTTGGGCCTGGAATCCTCCCCACAGACATGAATATAATGAGGGGCAGAGAGGAGGGGCCATTTCACATCTGGGGTCTTGAGGGAAGGTCACTCAGGACACCCTTGACATAGCCTGTGCATTTCTCCATTCCCCAGAAGATGCTGTGGTTTATTTGAAGAGGAAGGTGGAGGGGCTGCCCTCTCCCAAGGCACTAATTTTGTAGCTACGTGGTGGCAAATCCCAGCCTCAGGAGAGCCCCTGAAACCGAGCTGCCTCCAGGGCAGAGACGGGCTGGGAGTCCCGAGGACGAGCAGATACGCTAAGACAGGTGGGAAGGGCCCTCCCAAGGCCTGGCAGTAGCCTGCATGTGTGGCCCTTGTAGGAGTACCCCAGAGCTCAGCCACTGTGTGGGGGCAAAGCCAGGCCTCACCTTCGTGGAACCTCTTGGTCAGCATACTTGACAGCTACAGTGTAAGGCCCATCAGTGGCTGGGGTATAGTGGACAGTGTGGGTGCCATCTCCATTATCACGCACCTCCACAGGCTCGGCCACACCTAGGCAAGGCAGCAAGGTCAGCAGAGCCTCCTAGCACCCTGCCCCACCTCCCTCCACCCTGCCCCCAACATGCCATACCTGTGGGGCCCAGCACAGCCACCTGCAGCGGGGCCCGGCCAGCTTGGCTGCAGTCCACGGTGAAGGTCTGGGGTACCCGGGCCCTGACTCCAGCCCCCAGCCCCGGCCCCGAACATTTCACCTTCCCAGGGTCCACCACATCCTTCACCGGCACCCGAAATGGGCTCCCTGCAAGGAGAAAGACGTCAGCCCCTACCCATCTGCCTGGAGGCCGGACACTGAGGAACCACAGAAGAAGAAGCCTTTCTTGCCTCTGAAATGCCCCAGGGAGGCCAGACCAACATGTGCAAATGCTTAAGAACTTGCTAAGAAAATGCAAAGATAAAGTAGGCTGCAAACAGAGACTGAGCAAACCTCATTTGGGCCACAAGCCTGGAAGAAGGCCTTCCTAAATGTTAAAAATGGAATATTTTAAAAATAAAACGCATTTTTGCATGCAAAAAATAAGTAAAGTGAAGGGAGACTAATGACGATTTCAGCAGGCCCAAGTCCTGCAGTAACTGTGGACATGAGCTGCTGGGCCCTGCAGGACAAAGGGGAGCTCTTTGCGGGCAGTGAGAGCCAAAGAGTGGGAGAGGCTGTCCTTGCTGAGCTAGCAGGACTGGCCCGGGCTGTGACCAAACCCACAAACCTACAATGTCTGGTATTCCAGACAAAGGGTCAACCCCTGGAGGGGTCGGCACATCATCGGCACCCACTGCCCTGTGCTGGCCATGGCCTCAGGGCACAGGCCTGCTTACTCTGTGGCCTCCCTGCTAGGCCGGCTAATGGCTGTCCTGCTCTGGGGATGAATCTCCACGAGGCCCTCCCTCCCCCGAGCACCCCCTGTGCCACACACCTGGGATGGGCCGCCCCCCAAAGGTGATGTTGACATCATAGTCCCCGGGAGTGAAGGGGATGTACTCCACAGTGCAGCTGCCATCCTTGTTGTCCTTGCAGGACATCTTGGCTTCTGAGGGACCCTCGATGGCTAGGCCCAGGCCCCCAGTGCCAGCTCCCCTGCAAGATGATGCCCCCATCAGCTCCACTGGGGCCAGTGAGTAGGGATGGAGAAGCAGCTGGATTGGGGCTGGGCGGAGAGGAGGGCAGGCTGCCTGGGGCTGGCTGAGGAAGGACAAGCTACAGGGGCTGATCTGGGACACTGGGAGGTTTGCTTCTGGGTCACCCTTTAGAGGGGAAGAGAGAGGAGTGAGGCATACAACAGAAGGGCAAAGGAGGAGGGCAAGTGGCTGGGGTCAGGCTGACCACTATGTCAGGGTCAAGGTTTCAGAAGGGGGAGGATACCTGGTCTCCACAGTGAAGCGGTTGGCCTTGTTGACCAAGCCACCCTCCAGGCCTGGCCCAAAGGCCCGAACTCGTGTGGGGTCACAGCCCTCAGTCACACCCACTCGGAAGGGACTCTTGGGCACAGCTACCTCATCATACAGCACCTCCACAAGATGCACGCCTGCAGGCCGGCCACACAGAGCGGGTCAGGGTGTGCATGTGCCACCCTGACACCCAGCCACCCTGAGAAAGCTGTGATCAGATGCCCCAGTCCCACCCAGCCCAGCTCCTCACCCTCTTCGTAGGCTGTGTACTGCACTCTGTAGGTGCCGTCCCCATTGTCTGTCACATAGGTGTCTGTCTTGGCACCCGAGGGGTTGAGCACTCGAGCTGTCACGTGGTTCCCACCTGTGGCTGTGAGGGATCTTGCATCTACAGTGAACTCAGTGGTCACCTCACGCAAGACACCTGGGTGCCAGGAGAGGAGAGCTCAGTGTGAGTTGGGGGCAACCTTCACCCAGTCGCTCACCCTGCCCCTCCTCTCCTCACCCCAACTCAGAAGCTGCTGCTCCTGTCTAGCTGCTGCTTCCCCACCTGAGCCTGGCCACCCTCTGCGCCCCTGTGGGCTCCAGGCCCAGTCTCTCACAGACACTCCCTTCCCCAGACAATGACATTCTGTTTGTGCCATCACCCCCAGGTTGTCAGCCCCCAGGACAGGCGTGGGTCTTCCATCTGTGTACCCCCCTATCTGTGTACCCCACCCCATGCCCAGCCCAGGGACTGGCCCCTGCAGGTGATCCACTCACATTTACTGAGCTGAGCTAAACTGTCTCCTGACCCTTGTCACCCGTACCCCAAAGCATTCCCTCTGCACCTTCTACAGCGGGGTCCTTAGCTTTTTCAGGTCAGGGAGCCCTTAAGCTAATGAAAGTGGAGATCTCCCCCAGAAAGATGCCCATGGGCAGATGCAATTCTGTCACAAGAGCAGCTCCATGCCCCGTCCTTGCCCTTGGCCACTCCTCTGGGTGTCTGAACCCTAAGGACCCTAGGGCTACCCTCAAGGTCTCCCTTCACCCCATACTGGCTCCCCTAAGGCCCTATGCCTGCTTCCTTCCATCCCACCAACGGCTCTGGCTCCCTGACTGGTGACTTGACCCCCTCCTGGCTCCCCCTCACTCACCATGCGGCTCCACCCCAGGCCCGGAGACCTTGATTCCACTGGTGTCGACAGCAGGCTGCACGTGGACACGTGTAGGGAACTTGGGTACGGGATGCCCACCATACTTGATGGTAATTGTATAGGTGCCGGGGAAGGCGGGGCTGTAGGTGATGTGGTAGGTGCCGTCAGCATTGTTGTGGATCAGCACCTCAGCCTTGACGCCGGCGTCCGACAGGATCTCGATGGTCAGCTCAGCCTCTCCCGCCTCCGAGCAGTCCACTGTGAAGGTGGCTGCCTCGCCAGCCTTGCCACGCTCCAGGCCTGGCCCACTGGCCCGTACCTTGCTTGGGTCGAACACGGGCCGGATGGTAGCCTTGAAGGGGGAGCCAGGGATGTGGGCTTCGGCGAAAAGGATGTTGATAGTGTACTCGCCTGGCTCTGTGGGCAGGTAGCTGACAGCACAGGAGCCATCACCATTGTCCTGGCACTCGATCTTGGCCTCACAGGGGCCCTCCACGGTCAGCCCTAGGCCACCTGTGCCAGCCCCCTTGGTGTCGATGGAGAATGGGGCTGGAGTGCCCACCAGTCCGCCCTTGAGGCCGGGGCCATAGGCGCACACCTAGGGAGAGGGGCAGGTTCGTGGGTTTCCAGCACGCCACTCCCATGCCCAGCCTTCCTGGGTCCTTATGACAATTACGGATGAGGAAATGGAGGCAGAGATAAATAATTTGTCCCAGTAAGCAGACCTGGGGTTCAAGCCCAGGTCTGATCAAAGGCCACACTCTCAATAATGAGGCTGTCCCAAAGGCAGGTTCTGGGATGGAGGGTCACTGGGCCTCAAGTCTTTCGCTGTGCTCACTCCAGGTATGCAGGCCCTTTGGCCTCTGCTCCTGTGACTCATCCTTCATCCCCACAAGCCCTCAGCAACCAGCCCCCACCAGCCCCATCACCTCACCTTGGAGGGGTCAGGGGGCAGGACACCCTCCACAGCGAAAGGGCTGCCAGGCACTGGGTGACCGTCATAGGTGATGTCCACCTTGTAGGGCCCCTCCTCAGGGGGCATGTAGCGCACAGCCTGGGATTCAGCTCCGCCCCCAGGCTCCAGCTTGCACGGGATGGGTCGTCGGGAGGGTGAGGTCATCCGCACGTCCAGCTGGCCCTGCCCGCCAGCCCCCCGTGTGTTCACAGAGAATGCCTGTTCCTGCCCCACAGCCACCTCTGCGTAGAGGGCAAGGGACACAATGAAGACTCCAGCCCACCCCAACAATACCCCTCACTCCCAGGGCAGCTCTCACCCCACTTACTGTTGTTAAGGCCTTGAACTTTGACTTTGCTGAGGTCCAGTGGGGGTGCCACATTCACCACAAATGGACTCTTGGGGACAGGGTCCCCACCATAGGTCACTGTCACTGCCATGTTGCCCTATGGGTATAACGGGAAGTCAACACAGGCTGGCAACATGCCCTTGCCAATGTGGACTCAAGGTGCAGAGATGCACAGTGAGAGAGAATGAGAGGCAGAAGGCAGCCAAGACCCAGACTGGCCCTATGAGACTGGAGGCAGGAGGCCCAGGATCCAATCAGCCAGGACGGACAGGGGCATGGGACGGGACGGGACGGGGCACACCTGCTGGACAGCCGTGTACTTGACGGTGTACGAGTAGTC
Organism: Manis javanica; assembly: GCF_040802235.1. Taxonomy (NCBI): domain Eukaryota; kingdom Metazoa; phylum Chordata; class Mammalia; order Pholidota; family Manidae; genus Manis; species Manis javanica. Next base: position 22,470,375 of record NC_133161.1, read on the forward strand.
GTGGTTGTCGATGATTTCAAAGTCCCGCACAGCCTCGCCCTTGGCAGCCCCAGCAAAGTGCACATCCAGCTTGGCCTTGCCGGCTCCCTTGGTCAGCACCGTAAAGTGAGTGGGCTTCCCAACTTCCACACCTGGGGAGTGCACCCCAAAAGGGTGGTGAGGGCCTAGTGGCCACCTTGCCCCAGCCCCAGGCCAGCCCCTGCCCAGACACCTACCTGTGCGGTTCAGCCCAGGGCCCTCAGCCTTGACTTTGCTGGCGTCGTGGGACGGGTCCACCTTGATGTGGAAGGGGCTGGCCGGGATCTCCTGGATGGAGAAAAGGCTTGGTCAGGTGGACAAGGGCAGCTTCTGAGAGAGCCCCCGTCCTTTCCTCAAAGGCATGCTGCCCACACAAAGGAAGTGCCAGTCAGTGGCTGTGGAGTTGTCCGCACATGATGGCATCTCATGCAGCTGGCTTAGACATGGGTGTAGGACACCGATGATTACCAAAACTAAGGGTGGGTACCTGGTTGGCAAAGAGCACCATGATGGTGTAGCGGCCAGCCCCGGGGGGTGTGTACTTGACTGTGAAGGTGTCATTGTCATTCTTGATGATATCAAAGTCGATGTCAGCCTCTGCGGGGCCCACCACACCAGGGGCACATTTGATGCCAATGCTCACGTCGCCTGAAGGGGGGCAGGCACAAGACTATGAATGGGGCTTCAAGAAAATCCTCGACTAGCCAGGTCCCACTAGAGCTGTGCCCAGAAACCAGCTGTGACCAGAGTATGAGCCCACCTGCCCAGACCCACTCCAGCCCCACCCTGCTGGGCGCACCTTGCCCCGCCTCACTGCAGTCCACCGTGAAGTAGGTGGGCTCATTGGCCTTGAGGCCAGTCTTCTCCACGCCAGGGCCATACACCTTCACTCGCTCGGGGTGACTGCCCTCTCCCACGTTTACCTGTAAGGAGATGGATGCTTGGCACAGTGGCCCTCCCTCAAGGCCCCTTCCCAGCACTACCACTCCAGCCTTGGCGGGACCAGTCAGCCTCTTGGTGGGGCCCTTGCGGCGGAGAGCAGTGATGAAGACCAGGGAGAGCCAACATCTCCCACATGGGGCTCCATCTGGGGCTTTCCTCTGGGGCCCCTGGCAGTGGGCACAGGGCATGATGCAGAGGACATACCCGGAAGGGGCTCTTGGGCACATTGACGCCTCCCCAGGAGATGATGATGGTGTGTTTAATGGGCTTGGTGGGCACATAGGAGCAGCGGAAGGTGCCATCGCCATTGGGGATGACCTTGATGTCGATGGGGCAGCCATCAGCGTCCTGTGGAATCACCAAGCAAAGGTCTTACCAGGCTCTGGCGCCCTCAGAGCACATGGCCTCGGGTGCCATCCTTAACCACCACCACTCTCACAGGCCCCTCCCCACCAAGGACTCAGGCCACAAGAGCCTAGTACCACATGCTCTAGTGGCCAGAGCATAGCCTGGGAACCAAGAGGTCTGGCTCTTGGCCTTCTGTGTGGCTGTGTCACCAGGCCTCGGTATCTGAATGTGTCAGTAGGGGTGAGGCTGGGCTAAATCAATGTTCCTAAAATTTAATAATGAACTGTTTAAAGAAAAATCATCCTCTTGGACCCAAGACTCTGTGCATTAACTTCTAGGGCTCAAGAGACACCAGTTTGAGAAACTGACTTGGAAAGCCAGTGTCTTACTCAATCAAATCATCTTTTAATTTAAAAGTATTAGTACAAAAAATATACTTTTGGTAAAATATGTTTTTAAGATTGTCAGCAATAAGAAAACACAAAATTTACAACTTTCCATAGTTCTTATGGACCCATAAGAATCAGTCCCGTGATGCTGTAACTTCCTGCCTGGATACCCCTGCCTCTCATCTGCCTCTGCCCTCCCAGGGCTCCTGCCCAGGGCAATGGGGGCAGCAAGATTGGGCGAGGCCACACCTGGGCATAGAGCTTCAGGTCTCCCTTGCCAGCCGCACGGGCATCGATAGTGAACTCTGCAGGCTTGTCCACAATGCAGCCGGTGGGCTCCAGGCCGGGCCCAAAAGCCTTCACCTGTGCAAGGGCAAGAGAGGAGGGCCAGGTTGGGGACTGGGGAGGACCTGCTCACCCCGTCCTAGGCTGGTATATCGCAGCTAGGACCACACCTTGTCTGGGAAGCAGTCGGGTGGGGCTGGCTGAATGTGGGCAATGAAAGGTGAATCTCGGATATCCTCATCATCACAGATGACATGCACAGCGTACTCCCCAGGCTCCGTGGGCCAGTACCGCACATCACAGGAACCATCCCCCTTGTCATCACACTCAATCTTGGCCTGCGAGGGGCCCTCGATGGAGAAGCCTGGGTGTGAGATGGGATGGGTCAGAGGGCACAAGAGGCAGCTTGGACACTTGAACAGGGCCCCCATCATTCCCCAAGACCTGTGCCCCAGTTGACCCAGTGTCCCATCTGTCTCACCCTCACACTCCCAGCATTCCCACTGCTGCCACCCAGCCACTTACCCAATGTCCCCACCTCCGTGCCAATGGCCTCCACCACAAAGTCGGCTGACTTGCCCACCTGGCCAGTTTCCAGGCCAGGGCCCCAGGCTCGGACCTTCTGCACTCCTGCCTCTGGGCTCACCTGTACTTCAAAAGGGCTGGACCAAGAGGGAGCTGGTGTCAGTGCTGGGAGGTGCACCCACCAGGGGTACCCTTCCTGTCTTCCCTCAGAGTCCCAGGTGGCCCACCCCTCCTCCCACCCTGTGACGGCCCAGACAGGATGGCATCAGGGCAGCACAGGGCTTACCTGCGGGGAATGGCATAGCCGCCCCATGTGATGGTCACCACGTACTTCCCAGGCACCACAGGATAGTACTCACACTCGAACACACCATCCCCAGCCTCCCTCACCTTCACTGGCTCCTCTGTGCCCTCTAAGGAGAAGTGGGGTGAAGAAGATAGATCAGTGGTCTAGGAGGGCAGTGCTACCAGTGGGCAGTGCTGAAACTTGGGCAGGGACCACATGTCATCCCCATGCATAACAGCTCAGCATAGCATGTAGGGCAAAGAGGATCATTCACATCTTACATATTGGGAAACTGAGGCAGAGAGGCTGTGCCTAAGGTCCCATGGTGCCTCTGGCCAGTGTCTCCCTGCAGTCTCCCCAGGAAGTGTAATTAGCTGGCTGTTCCTGCTTTCAGGGAGCCAGAACCACTGGCCCTATTTCCTCCTTGCTCCCCCAGCCCCCTCCTGGGCCCTGGCACTCACTTGGTCCCTTGACTGTGACCTTGAGCTCCCCACTGCCAGCACCCTTGGTGAACACCTTGAAGTCAGCTACCTCTTTCACACGCACACCCTTGGGCTGCAGGCCCCGCCCAGAGGCCCGGCAGGCATTGGGATTGCAGGCTGCAGGGAGGAAGAGAAAGCAGGTTGGAGTGCTGAGGGGTCTGGACAGAACCTTGACTCCTCACCACTCATCCCCGCTACCACTGTGCACAGGCCATGGCCTCGTGTGATCCTCCTCTTTGCTCTCTGGAGCCCCCAACACAACTGGAGCTATGAAGCCATGCTGGGAAGGGAGGCTACAGGCCCCCCGTCAAGCCAGTTAGAAGAAACCCTTCCTGCTGGGCTTCTCAGAGTCAGTGCCTTTGGGACCCAGGCATGATAGAGCCTAGGCAGAGAGTGGGACAAAGAGAGACAGGGAAGGGCCCTGCACCCACCCAAGGCCACCTGAGCATTTTCCATCAGCTACCACAGCAGCTTTGGGGACTAAATCATGCCCAGCAATGCCATGGATGTCAGAAAGGCTGCCACGGGTCACATGCAACACATGGACATCAGCCCTTCACAAAACACTGCCGGTGGCAATAAACCCAGACCTTGCTACTCAGCACAGGCCAAAAAACGGTGACCTCAGCTTGCCAGAGAACACGACAAATGGCATGGAACCCACTGGGTGCCACCAAACAGGCAATAACATGTAATTCAGGCCTGCCACGGGACACAGGCAATGGCATGGAACCCGGGGCCTGTCACGGAATACCACGGGAGGGTGACTCCACCCCACCTGGCCATGCCACACCGCACAGGTAAGGCCAGTTAGCTATGGCCATGCCTGGCCCCACCTCCACTGGACAGTACTAACATGGCACCACTCTCTTGGCCTGGTGGATGATGGGCACGGAGGGGGCAAGCGGTGGCAAGGGCTCTGAGTGGCGGGAAGAGAACCAAGTTGGGGAGTCACTACCTGAGGGCCTGGCATATGGTGCTCTCCATGTACGCCCCCACCCATGTGACCCTGTTGCTTCCCCCTCACCAATTCCACAGTAGCACCTGTCTGCTATCCTTCACGGTGGTCTCCTGACCCTCCCCCGGGGGAGGGATGATGAGATCATCAGGAGACCTCTCCAGAGCCCCAGCCCTAGCTGTTCCTTCAGCGCGTTTTAAGCCTTCACTGGCTTTCCACCTGCCCCTGAACTTAGCACTTCATTTCCCATAAATCCTCAGACCCAGAATTTGGTGACAATTCCCTCCACATTCTGGCCTTGGCGAGGGTGACTGTGGGAATGGGTGAAGGGCCTTTACCTTCTGCCACGTGGACAGGGAAAGGACTGCGGGTGATGGGGGCACCAGCGAAGGCCACATGCACCATGTGGGGCCCCTCCATCACAGGCCTGTAAGTGCATCGGAACGTGCTGTCGCCCTTATCCTCCAGGGCCACCTCCACCGTGTCCTTCCGGCCCTGAGGATCCACGATCACCACAGCAACGTCGCCAGTGCCAGCCCCTGACACAGACAGAGGCCGTCAGCCTTGCTCTGGACACATGGAGCTGCTCCAGGCTCCATCGCCCTGAGACCAACCCCCTTTAGCCAGCCCGACACCCCCCGGGGCCCATCCTCACCAGCAGTGTAGATGTCAAAGTAGGTGGGTTTGTTGGCCACATTGCCCACTGGCTCGAGGCCAGGGCCACGGGCTGACACCTTGTTGGCATCTCCCAAGGCCATACCCACGTTCACCTCAAAGGGGCTGCGTTCAATGTTCTGGCCAGCAAAAAGCACGGTCACCTGGGGGTCAGGGCTCAAAGATTAGCTTCTAGAGGACAGCAGTTCTGAGAGGGGGTGAAGGTCAGAGCAGAGCCAAGGAGGATGAGAGGGGAGCAATGGAGTTACTGGGACAGGGTGGGGTGCAAGCTGAGAGAGGGGTCCACTCACAGAGCTAGCAGAATGGGAGATACCTTGTGCAACCCAGCGACCTTGGGCACATAGGAGACAGCATAGGTGCGGTCCTTGTCATTGTTGGGAACTACCTTGGCCTATTGGGAAGGGAAAAGATTGTCACAGTGGCTGTAGCCTCTCCACCTGGTGGCCCCTATGGTGATGCCTACCCCAGGCTCCAGCATAGCAATGTCTCCGACAGCCATCCCCACACCATTCCTGTTGTTAGCCTGTGGTCTCTGATTCCAGTCCCATGCTAATTCCTCTCATTCCCAGTCCCTCTCCATACCTCCTCGGTGTGGCCCTCAGGATCCTCAATGTAGACCAGCACCTCACCCACACCGGCATCCACTGTCTGCACGGTGAAGTGGGCAGGCTGCAGCACGGTGTTGCCCTGGGGCTCAATGCCTGATGGGCAGAAGGCAGAGCAGATTAGGGAGATCCATCCAGGCTTCTGCCCAGCTGTCCACGGAGGGCTGTCAGGCTCAACACATACCAGGCCCGTAGGCGATGGCCTTCTTGGGATTCAGCTGCTTGGAGCGAACAGGGGCACCAGGCTTGAGTTTGGCCTTGGGGAACTGGGACAGGTAGGTCATGACGGAATGCTCGTCCACATTGGGGTCCACAATCTCTTCAGGAGCAATCACCTGCCGCAGGGAGGAACAAGGTTACGGAGTGTCCTCTTCACCTGGCAAAACTTGGTTCTTACCCATATCTTGACCAGGCATCCTTAAAGACCCAAACTTCATTCTGGTCCTCTGCCCCAACCTCTCCCCCTACCCCATCTCTAGTGTACCTGGGGCACCCCAAGCCAGTCGTCCGCCTGCTGCATGGCCTCCCGGGCGTTCTCCACGGGCTGGTTGGGGTCCCAGGCCTCCCAGTCAGGGCAGAGGCCTGGAGAGGTGGTAGAGGGAGACAATGAGGGGAAAGCAGTCAGCCGGAATGCAGAATATCTGCTCATCAACACCTGCAAAGGCTGGGGGTTTGCTCCCCCTCCCACACAGCTCTAGGGCCCTGACCAGCCAGGTTCCTGCTGGCCCCTGACGTTATTGCCTGCAGCTAGGATGGCCATTGCTGTTTAGAGGCCTGGTAGCCCTGCCGAGCACCAACAATGAGGCCTTTCTGCCCTGGCTGATGCAGCCTGGCACCAGCCCTGCCAGCCAGCCTCCTGCCTGCCCAGGCCCCAACACAGACCCTGAACACCGAATGCCATGAAGACACCCCTCGGGCCCTCCTGCCTCATTTCATCTGCCTCAGAGATAGACAGAGGACAGAGTCCCTGCCCCACATATACAGCTGACCCACCTCCAAAAGGTCTCACAGCTGACTCGAGTCCTAGATCCCCAAGCACTTCCACATCAGCCTTAGGACATAAGACTCCCTCTCCCTCACTGCCCACTTGGGGAAGCCGAGGCATTGAAGGGCCTGCTGGGAGCCAATGGTGTCTCATCTATGCCCACCCAGAACCCAGCCCTGCCAGGAAGAATGCTGAGGGAGGCAGCCTTAGATCACTCCTGTGAAGGGGTGCAGAGGTTAGGGGGTGCTAGGTCCAGCCCAGAGCTGGAGTGGGGTGTTGATGCTCATTGGCGGGGAGGGGCCAGCTCAAAGGCTGGAATCCATGACTGGCCGGAACAGCTGAGCTCACTGCTGGCAGCCGCACAAGCGGTGGGCAATGGCTCAGCAGCTGGGAATGCTTCCCAGGCGGCTGGTGCCCCCACCTCCCAGTCCCTGCTCCCCAGCTGACCCCAGGCTGGAGGAGGATTCTCTCACAGGGACAGAGCTTCCCAGAGGCAAAGCTGACAGACCCAGGGTAGACCTATCTTCTCCAGAGATGACGGTCAAAAAGAGAGCTGCACATAGGGACAGGCTCAAGCCTGTAATGCGCCAATCTTCTCATGGACCCTGAGTTGCCACTACCTGACTAGGCCAGGGGTACTTGAGAGAGGGCAGGGCTGGTCACCTGCTGCTGGGCAGTGCCACACCAGCCTCAGCCCACACTGTTCTGGGCCTCAGCCCCTTCTCAAAGAAGAACCTTGGGTTCTAACTCCTGGCCTTTATGCTACAAGTGCCCCCATATTTCCTTTCTCTTAGCTCAGCAGAAATGGCACCCATGAGGCAAAACAGGAAATTCATGTAGCAGGTAAACAAGGCCCTAGAACCTAGCTCAGTTCTGCCACAGATGAGCTGTGTGATCCTGGACAAGTCACTGGCCCTCTCTGGACCTCAGCATCATTGTAAAATGAGTAGTTCTAAACTTTTTCTTGCCACTGCAGGATCTGACATGCCATCAGAAAAAAGCCTGACTCTGGCAGTGATTCTCAGCTAGAGCAGGGGCAAGCCCCACAGGCAGCCCTGATCCCCAGCCCTGAGATATGCCTTTCTGACAACCACAGGCCTCAGTTCCATCAGGTAGTCCCAGCTGCCCTTCTGGGTTACTGGCCCACTCACCAGGCGCACAGTTGTCCACCAGGGCTCCCAGAGCTTTGCCGTCCTGCCAGTCACGGTTGAAGTTGGTGATGGGCAGCTGGGGCACCTTGTTCTGGATCCAGCCCAGCAGCCGCTGCTTGGGTGTCTGCTTGCGGGCGTCCTCATCATCCTCATCTTCCCACATGGGCATGGAGATGGAGTAGTGCAGGATCAGCGTCCAGATCAGGCCCAGGATCAGCTTCAGGTTCCCATCCACGATGGCCTTGCTGTCTGCAGAGCAGAGGGGACAAGCTGGCTCAGGGGGTCCCCACCCTCTGCTGCCCAGACCCCTCAGCTCCCACCCAGCTCCCACCATGGTCAGGCCTCCCACTTCTGAACCAAACCCCTTCTCTGCCTACCAAATTCTCTCCTGCCCGCAAGACCTGCCCACCCTTTTATGGATCCCTCACTGGGAATGAGGCTGCGTCCCAACAGGCTTTGCTACAGACCCTCTCACCTCTATCACAGGTGAGTGGGCTTCCTATCAGGTTACAGTCAATATTGCAATTATTCAGATTGTAAGCTTCTGAGGGGCAAACACTGTTTTGTTTTGTTTAAGTTTTACTGAGGTGTATTTGACATACAACCAACTGCATGTATTGGAGTACAACTGGATAAGCTTTGACAACGGGTTTGTGCCCATAAAGCCATTGCCACAAGTCAAGGTAATAAACATATCCATCCTTCCTCAAATCTCCTTGCATGTATCCCTTGGTGAGTCCTCCTGCTGTCCCTCCCTGTCCCCATTTCCCAGGCAACAGCTGATTTGCTCCTGGTCACTCTAAATTAGCTTGCATTTTCTAGAGTTTTATACAAATATAATCATACCGTATGTATTCTTTTGTATCTGGTGTCTTTCACTCTAGTCCTGGTATTTTATCTCTATACTCAGAGCCTAGAATTGAGTGTGGTCTCAATAAATAAATAAATTGAATGAGTATTTGAAAAACTGAAGCTGGAGAGGAGTAGGACCACCTGCTTCCAGCCAAATTCTACTCCGAAGCCATAAAAGACTTTTGGAACAAAGTTCTGGGAGGAGGAAGGGGTACAGTGCACGCTCTGTTAAGGCTTGAAAATCATGTTTTCAAATGTTGGGGGCCAGGGGAATTTCACAGGAGCCAGAGGAAATATCACCCGGGTGAACTCAAATCCCAAAAGCAGAGACTCTCTACCCATCCCCTCCCCTCTGAGGAGTGGGGGACCTAGTTCCCCTTTAACAGCCAGAGAAAAATACCCAGGAGCCAGGGTGGCCTAGAATATAGATATCTGGATATTAGTCCAAAACCAAATTATTAGCAAAGGACAATGCAAGCCTGAAATCCATCAGCTTCCCAGAGCACTGCTTCTAGGAGGTTGGGATGTGGGGGGAGAATCAGCCTTATTTACTGGTGTTGCCTGAGAGATGGGAAAGGGTGGGGCTGGAAGCGACCCTTACACCTCTTTTCCTGCCCTCTCTAGATCTGGGAGGATGGCATTAGTAGACCAAACGCCTAGGGCACCCCGGCCTCCCCCACCCCACCCCACCTGACCCAAGGAGGGGAATCTCAGCCTCCCCCTGGCTGGGGCTCTGGCCTCCTTGGCTCCCCCACCCTTTCACTGATTCATCCTTCCTTCCCCAGCAGCTCTCTGCCTGCCCCCTCTCCCCCTGGCTCCACTGTAGCACAATGGTTTGGCAGCCTGCACATTCCATGACACACTCGCTCCCGGCCTCCTGGTGCTTCAGTGCATTTTCTCTCAAACACACAGGCCCACATACTTTCACACAGTGTTCACACCCAGTGCCCACAGCTTCCACGACCCTGATGGCCTCCAGAGCTGGTGCTCCCTACCCAGAGGGGCTTCTTGCAAATTGGAGCCAGAGCCCCAGGAGGGAGGCCTTGAGGTTGCTGGGGTTTCAGGGGGTGTCATGCATATTTGTGGCAGGGAGAGATTTCTCCCCAGCAACTGGCTCTGGGCCAGACAGCAAGTGGTCCACTGTGCCTTGGTAGGAGATGGGTGGATCTGGGCTCTGGGAGCAGTGACCTTCCTCTCCCTCCCCTCCTCGGAGGCCCCAGGAGGAGGGGAGCTCAGCTCAGGCCAGGAGCTACAGTTTCTCCTGCTTGGGGATACCCCCAAAGGGGAGGGAGGAGCCTGACAGCCAGTCCCTGAGGCCACCCCAGGCCTGGAGTGGAGGGGAGGAGAGAGGGCCGGGTGAGGGAGGGGCCGGGACAGCTGCTGCCCCTCCAGCCCCTCCCTCGGCTGCTGGCTCCAGGAGAAGGAACAGCAACTGTGGAGCAGCTGCGGGACAGAGCTGCCTCAGAGGCCTCTTTGTTTGGAGGCTGGACCTGGGGCAGTGGGGGTAAGAGGGGCACAGCTCCTTCAGCCCAGGCTCAGGCCCCCTCCTCCGAGGGGCCCTTTCCTGTACTTCTTAGCTCCCACCCCGCTCCTAGAAAGGGAGGTGAGAAGTCTTTTTGTCTCCCCATTCTGGTACCCAGATTCTCAATTTCAGTCCTGAGACGATGCCCAAAGGAGGCCCCTTGGACAGCCCCTTCCCACCACTGAGTGGGACAGAGGTGGCTAGAGGACGCAGGCTCCCTGAGCAGGGGACCCTTTACATCTCCTCAGGGTTGAGCAGCCTCAGCAGCCTGTGCCGCCTCCCTCTACCATCAGCCCTGCTGAATTGCTGACAGCTTATCTCATCAGCACGAGTGAGGGAGCCACTTGGCCCAAATGGGGAATGGTTCTTCCCCTTCCTCTCAGTGGGAACCAAGGAGCTTCCCTCCCACTCCCAAACCAGCTTTTGCTTCTTCCCCCTCTACTCTGAGCCGGCCCCTCCAATGTGGAGTCAAGGGCTGGAGCCAGGCACGACCACAGGGGTGGGGAGAGGTGCGCACTCAGAAGGATGAGGCCGGGGGAGGGCCAGCACCCGCAGCAGGGAGGGGAGGGGAGGGGAAGGCTAAGCAGTTTCCCATAAAGCCTTGGTGAGGTCCCAGACTCTACCCTGGAGACCCCACCTGGGACAGACAGCCACTCTTGTCTGCCAAATCTCAGCATGCAGGAAGATGACTGCCCCGGGCTGACTAGGTTCTGACCACCCGTGTACACGCACGCACACACGCACAGCCCTCAGCCCCACTACACACATCAAGGCCCCCTCCCCCATCCACCGTCCTCAGGCTTGTCCTTCTGGAAAGCTCAGAGACATCTGCTGTGTCACGGAGGCAGGACTATTTCCAAGCCAGAGCGGGTGGGGTGGGGGGGGTAATATTGGGGCAGGAGGGGTAAGGCCTAAAGAGGGGACTGGACAGGGCAAAGGGCCCCAGACTGACCTCAGCTGCTAATTCAGGAGGCCTAGAGATGCCCTAAGGAAGAGTGGGGGGTGAGCAGACATTCAATTATCAGGAGAAGTCTCTGGGGTAGCCTGGTGGAGGAGGCACCCAACCCCCTGGTACCCTAAGGGGGGCACCCCCAAGGGGCCCTTTCCTGTAAAGCACTGCAGAACTCTTAAGGGTTGTGAGGGAAGAAGCAGCCTTTGGCCACTCAAAGTCCACCCTTAGCTTCCCTACTCCTAAGCCTAGAGGGCCTCCCCACCCCCATCCAGCGCTGACACACCTTCCAAATCTGGTTACACTCAATGACTTCCTCCCTTCTACAGGCCTGCCCCTCCCTCCCCTCAGTCCGGACCGTTAGCTGCAGCCAATCCGGGCTTAGGGGGTGGGCTGAGGCTGGGGCCCGGCAGGGACTGGAGGGAGCCCCCTCGCCCCGCAAGCTGAATCGGGAGGACAGGCAAGGGTTAAGGCTCCCTGCCTTCACTCAGTGCCTTTTTAGGTTTCTGAGGCTGGGCCCTGCCAGCCCTGGCCCCAGAACCTAAACCCAGCTGCTAATCACAAGCTTGCAAAGGGCCCCAGCCCCATGTCTAACCAGCCACCAGCTCTCTCCCTCTGTCCCAGAGCCCCTGGATCAGACAGCGGTTGGGACCTGCCTCCACCGAGGTGCTGGGAGGCTGGGAAGCCATTGGCTTTGTCTGGGGGAAGACATCCCCAGGAATCAGTAATGGGCACTGGCCCTGTCCTCTCAAGCATGGGGGGCATTCCCCCGCGGCAGGGGCAGGGAACAATGAATAGAGACGGGTTGGTGGGAGTCTGTGGGGGACAGACTGAAGCTGGAGGATTCAGAAACGATAAGGTCTGGGCTCCCAGGGGCACCCCCCAGGATGCCGCTATCCTGAGACGGGTGTGCAGCAGTGCCCGTGTGGCCTGTGTAGGTGGGCGAGAGAGCTGGGGCCAGAGTCCTCTCTCTGTCCCAGGAGGCTCTGCCCGGTCTCAGTTCCCAGCGCCACCCAGCACCTGTGTCCCCTGTCCCCGTGAGCCAGCCGGTTCTCAGGCACTTCCCCCTCCCCGCCGAGCCCGTGCCCTCCTTGCCCGCACTGACCGATGGACACGAGCTTGATGTGCTCGCGCTCGAGGAATTCGAGGGCCACGGACACGTTCTCCAGCTTCATCTGGCGGAAGTTGGGGCGCGGATGGAACTTGCGGTACATGCGCTTCTGGCTGAGCACCTCGAGCAGCGCGATGAGCCGCAGCCCGTCGCTGAGGTCGCGCTGCAGGTCAGTCAGCCGCTTGCCCACGCACTTGAGGTGCTCGTTGCACCAGCGCGTGAACGTGTTCTGCTGGATCTTCTTCCACGGCGCGTCCTCCGCCAGGTCCTTCTCCGTGGACGGCATGTCGTCCACCTCGTCGCCGAGGCCCGCGGCCTCCGAGTAGCCGCTGTTGTTCATCATGCTGGCGCGAGCTGGGGCGGGGGCTGCGCGGCCTGCTGGGCTTGGGTTGGGTTCGGGCTTGGGGAGCTGTCGGGGCGCGACGCGGGACTCGCGGCTCTGCGCTGAGCTGCTCTCAACTTCTCTCGCGCCCCTGGCTGGTCGGACTCGGCGGGCCTCCTTGGCTCCTGGGCCCTTCTCTCTCTCTCTCCCTCTCTCTCCCCGGGCGGAGCGGTGCTCGCGAAGTGCGGGCCTGGCCGGGCCAGGGGGTTTAAGAAGCCCCCGGGCCGCGCCCCCCCTCCCGCAGCGCTCGCAGCCCCCGGGTCCACGTCAGAGCGCCGGCCTCCCAGGAATGCCGCCCGGCCCGCGGGTGGGGGCCGCGCCGCGCCGGCCGGCCCCGCCTCCTCCCTCCCCTCCCCTCCCCCACGCGGCCAGGGCGACGGGAGTGGCCCCCGACCCGGGTCTGCGGTCCAGGGTCTCGGCCCGGCCGGACCCCAGGTCTCGGCACTGGAGAGGTGGGGAGCAGAGCTGGAAGGTGCGGGGTGAGGGCACCCAACACCCCAAAACTAAGCATTGCCAGTCAGAGATTAAACATGCTCCCTCCACACCCCGTGGCACTAAAGAGATAAATGGGGAAACTGAGGCCAAAACACAAAAAACAAACGGGGTTAGGGCAAAACACACTGATCTGGTGTTGACAGAACTTTCTGGATAAGTTGGTGGCAGGGCTGTTGACAGGGCCTGGGAGTCCTGGCTCCTGGCCCAGGGTGTTGTCCACCTGCAGACAGGGAAGGGAAGTGTGTGCTTGTGTAGAGATGGACTGAGAGGAAGTAGGGACACTGTCCAGGCCAATTAAGGAGAACACTTGGTGGCGGAGGTGGGGGGAGGCTCTACTTTACAGGTAGAAAAGCCTACTTCGAAGCTCAACCTAGGGTTCCAGAAGAAAGACCGAGGCTGCCTCTAACTCAGTGTCCTTGTCACCAGCCTATTTGGCTTCATCCCCTCATAATGAAGCTGAGCTCAGAAAAAAAGAGTACCCAGTGAGTCACACTGTGTTGTCCTCCCCTCCAACCCAATGTCTGACTCAACCAAGGTGATGAGATCTGCCCCATAGAGCCAGGGAGCCCCCTGGGCAATGTGCCCATTTGGGCCACAGGGCAGATCCAAGGACAGGGCAGCTTAGCCAGATAGAAACAGGGAGAGCCCTGCCCAGAGCAGCCAAGGGGAAACGTGACGGGGGCTGGTGGGCAGGGAGAGCGGGAGGGAGCCAGCCAGGAACTCTAGGCAGGACTGGGCTCAGGGTAAACCAAGGGCAGCTGGAGGCTTAGGGAATGGTGACAGCCAGGAAACTGAGGCACTCAGAGGAGCTGGCCTGAGATGAGGTGAAAGAGCTATAGAATATACTTATCTAAGGAGAACATATATTCTGCAATTCTGTAGCATATATGTATTCCATATCTCCTGGTAACCGCTTTAGGCCAAACTGCCTCAGCTTTCCCAGGCTTCTACACGCAGGAAGCTTGGGCCAGACAGCCCCTAAGTCAAGCTGTGTGATGACTGAAGTTTGAGAAGGTTGTGGAACCTTACAGGTGAATCATTCTACCATACTCCTCTTCTCCCGCGAGGCCCAGTGAAAAGAAAGGGGATAGTGGGCATCTGTGAGGGCTGGCCTCCCAGGACAGAATGAGGGCAATCTCCGTTATGAAGTTCAGAAAGAAGTTCAGGGCTGAGTTTAGTGGGGGTCAGAGCTTCTGATGAAGGAGTTCATGAGTGATTTCTTTCCCTTCTCATTAGGTAGGGAGGAGGAGTAGAGAAAGGTCCAGAAACAGAAAAGGGACCACTGTGCATGGCTTGGGAAGGGGGGCTTTGGGGGCCCTGATAGTGACAGGCGAGGTATAAATAGCTTGGGCCCAGCAGCTCATGTTCTGTCGGCTGCCTGTGACGAGGCGCTTAGGAATTCCACTCTCCTATTGGCACCCCCCCATCTCAGAACTCTCATTCCCCGCGCCACCTTTGTCCTGTGGCCAAGACCAACCATCAGGCCTCAGGGCTGACTGTCTACTAGAGAGGCTGAGCTCTCCTGTGGAGAAGTGCCCAGCTCCTGGGGACACATGACACATAGCTGTGTCTCACAAGGGAATTCTGTGTGTGTGTAAAAAGGTAGGCTTTTGACACCAAATCTGAGATGCTGGCCCAGGGCTCAGCAACGGCTGTCTTTGGAGCCCTGATGAAGAAACTGGGGTACAGATCTAAAAAAGGATGGATTCTTCTCTCTGAGCTGCTGGGGAGGAGAGAAAGGGGTAAGGTGGGTTCACTTGCAGCTGAGTCCCTTTACAAACCCTAATGGCTCACATTCCATTTTGTGGGCATTACCTGAGATCCTCCAGTAAAGTAAGAACCTCTGTTAAGGTGGGGAGAGTTCAGAGGGAAGCCAGCAAGTGAAGAAAGAACTCTTGAGCAGAGCCTCCCCTTTCCCTCTTCCCATCTCCTCTCCAGGGGAGAGGGTGAATGGTGGGCAGAGGAGGGTACCCTTCTCACCCCCTCCGCAAGAAACCTGAGCCTGTTGCTCTCCAGGATAAATCGGGGCCTGACTCAGGCCCCAGCCAGTTATTGTCAGCCTGACCCAAGTGCAGGCTGGTGACTCAGCCCTCAATATAGCCCATGAGCCCAGGCCCGGGGCTGGGCCATACGGCCTGGAACAGACCGTGCGCAATGCTGGTCCTGGAACCTGCCAAGTGGGGCCCCCTCCCTGAAGGGTAGATGTGTGGGCCACAGGCTGTTTATAGCCCCCTAATTCACAACCCACTGACCTGTCTCAGAAGACCAGTTGTCTGACCTGTCACTTGACCCTGCCTCTCCCATCTAGGTGTCTTATTGGCACCAACATTGGCCATATTTAACTTGGGCTGAGTAAAATCTGAGTGAGCAGGTCCAAAGGGCCATGTTTGAAATCCCCATTTTTCTAGAGCTAGGGACATCTCTATAGTCATCTGTAATGATACTGGGCTGGTCAGGCTCACAGCAGGCACTTTGATCAATCAGTGATACTGATTGTGGCCCTGACCTGGCTGCCAGGCACAGTGTGGTAGGGTGAAAAGATCCACAGGCTGAATTCCAGCCTCTGTACTTCTGGCTCACCTACATTTCTGGCTCCACTACCTTGGGCATGTAAAGTAACATGTTGGGTTCAGTTTTCTCATCTGTAAAATGGAGTCAGGAGTACCTCATAGAGATTCTTTTTTAATGCATGTAAAATTATTAGCATGGTGCTTCCCAGCTAACAGGTGATCAGAGAAAAGTCAGTTTCCTCTGCTGGTGTCTTGGGAACCTCGTGGGTTTTGATCTCAGTTATGCCGCTGTCCCTGTAGAGTCCAGTGACAGGGACTTCACACTGCTCCCCTCTTCCCTTGCTGCATCCTAACATGCCACCTGACGAGTCAGAACCAGAGTGATTCTGATCTTTAGAACACTCCCACTCTGCCCCCAATAGCAGCTGGGTCCTGACAGGGCAGCAATGGTGTGCTTTACTACTTTACCACGTAGCCTAAGACAGGAAAGGTGAGAGAACAGAAAGGAAGCAGTTATGCAGACGGCAGCAAAGCAGGGAGATGGAGGCCCCTGAAGGTGTTTTGAGTACTTGGTTCTATGTGTACCTCGGCCTGGTGCATGCCTGTCTGTGGCTTCTAAGAGACACCCCTGTAAAGCTAGCTCAAGTGACTGTGTCACATTCAATACAGAGAGACACCTCTACTCTGGAAACAGTGTATCAATAAGACTATGAGGCACTAAACTCAAACCAATTTAGAGAAATGCCTGGTAAATGGGCCAGTAGGGGGAAATACTCTGAAGAGCTCTGTATTCTAAAGCAAAAAGGCTGGGGAGAAGCAGGACCAAGGATTTATGTCTGGGCCTGGGGGCCAACTGCCTAACAGACCATGACCTCTATCCTGGCTTCTAATTCCAAGTTATATCAGTGATCCTTGGTGATAGATAATCTTCTAGTCCTTTCACCACATTTTACAACTTACTGCTGACCAGAGTAAAATGGATAAAAAGCAGGGTCTCACTACACTCAATAGCAAGGGGCCAGTAGCACCAAATGGGTTGTGAAGGAATTTCTTCAATTAGGTTACAACTGAGAACACAAAATCTAATATAATGGTGGCCAGTTATTCTCAAATTTTGTTAAAATGCAGTTTCTTTGTCAGCAAGTCTGATGGAGCCTGAGATTCTGTTTTCTAACAGGCTAACAATGCTGGTACTGCTGGTCCATGGGCCACACTTTGAGTATCAAGGGCCTAGGCCACCCTAAACCAGGGTGATCTTCATTTAGAGGGAAGCAAAGGGACACATGGCACCACCTTCCATCTGCCTAGAAGCAGCCTTATTTATAGGGGCTGGTCACCATGTCAGCACTGCCCCCAAGCCTGGTCGGACGGACTCTCAGTTCAGTCTTGTTAATCTTCTGGGCTGCACACAATTTTAAAATCTCCTAATTCTAAATGTCCTTGCTACTCTCCCTAGGAAAAGGCTAGGGAATAAATTAACTCATTTAGTGCTTAGCAGGGCCCACCACAGGACACACTCTATGGGAATGTGTTGCTTTAGATATTTGGGTGGATGAAACAAACTCCTTTGGCATCGGGCGGAAAGGAGACAGGGGTCCCAGGAAACCAGCAAACATGGGGGCCTTTCTATCCACTGTGGCTTACAAAATACTTGGGGGCTTTCATATGGAAACATCCATGATGACAACCACCAATCACAAAGGGTTCCACAGGAATGAAGGTAAACAAGGACACTCATAAGTTAGCTTCATCATTCTGCCTGAGCCCACTCAGATCCATTCTCAATCCTCTGTCCTGCTCTCAACTCCGAACGGCTGAATTTGAAGGACTGTGTCACATGGGCACCTTTGCTCTCTGACTCCCAGCTGGGATCATCCAATGAGAGGTACCGACAGGAAGCTGGCAGGTGGGAAGAGAAGGTGGGGAAGTACTAAACTCCTCACTTCACCTTGGCTCTGACAATCCCTCCACAGCCAGTGTGTGTCTGGGCACCTTTTCAGACCTCTTAACTTTTGCTCTTTTGCTTTCCCCTTCAGGCCTGGGTGGTAGTCACATGCCACTGCTGGTGCCTGGGGACCTTGCTATTCCTTGTTGGTTCTCCTAACTGCCTTCTATACACAGTCCCTTCATTAAACACTCTTCAGGTAAAGCTTTACTAGCGCCAGGACCCTGAGTGACTAATAAGCCACCTCTGAGAGTGAATCCCTCAAGAAGTCATGAAGACTAAGCCACAAAGGCTCACATGCTGATCTTCTCAGGGCATCCTTCTCCCAGTAGGTATGTGTGGGCACAGATCTTGAGGGCTGGTCATCTGGCCTCCCTCACACAAAGTACCCAATTCATTCAATTTCTCTGTGCTCAGGTGGGTTCAGCTGGCAGCACAAGGAGTCAGCCTCATTTCTGAGGTCGTTCATAGGGTAAGAAATTTATTTAGGAGCCAGATCTTTATATGAGGTACCTGGCTAAGGGGAACCGCTCTGTTCCTGTTGTGTTGTGAGGTATTTAACAAGTAAAAAGCCACAAAGTCTCATGTAATTAGTTTGATATTTAATTACAATGAACCCAGGTTCTTATACAAGGCAGGAGATGGCAGCCAGCAGCTCCCCATAAGCCTTTCTAGCCTGGGTGACTGAGGCTAAGGAAATGGGGACACACGGGGCATATGGAAGGCAGGGGCTCTGGTACAGTGTGTCCTGCCCAAAGTTGAGGGTAATGCATTGGGGATCCGCCCCTCGGCTGGCCAAGATCTGCCATCACTCCGTGAGGTAGACCCCTGTCTCGTGCAGTCGCATGTGGGGTAACACATACAGAGCCACAGCCGCAATTGCCAAGAACACCATAGGCTTCCACATCCCAGACATGTTCTGTGGGGACCAAAGACAAGTGGTGAGTGTCCAGCCTTCTGAACCCTTCCCTAAGCCAGAGATCCCCTGCCTACTTGTGCTGGAGAAACCCTCAGAACATCACGGTCCTGTCTCTTACCTCCTGGGTAACCGCTGGAGACAATGTGGTCTTAGTCCTGGCCCCACTAGGTAATGGGAACAACACTATGTGGCTCATCTGAGGTGCCTGCTTGTATCTGTGCCCCGTGGAGGGAGAATACCGGCTCCAGGGTACAAAAGCAAGCTCAGGAGCCAGACTTCAGAGTACCCAAACAGTTGCAATGAGAAAGGACTGGATGCCTTTCTGGTAAGAAAGGGCAAATTTGGGCCTGTAGGAAAACAGCAACACCTCATTAGCTTTATGGAGGAGAAAAGAACTTGGAGTCAAGAGGATAAGACGACTGAGGGGAAATAAAAATGCACCACGGAGTGCAGGCAAATATGAGGTTCTCACACCATCAGACTTTTTCCAGAGAATGATGTTGGTTCAAGGAAATTCAGAGTAGCCAGTCACTGGCTCTGGGAGGCAAATGCTAGGGTCATTGAAACACAAGTCAGCAGTGTGTTGACTGACTTCCTGAGCGTGTGCTAGTGTGCTGAGGCTTTCAGACTCCACTGACCATAGCGAATCCTACTGCTGGTTCGTGGGACAATAAACAAGCATAATTTGGGAATGTGAAATCTTGGACAAGAAAATACATACTTGGGGAAATAGTTGCTATTGGTATTACTTTTTTTACTGTATTGCTTGAAGGACAGGATTTGGATTTTGAGTCATAAGCTTTGGCACCAACTAAAGTAACAGGGAGATGGTTTTAGGTAAGGACAGAGTATAGCTCATTAATGCTAAGAATGCATTCACTCAGAGAATGATGGATTTAAAAAGATTTTAAGCCAACTACAAAGAACAAAGAACATCTACATTTGTAGAAACAGTTATCAAAAAGAACAGAAGATATGAAACAGAAAGCAAAACATTTTTGGAAATGAATATAGAGAGTCATTCTGTAAGAAAATAACTGGAAAGGGAGCTGGAAAAACCATTTACAAGTTCAGGTGCTTATATCCTAACATGCATTGCTAACAATGTCAGTCTGATGTTCTTCAAGAAGGAAAGAGCTGAAACCCATAAGTGTGAACTGGTGCCCTTTATCCTGGGTAGAGGCTAGACTCCAGACTGACTGAGTAAAGGGCTGGTCTGAGTGTCCCAAAGGACTAAGTCATGCCAGGCCTTCCATCACACTGAATTACTAAATTAACAGATCAAGGAAGTCATGTTTTTTGACTTAAGGTGTTTGACAAAATTTTCAATGATATCCTTGGAGAGAATATGAGGAAATAATTAAGAGTGGGATGACAGGGCAGCTGTGTGACTATTTAAGTGACCAATGAGATGGATAAGAGACTGGAGAGAAGACAAGGCTCAGCCCTTGCCCGTAATGTGGATGAAGACATGAAGGTGGGCCTGCCGCCCTTGAGGATGATGTGAAATTGGTAGGGAAGGTGAGAATTTTTAAACCACAGGGTCAAGACTTTTTAAAAAACCCAAACTTCACAGGTTGATCAAGGACTATACCTAATAGGGATGAATGGAAATTCTGCTTTGGATCCAAAAAGTCAACTGGAGGCAGAGCATGGGAGAGGATGCTTAGTATATGCAATGTGCAAAGGGGTTTTATAAACAATACATGAAATAACTTGCCAATGTGATTTGGCAGTTATGAGAACTATGGTGTGTTCCTAATTACCAGGAAGCAACCAAAGAAAACTGCTCAAAATGAGGAGAGATTATAAGGAGAAAACAGGATTGGAGTTTTACTTGTTTCACTGATATTAAGTCCTTAGAATCTGATTCATAGTTTATTGGCCATACTACTTGACCCCTCTATTCCTTAGTTTGATCACATATAAAACAATAATAACAGCTACCTCACTGGGTTGTTGCAAGAATTAAATGAATTAATATATGTAAAGTGATTAGAACAGTGGCTAGCATATAATATGTATTATGTAAATGTATGCTTTTCATTATTTCTGTGGTGTTTTATCACTTGTGAAGTACTTTCATATACATAGCTCATCTGCTCCTCATGTAAGGGACACAAAGGTTTTCTCATCCTTTGTTTACAATTGAAGAAACTAACGTTCAATGTATGCATTTTGCCCACTGGGCTTAAGCTGTATGAAGTAGAGACAGACTCAACCAAGTTCTCTGACTACTGGTCAGCCACACTTTCTACTGTACTACACGGCCTCCCTTCCTGGGTGGGAGTTGCATATTGGGGCAGAGCCAGGCTCTGGGCATAACAGTCTCCTCCAAGAGGAGCCTTGCAAGGACGTCCTTCCTGGAGCCCCATTCTGCTTGGGCCTGCCTGAGGGAGTGCGAAAGGTGATGGCTGAATGCTCAGGGTCTCATCCCATAGGGACTTAGAAATCTGGGAGTATACAGGGGAGGAACAGGTACAGGGAAAGATGCTTATCACTAAAGGAAGTTAAAGACTGTTGGTGGGGAGTAAGTGGTGTAATGCCTAAAAGAAAGGAAGGAGAAAGGTTGAAGAGAAGGAAGAAAAGTGAGGGGTGGGCAGAGGAAGGAGAAAAGAAAATGGTGAGAAGTGCTTTGGCTGCTGCTTCGAACCTGTGCATTAAGCCAACTGCTCTCCATTTACAGGGTGGGGGGAGTGGGAGTGGTAGGGTCGCCCAAACAGGCCAAGAGAGAACAGTTCATGGGTCCCGGAAGGCAGGTGGAAACTTAGGGTTCTACTTTGGGCCCTAAGACCACATTCTGCCTCCTGCTGGCAGACCAACTTACATGACTGAGGCCAACTGGAAGGTACCCAGAATACATCAACCTTGGTTCCCTGAGAACACCTGCATCTTGGTTAGTGAAAACTTTTCACCAGTATGACACTCTCTCCAGAGAGCCTAGCCTGAGAAGCAAATGACAATAGACTCTGGTCCCCAAAAGTGATCAACAGAGAACAATAAAATATTTCCTGGTATTCTTGGTCGATTTTTCTGAAGACCCAAAGTCCCAAACCAGAGAACTTCTCAGTAGAAAGTACACAATATGGTAGCGGTTTCTATTCATTTTCACCAAGTCTGAAGGACAATTTGAGGCTGTTCTCATACCAATGCCCCTGGGAATACAGCTCTCCAGACCCCTCTTCTCACCCAATGGAGGAGGCAGTGATTCCTTTCTTTGCCATCTTGTGGGGTGACAGTAGTGAGAACTCGGCTCTGGGGCTAAATAAAGATAGAGGCCCAGAATAGCCTTGCAGCAGACATCAGCTAGTCAGGCAGCTTTGAAAGCAGCAACAGTGCTGGAATCAATGAAAGTTTTCCCAGCCAGAGGATGACAGATACTCAAACCATGTCAATGGTAGGCACTCTAGCTTCCTATGTGTTACGAAGATGTGCTTAGAGATATTATGGGCTTCACAGTAGCCCAAGAAAAAACTGGGACTAAAACTCAGACCCAAGTATCTATCTGTTGAAAAAATGGCAAAAGCAAGAAGCAAGCAGCTGAGAGAAATGGGAAAGAGGAGAGGCCAGGGCAAGCTGCACCCTCCCTCCACCCCTGAGAAGGAGGGACACTATTCCAGTACCTGCATTAGGACATCTCAGCCCACCAGCACCAGATCAAAGCCGATATGACCACCAGGCCTACAAGAGGCAAGGAGAAGATGGGGGGATTTGGGGCAGGGGATGGCTGCAACATACCAAATGAGGAAGAAGCACAAGGAGAGGCCAGGAGATAAGAGGTGGTAAAAATGACATAAACACATGAGTCCAACAGATAATGGAGATGAGAAAACAAAGGGAAAAGAGAAAGATATCAAGAGGTTAAACAACAGGTAAGTGAGGGTGACAGTATTTCTTCTCCACTGCCCAGGACTGCTTCTTCCCACTGGTAGCCTGCAGAAGATGCAAAACTGATGGTTTAGTGGCAGTTTAGGTCCAAATCAAGCATTGGGTCATTTTCTGGCTTGTCATATCCCTCTCATATCTTGTCAATCAGGGCTTCTCTGCACCGAGACCTTTCTTGTAGGGCTGTAACTCTGGAAAAGTGAAGTTCCAGAGAGTAAAGCTGGGCTCCCCAGATGGCTAGGATATACACTTTCCCTGGGTCACCCTAGGAAGAGCCAGTCTTCTGCCAGGCCACCTGTCCCTTTGTTAGCCCACTTGTTCTGGTTGATTTCCATCAAATCTCAGGTTCTGGGTTTTGGTCTCTACCATCCCCTAGGAGTCTAATGCTGTCCTTGTGAGACAAGATGCACTACAACAAGCTAACAATGGAGAAGGCTAGTTCTTTGACTGCAACAATCTTCCAGAAAGAAACTGAATTTGCAGGTAATAACATGCATGCCGGTAGCTGCCTGCAAAACAATTAGGAACCCCTGAGCCAAAGAGGCACTTCCAGGTATAGATGCAAGGAATGGGCTCGACTTTGAAGTAGTGAAATTGGTGTGGTATTTAGAAATGTGGTACCCAAGGCAAGGAAACATATGAAGCTCTGAACCAGCATGCGGTGGAATATGATGGTTCCAAAATAATATAACACTGGGTAAGAGGCGGTGGTTTCTCCCAAGTTTTATATCCTAAGTAATGGTCCTCTGCCAGGACCACTACGGTTAGCAGAGAACCGCACATGGGATCTTTAGCCAGTGCACCACAGTGAACTGCTGGAAAGTTCCAGATAGCCTTAGAGTTGATGGGACATCCCACCATGACAAACTTATTTTCTTCCCTGGTGTTTAGAGGGAAAGAGGCTGTACTGGAAACTGAGAACTTATTAAGGAAGTACTCAGACTCTTCAGGGAACCAGAGCCCCCAAATTAACCCCAACCAGGGCAGGAATTCAGCAGTACATGCCTTCACAGATGGATCAGCAGTTAAGATACTGAAGTACTTTTGAACAGTTGGCAAATTACCCCGGATACTCCCACCCCAACCTCTGAAGATCCAGTAACTGAAGGGTTAGGTCTCCCTGGACTGGCTGATGGCTTTGCTGTATGGACTGAAGTATTCTGACTATCACTGCTGATCACCCCCAACTCATGCCCTGCAATATATAGAGACTAGCGGGTGACACAAGCCTCCCCACACGCCTAACAATAAAGGTTAACCCTAACAGGGCACCAGGGAAAGCAGGACTGAGTGACTTGCCCAAGATGAGAGAAATATCCTGAAGAAGGCCTCACACTGTCAGCACCCTTAATGCAGCGCTAGAGGAAGGGTGAAGAACCCTCCTGACATAAGGAACAAGCCCATTTCCCACTTGACTCCCTGTGGCTGTGGTTACCTTTTTGTTCTTAGAAAGTTTGAGGGGGTTGTTTTCCTCTGAAGCTTCAGGACAAGAGTCACTGTTATCCTCATCTTTGTTGTCTTCTTTCTTGCCATCCTGGTCTTGGGACTTCCCATGTCCCTCCTGATCTTCTAGGGACTTCATCCCTGGCGGGTCTGATGGCTCAGAAGCTAGTTCATCCCAGCACTCCTCCTTTGTTCCCATTTTGATGTCCTCCTTTCCTTCCTCCATTTCCTCTTTTGTTAGACTATCTAAGTCTGCAGAGTCAGCCTTGTAGTACAGTACCACCTCCAGACTCTGTGGGGCAGGGGCAGGGCAGGACGGGGATGCTGTTACCCATGAAGATCCCTCCCCTCAGGACAGTGGACTATCTCAAGAACACTGTTTCCCAGCATGCCCCAGTGCATGGGCAACAGGCATTCTGGACTGAGTCAATCTCCCTGCGCATAGTGTGGAGGGCAGTCACACCCAGCCTCTGGACCAATACATCTATCTGGCCATTAGCCATTTCAGACAGCTACTAGAGCAAGATTCTTCACCACTGCACCTCAACTGCTGCTTCCTACCCCTGCATGGTGACTCCTATTTTACTCAATTCTTTCACTTATCAGTATACACTGCTTGAATAAATTCCTCTCTTCATCCGTTTGGTCTTTCTCTTGGGCATATGACCCAGGAAGAACAAGTGCCCCAGAAAAACTGGGCTGGGCTACTTGATGCAGTCGTCGGCCCAGGGCTGGGGTCCTGTGGGGCTACATCTCCAGTGTTAAGTGGTCTGTGTTCCACTTGCCCCTTAATCACAGGAAAGGGAGTACCAATTTGCTACTAAGGTGGAACCATGTTAGACCAGAAGCTTCTCTACAAAATGTCTCACCTGACTGAAACAAGGGTGGATGATTTTTCTTCTCAGGATCTCCTCCACCTTCCAAGGTTACTACTCACCTTTCCAGTCTCACAACTGTCTTCCTGACTGTCCAGGCTTGGCTTGGTAACCTTGTTATTTTTAACCCCATCAGCATTCTTGTTCATATTCTTATTGCCAGTCTCTCCTTTGGTTTCTTTGGTGACAGACTTCTCTTCCCGGAGCTGGCGAAGCTCCTCCTGGCAGCACTGCAGCTGCCCCTCCAGCTGCTCCTGCACTGCCAGAAGCTGCCCCTGCTCGTCCATGCTGGCCTGATATTGCAGCTGCAGCTCCCGCAGCCTGGCTTGCAGCTCTTTGATCTGTTGGTAGTGGAGGGCCAGTTACCACACTCAGCCTGGGCCCTTCCTGGGGGTCACTGCCATAGCAATCTCTCTGCTAAAACCCATGGGGAAGCAGGCAATAAAGGAAACATTAAGCTGTGGAAAGTGAACCTCTGAAGCAGTTCTAGAAATAGCTTCTCCCTCTCTTGAGGCACCTGATCATACCTCATGATCTAACATGATCAAAACACGATGATTAAATTATGTTTTATTGTGGCTGGGGAGTAACTACTGGGCACTCTTTTTGAACCTGTTTATTAAATAGGTTTTTTTTAATGGAAACTCCTGCTTCACCCAAGTTATTTCTCTAATAGGTACAATTACCTAAGAAACTGTGTTGCATGCTCCTGACCACATACCTGGGCTCCAGCACCTTGCCCTGGAAACAAATTGTAACCCTGCTCCCTAATCTCTGTTTTGGTCTGTCCTGATCTGACAGTACATCATGGTCTCCTCTGTAGGTTCCAATACCAAGCAAACTAGGCCCAGTTGTTTATTGCTCTCTGAATCTCTCCCATGCACACACAGTGACCCCCACTGGACTGTGGACTATCCTTAAGCAGAAACAATGCCTTCTGTCTCCAACCTAGCAGATGCAGAGCACTCTTCTTGGCATTATGAGATCCAAAAGGAGACAAGGCCCTGTTCTGAGGTGCTTACAATCTAGTTGGATATGACAAATACACATAAAATAACTAAAGAAAATTGACAGATAAAAAAATACAACTCTACAGAAGTGCTCTTGGACACAGAGCAAAAGAAATAAGTGGCAAAAGGAAAAATAAAAATTTTCAGCTGCTAGCCAGGAAATCCCAGTGTAGTGGGCACCTGAGAGATGCCCACCAGTGATGTAGCGGACTGCCCCGCCTCCCGGGAGTCAGACCCTGCTCTGTCTCTCTGATCAGGACAACTATGCAGGCTTGCAGTGGGCTCCTGTCCCTCCCTAGCTTCTCTGAAACGGCTGTGACCTCCTCTGGCTCCAGGGATTTCAAAAGAACTGCTAGCAGTTACCTCATTCTTGTCATTCTGGGAGGCAACAGGCTTTTCAAGGCTTCTCATGAACTCCTTGAATTCCTTTTCGCAGTTGTCCAACTCTTCCTTCAGCAACTTCTGCTTGCCCAGCAGCTTTTTCATGCGCTCCTGCAGCAGCCCATGCTCCTCCTGGCTGAGCTGGTACTTGGCCTGCACTCCCTGCAGCTGGCACAGCACCTTGGCCACTGTGTCTTCAAAGTGCTGTGGAGGGTGGGGAGTAAGACGGCACCAAGAACCACCGGCCCTCTGCCCTATTCTCTTCCCTGAGCCTTTCCTTGGGTACAAAACAATGGCCAAAAGAATCTGGAACTGTCTAGGTCCCCTTGTAGTTCTTCCTGCAAAGAGCACCATGGCCTTGTTGGTGAAAAGTTCCAAATCTTGGCCTCCAGCCGGGTGGAAGCATCTCCGTATCAGAGGGGTGGAGGGCCTGATTTATTTCCAGGGAGTACCCAGCTCACCTCTGACCCCACTGCCCCGCTCATGTCTTGTGCCCTTCCCGCCTTTACAAGGAACGGCCTCCTCTCCTCGTCTGGCCCCACCTGGTAGTTTTACCTCCATGTCTTCAGGCTCAGCAGGTCTGTCGTCAGTGCTGCTGCTGCTGCCATGATTCCTGCAACAGGTGTTAGAGCCGCTGCTGCTGCTGCTCTGGGCCTCGCAGGCACTGTTGCCACTGCCATAGCTCTGCAGGAAGCTCTCATTGCTGGCCTGGGAGCTGCCATAGCTCCTGTGGCAGCTCTCATCACCAGTGCTGCTACCGGAACTACTGTGACACTTCTCACTGCTGGTGGCCATGCTACCATAGGACCTCTTGTAGGACTCAAGGCTCACTTTCATAGAAGGGGCCTGGACCTGGAGCAGCTGCATTTCTTCCATGCAGAGCTGCAAGTCGGCCTGCAGCCTCGTCCGCTCCTCGAGGAGCCGCCCCTGCTCCCGCTGCAGCAGCTCCTGCTCGGTCTGGCTGGCCTCATACAGCTCCTGTAGGGCCTGCATCTGGGTGATGATCAGCTTGGACTGCCGGGAGCGGAGGGGGACATTGTCATTACCCTCTACTGCCATACCACTGGCAGCTCCGCTGTCGCACAGGAGTCTGAGAGCGCACTCCAGCAACCTCACACCTATGCTTGTCTCACCGCAGCCTAAGGAATGGGCACGTGAGGGTTCGTGCTCACTGGGCAAACTGTCCCTGGGGCAGACACTCCACCACTTCCAGGCTCCCATTTCTGCTGGTTCCACATCCTCTCCTTGAAGCAGAGCTGTGTGGACCTCATGAACGCCGTGGCTCCCTAGCCTACCCTCTTCTCAGTCAGGTGTACCCATTATCCTCACCTTTAGACTCAGTACCCTCCCCCATCCCCAATTCTAAAATCAGCCTGGCCCTGAATATAAGCATATGAAAAATCCTTCCTCAGAAGCTGTGGACTTGGAATAAAGGTTTCACTGTACCTCCTGCCAATTCTGAATCAGGGCTCTAGGCATGTTTCCCTGGCCCTCTGGGCCTGACTTCTTGGTTCCTGATGCCCAGGATGAGATCTAATCAGTTAAGGAGATATTTTGTACCTGGTTTCTGGTCTCCATGTTATCCAGGCTACAATCTGATGCCCTTGGAATCTGAGCAAATCTCACAGCTTGAACTTCTGCTATTCCCTTGTTCTCCTTGTCCAGGCTAACATCTGAATGAATAGATCTACCCTAAATTGAAACTACCTATCTGTTCTTCCTTGTCTACACTAAGACCTCAGACCAAATTCATCCCCCAACCCTGAATAGTCTTATGTGGAAATAAATCTTCATTGTGATCTCAGAGGCATGACCCCACACTAGTGCTTGAGATGCAACCCCCCAACTGGCTGTTATAGCCACCAAAGTTCCAATGAAGAGTGTGATCAATACCAAGAAACCCACATGTTAGAAGTTCTTCCCTTGGAAATAAATGGCCCTAAATTTGCTTCAAAAACCAAAATGTTAAGGTCTTTGATCACTGAACCGTGTGCTTCTCAACTATCAACCAGCTCATGAGAAAAGGATGATACATTTAGAGTCAGCCCCAAGGAATCCAAACAAAAACAAAATTGCCATAATACATTTTGAAAATGATTATGTTGAAAGGGTTGAGTCAAATTATCAAGAGATTACAGACTTTGGGTCTATAAGCTTCTAAGCACTGACAGTGCTTCAACTGGGCATGCATGTGGGTGGGGTCCTCAGGCCGCAATCTAAAGCCACATCTTAATGGGCCCATGGGTGGTCGTAGCTGGGGAAGAGCATGACTTCAATCTCATCCTTACTCCTGGTCACCATGCCTTCCCAACTGTGACCTGTGGGGTGCCCCTTTTCTCTACCAGGCTGTTATCCCCGAGCTGCCTCCCTGCCTCTTAATATGGTTACCTTATTTTGACCACATTTTGAAGACTTAGGTGATTTGGAATCCTCAGGATTCTCCAACACTTCTTGGAAACGAGATACTTTGAAAAGGTGCAGCTCTCTGTGCAGCTCTGATTGTTCTTTTAATATGCTTTCTTGATTGTGTATCACTTTTTTCTGCTCCTCTTGCATTCCTTGGTAGAGCAGCTGTAGTTCCCACAGATCCTGTAACTTTGTCAGAAGCTCCCGACTCTGTGAGGTGGAGTGGAAGCAAGGGGCAGGAACTGGGTGGTGACAGGGAAAGACCTACACCTCCTTTCTGTGGGGACCCTTCCCAGCAGAGTCTCTGCGTTGGCCCTGCACAGCCCATCTTGGGACAGGGAATCTTTCTACGAAGAACTGCTTACAAAGTAATTATCTTGTATGTTTGGATGTATTTTGTCACTTACAAAGGGCTTTCAAGGAACATCTTCTCCAGATGGACTAAATATTGAAACATAAAATGCTGGATTCGAGTATTTAAGGTTTAAAACCTTAATCAGCTATCTTGAATTACCTGGTTTGAGGAGACTAGTGAGAAAGTAAGGAGTGGTTGGTTGAGAAAAGGAAGAGTTCAGTACCCACCCTTTTATTTTTTCCAAGGACAGTCACACCTGGGGAGGCTTCTCAAAGCAGCTTCTCCCTAGAGAGCGAGCCATTCCCTGCCTATGGTTACCTTATGGAAGAGCCCAGACTTGGGTAGCGGGAATGAGAGCCTGTGCAGCTCTTCTTGCAGCTGGCCCTGCTCCTCCTGCATCCTCCTCTGATTCTCCAGGAGCTCACACTGCTCCACTTGCAGCTGCCCCATCTCCTTCTGGCTGGCTTTGTACTTGTCCTGCAATTCTGTCAGTCTGTATAGCAGGGTATCACACTGTGGATGGGGTGGGGTGTGGAGGCGTGGTTACCTGGCAGGCGTTTCCCTGCACTGTCTGGCTAGCAGAGCACTCTCCTGCCTCTTGTGATTCACCAGGGTCTCCCTCCCTGGACAGTCACCTTGGACTGACCATCCCACGCCACACGGTGCCTGTACAAGTGTAGGCGCTGAATGGGGAACCCCATCAGTGTGCTCGGGACTGGTGTTTGGCTGTGCTCCAGATTTTGTATACAGGGCCTTCTGAGAGCAGTTTAAGAGGGAGTGTAATCAGTGCCCCACCCTTCTCATTTCCCCACCTTCCTTTTCTCTGGCCCTTTCCTTTGATATAACATTTCCCACCCTGCTGGGAATTCTAGCTCCTGCTACTCTCATTATCTCCAGTTGTTTTATACCTAATTATGCTCCTTACCAATAAGGACTTACTTTCACTCTAAATTTTTTCCCACTTTTGCTGTCATAGTCTTCTTTTAAAATTTTTAGACAAGTCCAAGCTACTACTGAATTTGGGTTGCGAAGACTAAAATCAGCCCCATTTCAAAATCCCAAATCTAGTACCACACTAATCGTAGTGCTGATTTAGGACTAGAGAAAAAGTTGGCTCTGTATGTCGGCATGCTTCTCCCTTCCCACAGTCTCTTCTACTAGGAGGGGAGGTGATGATAAAGTTGTGGGCCCCCTAAATTGAGTGAGAATGGAAGAAGAGGGAAACATGAGCCTGGGCACAGAGAGGCAGGTGGACTGCTGGGGGTGCCCAAATAACCTTCCCCACTTCTGTGGCTTCTGGAGGCCTTTCCCTGTGGGCACAGCCTGCTGTTTGCTGTGGCAGGAGCTATTGAGTATTTAGCTGAATGTAAATCCACTATCTTTTGAGATTCTTGTGCTTTTTCCATTATGCTTCAGTACCTTTCTATATCCTATCAGTGATCAGAGTGGAAAGTGCTCAACACAGGGTAACTGACAATGCCTTGCATTTGACATACTATGGAAAAAGAGAAAATGAGCAAGGAAGGCTGTATTTATCACTGTCAGAATTTACTACTAAAAGGAAGTGAAATAAGAATGTATTCTGATCAATTTAAAGAGGGTAAAATTCAAGCTTAGAGAACTTAACTACTCTGAAGTTAAAGAATAAATCCTGCAAGAGCCTAGGTCCTTCTAACACCCCATCAGCACTCTGGGCATAAAACCATGCCATCTGACAAGCGCATTTGCAATCTGCCTCAGGAAACTGGACCTTCTCTTACTAGTTCTAACAGTAAAAGTTGTGTATGTGGGCCTACGTGCATGTTTTTCTCCATGAATGACAAGATATTACTAGAGTTCTAATAATGAAGTATCAATGTCTACACACATGGAATCATGTGTAAAACATTCAGGTGTTCAGACTGGATCCAGATGTACTGATCTTAAGCTGTGGTCAGACTCAAAGTCAGAATCAAGGAAGATTGTTTTAAAGTTAATAGCACAGAGGCTCTGCCTCTGTTACACACTCAGCTGTGACTGTACAGGAAGCCCATCGGGACTGTGGCTGGATGACTTCATCTTTTGCCCCTACACCTCCTTTCCCGAGAGAAAGTGCCCAGGAGATATCACCTCTCTTAATTACAGTTACCTTATTAGCACACTTTCCCTTGTCCTCTAGGATGGGCTCAGTGGTCTTGAGTTCCTTCAACTCTTGCTGGCAAAGCAGGAAGTCCTGTTCAAGCTGATCATACGCGTGCTTCTGCCGCTCCAGCTCATCTTTGCTGCTGTGGTACAGCCACTTCATCTCCTGAAGCTGGGCGTGCAACTCTGCATTCTGGGGCAGGAGAGGCAGGCCCCGCCATCATCCCAAAAGTCCCGCTCTCTCCTCTCAGGCGGGAACTAAGGAGATCCAACTCTGTCCTTTCCAGTACCAATTTCATCCCAACGGGGGCTTCCTGAGAGGGACCAGTCCCTAAGTCTCTGCACAGACACATTCAGGGCTTCCTTTTTTGGGAGGTGGGGAAAGTGCTTCCTTTTTATAAGCTGGTTTCCTGATTTAAATCAAAGGAAGCTGAGTTCACCTTCCTACTAAGCACCTCTTCATCCCGGCACTGAGAGCCAGTGTGCAGAACTCCAGCCCTTCCCGCACCTCCTTTGTAGTTACCCTCACAGAGAAGGCTGCCTTGCTACCTCCTCCCACACCAAGGTTTCTGTTACCTTCTCACTGCTGTCTTGGAGGGAGGCCACCGTGTCCCTGAGGTGCTGCACCTCGGCCTTGTGGTACTGCAGGCTGTCCTGCAGCTGCTGCTGCACATGCAGCAGCTTATCCTTCTCACACACGATGTGCTGGTACTGGAGCTGCAGCTTCTGTAGCCGGCACTGTGACTCCTGTGGTGGAAGGGCTTCGGGCAGTACCTCTGGGATCCACAACCCACTCGTTCTTCTGCTGAGCTGCCCTCACAAATGGGCAGCCTAAGAATTGACTTCTTCCTGCCCTTTGCTCACTGGGCGTTCGGCAGGACTCAAGGTGCCATATGGGGGTGGAGGGGTAGTGGTGGGGCACTGGAGCTATTTTAACTCTCTACCCTTATCCACCTTCCCCAGACCTCTTAGCGCCGAAGCTGCCCCTCACCTCTGGTTGCTGTTACCTTTTCACTCTGGCTCTCTACGGCTGGGTGTCTCATGACTTTGAGCTGCTGGAGCTCGGTCTGAAGTTGCAGTTGGAACTTCAAGAGCTCACTCTGCTCACTTTGGCTAGTATCATACTTCTGCTGCAGGGCACAGAGTTTGGACTTCAACTCCTCATTCTGTGGTGGGGAGGATGTGGGTACAACAGTTACTGCCAAGAAACAGCAGACCCCTCTACAGATCAGTTTGGTTCCTTTCCAGAAGAAGACTGAGGGGCTGCCACAGGTCTAGGTTTGGTTTCTTCTCTGAAGCAGATCTTAAAAATGACTACCACTTCTAGAATGCAAAGTTATACGACTTCTCCAATGGGTCTCCAGTAGACTGTAGCCCTAACTGCAGGGCAAGAGTCAGCAGAGCACAGCCTTACTCTGCATTTGTTGTCCCCTTTGGAAGCAGTGACTCCAGGTAGGCCCTTCTGCCCTCCCCAAGTGCCCTTCCCCTGCCAGGGTTTACCTCAGTGACATTGTGGGAAGTCTGAAACCGAAGCACCTCATTCTGGGCACACTTGAGCTCCCTCTGCAGCTGCTTCTGCTCCTCCTCGCTGGCCTGGCGATGCTGATGTAGCTCTTGCAACTCACAACATAATTCCTTACACTGTGTGGGAAACAGAAGAGGAAGTCTGATTCACTACAGGTACCACAGGCACTCCGAGATTAGACTTGACAAGAGTATGTCTTTCCTTTTATAGGAATATTTACATCAGGCAAGCGAGACCCCAGGGTACTACCTCTGGCCATAGCGCATACTTCCTTTGCAACCATATGCCTAAGGAGATATGTCTACCACAAAAGAAGGTAAAAGAAGGACAGTGAAAGGTGCCTGCTTTCCCCTACCTTATTCTGCATGTCCTGCATCTGCTCCTCAGCTTCCAGCAGCTGCTGTCTCAACAACTGGGTTTTAGGATCAGGTTCTAGGAAATCCATTTCCGAAGTCTGAGACCCTGCTGATATCATATTCCTTACTGTTTGGGACTCCAGCCACTTTTCTGTTGCTCTCCGTGTCCTGTAATCCAGAACCCCAGAGCCATGTTTGGGAAAGATCTCTAGCTGACATCACCTGACAAGTGTGCTTGGTGCTAATGCCTTCATTTTAGGCAAAAGATGGTAAGGAGCCTTCTATTGTGATTTACCTCTCAAACACACTTAGATTATAGAAAAAGTCCCAGTATCTCAATATGCAAGGGCATGTTTGGCTCTGAGAGCCCTTAAGAGTGCTCAACAGGGCTCGAGACTGGGCCTGGTGTCAAGCCAGCTTCAATCTGGAGGCACTGTGCCATCAGACTAAATCCAGTCTGTATGGACAACAAAGGAATCACTTCTGATCTACTCTAGGGCAGAGCAAACCAGACCCCTGTGCCTAGAATGGAAGAAAACTAAATTTTAGAACTCTAGTCCTGAGGCAATTGGGTTGGATCCTCATGCTTGCTTCTAGGCAATATCATACCCTTTGGATACTATGGAAAGGACCAGGCCTCTAGGAGCAGAGGCCTGGCATCTGCCTTCATGGTGTCTACTCAGGGAAAAGCCCAAGGCAGAGTTGTACACAGCTCTACTAGCCTCATGGCTGTACCTTTCACTCTCCAGATCTGCAAGCTGCCCTGTGAGGCTGCTGTTGCTCTCCTGCAGGGCCTGGTACTCCTCGTTCAGGAAGTGGTAGCGTTCCTGCAGTTGCTGCAATTCTTCTGCAGAGGACAAGCAGAGAGATGTGAGATCCAGGGGAAGAAGCACTGATGGCCAGCCCCCACTTTTCCTGAATAGAAATCTGCCAGCAGAGAAGGCTGAATACTTTCTCTTTTTCTAAAGAGATAACACATGAAGAGGCTTAGGAGAGCCCAGAAAATTCCACGTTGCTCTCGATCTGTGTCCTCTTTCAGGAAGCTGCCTTTCTCTTCATCTTCTCAGATTTGTTCTGTATGCCCATCTTCAAAATCCCAACCAATGCAGAGTCCTGAGATTTTAGGAGCTTGTGAGGGTTTTAATTAAGTTTTTAGTTTATTATATTTCGGTTTCCACTAAACTGTTAATGATTACCTCCCCCTATTACTCTTTTAGTACAAAAAGTTGAGGGATGTGAACTGCCCGATGTCACACTGCCAGTCCTGGCCTTTCAGAGACAACGGCAGGCACCAGAATGTCCTTTCACTTCCTTGATTACCGCACTGAAGACACTGCCTGCATGAAGTCAAGAATTCTTTCTAATGACCTTTTTTGTCTGCTGACAGAAAACTCCAACCCCACCAGACCCACATATCATCCCTAAACATCATCAGAGATCTGGCTGAAACGCTCTAGCACATGTCCCTACGTGCCAGGTACCAAAACTTTTTAATGCTGTGATAATACAAATATTCATATTTGTTTTGTTTCTTCATGATTAAGAATTATTTTGCGTGAATACTGATTCTACTCCTATTTAAATATATTAACTTGCTCTGATTAGAACACAAGGCCTATCTCACCTGCCATAAGATTCAACTCCCTGAAATTTACTTCTAATATTCCCTCTTTATTCCTACCAAAAGTCCTTGAAATACTGTAGACTACACAGAAAGAAGGAAACTAATCTTTAATGAAAGCCAGCCATGTGCTAAGCATTAGACTTGATGACTTCAGCCTCAGAGTCAGTTAGTGTGTGATTACTTCAACATGTTAGTCAGTCAGTTAGTGTGTGATTACTTCAACATGTTAGGCATTTCATTCAATACCCCAATTAGCCCTTTTCTGTTGCTCTCCATGTCCTGTGGGGCACGGGAAAGTTGCAAAGAAAGTGCAGAATTCCCTGGGAGAGTTCTCACCCAGTCTACCCTGTTGTTAACATCTTACCACAGGTACGTTTATCATGGTTAATGGGTCAACATTGGTACATTACTATTAACTAAACACTATACTTTATTCAAATTTCTCTACATTTTTCTGTTCCAGGATCCTATCTAGCTTTAAAGTTTTTTTAACCAGTATTTATAGATATGAAATCTTAGGTTCCGAGAGATAATAACCAGACCAAGTTCATCCTGCTACTTAGTGGAGCTAAGATTCTGCACTTAAGTCTGTTTAGCTCCAGCCCAAGCTTTTCCACTGTACCAGCCTCCCACTTCTAGCACTGTCAGTCAAGGGCTCGTCTGAGAGGCTAACACAGCTGGGAAAACTTGCAGTTTTTTGATGCCCTGTTGACTGCCTCTGCTCAACCTGGCCTAATATAGGGCCTCCTATTATACCCAGATCATAAATCTAGCTTCAGAATAAAGGCAAACTCTCTGATGTCATGAATCCTAGCAACTAGCTGGCACTCACTGTCTGAAAGCAGAACTCTAAGCTTTTGAGTACTTCATGTATTACTGGAAATAACCTCTCTTCCTCTCCAGCTGTCTTGTGCTCTGATTTGTTGCCCCTAAAGCTTCTGATTTTAAGAAGTCTAAAAAAGCCCAAGAGTTAACATCCCAGGACCTGGCCACAGGAATGGAGGCCCCCCATAAAGCAGTCCAGGCAAAGCACCACGCCACCAGAGCAGCAGGAAGAGTTTTCCAAGGTGACAGGCTCCTATACTCCCATCCTATTCTAGTTTCCGCTACTCCCATCCTAGAACTGGAAACTTTCCAAGGAAGGTCTTTCCCACAGTCAAGTCAACACATGCCCAATGACTCTCCAAGGGAAAATTTTCAGGGTACATCTTCATGCTATGGCCTGGCTATATGACATCTGGTAAGTTTTTCTCCCTTATAGTCTTGAATTCAACTTGGAGAGTTTTTTGTAGAGGTTTCCAATTTATGACCTAAGACTACCTTCCACCATCTCCTTGTATACTACCTCCCTTTGCTTGACTTTACTGACCAGGAGGTCTTGCTCTCTCATACCTTGCAACTCAGAGAAATCTGAGGCACTTAAACTATTGGATGGGTCAGAGCTCTTCATTTCCATCTCTGCACGGAGGGTGGTGATCTCCATCTCATACTCTCCTCGAATGCGCTCCATGTCTTCGAGTTCACTCTGCGCCCGGCAGAGATCCTCCTGCAGGGATGCTATGTCACTCTCATGTTCAGTTGCAGAATCCTCTGCTGCTTGCCGCAGATTCTGGATCTCAGCCTGGGCCAAGTGCAACTCCTGTTCTACTTCCTTAAGTTCACTTTCTTTTTCACGCTCTAACAGAGAAATCTCCTCCCGTAGGGACCGCAGCTCACCTGCAAAGCCCACAGGTTGGGATGGTCAAGAGGATTAGTGAACTAATATATGATGTTCTAGAGGCAAAGTTAAAGGCAGAGTTATTTCTTTTCGTTCCTTTTTTTAAAAAATTTTTTTATTAAGGTATTATTGATATACACTCTTATGAAGGTTTCACAAGAGAAAACAATGTGGTTACTACATTTACTCATATTATCAAGTCCCCACCCATGCCCCAATGCAGTCACTGTCCATCAGTGCAGCAAGATGCCACAGATTCACTATTAAGGCAGAGTTTTTCTTATCCAGAAACTCCTGACAACCAAGTTTGTACCCCATCAGAGACATATTGTTTCATCTGGTATGGCATAAAGGGAATATCTAGAAAGGGAAAAGAGAGGGAATCTATGTAGTAAGGTGCAATAGAAAAGTAGATTTTGAAGCTTCACACCAAAAACAACCTAGGCTACTGCTAACAAAAACTAGTAAATGCTTCTAAGTTAAAGATGAAACCTAATTTACAGTATTTTCCTGATGTCCTGAATCTTTCCAAAAATTCTGACTCAGAAAACTTACTATTCTCATTTTATTTATTCAGTCTAAAAGCTTAGATATTACAGAGCCTGAGAGTTCCCTTGACCTGCGTATACTGGACCCAAAACAATGTGTATTTAGAGTTCATAGTTGAAATTCAAATGTGGGTTCACATGATAACCAAACATGAGGAAAAAACGTAAATGTTGATCAATAAGGGATTGTTTAAATGATGATGGTTACATAAGGTATCATGGAGCCATTTTTTAAAAGGTGGCAGAGCTATAGAGAAGACATGAAAAGGCTTCCATAATATATTAAAATGTAAAATGAAAATGTTGTAAATGAGTTAAAATGTGAAAATGTAAAATGTAAAAAATGAGTTGTAAAATATATGGTATTATCCTATATCTGAAAAGAAGTATTTATATGTATAACACATAACATAGAAAATATATAAAAACATACAAAAGATCTGGAAAGATCTATGCCCCAAACCATAAACAGTAGTTGCTTCTAAGAAGCAAGATAGCATATGATGGGGACTTACACCTTCACATCATACACATTGATACTGTTTGAATTTTCACAAAATCCTGTATTTTATAATAAACTTCAATTTATATTTTAAAAAATGTGTCAGAGCTCTCAATTATCTGTGGAACATCTCAGAATTTCTGGACACAGGTACCCATCAAGGATCAGGAGAATCTAAAAGTGAGAGAGAATAAAACGGACTGACACCAATTGAGAATTCAAGCCTTGGAAGCCAGAATTAGGGGATTAATGAAGATCAGGCTGGGAGGGACAAGACCTTCCACAAAACCCTTTGAGAAGCACACCATCCAACATCCCTTTGTCCCCAGCTCCTGCTCATTCTACTCACTACTCAGGTTCCAACTGTCCCTAGCCCCTGACCCCATCTCCTCAAAACAATTAAGCAGTAAAGTAAGTCCTGTAATAAATGTCTCATAGAACCTTGGACTTACAGTGAGTGAGTGAGTGAGTGAGTGAGTGAGTGAGTGAGTGAGTGAGTGAGTGTGTGTGTGTGTGTGTGTGTGTGTGTGTGTGTTAGTTATAAGATTCATGAAGGCAGGGAACATGTCTGTTTTCCTCACCATTACAGCTCCAGGATAGTCATAGGGCCTGGCAAAATGAAGCTCAATAAATATTTGCTGTATTCATGCGTAAACACGGCAGGGGCTGGCTCACCTATTCAACAAACTTTTGCTAAGTATCTATTATGGGTACAGAATTACATGTTTGGATTAAAAAAAAAATCAGAACACAATTGGATGCTTAAGAAGAAAAATGTGGACGTACTGCAAATATAGCTGCTGAGTGGACAGAGCGTCTACAGGGCCAGGGGTATCTCTCACCCTTCTCTCCCAAGCTCACACACACAGCTCTGCGCACATCTTTTGCCAGTCTTTCCTTGTCTGGAATGATCCCAGCTGTCTCCTCCCCTGGGTCTGTTCAACGAATATTAATTGATGCATCAATTCTGTGCAATTCATTGCTTTCCTTCCTATTTGAAAAGAACAAAGTCCTTGCTCTACCTACTACTGAAGAGCACAGAGGCTGTCTGCCTCTTGGACCTCACAGGCTAGTCAGGGAGACACATAGGTCAACTGGCCATTAAGCTAAAAGCCCAGAGAAGGCAGTACAGCACAGAGAAGACAAGTAATGACTCTATAGCATCTTACTACGCTAATGGACAGTGACTGTAATGGGGTATGTGGTGGGGACTTAATAGGGGGAATCTAGTAACCACAATGTTGCTCATGTGATTGTATATTAGTGATACCAAAAAAAGATATATTACATGTTATCAAAATTAAAAACTTCTGCATGTGAAAGACACTGCTGAGACAATGAACTGACCATCTGCAGACTGGAGAGAAAATATTCACAAACGGATCTGCCAATGCACTTGAATGTAGACTATTCAAAGAATCTGACTTTTTAGATGGGCAAAGAAAAACCGCTTCACAGAAGATATTCAAGTGACCAATAAGCACATGAGAAAGTATTCATTCTCATTATTTTAGAGGAAAAGCTCATTTAAACACAATGAGATGCTGCTGCACAGCCACCACAATGACTGAAATTAAAAAGATGAACAAATTAAAGTGTGAACAAGGCTGTGGAGCAATCAGAAGCCTCATACACTGCTGGTGGGAAAGTAAAATTGTATAACCACATTGAAAAACTATTTGGTAGTTTTTCATAAAGTTCACACACACACACACACACACACACACACACCTATCCTGACTCCACAGTTTCGTTCCTCGTTATTTGTCCAACAGAAATTAAGCGAATGTCCACCAAAAGACATGTACAAGAATGATTACTGCACTTTTCACAATTGGCAAATACAAACAGTCCAAGTTTCCATCAAGAAAAGAATGGATAAACTGCAGTATATTCATACAATGAAATACTACTCAGCAGAAAAAAAGTAATGAACTACATATACATACAAGAATATGGGCAGAACCAATAAACTTTACGCAAAGTGAAGGAAAGACACAAAAATGAATATTTGACTTCATTTATATGGAAAAAAAAGATAAAAGCCCTAGAGCCTGCGGAGGGCTTTTTCTATGGGGGGCTGACCAAACTCTGCTTCCTAACTACGCCCTTGATGTTAGGATTCAAACCTCCCTTCAGTTCTCCCCTGCAGTTTGGCCCTAAAGAATGGCTTTCTCAGACCCACTGTGGAATGGAGGGAGGTCTTCCTCAGCCCCGAAAACTATTAATTAGGAACACAAAGGGGCAGGGCCGGCAGGGCGCGGGACTGACAGCCCGAGGGGCGGTGCTCATCCGGAAACGGGGCGGGGCAGACGCTGGCTGGGAGTTGGAAGGGCCAGACCCGGGTTCAGAAGGGCAGTCGCCGGTTGACAAAGGGTTGGTGCTGCTGGGGCTAAGGCCGAGGGCCCGGGAGTAGGGCTGCGGGGCAAATAAGTGGTTCGTACTCACTGGTTATGTCCTCCATCTCGTCGTCCCCACCCCCCGCCCCCCGCCCCCTCGCCGCAAGCGGTCTCCCTAGGGGTCCTCCGGCCGCCGCCGGCCAGTCCCAGACCCCGCGGGGCTGTGGAGGCCGGAACGGCCTCTCAACACCAGCTACCTCTGAGACCGCGCGCGCCCCCTCTTGGCGGAAACGGGCAACGCGCGTGCGCAGGGACGACCTGATTTTCCTCACGCGGGGTGGGGCCTAAGCACCTTCGCCAGATCCTCAGCCCCGCCTGCTTGGGTGAGGTCTAATGCTAGAAACAACCCTACTGAATAGGGAATCGATCCAGAACTTTATTTTCCCAGATCGTTGCCTACCTGCATGTCTACTTAAGAGTCTCTGCCTTCCCTCCTATTTGAAAGGAAGAATGCCTCTTCTCCAAGCAAAGGCTTTCTGCTCTGCTGACGGTTTCCTTCATCATGACCTAGTGTGTCCCTATCTCTAAAAAAACCAAAAAACTCTCCTTTTACCTCATTCCCCTTTCCCTTATGTCTTTGCAAAACACAACGATTGGAATTACCTGTACTCACCTTCTCCATTCACCTTCCCTTTCCTCTTCAGTCCCAGTCCACTCAGGCTTCTATCTTCATTGTAATAATGACTCAGTCATTTACCCTCCATCAAATAAAATCCAATGACCATCCTACAGTAGTAACTTTGACACAATTGATCATTATCTCCTTGAAGCATTTGTGCTCTAGGCTTCCAGGGGACAAAATGCTTTACTAGTTCCTCCTACTTTGATCTCTTTTGTTCATTACTATTTCTATACTGGGCCTTTAAATCCTGGTGTATTCCTGGGACTGGACCTCTTCTCTCCTCTTCCATGTTATTTCATGGTGATCTCCCATGGATCTGAATGCCATCTATATGTTAATGACTCCCAGATTTATACCTCCAGCCCGATTTCTCCCCTGGTTCTAGATTTATATATCCATCTGCCTCCTTCCTTAACATATTTACTTACCCATTTCAACAGCTATTTCAAACTCAACATCTACATGTCTTCAATGGTTCCCCTAGCCCTGAAATTTGTTCTTTGCCAAAGTCTTCCCCATCCCAGTAAATAACACCACTGTTGATCCAGTGTCTCAAGGCAGTTACCTTTCATGTCTCTCCTAACCCCCTATCCAATGTATCAGAAGCCCTGAGAGCTCCACTTTTCAAAGATACTGTGCATCATCTCCATTTCTACTGCTCTAATCCAAGCAACCATCATCTCTTGACTATTGCAGAAACTGCTGGCCAGCCTCACTGTTTGGACTCATCTACCTCCATTCAACTTCCACAGTGGTGAAAGTGTCCTTTTAAAAATGTAAAGCAGATCGTATCACTCTAGACTTGGTTAAGATCCTCCCATGTTTCTGCATTATACTGAGAATAAAAGTCAAACCTCTCATCTGGCCTACAAGGCCCTTTGTAATCTGATCTCTGTCTGCCCCATAGATCTCTCTTACCAGAGTCCTCTACATGCACTTTGCTTCAGTCACAGTAGCCTTTGCTCTGTCCCTCAGACACATGAAACTCATTCTTGCTTCTGAGCTTTTAGTTACCATTCCTTTTGCCTGGTGTGCTCTTCCCTCGGATCTGTCTCATTATTCAGGTCTTAGCTCCAATGTCATCTCAAAGAGGACACTTCTAATTACCCTATCAATGATAAACTCCCATCTCACCCCATCTCCTTATATCATATTGTTCTATTGTCATTGGAGCATTTATTGACACCTGAACTTCTGTTAGTTTCTGCCTCTCCTCTTTTAAAATGTAGTCTTCATTAAGGTAGGGATCTAGTCTCTTGTTCATAGCTGGTCCTCCAAGTATAAAGGCATTCAATAAATGGTTGATGAGTAAATTAGC
The DNA here is from genome assembly GCF_040802235.1 of Manis javanica. Taxonomy (NCBI): domain Eukaryota; kingdom Metazoa; phylum Chordata; class Mammalia; order Pholidota; family Manidae; genus Manis; species Manis javanica. The sequence continues at coordinate 22,511,796 of NC_133161.1, forward strand.
TCGTGTTACAAATAAGGAACCAAGTCACAGAATGATAAAAATGACTTGCTCAAGATCACAAAACATGTTACATGGCAGAGCTGGGCCTAAGAATCTAGGTGATCTGAGACCAATGCTCACACTCTATTCCCCGTGGAACACATCTCCTGCCACTTCTTTCCTCCACCCTCCTTGCCTTCATTGTCTACTTTCCCTGCATCTACCTTTGCTTACATCTTTTTTCCCCATCTCTTTCCCTCCCACTTCTCCACCTTTGCCTGCTCCTCTCCTGGTCTGCTTCCCGACCTCCCTTTTTTCTCCATTTATACTTCTCATTTGGCTTGATCTCACTTCTCCCTGGAGAGGCCCTGCTGTTTTCTAGGGCAGCTCCCCTAAACCTTCCGGAAGCCTACAGAAGTAACAAAGCTGCCTCTTTATGGTGCAGTGGAATGTGGGACGCTTGCCTTGCTGCTTCCCCAAGACAAAGGGACATAGGCCTTAGGCCTTAGAAGGAAGGGATTTGGGGCCACAAGCTCGGTCCTAGGGAGCAATAGAAGCATTCTCATCTGCTTCCCTTAAAAGATACATAGAATCCCCTCCAGTCACTTGTCATTGGCTCACTGCTCTTCCCATTGTGCCACTGGAGAGACAGGAAAAAGCAATCTGGTTTGGAATTCAGCTCTGGTTACCTATCTTGGTACTGACCAGGAAACAAAGTAAAAGGGATTCAGGTGGGAAGGGAGGCTGGAGAAGAGGGAAAGGAGAGGTTAACCAGAAGAAGAGGTTAAATGGGAAGAAAAGCAAGGGCAGGGGAAGAGAGAAGAGCCTGATAGAGATGCAAAAAAAAGGTGATTAAATAAAGAGAATGAAGAGACAAGGAGAAAGGGTGAGAACAGTAGAGAAAAAGGAGGAGAAAGTACCGAATTAGGTTATGTTTGTCTGCTGTGCTTCAGGACAAAAGTACTTGGATGGCCACCTCCCTCCTGCTGAGTGCCAGGAATTACCTTGGAGCTGCTGGATCTGCTTGGTGAACACCTCCGCCTGCTGGGCGCTGGCCAGCCTTTCATCCTCCAGGAGCCCTGCAGTGAGAGGGGGAGCAGCAGGCCTGGCATCCAGTGACCACAGAGCCTTTGGGCCCAGGCCCTCTGACTCCATCACAGGCACTCACCCTGCAGCTCCAGGGAGTCGTCCTCATGCTGCCCGGCCAGTTCCCGGGTCTCCTCCAGCTCTGCCACCAGCTGGAGCACCTGAGCCCTCAGCTCCTCCAGTTCCGTCTCCGTGAGGCTCAGGCCCCGGTGCTTACTAACCGACAGGGAGCCCACACTGCCACCTTTCTGTACTTGGTCTTCCTCTTCTTCTACCTCTTCCACCTCTTCCTCCTCTACTTCCTCCTCCTCTTCCTCCTCATAGAGAGCTGGGAGTAACACTTCCCCTAGGGGAGACAGCCATGGACCAGGGAGTCAGAGCCAACTTCCTGTCCACAGTTAGAGGGCCCACAAACTCATGGTCCCAGGGCAGAGATGGTAAAATAGTGCCACCTGGTGTCCCCCAAGGAGCCCCTGGGCAGGACCCACACTCATGGTGAGTCCTCAGGTGTGAGGGTTAAGTCTGGAGGTAGCCCACCCCCTTCCCAGGCCCTTTCTGGATGAATATTATACCCAGTGACCTTCTATTATTGCCTTTGAGCAGCTGGGTGCTGGCTCAGCCATGTGGAGCTTGTACAGGGATACCTGCTTCTTCCAGTCCTGGTGGTCTCTGGGTAGTGGGACAAGTAGTCAAGAGAGGATTCAGACACTCAGTGTGTCTGTCTTTAGGCCAAATGGGGCAAAAGTTAGTTTGTGGTTTGTAGAAAATTAAAAAATCATTCAGGTGGCTTGTGAGAAATCAGCCTTTCCATAAGAAAGCTTTGTCTATCAGTAGGTAGAGAAAGAAAACATCCAAATGAAATTATTCTAAATGTTTTACTGGACAAACACTGGGGCCCTTTCTATATATCCTATCAAATAGCCTCTTTAAAAAATTCTTCAAGGTCTACCTTCCTTTTCCCTGCTGAGTTTCAGGAGGTCTCCTCTCCCCTCCCTGCTTGTAAGGAGGCCCCTCCTCTCCTGCTGACCACAGGTAGTTTTCAGGGGGAAGTCTGAGGTTGTACCCTTGTATAAAAGAAAGGCTGCCATTTTCATGCATTAAATTGGGGTGTGCTGGTCCCCAGCCTCTGGTTGGTGAGTACCCCCTCCTTTGCTGCAATGCAGTTCCTCTAAATAGCAGAATCTTCTCTAGATGGTGACTGTTTGCTTTGTTTTAAATTCGGAATCCATCTTACATTCCCCAGTAATACCAGCCTAAGATTCATCTGGGACCCCTCCCATCATCTGTTCCCCTTGGGGAGCCCACACTGAGTGTGCATAGGAGCCTGGGGAGGACACTTCACAGGAAGTCCTGGAAGACAGATAAGCATCTTTCCAGGGGCCTAGTGTCATCAGCACCTGCTAAGTCACATGGGATGGGTGCAGTAGGGATACATGAGCATTGGGAGGTTGGCCTTCTTACCTACCCCTGTCCCAAGCAATTGCTTTTGGGCAGTAAGTTATCCCAGAAAACCAAAGCTACTAAGCTTGCATTCAAAGTCAGAGTTCACGGAGAAAAACAATTGCATGCTCACTTCCCTGCTTTTCAAAAATAAGAGACAGCTTGCAATCTGGGTCGGGAGGCAGTGAGAACTAACCCCCTGCTGAAAGGCTGCTTCAAAACTCTGTCCAAGGAGGCCTCTTTCTCTGTTTGGCAGCTCCCCAGGGACACACAACCTCGTTAGCTGGTGGTTAGGGCCCCAAAGGGATGCACCCAGAACTTCATTCCCATAAAGCCTGAGCCCTGAGGAGGGGTGGAGCTCAGGCCCAAAGGGTAGAGGGGGCTCAGGTGGGCTGGGGGGAAGGGCTGTGTGTCCTGGTTCAGTGTTCAGGGGTCAGAGGGAGGAAGGAGGAGGAAAGGGAAATTGGGTGAGGGGGAGAGAAAGCTTTTGGGTAAACTTACCATCCATCGCTTGCATCCCCCGCCGTTCCAGGGACCCCCAGCGCTGGCCTTTCTTTCTCTCACAGCCGTCAGACACTTCATAGGAGCCTAAAGTGGTCACTGTGGGTCCTGAGAGCAGGAAGAAAAGGACTGTGGGATGCTAGTGGCAGCTGGGGCCTTGGGTGCAGTGGGGGAGGGAGGGGGAACATGCCTTCTAGTCGTTTGGAGCCCTGGGGTTTTTAATCCCGATGGAAGTGTTTGGCTCAGTCTGCCCAGCGTTGCGACTCTCCTCCCTAAGCCGCCCCTCTAGCTGGGCATGCGGGGACCCCACCCTATGCTGCCCAGCCTCCTCAGCACCCCCATTCCAGGCCCTCTCCCTTGCATAGACAGAAAGGCTGTGTATCTCTTCAGCCCAGAGCGGACAGGGAGGAGATGGGCAAGGATGGAAGAGAGGCCAGGAGCCAGCAAAGAAGAGGCTAAAAGGGTGAGGTGGCGCGTGGAAGGGGAAGAGGTGATAGGAGACGTTTGGGAAGGGGTTCTGGGCCGGGGCCGATGCGCTCTCCTGCCTTGTCTCACTAGACCTTCTCCTTCCTACCCCAGCCCCGAGTTCAGAAGCTTTCGGGGCCGAAGGGGGTGCAGTGTTTGGAGCCCCCAGCGCTGGAAGCACCATCAGGCTGGAGAGACGAGATGAGGGAGGCTCAGGGGAGGGAGGGCCAGGGAGGATGCAGCCGGCGTGGGCACTACCCAGTCCGGAAAAATGGAGACCCGGCCCGGGTTGGGGCGTACTGGGTGGGAGAAGACAGAGGCTGCAAGGTGGGAAGCGCCGGAGGTAGGAGGACGTGGGGTCTGGAGCAGAAAGCGATGGAGAAGAGGAAGGGGCGGCGGTGAAGAGGTGAGGGAGGGGCGGCTCTGACCTGGGCCGGGGCAGCTCCAGCCTGCGGCACCCGCGCCGGCCCCGGCACCCGCCTCCATGGCCGCTCGCGCCGCCGCCCGGAATAGACACCGCAGCCGCGAGGCCGGGAACCGAGCGGAGTGCGCAGGGAGGGCGGGCGGGCCGAGGGGGCGGGGCTGGTGCGGCCACCTGACACCGCCCCCGCCCGGAAGCCCGCCCTCCTCCCGGCTCGGGGCCCGAGCTATCGCGTCCGGCGACACCCCTCGAGGCCCGGGGCGAGGGAGAAGGGGAGCGGACGATAGCGACTCGGGGCTTGAGGATGCCCCAAGGGGAGCGACAAGATGCTTGGGTTCTGGCGGTGGCCCCTGCCGGAGTCGGCTGCGCGCGGAGACCCCCCTACGCCGTGTCCCGTGCAGTGATGGGAGAGAAGGACAGGGATGGAGCAGTCCTCCAGGCCTGTTTCCTCCGAATGAGCAGACACTCCCCCTCGCACCGAGGAGGGCCGTCGTCCCCTACCTCTGCAGTCGGCGAGCAGTCCCCGGCCGCCTGCCCAGTCCGCGGCAGTGGCCTCTCGGCTCTCCAGAGCCCCGTGAGGGCCCAAGGAGGGAAGCCCAAGCGGGGATGTGCAACCCGCGGGCCCGATCTCTCTGCTTTCCCCGCACCTCCACCAAACCAGAACCAGGGGCCCTCTTAGGAGGGCCCGCTCCGTGGCCCCACGCAGCCCTCCCCGAGGAGTTCCTCTCTCCCCTACTCCGCCTTCCCGCCTGGCTCCACATCCAGTTGGCCGCGAGCAACAACCACTACTCACCCTGCCCCTGTAGCCTGCCTAAAGTGGGCACTGCATATTTTCACTCTAATGGAGATGTGGAAGCCCAGAGGGCCTATTTCACTTATTCAATCATTCATTCAAGGAACGTCAACCGAGTGCAGGATCTCGATAAGGCAGTTGTCCTCACATCTCTGCAGGTCTCTGCCAGGAAAGAAGTGGTTGTATGTGGAAACCGTGCCATCCCAGCACATCCAGACAAGTACCAGGAGATTCCTAAACCAGGGATATACACGCATCCCTTCTCTTGCATATCTACTCACATGGGTCATGGGCATATGTTGTCTATGTTCACCCCCTCAGGCTCCCAAGTTCACAAACCCTCCATATTCCTCCTGAAAAAAAAAAAACGCCCTTCTTTGCCTGGACACCTACTTATCCTTCAACCCTCAGGTGGGAGTCACCTCTAGGGAGCTTTCCCTGAGGCCCCATCCTAGCTCATTAGATGCCCTGCTGTGCTCCACCCTGTCTTGCCTCCAGGTTGTCCAGGTCAGGTTTTTACTCTTCTGTCTGCCCAACTTCTGGAAGGTTGGGAAGTATCTTAGTCATTGTCATATCTCCAGCATCTGACAAAATACCTGACATACAGAACAGATGAGTAAAGGTAAATCTCCCAACTCCACAGTTAATGCTCTGTCTTATCTAACATGATTTCACACTTCTGGAGTTAACTGTTTTCTATTAACCTTAATAAGCCTCTTTCTCCCTCCCATTTTTTTCTTTCATACCCAAGCCTGGTGTTCTGACAGCCCAGATCAAGGGGGTTTCATTTGCTCCCCAGAGGACAGGATTCCACACCAGACCTTGTGGTCAAGGTGTTCCAGTCATTGGGAAAGGCTGTTGAACAAGAGGGCCTGCTGCAGTTATCAGGCCTGTCAAAACTTGAGGAGCAGGGCAATTGTCAGGGATAGTGGAAAGGGGTTGGCACTGGGAGGGTTGGGGGCACAGAGCTCCAGGGACTGACAGGGGCCTAATGCTGGAAGCCCAGTGGCTGTTTGTTCCGGCCCAGTACAGCTCCTTCTCATTCTGATCACACTGCTGACCTTGGCTGATGTAGAGAGGGGTAGAGAAGGAAATTGTCAACCAGGACACCTAGGGGTCCAAGTTCTCCTTAGGGAGCTCTGATATTGAATATTAGGACTAATCTCTCCCTGGCTCCTGGGGTGCAGGTCACTCTCACTCTTGATTTGGGGAGCATTCAGGGGAGACCGGAGCCAGTCAGTTCTTAGGACCCAAATTTGGACAAACCCTGGCCAGACCAGCATTGGGCTGAGGGTGCGGGTGAAGTCAGGAGGCAGGAGGAAGGGCTTAGCAAGTATGGGAAAAGTAGGCTGTGATGCAGCAATGAATCTCTGACTGGCCAGAAGTCGTGGCGATGCCAGCCAGGTAATCAGCTTAGGGGGATGATCTGAATTAAGCCTTGTAATCCCTGGACTCAGGACTCAGCCTCCCCCTAATCCCATCCCAGAAGATCATCCTCTCTGAGGACTGATGCTGCCATTTATCCCCCTTTACCCTTATTTCTAAATACCTATATCCCTTTGTTAAAAAAAGAAATGTGAATCTTTTAAGCATGCAGAAAAACACAGTACAAAGAATAACAACAAATATCCATGTATACACCATTGAAATACAGCAACTTAATTTCTTGCCACATTTGATTCAGAGATAGCTCTTCTATTTAAGGTTTTAGTTTTAGTTTTACTTAAAATGTATGGATCCATGACTGTAATGGGGTATGTGGGGGTGGGAACTTGATAATAGGGGGAGTCTAGTAACATAATGTCATTCAAGTAATTGTACATTAATGATATAAAAAAAAGTATGGATCCATGAACAATACAGAATATTGACTTGTTTTAGAAGTCTAAATGCTATTTTATTGCACACGTTCTTCTGCAAACGTTTTTTTCTCTTTTTTTTTTTACATTTATTCATGGTGTTTCATGTAGCTCCAGTTCATGAATTTTAATTGCTTAAAACTATTTCATTATTTGAACATGTCACAAAGTATTTATCCATTTTTCTGCTAATGGTCATTTAGGCTGTATCCAGTTTTCTGTATTATAAACAATGCTGCAGTGGGCAGTGGTGTGCATGCCTCCTCGGTATACATGTAAGCGCTTCTCTAAGGTAGATTCCTAGAAGTAGAATTTCTGGGTCATGAAATATATGCATATACATGCAATAACTTTACAAGTTATTGCCAAATTGCTCTATAAAGCAGTAAGATCAATCTACACTCCACTAACAGTGGCTTTCAATGCTTGTTTATATTCACTAACATATTTATATATTTCTTTGCTTACTATTCCTTCTTGAATTCCAGTCCTCCTTATTTCAGTGCCCTTCTTATGTAGTATATCCTTTGGTAGGATTCTAGGAAAAGTTGCTAAGTGGTACACAGTCTCAGTCTTTGTCTTAAAATGTCTTTATTTCACACCATTTAAATGGAAACTTAATGGACATAGAATTTTAGGTTAACAGTTTTCTCTTGGCCTTTTGAAGATGTGGTATTTTTCCTAAAATCTTTTGTTGTTAGTAAGAAGTCAGCTGCCAATATAATTGTTATCTTTGTAGGCAAACAGGCTTTTTTTTCTGGTTGCTTTTAAGATTTTTCTCTTTCTCTTCAGCATTCTTCAGTTTCACCACAATGTGTTCATAAACTCATGTCTCTTCAACCTGTCTTTCTTTCATTTTGGAAAATGCTGAACCATTATCTACTGGAATAGATAAATATTCTTCCATTCTTTATGTCTCTTTCAGGAATACACACACACACACACACACACATACACATATACTTATATGTAATTAATATAATCATATTTATATAACAAATATATGTCTCATTCTTCCCTCATGTCTTTCAACTATTATATTTTCCAATTCATCACTTTCTGCTGTCTCCCAATATTTTGAATGATTTCATTAGCTCTATCTTCCAATTTACCAATTCTCTTTTCAGCTGGGTCTAGTCTACTGTTTAATGCATCGAGTCCTTAAATGTCAGTGGTATATGTCTTTCATTTATGAATGTTTTGTTTTTTATCCCTCAAGCTGCCTTTTTAATAGTATAATATTTTTATTATGGTTTATTTTCTAGTGTTTAATCTTTAATGCTTTTAAGTATACTTACTATATAGTGTTTTTCATGTTATTCTCGTATGCACTGTTCTTGGAGTGTTAAATCCCCTGTTGTGTCTGCTGACTCTTACATATGGTGGATTGCTTCCTTGCCTGACTTATAATATTTTATTGTGAACTCTTCTTCAGCAGGTGTTTTTTTTGTTTGTTTTGTTTTTAATGAAAGTCTCATATGCCCTGGATTATGAAAACATTCTTGCAGAACTCTTTCTCACTTCTGTGGAATTGTGTTATTACTAGGGGTTTCAAGGATCCTAAACCAGATTTACATTTAATTTCTTAGTTTGGGGTCTAGCACCATTCAGGTAACATAAATCCAGATACAATACAAGCATTTGTTCAGGCAAACTTCACTTTCTCACGGTTGATTTGTATTTCTATCCCTTCTCTCTGCTCTTTTGGACTCATGTGTGTCATTTTTAGTCTTCTTTCCATGGACAAGGTAGATCTTTAGTTCTAAGCTTTATGAAGGGGGTTCAGTCCCAGCTCCTTGTCCCTAGTGGGCTGAAGTCACATATCTTATAACTGGAAGCATTAAAATATAGCTCCAGATCCCTGGGCATATATCTGGGTCTGAAACCCACTATGGGCCACTGCCACAGCCTCCTCTTCTTTTTTCTTTGGCTTTGTTTTCTTTCTTTAATTTTGTTATCTGGGAATTTCCTTTTTTAAAGCAAATTTTTGCAATTGTCCATATTTTAATTTTTAAATTCTATTTTATGCAGTTTTCCATGTGTGTCTTTGGGAAGCTGGGTGAGGAAATAGCTACCTTAGTTCAGTCTGTCATGTTGCCAGAAGTTCCTTCTAGATTCTCTTTATCTTTAGTATTAATCCTAACAATCACTATGCTTGTAAGGTGCGTTATAGTTTACGAAGGGCTTTCACATACAGTTTCTGACTTATTCCTCCCAACAACTCTGAGATATAAGTATTACTGTTACTATTTTACCAAGATGTAAACTGAGACTCAGAATTCTAACTTTAATCCCAGCCTTTGGAGTTTGAACCCAGTGCATAGTTTGGGTTATACACAGAGAGCTTGCCTTTTCTTCACCTCTAGCTCAGGGCCACCTTCCAAATTGTCCTAATCACTTACTCTTTATCTGAGGTCCTCTGAGAGGTTTCTGCCCAACACAGTGCAACCTGTTGGTGCTAACTTTCTTTGGTTCGGCTTCTGCTGCTATGCTGCCCTCTCCTCCTCTGTTTGGCCTCAGTGGAAATAATGGGGTATTTCCAGGCCATGTTAAATGGGGAGATGACTTGCAGTTTGTCCTCAGGATCCTTTACTTACCCATCATTAGGTCATCTCTGTACCTCTACCCTAAAATTGGCAGACACCCCTAACAGGCACAAGGGAAAAAAAGAAAATCCAGGAAAGAGAAAAGGTGGGATCATCCAAGATTTGAACCTAGGATCACTTACACCCTAAGTGAGAATCATACCCCTAGACCAACAAGACACAGCTAACTGCCCCTTCAACCACATGTATCTTCCCTACCACATCAGCAGCAGCTGAAATTTGTGGTTCCGAGAAACAGCCTCTCTTCTCTTTCCAGGCTGGCTCCCAGCCTAGGCCGGCTGTGCTCCAGCAGACAGGCCTCACCCCTCGGCTCTCCGGCTCCTCTGCAACCCACTGCAGAGCCACACAGATGCCCCGTGCTCTAGGCTAGGCCTCTTCATTTCCAAGGCCCAACACTTCTCCCCCAGGGCTACTATGGTACTGGGTGATTGGGTTCCTGGGGTAAGGCAGAGAAGAAGCTAGGCTCCCACAGCCTTCACTTTCAAGGGGGAACCCCCAGGGCTGAGGAAGCCTGTGTGGCATCTCTTGTACCCAATGAAGAACCACTCTTCTTTCTTACCTCCTGATCAGACCATCAGAAAAAATCCTCCAAACCTATCAATCTTCTAGGTGAGGACCCAGAAGACTGTCAGAGATTACCCTGACTAGGTGACATTTGCTAAATTACTCATCTTCTTCATTTGTCAGTTGGAGAAGTAACACCTACCCTATCTGCCTTACGGGGTAATTTGAGGATCAAGTGAGACAATGTCTGTGGGAGACAGTGTCTGCTCTGCACACTGTGAAGTGCTGTACAAAAGAAAAGGATTATGGGAGCAACATGAGGACAGGGGAAATACACAATAGGAAAGCTGCCATTGGATGCTTACTATGATCTGGGCACTGTGCCCTGTGCTTTCCAGATCTTACTTGACCTTATAGCAACCATATGATAAAGGTGTCATCGCCATTGTAAGAAAAGGAAACTTCTCTAAATTCAGCTTGTAGAGGCACATTTATCTGAATTAAAGCCTGTTTTAAGTGCAGTACACAGTGCTATCCAGCCTTTCTAGAAAACCAGTGATGGGAATACATCCTGTAAAAACCCACTCCCTACACTCCCCAGCCTGCACTGCTCAACATGGTCAGAGAGGCTACAGGGAGGAACATGCTAACAGGATAAGGGTGGCCTAGTTGGGAGTCTCCAGGCTGGGAATTTCCCCAATGAGAGTGAGGGGGAAGTCACACCTTAGAGACTGGGGCCTCTGGAGAGATCCCAGTGGGCTCTGCCAGGCTCTTTTGTGCTTCCCCTATACCACAGCCATCACATCCCCAGGTCCTTGCTTGCTTCCAGGGTCAGGGGTGCCCTCTGTGAGGCCGGGAGCTCCATGGGGCAGAGCTCTGACTTACTGGCCTTTGGCTCCAACCCTGTGACTGGCACTTGGCAATCCTGCTGACAGTACAGATGATTTCCAAGCATTTCTGTGTGCTGGGCTTTGTGTAAGCACTTTACTAGATTAATCTAATTTCATCCTCAAAGCACAACTATGGTAGACATCACTTAGGAAATGTCTGTGTAATGAATGAACAAGTGAATGAGTGAAAGAAAAAGTCTCAGGAGAGTGCACAAAAATCATAGTGGCAATCCTAGGATCCCCATCTCTCAGCTCTAATTAGAAACCAAAAGCCTGAAGAAACCCTCTCATCCTCCATCTCTTAAAGCAGGCTTCCTAATGAGTCAACCCTCTCTTGTATAGGCAAGAAGAATGATCCTTGCTGTAGAGAATGGATTGGCCAGCCTTTCTCTGTGCCCAGGGGCTAAAGTTTTGTTATCTCAATCCAGGAGTGTCTGGACCAGACAACTGGTCTGCTCACTAATCATGGCCAGAAAGAAAGGCAACAGCTCATCTATTCTAAAACCAAAGACACTATTTTGGGTAGCTGTTCCCCGGCTTTTAACTGGCTTATAAACAGCAGCACACTCAGTGTGTCATTCCATGACCTCAGTACACATTCCCTGAATTGTTCTTCCTGGTGGATGTGCCAGGGAGTGAGGTTGCTCCAAGCGAGGGCTCCTAGGGGGATTTTGCTGAGAATGTTTCAGGGTCCCAGCCAGTGCTTCTCTCTGGGAGTGCTGTTGGAATTTGAGGCAGGATCATTCTTTGTGTGAGCACTGTTCTGCCCACTAAACAGCAGCAATCCCTTCTCCTCTGCTGAGACGGCCACCAAACAGCCCTGTGTACTTCCTGTGCCTCCAGGGGCAGGACAGCAGGGGTCTTGGGAGAGGAGTGTTGCCTTGTGGGAAGCCCCTTGGCACCTGTCATACATGTTTTTCCAGGCTAACATTACTGTGCCCTTGCTCTAGGGAGTTGGACATTAGGCCCTCAATGACTTGTCTGTCTCCATTTGAAAAGCCACAGATGGAATTTACTGGGGGAAAATCCTGGCTCTACTTCTAGGGGCTACCTCCCTTTCCTTCCAAGAGTGAGGACAGCTTGTCATTAGTCAAATCCTTGGACAATTCCTCATTTTCACAAGAGCATGTCGACCATGCCCTTATTTATCTCATCATTTGTTTGGAGAGCCTTACGGGTCAGTATTTGACAGACAGCATTGCCACAACACATCATCTCAAGCTCATTGTCATCCCCTACGCATCAAAAACACAGCAAAAAATGAACACTGGCTGCCTTTGGAGAGGGGAAGTGGGTGGCTAGAAGCCTGGGTGGGAAAGAAAGTGATTTCTCACTATGTATTTTGTTGTGCTTTTTGAGCCCCGTGCACTTATATTATCCACTCATTCAACAGCAGAAATTAAATTATAAAAATCCAAGCAGAGAGAAACAATAATTAGGTGTCCAGTGAGCTGAAATGTCTCGTGGAGCCAAGTAGTTCATTTGGTTCCCAGCCTAATGGCTCTGGTTTATGTTCAGCTCTGAATTATGGTTTGTGTTGAGTCCATGTTGAGGGGTAAACAGTAGAAGACCTACTCCTGTGAAACTGGTTGTTGTATCGATCAGGAGTGTTGCTGAGGACATTGTTTACTATATCACACCAGCGTCTCCTTTGTGAAGTCCCTGGGGAGGGGAGGCATTCTTGTTGGTCATAATTCCAAGAACAGTTGGTTTGCGTTGACTTTCTGGACACTGAATTAAGTAAATGAGTAGATGCCAGAAAGCACAAATGTGTAGTCATATTGTTTCAATCCTGACTCTTGAATTCCCCACTCTTGTTTTCTTTTTCTTCTTTTGCTCCTACATTCAATTCATGATTTCTTGTTGTATCCCATATATTTCTGCAAGCCTCCCTTAAGCTATTTCTGGAAAGGGTGGGGATAGAAATGAAAAAACTTCTAAAAAGAATGGTGGGGGGGACTCTGTAATTATTCAGGAAATATCCTCTTTTTCTAGGGCTTTTCTATTTTCTGAATAATTAGAATGACTGGAAAATTTTTGGTTTTTTCCTGAACCATTTGAACGACTGCAAAAATAAACTCTTGACGGTTTCCCATTTGTTTCTGGGCATTCATAAGTCTAAATCTGTAACTGTGGTTCTCCAATATAGGTAGGTCACGGGGAAGGCAGTACAGCATGGAGAAGACAAGTAGTGACTCTATAGCATCTTACAATGCTAATGGACAGTGACTGCAGTGGGGTAGGGGGGGACTTGATAATATGGATAAATGTAGTAACCACATTGTTACCACATGTTGCTCATGTGAAACTTCTGTAAGAGTGTGTTTCAATGATACCTTAATAATATAAATAAACAAACAAACAAACAAACAAACAAATAAATAAATAAATAAATAAATAAATAAATAAATAAATGGGTTCTCGACCACAAGGGAGGGGAGCAGGGACCAATTTTGCCTCTCAGAGGACATTTATGTCTGGAGAACTTTTGGTTATCATGACTTGGGAGTGGGGGTACTGTTGGCATCCACTGGGCAGAGGCCAGAGATGCTACCAAAGATCTGGCCATGCATGAGACAGCTTCCCGTACAACAAAGAATGATCTGATATGATGTCAGTAGTGCCAAGGTTGAGAAACCCTGGTCTAAATATATCTAACATGATCTTCTGTAAAGCCTTAGTGTATTATCATGTTCCTAAATTAATAAAGTGACTTTAAACCTGAAAATGGTATTGTATATGTTAAATGACTTAAAATGTCCCCAGCCTGTATATCATTACCGTCCTCCTTTACCCCATCTCCTCTCCTCAAAATCTCCCTACCCGCTACCCCATGGCTTCCGTGACTCCAAGTGATTTATCCCTTGCTTAGGTGCCAGTAAGACTCTATGCTTGCATAAGGCTCTTTTTGCTTGAGGCCCCCCCAGGGAGCATCTGCCCCATCTTAGCTGGATTGGGTTGCCCCCAGCTAGGGCCCACTGCCTCTCAGTCACACGTGGGGTAGAATAGTGTGGGAAGGACTGTCTGAGAAGGTGTCAGGACAGACTTAGGAGGAGCCGAGGATGGGGCCACCTGGCTTGGGTAGTGTAAGAGGGCTGGGAGTATCTTTTACCACCTCGGTTAGGCATGCCCAAGCAGACCAAGCCCAGGAGCTGCTATTGGCAGGCTCTTGTGAGAACCACTTGCAGAGGTGGGCATCTCAGCAGAGCCCTGTGGACACTGAGGCTGGCTCACTCCACTCCTCCCAGGTTAACGCATGGCCACATGCCCGCAGGAGGATGGGCACTTTAAACACTGCCCTCAGGGCAGCCTCTGGTCCTGTTCCTAGGTGCCTGCTCATGGCAAGAGGGAAATGCCTCAGGCAATCTAGTGGAGACCAAATGGCCTTGCAGTTCCTGGACTCTAAGTTGGATCTCGTCAGGAATCTGCCAGGAATTCTATGGTGGGTGGGTATCTGTGTGCAGTGTGTGTGTATGTGAGCATGAGCGCGCACCCGTGGGCATGATGTCAGTCTCCATCTAGCCTTTCTAGCTCAGGATTCAAGGAACATAGATTTTAGTCCTGATGTATTTGCCTGGCTCCTCTAACTTGGTGGGAATCAAACTCAAACTATCTGTTGCAGTGGGTAGCAGCCCAAATCTCTGCTCGGCTTTCAGATCTCCAGCTCTTGCCTTTTGCTGTACTTCTTGAAGATTCCTCCATACATAGCTCAGCAGTTAGCCTAGGATTTGAGGGGTTTATATGCAGATTTGAAGGCTTCCCCTTCTGTGGCTTCCTTCATTCCAGGAAAACCACCTTAAGTTTTCAGTTGCTGGTGTTTCAGACTCTGTTCTCTGACCCTTCTAGCCCATAAAGGCCAGGGCTTGCTGCTTGAATTCCAACTGTCCCTTGCTATTTAGACTGGGAAGTGCCCTCAGGAAATAATCCTTTAAATATAGGTGGTTCCTTTCACTCAAGAGTTGAGTCCTTTCCGTTTCTGCCTGCTTTGGGGTACTTTATAATGCTTTTCAGTTGTTTTCATATTTTGTCCAGTTTATAATTTTTGCCTCTGGGGGAGATTCATGCAATATGAATAACTCTGCCTTTATTGGGCCATCTGTTCTTCACTTTTAACTTATCTATAGTTAACGTGTACCCCTTCCATCTATATATTCATAGTTTACTGAAGTGGAGAAGGTACAGAAGGGCTGATGTGTAGGGCTGAGTGTAAGCACAGGCAGAGCTTAGAGCATCGCTGGCCTCACTGGGGTGGGCTTCACAGAAGAGGTGTTGGTGAGGTGGGCTGGGAGAGCTGGGCAGGATGTGGATGGGGGGACAGGAGGAAGACTTTGGTAACTTGGGCATCGCTGAGTTAAGGGCAGGGACAGGCATGAACGTGGTGTGAGAGGGACTGTGCACAAACCAACCTCATTCTGGCTGGAGGAGGTCTGAGGAGGAAGGTGTACTCTGGGTAGACTCGGCATGAAGAGACAGAGGCAGCCTGGGATGCCTTAGACCTCCAAGCATGTTGCCCTGTACTGTTCCTGAAGGCTGTTCACTAAGGAGCAGCCAGGGCTCTCCCCATTAGGGGAGCTGCCCCTTCCAGCAGCCTGAGGCTGGTTCCCAGGCTGACTGTGGGCCCAAGATCACTGGAGAGGGAGACTTAGGGGGCACCTTTCACAAAGCAGCAGATGGGGTGCAGAAACCTCTAGGGATAGAGTGATGCCAGAAACCAAGAGTAGGGTACCATCAATAGCTCCATTTGTAGACCAAAAAAAAAAAAAAGGTGGTGTTAGCATCTTTATTAAAATTGGTCAGCACTTCCAGGCCCTGGTAAGAGGGCTCCTACTCATTCCAGCCCTCAGCTTTGCATGTCTGGATTCTTTGAGCCCATTTTTTTAATCCTCTGAGGAACACACAATTGGCTTTGGGAACACGAAAGTAGGTTTAGGTGGGGGCTTGGGCATCTCTAATCCCACTTTGTCCTTCGGAGGCTTAGGATCAGTACTGCTCATTCAGGGAGCTCAAAGTGGCTTTGGAAGAAGCATTCTCTGGCAGGGTCAGGGAGAAGCAGTGGTGAGGGGATGCTCTATAAGAGGAATCAGAAAGGGTGGCAACAGTCCATGAACAAGATGTCAGGGGAGGAGGCATTTTATCTGTTCAAGAACATCTCCTTGGTGGGGCTGTGGGGTGGACATTAGTACCACAAAGTCCCTGTCTGGGCCTTCCACCTCCCTCCAGGCAGCCTTCATGGGCTTTGTCTTCTTTGTAGGGACACCAGTTGATACCCAGTGCTGGTGGCCACACTATGCTACAAAAAGTTGTGGCAGCTGCTTGACTATATTCTGGGCAACATGTCCCTGGGGTGCTTGCTCTTTGGCTTCTCCTCTGTCTTCACCCTGTTCATTGCCAGCTGTCAGGGCTATGTGCTCTTTGGCTGCCATGTTTGTGCTCTGGAGGCCTTCCTGGACTCTGCGGCAGGTACTGCAGGGGAAGGGGACTTGGGGGAGGCAAAGGCTTGGAACCAGGGACCAGGCTGTTGGGTTAGGGCAGGCTCTTAGAAAGGAGTTTGGGGGAAAGGAGTTTGGTGTTCTTTTTTTTATTGGAGAGCAGACCAGATTTAACCAATGAGTACCAAACTGCTTCAACTGTCAACCCAAACCCTCCCCCAACCCTGTCTCCCCATCTCCCTGTGCAGGCTCCACCCATCTGTTCCACTCCACCTGCCAGACTGGGCAGGGCTGCCTATCCACCACCCTCAGGTTTCCCTACAGGTCTGGTGACAGGCTGGTCACTGGTCTTCTGGCCTTTGAGTGGTGCTACATTGTCATCTCTAATTCCCTTGGCGACTTCTGCTTCAGCTCCAGGCATGCACTGATGGTAGTCATGGCCACCTGGATCACTGGTATTGGCATCTCCATCCCACCCCTCTTTGGCTGGAGCGAGTGAGAGTGCAGGGCAGGGGTGCTGACTTGGCCAGGAGCTCAGGCTGGCATGGGTGGAAAGAGTTGGGTGTAACCTTTTAGTCGACCTCTACTTTCTAAAGAGCAGGTAGAGTGGCTGAGGCCAAGGGCTGTGGGAGACAAGTGCTCATGTTTACTTTGCAGTTGGAATTGCTATAGCCTTGGCGGGTGAGGGCAGAAACCCCACTGCCTGAAGTCACCGGGCATCCTCCTGCAGGCTAATCCCCGAAGGTCGTTAGTGTTCCTATGGCCTGGATTGGTACAGCGTGGGCACCAAATACCACAGTGAGTACTACGTCAGGTTCCTCTTCATCTTCTGCTTCATTGTGCCACTCTCCCCCATCTGCTGGGGGCCTTCAGAGTCATGAGTGGCTTTTGTAAGGGTCGGGAAGGAGGGGGTCCAGGAGAATGATGAAATGGTATCAAAGAGCAAGGTGGCATCATTCCTGCTCAAACATTTCAAGAGATGCCATAGGATCCTTTCCAATGCCAGACCAGAGAGCCACCCCACCCTGCGTTCCTCAAGGAAGGCGAGCCAGAGGGACTCGGCCAGAAGCTGGGGCAGGAGAGGCAACTGGAGCAGATGCTCCCTTGGTAGAAAGGGGGCGAGATCGGGAGCTGAGATCCAGGAGAAGAGGACACGATTCTTCTCTGGGCTCTGCTGAGGCGGCCAGCTCAGCAGGAGGCAGTCTCAACCCAGGTGGAGCGGGACGTGAGCCGCATGGTGGTGGTGATGGCGGGGTCTGTCTGTAACGTGCCTGTGCTGCCCTGTGTATATGGGCTGACCGATGGTTTGTCACTACTCCTTTCCTTCTTCTCTGAGAGTGCTTGTGTCCACAATCCCATCATCCACTGCTTCATGAATAAGCAGGTAAAGCCCTCTACATTCCTCTGAGACTCTACTTCACAAGACCTGGCTCTTTTCTCACCAATGACTTTTAACCTGAAGCACCCTGGACTCATACTCATAGGGTTTCTAAGGGTAAACAAGGGAGGTCAGAGAAGCTCTTACCGGAAGGGAAGCCCTTATAAGCACAGGGAGGAAGGTATGGTCATGCAATCAGGATAACAGAACCCAGGAAGACACACCTTGTATCACGTTCCAACTGCTCCAGAAGACAGCATGACAAGCAAAGGGTTTCTGTTTTGCTGAAAACTGACTGATCAATAGTCCCCCTAAATTTCTAGTTCTTCCATTTCACAAGTTTTTTATCCTTTCCCTTCCAACTGCTAACCTGCAAGAGCATATTCAAAGCACAGACATCATGACACATGCATAAATCTCTGCAACAGCTTATCATCTGAAGGTACTGGGGGGCCTCCTGGCCCAAATCCTGTATCTGAGCTAATAAAACCCAAACTGAGATAAATCTAGGAAAGTTCTTGTCTTACAGCACAAACAGCCTTCTTTGAGAGTTATTAATAGTTACTTCGTTTCCTCAATCCCAAAGGATACAAGACTAATGTGAAACCTGGATGGAAGCAAGCAGAAGTGGCAGTCCTTTCCCATTGGGAACACCTTTTAGTAAGGGGGGGCGTTGGGGGTTGGGGATAGGGCCTACTGCAGAGCCACTTGTGACAGTGCTCTCAGTAGGCAGGCCGGTTGTGAGGGTTCCCAGCGGTAAGGCCTCTGAGTCAGGATGTGCACGGATTATTACTAGAGACCCAGGAGTGGTAAGTAGTCCTAGACTGGAATCTAGCTAGCTCTCAGCTTTGGGAAGGTATATTCAAAGTCACCTGAGGAGACTTGTGTGAGGCTCCGGGGACACAAAGCCAGATCTTTTCTCCCCCGTTTCCCAGTATTATTCCTTCTGTAGTGGTCTGCAAGGGGGCTATCTCCAATTCTGCCCTTTCCTTCTAGTTCCACGCTTGCATCATGAGGATGGTATAGGAAATCCATGACAGAGGAGCCTGACGTGCCCAGCCTCCAGAACACAAAAGTTTCTACTCTCTCCTCTAGCCAAGTTGGCCCCAACTTGGCCAAATTCATCTATTTGCAGCAACTAGGATTTCACATTTAAGGAAATTTCTACTTTCCCTGTCAAAAACCAAACTAACAAGCACAGAAAAAAGATGGGAAAGGTAGTGACAGCAATTTGGGGAGCCAGTTCTCCTACTCTTCCTTTCCTACCTATAAAGCTACTGTTCCAGCTGGGTCTACTTCAGACCACCCCACAGGCTACGCCAACATCATCAGCTTCTACTCTTAAGTAGGACTGTTCACAGCACCTGGAGAACTGACTTCTACATACAAGGCAACTATAAAGGAGGAGAGCTGACTTTTCAGTGTATGGATAACAATTATTTTCCTTCTTAGTAACATTCTTTTCCTACTGGGGGTTGTTCTGAGATGATACATTCTGAACTAAAACAAACTTCAAAATCTTAGAAATGGCAGAGACATAAAGAAAAAACAGAACCTTCCGTAGACACCAATGTGAGTTTGAAGTCACTTCATGCTACCACCGCCAATAATCACTGTAGCTTTGGCAGGCCAAACATGAAGTACCCCAGGTGCCCCCACTTCCAATTTGGCTAAACCTATGTATCTGCTTTAAGCTGTGTGTTTACTAAAGACAACAGCTTGATGTTCTCAAAGTGAATTTGCACATCTTAATACTGTTTATATAAACTATACCAAAATGTTAAAAAAAAAAGTTTACCTTCTATTTTATACCCGCTCCACCAAATAGAGCCTTTTTGAAATAAAAATCAAGAGAAACACTGTGTGTACATTCACGAATGTCTTGTGCTTGCTATCAGGTAATTACATACTGGGCAGCTGGACTCCTCTCCAGTTACATGGCCTAAGGGAAGCAGAGAAGGGTCACAGCTGTAGTGAAAAGGACTCTAGAAGATTTCAGAAACAGGAAGAAGGAATAACCAACATGGGAAAAGGCAGGAACTTCCTAAGTTGGGGAAGAGGTATGGTAAACCTCCTAAAAGAGCTCCTTTTCTGTGACATTTTAGAGCATATATATTCCAAGAGTTCCACTTCTTAAGAGAATAAAGGACACACATACCCCACAACGAATGTAAACAGTTTTATTTAGAAACAGATAGGTACCTGTTTGCATTATAGAATATAAAACTTGGTTTACACTCTATAAAAAATAACCAGTATCCAAATTCAAGAGAGCTAGCATTCACAGAACACACAACGTGGGTGGGGAGCTACTGTTCACCAGCCTCAGGCCTGATTAAACCAAAAGATAACTCGGGGTGTCATTAGAGAGTAGAGTACAATGCTTGCTGCCAAGCACCCAGCAACCACAAGCTGCTCACTTAGCACATGAAGGTTTGCTTTCTAAGTGCATAACTCTACCATAAAGGCTGGGTTCTCTGCACTTAGTAAGCGCTCATGTGCCCTCTCTAAGCCAGAGTTGGTGGCATTAATAATCTCTGGTCTTCTTAATAAAATAGGGAATCTCGATGGCAGAGAATCTCCATTCCCCTATACTAGGGTTCAACTTCAAGAGCTCAATGCAAAGGCTGGGATGAAGTTACATGGTGTCTGGCTTTTTACCAGGTCAAGTAGCCCACCTCAACACAATCGTGGAAGACCAAAGGATACACCTAGGTTCAGATTATAAAAATCACCCAGCACCACCTGAATGTATTATCCAGAAAGATACATGAAATAATAAAGGTTAGATATAAATGTATGTAACTTAGTAACCTGAGGGCTAAGAACTTGGAATACAGTAATTCTTCTCAAAAGAGGTCCAGCTGTAAGAAAGGGACCAAAAAAGACAGTTTGTGTTACATAAAATATGGGTAAAGTGAGTTGGGAACAGAAGGTGGTTTCCTCAGTTCTTTCTACAATGTCCCTCTCTTTGATAAGTATTGGCAATCTGTTGATCCATGAAGAACATTGTCTTTGGCAGTGGGGAGAGGGGGAGAAGGGGAGATAGGGAGTGATGGGACAAAGGCAGGAAGGGTGAGTGATGGTCCTCAAACCAAAAAGCTCCTTTGTAGGCCTCTCATTTCTGAGTCTGAGCTCAAGCTCCCAGCTGACACAGAAACAGTCTTGGTAGTAAGTGGTTAGCAATCTGAGGTATGAGGATCCCTGGTAAAGTCAGCAGCATGTGGTTTTTAGAAACCAGCCCACAAGATAAGAACACTGCAACCAAGCTCCTAACTAATACTGCTATTTAACCACTGTCTGAAAGAGAAAAGGAAGAAGAAAAAAATCCCCACTACATTGGGAGGGTCTAAGTTTTCACATAAAATGGTCCAAATAATCTTATTTCATCTTAGGGTTTCTTAAAAGTACCCTCACTCAATGATCTTTCTCTCATTAAAGGCACTTTCAATGACATGATCAGAAAGGAGTTCATTTTAACTGCAGTGAAAGCAAGATTATTTCCTCAGAACACCTGAGGAAACACAAGCCAAATGGGGCACTTGCAGTGATTCAATAGGCAAGACAGTCTTGAGTGCTTCAACAGATGCACACCCAGAAAAGTCTGTGCCCTGAAAACACTTATTTTTCCTTTAGTTTTCCAGCTTTCTCTATGTATAGCTCTGTAAAGAGATCACACTTACTACTTGATTGATTTTCAAGACACTGGCCCTAACTCTTCCCCCCAAAAACTGTGCTTGACAAAATGAGCAAACAGCTAGTCCTTCAGGGGAAGAACACAAAATGAATGAATGAAATCAAGTTGAGCCAAGCTTTCTTACAGCACAGGGGTCTGTCCTTGCCCAGACAGTGGCAGGATCAGTTGATGGGCAGTAGCAGCTGAATGGAATCTGTGGCCCCCTACTACTTATGAAATATACTTTTCAATAGGCAAGCTTGTGTTTTCTCTCTAAATATAAATTGTGGGGGATATTTCTTCCCTTCTCTCTCTCCTGAACACTTATTGATCTCAGGCTTAAAAAATGAGTTAAGTTGGAATTATAAAAATTGTATGGTAAGGGTTGAGAAAGAGTGAAGGACTAAAGGTTGCCTACAGGTGTGAGCTGAGGATCTTGATCCTTCATATCTTGCTCCCAACCAGAGAACAAATACAAAAATAAACACACCATGTGATACATAATACAAAGTATAAAGTATAAATCTACAAACATAAGTGTACTAATTAGAGTTGTTCCTCAGAAGCACAGTTTCCCTCCATGCCTCCCAGAGAGGAGGAGGAATAGGAACAGGATGGTTTTCATTACACCTTTTCATGTCTTAAAAAGTTTGTAACAACAGTCTCAGTAGCGCAAACAATTTCATGTGAAACAAGAGGCTGTAAAAATAAATTACTTTTTGAAGAAACATGGGTTCCTCCTCAGAACTCATCATGTCGTACTAAGGCCTCACCAAAATCTGTGGCCTGGCTGCCCACAAATAAATCATACTTGTCAACAATCTCTTCCTTGGTAAGCTTGCCATCCTGAAATCAGAGAGAAAATGAATTGAGGCAACATATTTCCCATTCCAAATTCAGAAACACATACAATAACAGGGATTCTAAGTCCCTCAATGCCAGAGATAGGAGTTTGTTTCTTGAGGAGAGAATGCTCACTTTTGAGCAAAATGTGGGACATCTAGATATGAGGAAGAGGTAGTCAAGAAGAACTGGGTAAAATACTTCCAAGTGAATCAAGTCTCTATCTACCAGGAACAACAAAACCTGCAAAAATAAAGCACAGTCCTCACCTCCACTATGCCCTAGCCACAGATTCCAGACACAACCCCAAACGAAGGCTCACTCATCTCAAAAATTATCTAGGCCAGATTCCCAAGGGATGACTACATGAGTTTCCTTTTTTCACATACCTCAGGACACAGCACCTGGCTACTGAAACAACTGAGCAAGAACTCAGATGGACCCTTCAAAAGGTGTGGTGATAAGAAACTGCACTTGAAACTGAAGATTAGCTTAGATAAGAGAATGTTCAGAATACTAAAACCCCCATCTTCAGACTGACTTCCAGTTTACTCTAAGCAGAGCATTCAAATCTCTAATAAAAAGTTTGGCAGAGCCAAGTGATGACACCACTCTTTTAATGACAAGTGCCTCAGACAATTGATCAAAGACAATTTTAACAGGTTCCAGAGATAAGCTGATTTATAACCTACTACAAAGAACTTAGTTTTAAAAAGTATATTTGATTTAACAAGGAAATAACAAGCTTTGAGTAGGCAAAATGAGCCTGTGGTAGGTAAAAGAAGAAAGGAAATAACAAAGAAAAAAAAGCAAGAAAGTTTCCTGGGGATCCAAAGATAACAGATGAAGCATGCTGGGCACAGACGATACAGAGGTTCTTTCCCAAAGCCTCATTCCCCAAATGTTGTGAACACCAAGCAAAGGGATTTCTAAAATGAGATCAGATAGCTAGTGCTGCCCTGTGTTTTCATTTGCCAACTTTAGACCCACAGTAGACTTAGGCTAATTAAGACTTTAAATGCTCTATGTACCTTAAAAGGAACACTCACCTTGTTTTGGTCTGATTCATACACTAGGTGCCTGGCTTCTGCCTCTGCATGATCATAGTCTGAGGGGAGGATCCAGTCTTTGGTCTCTTCCTTGTCCATCTTCCCATCACGGTTCTTATCTCGGAACTCAACAAACTGTTCTCTCTCTGTCTTTACCCATTCTGGCTCATCAGCATTTCCATCATGGCTGTACATGTCACCTGTGTGCACACACAAACATACAAAAGATGGGCTTGTATTTTTATGAAGCCTGCTCCATGCTGATCTGACCTAAGCCTTCCTCCTCATCCATCTGTTTGGAATCTAACAGCAGTTACCAAGGTATAGGTCAAAGAGACCTCAGAAGCAAGACATTTTCCCTGAGGCTTAATTATTGATCTTGCCATGAGAATATTCCCAGTTGTTGATTTTGAGTGATATGACAGCAGTGAGTTATTACCCTTAAAAAATGCAGAAATAAAGGGAGATGACTAGCATCAAGAAAGATAAAGACTCATTTTTATAAGACAGTTGTTCCCTGTATTCCATTTCAGGAATGGTATTGGTATTAGAAAGGCACTGTTTTATTAAATTCTCAAGGAAACTTGATAAGTATGTTATAAGCCAAAACTGTCTACCAGCCAATTACTAAATCTATTTTAGAACAGATCTCTAAAATTGAGGGGCATCTTCTTATACAGCAATATTGCCATTACCACATCTTACATAATCAACTTCTTGGTATTATACTCAGTCCAAATCAGAATTCCTACGTATCTTTTAAAGTTGGTTTGTTCAAATTATTTAAATGAATGATGGAGGGTAAAAAGTTGTTACGGTATTTAAATTTTACTGGATTATGAGTTAAATTTTAAAATGTCAATACTTATACCAAACAGAGATTATTCTTTACAATATCTACTTAAATATTTTAGATGCCAACTTTCTAATGTGTAAGGGAATGCTATTTGTTGACATTCTTTTAGGAATTACTTGAATGAAGAAGTCTGAAAACTCCTGAGTTACACTACATCTAGTAAGTGTATGTGCATTTTGTGTAGGTAATGGAACACACCTAATATAAATCTAAATAGTTTCTAGCAGTTTTAAGCAAAGGTAGCTATGTGGTTGTGGTAGAGGTAACTTGTATGTTGGGACCCACAAAATGGAGGCTGCCCTAGTGGCCTGACCTACACTACACACCTGAACCAAGTCAGCCTGCACTGGGAGGAAACGCCTGTCAAGAAACCTAACATACACCCATCACAACTGTCCAGCTCAGCTTTCGCTAGCTTACCCGGCCCTAGAAAAGAGGACTGCCAGCCCTGTAAGAAAACCCATTAGCCCCTAGCCAATCATGCCATTTCTGTATCACTTCTAATAAAACTCACTCTTGCCCAAAATCCCTTGGGAAGAATAAGAATGCTCTACTGCTTGTGATGCCCTGTACACTGTACTCTCAATCCAGGGACTGTTTTCCCTTGAATGAAGGGCAAGCCCCTTATTAAGCTGTATTCTTTTTGTCATTCCATGGTACTGTCACATTCCTGAACTTGAGGGTTAAGAACAGAACTATTATTTCTGTCTTAAGCACAAAAGAGGACTCCTCAAAGCAGGACTTGCCAATTTTTTTCCATGCTACAGAAAATGTAGTATTTGTAGGATCCACTGGGCTAGTGCCCTGCCCTAGCTGTCCTGAGGACCAAGGAGACCTTCCACAGTATGCACACTGGAAAATTCTGAATTAGAGAGGGAATGTGTGCTTAAAAGTCATACTTTTAATAGAAGCTAGAATATACAACATAGCATAAACACATGTTAAAGCTAGATGAGTAAAGGTGGTAAGAACAATACTATTTAATTTTCTATTCATTCCTATTCTTCTTAGGATTCAACCTATATAATGATATTAAGGAATTAGTAAATTTCTTTAGATTATGATAAAAAAGTTTTTAGAGATACATATGTATCTTAAACTACATAAACAAATGTTAACCAATGAAATGAGATAATGATTGGGATTTACTTCAAAATAGTAACTGAGGTGAGGGAGTGAATGTAGATTTGAAAGAAATGGCTGTGGGCTGATAGCTGTTGCGGCTGGGAATAGGTACATGGAGATTCATACTATTCTATCTAATTTTATGTTTTCAATGTCCTATAATAATTAAAAAACAAAAATAATTCAACAGTGTAATTATGGGGACTTCTTCTTAATGAGAAATGTAAACGGCAAAGACCATCTGTTTTTTTTGTGATCTCACTCTTTAACAGGGCAGAAACTAGCACTTCCTTAGAAATTAGCTTCACAAAAGCCCAGCTCCTGAATGTATGATTTGCAAAGGGAAGCAACACACATAGAGACACCACCCCACCTCCCCGCACCAATAGTTTTAGCCATTTTAAGATACAGTTCCTTTGCCTTTGGGTCTGGATGAAGAGAAAAACAGAAATATTTCCTTATTTGACCTCAATGCTTAATAAATGATGGTACTTAATAGTTATTAAATTTAATTTCTCTCCTCAGGGAGTACAAATGAGTTCCTTAATGTTAGCAGTGGTGAAAAAAAACATCAAAAGCGAAAAATGAAAAGATAAAATATTTAAAAGTAGACACAGTTAACTTTGAAACAAGCTCTGTAAATGTACCCAGGCATTTATTTCCACCGTGCTAATGAACTCCACTAAAAAAATCATTTTGGAAAAAAATCCTGTCTTCCAGTGCTCCATTCCTTTTTCTCTAAAAAACTCGAAAGTACATCACTGAAAAATAGTGGTAAAAATTCAAGGAGTGATTCAACTGGAATAACTCTAGAAAATAAATAGGTGTAATTAGACAAAATCTGAGTAAAGGAGTGACTTGTTCAATGCAGTTTAAATGATAGGTGATAGAGACCGGGTTTAAGTCTCCCTTGCACACTTAAAATAAACACTTCAGGTAAAGTTCAGAGGTCTAAACACAAACTGGCTTATGAAACACACAAGCAGTGGTGCACTAGAATTAAGTTTATTATGAGTAAACATAAGAATGTGGAATATTAAATTATCTAGTATTTTTCAAAATGGAATGTCACTTGTAACAAAGATATCTGTAATTTCTCTCTTCTCCTTCACTTATTGTTAATTATTATTATAAAATTATTTTACTTTTCGTCAGAGCAATTGTGAAACAATTAGCTTAACTACTTGGTAAAGAGGTAGCTCCTTGCCTTGTTTTAAAGCAACGGAGAAGTCCTGAAATTATTCTGAGGATAAAAAAACAGGTTTACTTGAGAGAAATTAGCCTTGAAAACGTTAACACCCCTCTCCCACCAAATTAAATAGACAGCTAAAGGGAAAATGACAGAAAGAAATGATTTAAAAACAAACATAAAACAAAAGGAGACTAGTCAGAGAACCTAGGCAGAAAACACAACACAGTGGAAAAGGAAGGCTATATTCACCCACCTCTCTCTCTTACTCTATTCCCAATCTTCTTCAGGGTTTCCTAATGCCAATCTAGGCTCCTTACAACTCATACTGTCAACTCCACGGGCATCTGGGATGCACTATATTAGTGCTGTCCAGTATGGTGGCCACTGGCCACATGAGGCTATCAAGTACCTGAACTGAGATGTGTTTTAGTGTAGAATACGCTTTTGAAGACAGTATGAAAAAAAGAAAACCCCTCAATATTTTATACTGATATGTTGAAATTACTGTATTTTAGAAAACTAGGTTAAATAAAATATATTACTGAAATTCCATCTGATTCTTTTATATATATTTTTGATGTGGCTATTAGAAAGTTAAAATGATATATGTGGATCACATTAACATTTTGATTGGACAGTGCTGCTACAGATGTTTCACACTGGGCTGACTTAATGATGTGCTGAGAATTGACCCAAGGGGTAAACAGTTTTTGTGGGTAAACGTATCTTCCAAAGCTTTTCAGCTTCTTCTAAAACACCTAGAAACCGACTTACCAATATACTCTTCTAAATCAATGAAACCATCAGCATTCTTATCTATATCCTCCATTGTTTCCTAGACAGAAGAGATTAAGAAGATACTATTAGTATCTAATAAATTAGTTTAGGCAATTATTTTTCATTCATCAAAATACACCCACACATATGTACATATACATGTATGTGTGCATATATGTGGGTGTTAAACCATGAGAAATTGTTGTTTTTCTAGCTGAAAAAAGTGAAATACTATCAATTTTTTGTGCTTTAACGTAAAATAACTGTGAGTCTTCTTGGACGAATAGTGGCACTGCTTACCAGCAAACTATCCCAAGCCCACGCTGATCTGGCAACTCTAGTCATGCTGAAGTCATAGTAACAAGACATGTGACTGGGGAGTATGTCTACAGCTATAGTCTGTATTTTATTCATAACTGCCTTCTGTAAGAATTCTTCAATATTATTGTTATTACCCAGTGTGAGATCACTGGTCATGGTATTCAAAAAAATAGGATTTTTTAAATCCTCATGCTTATAATATAAAGCCATCAATCAAAAGGCAAAATACATTAACTGGTGGTAAATACTGTCATACTAAACAGAAAGACTAAGGCACTAAGATAAATGACTTGATCAGGTCACAGAAAAACAGAATAACAGAACTTGAACTCTGAATCTGGCCAGCACTTGTATAGGAAGTCATTCTTCCAAATACAGAGGAAAGGCTAGAGGAAGGAGGGTGTTAGCAACAAAGAGAAGCTGAGTTTCTGTTGAGAATCCTTGCTCTCACCTACCTGTACTACTATATCTTTCATGTAGTCATACTCTTCAGGGTGCAGGAAAGCTGTGAATTCCTCCTTTGTGGCAATAAGGTCTCCATCCTTGTCTGCCATTTTAAACCTTCGCTCATCTCTAACCATCATTTGTTTATAGTTAAATCCATCATCAGGGTCTGGATCATCTAGAAAACAAAATTTTAGGCCAAATCTTAAAAGACTTCCAGAAACATGAAAATGTGTGAGCTAGGGAATCAATTTCCAAGAAAGGTAAGCCAAGCAATGAAGAAATCAAATCACTCTTGATCACACAAGTAAAATCGTAATAGTGTGAAGACATTCAGCTCCGGTAATTAAAGGCCTCCAAGTCAGGTCCAAGTTGAATGTAAATGTGTGCCACTCGGCATGGAATCCTGGCTCCTGGAAATATAACCTATTATGTAATGCTTCCCTGTTTCTAGTGATAAGGCTTGAGTTAGAATTTATATCTGTCGAGCAGTGGTGGTTTTAAAGTCATACCGTCTGGGTTTGAATCCTAACTCTACCACTTCCTAGCTGTGTGACCTTATTGTGCTTACTTGAAGCATAGAACTCCAATCTGCTTTGTTTTAATCTACTTACTGTAAAATGGAGATAATGGTGCCTGCCTCAAAGGATTGTTAGGAGGTTTAAGGGAGCAAATAAATCTAAGTGCTTAGAACAGTGCCTGCCATATAGTTAGCTTTCAGTAAATAAGCTATTGCCATTTTTATTAAACACTAGGCTAAAATTAAGAAGCTAGGTATAAAAGGCTGCATGTCCCACATTAAGGCCACCTGGATTCAAGCAACAGAACATCACCCTTTGAAAGGTCACACTTTTTTTCAGTCAACTCAGAAATCTACCCTGAGTTACAAGTACTGTTTGCCTTTCCCCACTTTATGTAAGATTCAAGAAAATGCAAACTAATCTAGCGTTACAGAAAACATACCAGCGGTTGCCTAGGGATGGGAGATGGGGAAGGTGAGCAGGATTATAGAGGGGCATGAAGGCATTTTTCAGGATGATGAAATGTTCATTTGTCTTAATCGTAGTGATGGGTTCACTGCCACATACTGATGTCAAAACTCATCAGTTGTTCATTTTAAATATGCACAATGTATTGTGCATTGCAATAAAGCTGTTGTAATAAACAAACATTAGGTTACAACTGAATCCATCTATTAGCCGTGGTTAGTCTCAATTCATGAGAATCTAGATGAAATTTTAGTTTAAGTTGAAAAAAAGGTGAAGGAGCTAACAGCAGAAAAGGAAAAAAAAACCAACTTTCCATATGAATTGCTGTGTGGACCAAATGAGATGACTTGTATAGGTATTTTGAAAAGTGAAAGACACCATACTAAAGCTAAGAAACAACTTTCCTTCAACATATTGGTCAAATAAAAAAAGGTATAGCATTAGTTTTATAAAAAGACCCACAGGACCCCTTTAACAATTACAACACACTCCTGACTTCTGATTCTGTAGTTGAATCTTCCCATACTTCAAGCACAGTTTGAAAAAAAACTTAAAAAATCACTATTGTTCTATTTTGAGAGCTGAGCAGCTTGAAGCTTCATTCTTTGTTGAGTGTCAAAATTCAGCAGACAGCTTCATGAGTATGTATGTATACTCAAAGCCATAATAAGTTTTGGAGATGGAGAATTTAAGGAAAATACCACTTTTCTAAAATACTAAGCTTGTCCAAAGTTTCAACTTTATTCAAGTACCAACTATATAACATAAATAAGAACAGTAACAGAAGACAACTTATACATTAAGACTAGATTCTTAGCTAAGAGCCCTTCTCTCCTTCCTAGGGTAAAACATGGTGACTGTAATCAAGAAGCCTGGTAACATGCACATATATAAGTATGAAAAAGGAAGATATACGACTTTATTTTTAATGATAGAACTCCTGTGCCTGTTGTCACTGCTTGGAGTGCTGTACCCATCCTAGGCCCTGGTTTACTGGGCTAGCTGGCCTGCACACAGCTTTGGGTGGCTCTTGATCAGTTTCGGTATAGGAAGGATGGATCTTAGTATTTCCATTTTTCTTGTGGCAGAGACAGTGTTAACATTCCTTTTGTGGAAAGGAGATTTATTAAGAGATTTTAATTAAAAGCTAAGATTATTTACACCTGAACTCAAAATCAAGTCAAAAACACACTTACAAAAAACCCATCAGCACTTCTGTAAACCACCTCATTACCCCTGAGCACTGTCCACCAACATGCCTCCAGGGAAAGATGCCTTATAAAGACATTGCTTTTTCAGCCAGTGCTTCAGTTTATGCAGTCTCAGTCAGCAGAAATGCCCATTGCATTGAATCATTTGCCTTGAGAAGCAACAGAACTCTCAACAGATTTTTATGCACATAATCATACAAAAAGGTTAAAATTCATTCTGGGCAAGTAAGTACCTAGGTCTGAACTGTAATTTATCAACACATTCTGTTTAGATCAGTGATAGCTTACCCTTTGCTCTATATTTATAATTAATTCCAAATAAATCAGGTAGGTGGTGAATCTCAGCCACAGAGCATGAAGCATGGATGCCTCTTCATCTGCCCTGACTTTTTAAATACATGTGTTCTTAATTAGGTGAAGGATATGTCTGGTTCTTGGCTTAGTGTTAAGCATGGAAAGAGAATGCCACTTTAGTTTTAGGAATGAGAACAAGCCCAACACAGAAATAAAGTCTCTTCACAATAAATGCATGCAGTCCTGTCATTAACACAGACAGCTGGCTATCCAGCGGAAGAAACAGACCATTACACACTCACTGCCTGCTAGTCAGTGGCACAGAACACCTGCTTTTGCCTTATTTCCAGAATAAAACTGCAGAAAGTAACATTTATACATTTATACATTCTCATCTCAAACAGTAACCACATACCAGAGAGGAATCTCACTAACAAAAACAGCCTAAGACACCAACTCAGTAAGACTGCCACTTACCATTTAGCAGCAGGCAAATCTAGTAAGTAAAAGAAAATTACTAACAGGTGGCCCAAGCACACAAGTCACCAAATCAACAGAAAGCCAAGTCACATTTATCTGCCTTGAATCATTTGCATAGCACGCTAAAAAACGTGTGTGCCAGAGAAAACAAATGGGAAATTTCATTTCTAAACTTCAATAAGCAGACAAACTGATAGAGTTAAATTTTATGAAGGCAAGCTATTATTTTTTATCTTTATTTTATTAAGGAAAGATAGTAATTTTCCTGCTGTTCTCATCAGTTATAAAGGAATCTAATTTGGTTTGCATTTCAGGTCCAACCCTCTAATGTGACCATGTCAGGGGACATCTCAAAGCCTCTTATTTTGCACTGTTGGAACAATGCAGCCTTTTAAACAAGATCTATTCAAAAAATAGTTTCTCTGAGACATGACAGAAAAAAAATATGGTAAAATACATCTGAAATGTTGAAGATGCCAGACATTAAAAACCAAAATTAAACAAAGAAACAACAGAACATATACATCTAAAATTAAAAAAATAAAGGGAAATCAGCTTAGCATCAACCTAAACACAACTTCTTCCTTTCCTTCACTGTGTGACCCATTTGTTTCTAATTGACTCAAGACCACGGTCTCGGCCAGGCTGACATCTTGCCCCTTACCCAGGTAAGTGCCATAAGTCACGTTTCTGTACTCATCCCAGGAGATTAAGCCGTCTTGATTCATATCAAACTCGTGCCATTGGTTTTCAACATTGTCATATATGTATTTCTTCTGGGCGTGCTTAATCCAGGATTTCAGCTCCCCCTCCGTCACAAACCCATCTTTATCCGCGTCTATTTTATCTACAATCATTCTACAAGACAAAACAGTTACGTTTCAAGTTGCCAGCTCCGTAAGGCTTTTTCCCCCAGATAGTAGGGACCTACCTAAAACGTAGCCGTAGGTGGCATTTTTATACTCTTCCCAGGAAACGAGGCCGTCCTCATTGAGGTCATGCCCCTTCCACTGCCGCTCTACATCCTCGTAAATCCAGCGCTTTTGTGCAAATTTAATCCAGTCTTTGAGCTCATCCACAGTGACAAACCCGTCCTTGTCGCCATCTATTTTACTTACAATCTTTCTGTAGAAAATGCAGAGAAATTCAGCAAGAGGTTAAAAGGACACAGACTCTGGACTTAGCCAGGTGTGTGCTGTAACCGCAGGTCTTGCCCAGGGCTAAAGAATGGAAATAAAAGTTGTTTCCCAAACAAAACTGCCAGACAGGCAACTGAAAGTTTTTCTCCTAAGTGGCCTGTTATTGCTCTATACAGCCATCTTTAGGTAAGGCAAGCACAGTTCACGGCTGGTGCACGTGGAAAAATAAACCCAGCCTTAACCCTTTAGGTTACAGCTGATGGTCAGAGTTCAGGGGTGAATATTCACTCCGATCTACAGTGTCCACTCTTTGTATCAAACATACAAATCTTTACATTTTTCTTTATTGCCTTTAGGAGAATCTCAATTTCTTGGTAAATATTCACAACCACTGACATGGTTTTCTAAAAATTCAACAATGTTAAACCAGACTTTGATTGCCTATACCTCAAGGCATTAAAAATTTTTACTTATTAAAAACAACCAGGTACAAAAAGACTTATTCTAAGAAATGGTAGCAGCTTATCATACACTATGTTCAGCTGGATTTTCACATTAAAAAACCCAAAGTGGAGACCTCTGAGGAAATACAGTAAGAACATAATCCCTGATGATGAGCATGTTGAAAAGCTGAGAGGGTTAGAGTGCAGATGATAACAGCAAAACTACAAAGCCAACGAATCAAGCACTTGCCTTTCAGGAGCTTCTCTCTTCTGCTCCTGTCATCTTAATTTAAAGATTTCAAAATACGTGCATGGTATTAAAACTCCTGTTTAAAGGTGCAATCACCTACATAACAGAAGCTAAGACAACCTATGTAAAATCACACAGAAGTGGCCCAATTTGGAATATGAACTTTAAATCGAAACTTCCAGCAGAACTGAAATCTTGGCATACTCTTACACTCTTATTTTTTGCACAACTGAAAAAGACTGTCATTTGGTAGGAGATGTCTTTTCCAAATTTGTGTTTCAGGAATACAACATGGAAAATGATTAGCCTCAGAGAACAGCAGCAACACTATGAAAAAAGATTCAGCATGATATTGATACAGTGTTAGCCTCAACTATCTGTAACTTAAATCCTGTAATTAAAAAGTGTTGTCCTTCAGGGACTTGTGTAATCTTACAGCTTTTGCTCTAAAATATTAATAGAAAGGTAAAGTAATAAACCATACGTTAAATACTCTCCCCTCTACATGGACATGGGACAAAATTTTTTGCAACTTTTAACTCTGTAGAGTTTTAACAATATTAACAAATTAAGTTATACCAATATTAAAAACTTATGCTATAATAATGGGATCCAGTTTCTGTCCAATGGTATTGGCTACCAATCGTGTCACTGTACCATGAAGAAAAAAAGGGCAGAGTGTCAGAACTCCTCCCAACCCCTTCCCCAAAGAAAAGTATAAACTATTATAAATGGCCTCAAGAGAAGGATCGCTCAGATAAAAAAGGCATATGATTGCTCATGATGGGCTTTTCTTAATGAGGATGGCTAAACATCATTCTATTGATTCCAACAGAAACAACCGAAATGGTTTTATCCAGAGGTTGGCAAACTTTTTCTGAAAAGAGACCAATAGTATTTTTGGCTTTGTGGGCCACATATGGTCTGTCTCATATATATATACATACATACATACATACATATATACCCAAACCACCATTTAAAAATATAAAAGCCCTGTTATCCCACTGGCCATCCAACCTGCAGGCAGCTGTGAAAGCACACTGGAAGTGGGAATGTCCTATTTTAGGCACAAAGCTCTAAACTCTGATCTTTAAAAGCCAGATCAAATTAGTGAAGTTAAGGTGATTATTCCAAAGGCATCAGAGAACCCTACTGATGCAGTTATGATGGCACTCAATAAGCATTTATTTTAGGACAGGCACAATGTTCTTATTGGACCTCATGTTATTTCTCCTAAGAGGTAACATGCCTCCACATTTCAAGAGGCAAAAAGCAAATCCTTTGGCTTTTTAAGAACCTGGGTCAATAAGTGGGCTCCAGGATGGCTGATATACTCCTGAAATTTTAAGCATCCAAAATTTCATATATATTCATAAGTGTGCACTTTTCTGAGAAAGAGCCCTTAGCTTTCATTAGACTCTTGAAGGGGCTGGGCCTGTGACTCAAAAAAAGGATGATGAACTGTTCTAGTTCACTTCTACAGCAAATACATCAAGGGTGAGTTCTTCTTAATATTAAGGACCACCATCACCTGATTTAGAGGACACATAAATGAAAATTAACTATACTCATACTTCTTTTAGGGGTGTGGTGGACACACATTAAGAAAACATGTTCTATCAATATTCTTAAGAAAAAGGAAATGAAAATTGCATGTTAAGATTGCTTTATAATGCTTCCTCTGGTCTTTTAGATATTATTCCTAAGGGCTTAAAAATGGTGAATTTTTCCAACTACCGGTATAAACAAAGACCATATCTCCTAAGAATTACTTGCCTTCTACATGGATGGAAAAGAGGGGGAATCTGTTGTTCCTAACCTCTGGTGTATAGTTACCTAGCAAAACAAGATTTAGAAATGCCACAGTAAGTTTAAAAAAGAAAGATTCATCAGGAGTTCTTGCTTCTAGTAATACATAACCTTATAATCTGGGATATCTGTCATTATCTCCAAAAACTGGGAGAAGTAAACAGGACTTAGTTCATTCATATGAAAAACATGATTCTAATCCTTTATTCTAATAAAATATGGAGTTTGCTCCTGTGCTGAATTTTTGATATTCACTGATGACAAAAAGAAACATTTTCTCTCTATTGAAAACTGCTAAAAGAGCTAGTCCACTACCTGCACAGAGCCAAAACATGCTGACTGACACCAAAACTATGGGCCCTTCGTTATTTAAGAGTAATTCTGTGAAGAGACATGTGCAGAACAAAATGTGGGTTGGACATGCACATTAATAGTCAAGACACAAAGACTGAGAACATCCTCATGCATCCCTATTTTCAACCTGGAATGTTAGCATAGTTACAAGATTAAAATTACAAGTGAACATTGTCTCTCAAAGTGAGAAAAGCAACTTAACAGAAGACGGACTCTAATATATTTCTGTTTTCTATACTTACTTTAAAATGTTTTCAGGTAGTTTCTCATTTTACATAGCAAAATCTTTTGATTATTTTTGTTGGTGTTTAAGGACAAGCTATTGCACCCTTCGGTTGGCAGACAACCCAATGAAAGAATAAATTTACTCTGAAGTATTGACTAAAGACTTCACTTCACAACACTACCCATGATGGCAAAATATTGCTTTTGGAAATTCCTATGTAGTACAACTTTGCAGACAAGTCTCCTGAGTGTAGTTCAGAAAGTTACACCAGTGGTGCTCCTTGAGGAGAAAACGTTCACTCAACT
This sequence comes from Manis javanica, assembly GCF_040802235.1. Classification (NCBI taxonomy): domain Eukaryota; kingdom Metazoa; phylum Chordata; class Mammalia; order Pholidota; family Manidae; genus Manis; species Manis javanica. Next base: position 22,546,933 of record NC_133161.1, read on the forward strand.
AACCTGCATTTCCTTAAAAGCCAGGTTTTGGGATAGCCAGAAAAGACATTCTCAGATTCCCAGTTAGAAATAATCAACTGGGATTCCACTAAACCAAATCTTCAGGTAAAAAGATGCCTGCTGAGAGCCACAGAACCTGACTATGGCCTAGGTGTTACTGACATAGCAACCCATACTTTAACATTAAGACCATTACTTGTTTCAATCTTCTAAAAGGCAAAGTTGGTTTTTGCTCTTAATTAATCAAGTGTCTGAGAATGAAAATAAAGAGGGTGAAAGATATTCTCAGAAATCATAAACTTGACAGAAATTAGCTCAAGTGTCTAATTTGCAGTTTATTATCTACTCAAACACTGGGGTTGGGCAACAACAAATAGATTATACATACTTTTTAAAAATTAAAAGCACCACAGGTAAGAAGTCCCATGCAATGTTTCTTTGGGATCAAGATGCATTTCAAGCTAGGTCATGTTGTGCAAAAATGACTCTGCTTTGTAGAATGAAGTAAAAGCTGTTATACAATAAAGAATTGTATGAAAGCAAGTGCTTAACTGAATTTTAGTGATAGCAATTTTATGGTTAGCTTTTAGAAGATGTAGTTCAACATAGCTTTACTGGGTGACTGAGCCAAAAGAGGAAAGAACAAGCTGATGTATAAAGAAATGTCATTACCCTAACTAGTCCTCTGAGAGCTGGCACCTTACCCAAGCCTTTCCTTGCTTTCTTCTGGTGTCAGTTGATCAAAGGTCTTCGCTTCTTCAGCACCCAAGAAAGCATCATGGTCATAATCAAAATTCTGAGCATCATCGTGAACCTTGTCGCTCAGCTGAGGCTCATGGTGTACACGGTCCTTCTTTTCTGTGGGCTTGCTCAAGGCAAAGGCTGTGCACAGGGACAGGCACATAAGAAACTGTCGCAGGTCCATGATAATCAGATCTTGAGAGAAAAAGAAAGGTAGTTAATTCAGGGAGCAGTGTATTTAATAATTAAGTAAGAAATTACATGCTTACATCTGCTTATTACTTTGATATTATCCCAATATTATTACTTAATCCATAAAGTAAGTATGGTAGAGTGAATATCATACATTCCAGTTTTATGGTGAGAAATTTTAAACAATTTCTCTCATCTGACTGTAGGCTGACAATTAATTACAGTTAATACGTCTATCCTGCAAGTAGTCTCCCTTTAGAAAAACACCGAAGTAGAACTTGAATCCTTTGGCCCAAGTTCCAAACACTTAAAAGTGAGAAGATCAAGATTTAAATCCAGATCTACTGACTACAAAAACTTTACTTTTTGTACTTCATCAGCAGTCTGGTTTTCAAACCTGGCTAGTTATCAAATCATCTAGGAAGCTTTTAAAAAAAAAGTTTCCCCCACTGATTTAAATGCATCTTAGGTGATTGACGATCACCAGATTAGGAACCAATGAAATATTTGAGCACTTTTATTGCCCTATAGCACCAAGTCATCTTCCATGTCTAGGCTCAACCTTAAATCATCTCCAAAGATCAAACCATTCAGATGATAAGTGATAGATAACAACTGCTTTATCATCTGTATATTGTATTTTCCAAACCTGTCCAGGCATAAGGAATACCTAGAGTACTGTTCAGATTCCCAAGCCCTACCCATGCCTTCAGAATCTCTGCAGTCACAGGGAATTCTAATAAGCACAAGGCTGGAACACTGTATTGAAAAATGTGCAAAAAAAAATTGCAGAGAAACTGTAACCTGTTGAACACACTCTACAAACACACCACAGTATTATTCAGAGAGGTTAAGGTCTCAGAGAAAAAAACTGTGAAGTTAAAAATCAAGGGGAAAGATTTCCCCAGAGTTTCACATTTTAACTAATTCTTTATCAGCAGAACATGGATTCTGAAGGCTTTTCCCCCAGTGGTGAGAATAAGTTTTGCAATTTCACGTTATCACTTACTCATTCCCTTTTATGACCAATGGCACTCGTACTGGATGGGTAGGTGGTTATTAGGTGTGAGGCTCGTTGTGGGTTGATTGTGTCCCCCAAAAGGATATGCTGAAGTCTTAATCCCTGATACCTGTGAACATGACCTTATTTGGAAACAGGATCTTTGCAGATGTAACCAAGTTAAAATGTGGTCATATTTGATCAGGATGGGCTCTAATCCGATGACTAATGTCCTTACAAAAGAAGGGAATTTTGAACACAGAGAGAAGAGAATGCCATGTTATAAAAAGAGGCAGAGATTAGAGTGATACATCTACAAGTCAGGAAATGTCAAAGATTAATGGTAATCATCAGATCTAGCAAGAAGAAAGGAAGAATCCTCTGCTAGAGCCTTCAGAGAGCATGGCCCTGCTGACACCTTGATTTCTTTGTAGCCTCTACAATTATGAGAGAACAAATTTCTGTCCTTTCAAACTATGCAGTTTATGGTAATTTGTTATAGCAGCCCTAGAAACTAATATAAGACTACAGTACACAGGAAAATCACATCACATGAAAGTAAAAATGCATCACGTCCTAATCTGCAGATTCAACCAGCCACTGACTTCTTCTCCATGTTATTAGTGGAACAATCTACTCTAAGGGCTCACATTTTATATGTAAACATTTTCAAAAATATGAAAGTTCTTTCAGCATAATTTATAACTCAATGATTCTCAATCTAGATTGTCCCTACAATCACCCAATAGATTTTTTAGAAAAAATGACGGCTAAATCCTACCCCTAACCATTAATATTTTTAAAAGGCACCCACGTTGAGAACGACTGTTCTAACCAAACTCTCAGGCAGCCATTGTAATATCTTAAGAAATCTGACCTGAAAGTACACTTACTTAATAGACAGTTTCAGGAACCAGAATGAAGTGAAGTGTACCAGAGGATAAGCATGTTAAATATGATAACAGATTAGATATATTTCAATGTATCTGCTTTTTTGTGGAACCCCCAAATAGTAGCTTGAAAAGTTACATTGTATTACCTTGGATTTATAGTCTCATTTATATTCAATAAACTAAAAATTGCTTAGCATTGTTAGTGGTGAGCATGTTACATAGATTCCTTAAAAGTAGAAGAAATCAAGTAGAGAAATATATTTAATCCCAACAAAACCTAGAGAGCTGATTATACAAAGGCACAACCTGAGGCCTCCATGAACATTTTTTAGCCTGTAAAACGGCATTCAAGGGCACTGTATGTGAACGCTGGGAAAGCAGCTCAGTGGGGGAGGGTTGCAAGGTCCTGAAATGGCAAGAGGATCTATCAACAGAGAGTAGAAGTGTTCTACAGTAAATAGAACAGTGACAATAAGATAAACAGACATGTAGACACAGAGATAACAGAAGAAGGGGTTACTTCTGAAGTGTCTATTCTCAAACAAAAACAAAAACAAAAACACAGTACTCTCACTGGACGGTTTAAGACTATGGAAACCCATGAGAGGAAGCAGTGTGAAAGCAAGACCAGAAGACCCTTAGAGAAAGAGGTGGTGGTACTTAGGCTGTTCCTACCAAGGTTAACTCAGCTATGCTTCTGAAGGTTTATCAACATTGTTTCATGCTATCCCATTGAAACACCCAAATGTGTATATACGGACACTTGCACACAGAGGTTCAATGATCATAGTTTATAAGGATTTAAAAAACAGAAAACTAAACCAGAGAACTGGTAAATACATATGAAATCTAGATTATGGAACACTACACAGAGGTTAAAAAGAATGAGGCAGGTAGCTCTATCTGCACTGAGAACTCACCAAGATATCTTAGGTGAACAAACAAAGCTAGTTGTGTAAAATAATGCCAAGATCTCATTTATGTAAAAAGCCAAACCAAATAACCTCCCCAGGTTGTTTATATTTGTATGAATTTAACATATGCAAGAATATAGTGTGGAAGGATAAACACCTGTCTGTAAACTGTGTAAACCCTAGGTTTAAGGGAGAAGAGACAGAGGTGGGGTAGTACAGCTAATGTGGAGTAAATGTTAATACTATACTCTATTGTGTTGTCTGTTTTTTTGTAAATAAGCACACTCATGTGTATTACCTTTTTGTATTACTTTGTAAACAATATTATAAAACCCTTTTTCAATATTAGGTAGTAAACCAAACATTTTCAAGCTATTTCTCCAGACTGAAAAAGAAGACTTAAGGAAAAACACATCATCTATTATTCTTAAGATATACCCTGTTTATTAAAAGTAGAACATAGTGCTCTAGAATAACACTCCAGCTTACCCTTCAATGATTCAACTGATCAATCAAATCAGTGGAACAGTAGAAAAATTAGAGATTTAATAGCTCTCTTAAATGTCAGAGTAAGTATGCCTTTATTTTAGGGCAAAATGAAACTTCCATCTCAAACTAAACATAATTCTATAGACAAATAAAACTCTTTAGAGACAAGGAACAAATTGTATGTTGTTGATATTTGTGATATCAACACAAGTATCTATAGTATTAGAGGCTTAGAAATCAAGTAAAATCAACAGTAACTACAACATAAGGATTTTCCTTATGCTTATTAATAAGGGAACTTAACATTTAGGGAAATTTCAATAACTGATTCATTACACACCCAGAATAAAATATCCTAACAACTCTTACATAACAATCTAACAACTCTTGCAAACCCCAAGTGTTACAATAAAAATACATGTTTAGACCCACTAACACTATGAAGGCCTGGGAAGGATACTGTACAAAGTTTTGATACATGTAACATACAGAAATGTAACAGATTGATATACTGTGATTTTCAGGGAAAAGTACATTTATGTTTGAGGCTTAACATCTCAATAATAAGGATAAAAGAAAAATTTCAGAGAATTCTGGCTTTATCATTTATGATTTCTCTTTCCTTCTCCTCTCAATTAAACTTTCAATTCCCCCTTCTGTAAGCTCCTCCATTCTCTCAATATTCTCAGGTTTCCACAATCTAAAATCAATCTTTCCCAGACCCTGCTATTCCTTCAAGCTTGCCCTTCTCCTTCCTCACCCACAGCCTCTAGGAGTTGGCTATATTGCTGTCTCTGCTTCCTCATATCAACCACTGTCACCCTGAAACTGCCTAAAAGACAGCAAGGACCACCTGATGGACAAAGCCAACAACAAACCTACCTACATCGTTCTATGGGGAGCAATGAAAAACCTGCCCTTCAAATAACATAAAAAAAAATATATATATATATATATATATATATGCTCATTGTGCCCACATGTAACATACCAACTCCTGGCTATTAGAAACTTTAACAAAAGGCCTCTTGTTCTATGACTATAGACACTCAAATATGTATCTAGATGTGTCTACATGCATATACATATAAAAATGTTCAAGTGAAAACAAAGGATACCTCCCAAGACAAAGAATATTTTCTTCTTTGAACATGTGAGAACAGTACAACTTTTCACACAAGGCATTTGAACTGTATTAGTGGTTGTTTTTGAAGCATCTTTCTCTTTTCAACCAAACTGAAACCAAATGATAGAAAGTTAAATGACCCTTCCCCATAATCACAGCTACATTATCAGTGGATAAGAGAATATTAGGAAAACATGATATACATAAATGAAAGACTTGTTTGTATGAACTTTTATCATGTGGTCTAGAAGGTAAATCAATGGTCATTGAAAAAAAATTTCCCATCTTCCATTTCTCAAATGACCTATAAATTTCTCAAAATCCTGTCCCTCCCTCATCAAGGGAAATAGCTAGTATTTCTTAAAAGAAAAACAAACTAGACCTGCACCGTGCAGGACAGTAGCTACTAACCATATGTGGCTACTAAGCACTTGGAATGTGGCTAGTGTGAACAACAATGTGGTATAACTGCTCTAGTTTATATTGAAAGGCTGGTATTTTGTATGTTTGGATTAGATAAAGTATTAAAAGTAATTTCACCTGTTTTAAATCAGGTGAAAATGTATTCATATGTAACTTGTATTCTATTTCTACTGGATAGCACCACATTAGAGAAACAAACTAAAGGACTAGAACATAAGATATCAAATAAATATATTTTGCAGCATGTCACCAATAACAGTATTCTATAAAGTTATTTTCATGAATTATTTCAGTTAATTTGTAAGGAAGAAAGATTAAAGCATAAGCTTGCATTTCTTCCAACAACGATTAGCTTTAAGAATCAGCCTATTTTACCCATTCAAAAATTTCCTTCAAAGCTCTAAATTTTTGCCATTTCCCCCCTTCCTCCTCAGTCATTTTTTCTGTAAAAATCCACTGGTCATAGAATACTTAAATTGTTTAAGGGAAATTTAAATATTTGGGTTAAATTCAACTTCTCAAGAACATTAGCAATGAGTGATCAATCCCACAGTTACTCTGGTTGACCACAGACCCACTGCTCAATGGTAACAAGGGGAATGAATGGGTGTGGTGGTAAAATTCCAGTTCCCTGAGCTGGAGATTCAGCAAAAAGGGCATTCCTCTTAATGCAGCAAAAGCAGAAGCTCACTGTTTTAAGTGTCTATTTCAACTGTGGACTGGGAGGAACAGCCTGAAAGCAATTTAACTATACTAAGGCTCAGGTTATGAAAACTAGAAATTAAAGCTATCTGGTTATCTGACATTTTTACTTAAAAACTTCAGTACAAGTAACACAACCAACTGGAACACCATATTAAAGTAATAATGTCATCCTTCAAGATTTGATAAAAGTTATGATAAACCATCATTCCATGTCTCTAGTGAAGGCAAATTTACATTAGTTCATTAATACATTCTAATTAAATTACCTGTGACTGAGGGCATAAGTTTATAAGACAGCTGAGCATATGAAAGTGCAAAACTTGGCTGTAGAAGAAAAGCTTTGATAATGACAAACTGTCATTCAGACTTCATTAGTTCTATAACCAAAGCAACCCAGTATAAATTTAAATTTTTTCTGGCTACAGAGTGAAAAAACTTCTTTGAGAAAAAAATGCTAGAAATTCCAGAAGAAAAAAGTTTCCATTTGGCTGATGAAACTTTAGTACATAATTAATTGCCATAGGAAGGCTATGCAAAATGTAGGGATAAGAGCTTTGGTTTCTAGTTGTATTATTGCTGTGCATGTTTAACGTACATAAAGTCCTTGAGAATTTGGTAGTTAGTTAAGATCAACCTTTCTTCAGTGCCAAATGTCTATAAATAACTTCAAAATCCTTGATGAATAGACCTATCCACTTTGACCACTCTAACTGGAGTGATTTGTACAATTCCTCTAAACTTACGTGTTTGTACCACTCCACAATAATGATTATAGGCTACTTTATCTCCTTAGCTACTTTATAGATGCTACATTTTTGGAAGGCAAGGACCTCAGCTAATATAAATTAACATCTCTCTAGCGTACCTAGTACAGTGCCTTGCACTTTTATATGCCAATACATGTTACCAGATTGGCTAGTACTTGGCAGTAGTGTAGTTCCTGCCCCCAACCCCCAATTTCCCTTACGGGACGGGACCTGGCCATCAGCCAGCAACAGGCAAAGTGTTACTTCAGCTGTCTTAACTCTAATACATAAATTACAACATCAACAACGTCCATATTTAAGAGTTCACAGACAGAAGATCTAGGACCTTATGGCCTAGCAATCATCTCCAATGGCTATCCCGGGAATACACTTCTATCCTTCCAACACCCCCAACAAACCCATGTTACAGAAAATCTGTGTTAATATAAATGTACTGACCTCCTGTGCAATGTATCTAAAATGCCATCAATAAATATCTTTTGACACATGACTAGATGAAGTTCCAATGATCATAGTGAGAATATCGATGAGTTAGTTTATTTCAATGCTGTATCTGAGTACCATCACTCACTCAGGCACACTCAATTCATCTTGTCAGCTCAGGTCTCCTAGTTTTGATTCCAAATCCTATCAGAGGCCCCTGAATCACTGTAAAACTCAGATTAGGCTTAGACAAACTCACCCTTTCTACACACAAAATTTACAGTTTATCTCTGGACCCTCCTTTGTACTATACTACATACATTCTTCAGTGATGGCCATCATTTGTTACTTGGTTAACTAAATGTACCAAATGAGGTCAAACATGTATTTATCTTGTATTAAGTTCCAACCTATGGCAATGAATAGTTTACAGAGATTGCACGGTTCTCTACCTCCCAGGTGTAAAAGCAAATTCACTCCTGATTCGTTAACGTTGACTTTATGGTCGATTCCACGAAGTGAATGCAATTCAATTCTCAAGATGCTATTCTGGGAATTTATACACTTAGGAATTGAGATCAAAAGTCCTCAAGTTTTAACAGGAGACCCTGGGCGCAAATGCCTTGATGCAAAAGCAGCTTTCGAAACTGCAAACCACACTATTAGACTCACTCAGGGCAACTGTAGGAAATTAAGTTTACTTCTGAACACAGCATGCCAAAAATCAGAACTAGGTTCTGAGACTAGAAGCAACAAAACAGACAGAAAATGCAACTCCCTAATGTAACTCTTAAACAATTATCCATCGCTGACTTAAGTATGCAGCCAAACATGGAAGTTAGAAACATTTGGCTTTTCTTTAAAATTATAGAAAGTTTTTTAAAAAATCAGTTTTTCAGTAGATGAATGGATAAAGAAGATGTGGCACATATACACAATGGAATATTATTTAGCCATAAGAAGAAAACAAATCCTACCATTTGCAACAACATGGATGGAGCTAGAGGGTATTATGCTCAATGAAATAAGCCAGGCGGAGAAAGACAAGTACTAAATGATTTCACTCATATGTGGAGTATAAGAACAAAGTAAAAAACTTAAGGAAACAAAATAGCAGCAGAATCACAGAACCCAAGAATGGACTAACCGTTACCAAAGGGAAAGGGAATGGGGAGGATGGGTGGGAAGGGAGGGATAAGGGGGTGGAAAAAGAAAGGGGGCATTAAGATTAGCATGTATAACGTGGGGGGAGGCACGGGAAGTGCTGTGCGACACAGAGAAGACAAGTAGTGATTCTACAGCATCTTACTACGCTGATGGACAGTGACTGTAATGGGGTTTGTTGGGGGGACTTGGTGAAGAGGGGGCTAGTAAACTTAATGTTCCTCATGTAATTGTAGATTAATGATACCAAAAAAAAAAGAAAAGAAAAAAAAAGTCAGTTTTTTCATGTTTTCTTTTCCCCTTGTTACTACACCCTCAAAATTAGCGAACACGACTTCCTTGGCAGATGCACGCTACTAGAGGGATGCGGCCTTGGGGCGCAGCTGGCGGACACCAGCAGGTCTGAGAGTGGGAGGTGGCAGGGAGCTGTTAGAAAAATGTTACCCGACTGCCCTCTGACCTTCAGGAAGCATGCAACAGTCACCCTGTCGTCGGCGGACTCGGGGAGTGACGGAACCCAGGGAAGGAGACCGTGGCAAGCCAGGCACTAAAAAAGTACCCCACAGGAAGCCAAGCCGGGAGCCGGACTCACGGAGACCCAGGCCTCTTCCAAGAGCGCGCGGGAGGGCGAGCGGCGGCCTCCAACCTAGGCTGCGCGCCGAGGGCCCCGGAGACGCGAGCACGCTCAAGCCCGCTGAAAAATGGGGCTCCGAAAGAAGGTGGTCCATGCCGCCTCGGCAGCGAGGCTAGAGGACAAGAAGAAACCGAAAAAGGCCCAGGAGGCCGAGGGACCCAGCCAGCACCGCGGGACCTACCTTTCCACGTACCGCCTGGAGCCGAAGATACCGTGGGCACAGTTCACCCACAGGCGCAACTCACGCGCACAAGCACCGCCCAACCGGAAGCGGCTCCACGCCCCGCCCCTCTCCGCCTCGCCGGCGGCCTCCTGACCAATCATCAACAAAGCCGCCGCTGACGCATAGCCTCCCCGGGCAGCCATTGGTCTCACAGTCGTGTAGCCGGGATTGGCTGGAAAGCGCCACGTCCCCGGGAGCGTGCCCAGTTGCGTGGACCGGATTCCCGCCCAACCCTCGTCCCAAATCCTGTGGGGATGGCGCGACCCAGCCCCGTACCCTGGGCGGCGTGTGGGCGCGGCTTTCTGGTCGCCACGTCCCCTTTCACAGCATGTGACGGCTCCCACAGGGCTTCTTGGATCACCCTTCTAGTTATCTTCATGCCTACATGCACCTGGGCCGTATTACTCCGACTGTATCAATCGCCGACTGTATTGAACAATCCCAACTTCTTTCTCTTAAGCGCTACTGTCTCGATGAGGTAGTTTACAGGAGGCTCTTTACTTGTTGGCTCCAGTGTATCTTTCATCTTCATCTCCCATCACTCACCCTCACTTATCCTGCTCTCTGGCCCCCATAATCGCCGTGTTCCCTAACAGCCAGCCCTTTTACATCTCTGTGGTCTTTAATCATCAGAGGACCTCCTCTGCCTAGACTAGGGCATTTTCCTGATTCTCAGCCTTGTGAACCAGTAGAAGTCTGCCCTGATGCCACTAGACACAAGAATTCCTTTGTTTGCCTTTATAGTACTTTGTATCTTCATTACACTTTGCCAAATTTTGCTATAAAATACTGCTTATCCATATGCCCTCTAAACTAGGCTCTAGGGTAGAGATCTGCTTTATTCATTTTTATATCTATAGCTCTGAGCTTGCTGCCCAGTTCAAAGTACATGCTTAATAATGTTAAGTGAACCAAATAGATAAAACCCATTGATCGTCCCTGAATTAATACAGGAAATTATTCACTTATTTTCATGTCATATAATTAAAACAAGTATTAAATAAGGGTTATATTCAAAGCAAGTTAGTTTACTTTTATGCTCCTAGAGGTTGACAATGAATGCTCTGAGAATTCAGCTAATGGAGTGACAGTGACTCTTTGATGGTAGCCAGAGAGGGTTCTCAAGAAGAGATGACTCAGGTTAGAGTAAAGAATTCCTGAATGCACTATTCAGCAAAAGAAGTAACAGGAACAAGGACAAGTGGGGGACAGAGTGGAAGGTAAATTCTTAGGTTGGTTAGGGGATGAGGGAGGGACAAAAGACACGGCGGTGGGGGTGGGTCATGAGGGAAAACAGATGTTTCTCTTGGCAATGGAAAGTCCTAACAATCTGAGGAGCCTGAGCTGAAGGCAATGGGAATTGTGGGCCTTCATTTCTAAGCTTTCTGAAGGTTTCTAAGCTTGTGCCTACATGGAAGGTGGAATGAGATTAAAAGTGGTTCTTTCAGGGAGATGCATCTTTTAATATGATTAACTATATAAAGGCTGCATGAGGAAGTATTTTTAAAACTATATTTAAAATACCTCCTTGAAGTCAGGCACTGTGTTAGGTGATCCCACGGTGAATAGGACATGGTCCCAGCCCTCGAGGAGCCTAGTGGGAGAGCCACCTATCTTGGAAGTGTCCCAGAGGAGGCTAGATAAAATACTGGAACTCTGCCAGAGATGGGGCCCTCCAACCCTGAGATTCCCTGCGTTGTTAAGGATTTGGCCTAGTCAGAGCAAGGGAAATGGAAATGAATACTTATCTAAAAGAATTTTTGAAACTGGAAATAACAAGTCCTTGACTTAGTGACTGCTTGGATGAAAGAAATGAAGGAGCAATCAAAAGCTTAGTTTTAATCATAGGAAACTGGGAGAATGAACTGGATGAGAGGAAGACGAGGGAAATGAGTTAAGTTCAAGACATGGTAGTCTAAGGTGATGGCAGAACATCTAAAAAGAAAGGGCTGCTAGGCTGGAGGAGATACTTATAAGGGCCATTGGCCAGGAGGCAGCTCATGAAGCCATTAGAACAAATGAGTTTTCTCCAGAAAGAAGAAAAGTCCATCAGGCCTCACGGGAGCCCCAGAGGTAGGCAGGTAGAGGAGGAAAAGGACTTGAGGTGTGACACACATAAGAAACGTCACCTTAGCTTCTCCTAAGGCCCATCTAACCCTGGATCCTATCTCTGAGAGAAGCATTGAAGGACCATTTGTGGCAGGTATAGGGATGTCACCCCCAAAGGCTGGCTCTCTTCTCTAACCATCCCAACTCTGCTCGTATGGTGCCACTGAGTGTTCAGTGCACAAATAAATGTATTGTTTCCTGTGTGCCACACACTGTTGCAGACACTAGAGATACAACAGTGAACAGAACGGATCTCTCATGGTGCTTATATTCTGGTACGAAGACAATAAACAAAATAAAAGCAAAAGATATAGAATGGCAGATGGTGATGGGTATAAAAAAATAAGGAATAAAATAAAACAGGAAATGAGGAAAAGGAGTACTGGGACTATCAGGAGCAGTGTTGCAATCTTAGAAAGGGTGCCCAGGGAAGCTTCATGAAGAGGATGACATGGGAGTGAACATCTAAAGGGGGTGAATGACATTCCAGATAAAGGGAACAGCAGGGCAAAGACCCTGAGCTGACTCACGCTTGGTTTGAGAAGCCAGTGTGGTTGGAGAGCAGTAACTGAGGAGAGTTGAGAACATGAAGTCAGAGAGGTAGTAACAGTGATGGAGGGAGGGAGGGACACTGTGCAGGGCCTTTAGACCATTGTAAGGACATTTGCTTTTACTCTGAGTGAGATGGCATGGAAGAGAATGGCTACTTACCACACTGTTTCTTTTTCATCCTGTGAACACAACTATACTACATTTCCCAGCTCTCTTGCAGTGTAGCCCTGTGACTGAGCTCTGGCCAAAGGAAGACAGGCAGAAATGATGTCCATTACTTCCAGAACTGGCCATAAAAAAATGCCAGCCTGGTTATCCAGAGACGGGTAAGATTCCTCAAGGGAGGAACAACTAAGACAGGCACAGTCGCAGGGGGGCCATAAGGTGAGAAATTGGGGATCAACAGAGGTGAGGCTTAGAACCTCACCCCCCATGTTTTGAGAGAAATCTTCTGCATCCGTGGATGTTTTGTTGCCCTTGTCTAGCTTGGATTAATACTTAGTCTACAGGCACACACCTGATCATCTACATTTGCCCTCTTACAGCACTAAATTATGTTTTCTACCTTTATCTTGCATCTACCTACCACTTCAGCATTTTATTAAAAAAATACGGGAGAAATGTGGGATTCACATATAAATCAAGTATAAAAATCAAATGGATAATCATATCTGACTTGATTGTTCATAGTTCATGATGCGTGATCAAAACTGGAAGTTTCTGTGATATGACTGCCCTTGCACTGTTCACCATGTAAGAACTTATTTACTATGTAAGAACTTGTTCACCACATAAGAACTTGTTCGTTATGCTTCAGAAGATTGGCAACTGTTGAGAATTAGGCTTGGGGTTGATTAATGATTGTGCATTGAGTCCCCTATACAGAATCTTATTGTTGTTAACAACCATTTGATCAATAAATATGAGAGATGCCCTCTCAAAAAAAAAAAAAAACCTGCCAGGTGCCATTCTCCAAGTTCTATGTCTTTCTGTGGCAACCTTAGAAGCTATGTAGTGCAGATGTCAAATCACAAGATGGAAGGAGCCCAGGTTCCTGTTAAAGAGCCACTTACTGAACACACTTTTTGGATTTTTTGTGAGAAATGAACTTCTTTTGGTTATTTTATGCAATCTTAGAAAGGGTGATTCTCTCTTGGCATAACATATGTCTAACAGAGTTAGCATTACCTTAACTAGTACAGATGGGAAGCCATTGGAAAATTTTGAAAAATGACATAGGTTTTTTAAATGGGTCACATTAGTCCAAAGAGAGTAACATTAGAAACAAGCTGCCCATTTAGCACCTTTTGCAACAATCCAGGTGGTAATGATGGCTTGGTCCTGGTAGCAGTGGAAGCAGAAGTGTCAGATGCTACATATATCTTGAAAGTAGTCTAAAAGGACCCTTGATAGGTTGGAAATGGGGTGGAGAGAAACAGAGGAATAAAGGATGACTCCAGGGTTTTGAGCAAGTAGAAAAATGGAGCTGCCATTTACTAGGATAGAGAAGACCTTGTGGGGAGCAAATCTTGAGGAATAATGTTGGAAGACTAGTTTTGGACATGTTAGGATGACTATTAGATATTCAAATGAAGGTGTCAAGTAGGCAGTTGGGTATATATCTGTGGAGTTCAGTGTCCTGGAGTAGACATATAGATCCGTGAGTAATGGGTAATGTGTGGTATGAAAACATTAGTTTTGAATAGAAAAGACCCAAGGACTGAATCGTGGAAAGTTCTGATGTTTGGACATGGTGGAGGGGTTTGACAGACTAATTAAATAAGTGACACGCTGCAAACAGTCAGATGAGAACTGATTGGCCATTGGCTTTAGCAATGTGGGGATCCAGTTTGGTGGGGTAGTGGGTACAAAAACCTACTGGAGGGGTTCAAGAGAAAATGGGGAGGATGAATGGGGAGGAAACCCATTTTTATTATTTAGGGTTGGACAAAAATGGGACAGAGAGGCCAAGAGAAGTTTTTTTTTTGTCCTGTTTTAAAATGGAAGAAATAATATATTTAGGAGAAATACCAGCTTGTTTGTTGCTGTTGGAAAGGATCTAGGAGTGAGGAAGAAATCGATGTTGGAAAAAGAAGGGAAAGTTGCTGGAGGAATGTCCTTGAGTAGATGAGATGGGACAGGATCTAGTACAAAAGGGGACTTTGCTTAGAGTTAAGACAGTTCTTCCTAGTAACAAGGAGAGAAACTAGGTCTGTGGATCTGGTTCCACGTAACTGGCAGATATGGTGGTGAGAGCTTGGAGTTCTTTGTCAATTGCTTCTCTGTTCTCAGTGGCACTGGGGGTTTGAGGAAAGAGAAGTTGTGAAATAGCCATTCAGCAAAGAGAACAGACAAGGGAACATAGTGTGATCTCCAGGCAACATTAAGGACCCTCTTGAGGCTTGAGCTTATGACTTTAAGGTGAGACTGGTGAGTTCGTCATGTGGTTTTCTAAAGGCAAGTTTAGTGGCATGGTGCAGGCATGGACTTGGGGGAGAGTTAGACTCAGCCAAGTGAATACAAAAAAGTGGAAGAAACACAGAGGAGTTGAGGGCACATGCCAGGGAGTGATAATAATGACTGATCATGGAATCTAGGCTGGAGGGACAGTGAAAACCCAGAAGGAGCAATAGATGGCAGGATTGGTGGGGTCAAAGGATTATTTGGCTCAGAGGGAAAGATGAGAGGCAGTATAACTGGAAAGAGGGAACAATGGGGTGGGGTACAGGTCCTTAACAAACTCTGGAGTACAATCAGGGGAGTCAGTGGCTGGGGAAGGTGGAGGACAGAATCACTGGGCAGCAGTTCAAGGGACAGTGGCCAGGAAAGATCATCCATGCACATGTTGAAATCACCCAGAGTTAGGACATAAACCATCACTGAAAAGAGTGATGGTGATCCAGGGGTTTATGTTTTAGCTCTTCAGCCGTTTCAGTTTGAAAACCACTTCAGTGAAGAAAAAGACCCTCTAGGATATCATAAATCGAAGCAAGATTTTTTTTTTTGGATAAAAAAGCCTTCTAATTGGAAGGTTGGGCAGTTTTCTAAAATACTCATTAGTCTGGCTTTTATGAACGTGAAATTTGTGCATTTTAAACAAAGAGACCAGTCTATGGTCCGTCTGACAGACACTTACTGACTCTTTTGATTTATAATTTGTGAACCTCTGATTTACTTATACTTTGAGCCTGTATCTCTTCTCTTTGGAATAGCTAATTTAGTAAGCACTAGCAAGGTATGTTGACAATTCGAGGGGGTGTCATACACAAAATAAATTGAACCAGTGTTTATAGGGCCGAGACAATAGCATACTTAGAAAGTGTGAACTCAGAAGAAAAATTCCCCTTATAAACACCTTGTCTTACTACCTTCTGCAGGAGCCTTTCTGAAGCCTCAAACCCAGACCTCCGTTTAGAACACCAGGGCTGGACTGAAAAGTCCAAGTTAGGGAATGTGCTACAGAAGACGGTCCAAAGCTTGAATCAGAAAAGAGGGACTGACAAGAAAAACTGGCAGAAAGGGAAATTTAAGGAGAGGCCCTTGGCTGGAATTCATTTCTGACCCCTCATACTTGTCCAGAACAGAAATGAAAACACATTTCTTTTTTTGTATATGGCCTTACTTTCAAGTTTTAAATATGATAAGTAGAAACTTGATGAGGCGCCTCTCAGTGGTGTAGTTCTTCTCTTTCCTCTTCAGCTTCTCTCCCAAGTGTCTGTTACCACCTTTCTGTGTCTCCCCTCTTCTCTGACTTCCTCCCTCCAACTTCCCCTTCACCTCCATGCCCTCTTCCACCTCTCCTCTGGTCCTGCTTCTCTTCTGTTCCTTCTCTCCATCTATTGGTCCCGGCCCTTCCAAAAGCCACGTTGTCTTGTGCCCACCCTGGTGGTGGTGGGGTGGAGGGGAGGTGCCGTGATGTGCGGTGGTGGGGAAGCAAAGTTATATACGGGAATAATGCTGAAATAAGGTTCTCATCTGGAGCCCACTCCCAAATGGTTCTCCAAGGAAAGGCTATGTTGTCAGCACAAGATAATTCTAGTTTTTTCTTAGTTGCAGCTTTCTTCTCCCCTCTATCCAGACAGAATCCCTCTGAAAGCTGAATGCTGCAGTGGCATTGATGAGGTCTGCGTAGATTCTTCCTGGTGTGAGAAAAGGCTCAAATATAATTTCCTGTTAGTGTAGAACAGAAAAATGTTCAATAAGATATGTATAACTTGCCTAAAATGCTCTTCTGGGGGCAAATAGATACTGATGTCAATTTTTAAAATTGTCATCTATAACAGGTATCTTGTAAGACTGAGTGGTTTTTTCATATTTTATTTTAGAAAACATAAATCACTCCTACCTTTTTGGGGATCTATCTCTGGTCAGACATAGGCACATAGGAAGTACTTAATGAATGTTTGTTAAATGAGTAGCGGGTAGATGGGCGAGCCCTGGAGTGTGGAAATATAAGGGTTGGGCCCCACTGAAGTTTGACACCCTCCCCCTCCTCCTGGCCTAGCTTCTTCTCACTCTCTGTTGCAGAAGGTTGGGGCACCCCAAGAGCTCTGGAAGGGAAAGGGGAGAGCCAGCTCCCCACTGCCTCAGAGAAAGAGCCCACCGGAGCTCGGCAACCCCCCATGCCACCCCAGCAGGGAGGGAGCAGCTCTAGCCACAGCAGGAAGGGTCAGCCTCATCACCATCCCTTCAGAGCTGCTTGCAGGGACTCCCATCGCCTCTGGTGGTGCCACACTTGGGATTTCTGCCAGCCCCATTGGAGGTAAAAAACAGGGAAATAAGAGGGTTAAGGTGGATGGCACTCCCACTCCCACCCAACAGCCTCGTGGAATCCCTCCCCAAGGACTCTAGGCCTGAGGTGGAATCCAGGCCTGTCCCATGAGGGTAGCTGGATGAATCCCCTGTCCGTACTGATGTGTGGGGCCAGCTGCAGCCCTGAGGAGGCTGCCAGAGTGCTGAGGAGTGAGAGTGTCTGTGGCCCGGAGGGGTTCTCTCTTTCCCACTCGCTGTAAGTGAACGAATCTCTCCAACTGAAGTCGCTGGTGCAAGGGATGCAGTCTTCAGCGGGAGTATCTTTTTCTAGGTCAAAAAGGAATGCATTTGTACTGTAATTCACAGAGCACTCTCAGAGAATGCAGCCAGTATTTGTGGGGTGTTTATTATAGGCTAGACACTGCTCCCATCAATTCCATGCATTAATGCTCTTTTAATCCTCACAACAATGCCGACAGGTCACTGCTGCTGTAGTCCCCATTTTATAGATGAAGAATCTGAAGCCCAGCGAGGTGAACTAACTCACCTATATCACCTAATGAGGAGGCAGAGCCAGAATTCGAAGCTAGGCAGGCAGGCAACAGGGCCCATGTTTTTGCCACTACATTGTGTGAAGGCAGTGCGGGTAAAAGAAGGGAACCAATGTGACTTGGAGAGGTTAACCAAGTGAATTTCCCCAGGAGATTTAGCTAGCCGAACTGGCAATGGCCTTGAACCCAGATGGCTGGAAGCCAGAGCCTGTTCTTGGTCCACTTGGCTTCAGCTACTCAAGGGGTGGCTCGCAGCCCCCAGCTTTGGCGTCTCTTGGGAGCATGTTTCTCCTGGGAGAAGTACACAGTCTCAAGTCCACCCCAACCCACTGAATCAGAATGTGCACTTTAACAAGGTCCCCAGGGAACTGTTAGCCCATTAAAGTTTGAAAAGCACTGCAATAGGCCATACCAGGCCCTGATGGGCAGTTGAAAGATTCAGCCTCACAGGCAAGCTTTGGGACACTGGTTTTTCCAAGCTTTGGGACACTCTTTTCTCATCCAAAAATTCCAAGAAACTGGGTGTAACTGCCCTTCCAAACTGAAAGGGTATGCTACCTGGCCCAAAGAGAAAAGAGGGCTTCCCTCAGCCCCAAGGAAAGAGAAGTGTCCTGGATGGTAGTACCTATGACACCAGATCTCCTGTGACTGAAACTCTGTTTTCTCAAGTCCTAGAAATAAGTTTGAAATATTCTCTATTTCTGTCTTCTTCAACCTCAATCTCATGGGGTATGTTTTGTGTCTCTGTGTGTGTATATGTGTGAGATTGAATGTGTGGATAAAAACGTTGATGAATCATATTGTATTATCAGTCACACAGCATGAAAAAACAATCACAGACTTGGAGAAAATGTGGGCCAGCATCAGCTCTACTCATCACTTAGAATAGGGCTGTGAACTGGCAGCCTGCAGGCTGAATTCAGTCTGCAGATATGTTTTGTCTGCCTACTAAGTTTTGGTTTATATCATGCTTTAGTTTTCTAATGAGGCAGGGAGTATGTCACATAAAAAATCAGAGTATCTGGCAATACCAGGCCCATGTTTCAGCATGACAACAATTAATTGAAGACTTAATAGAAACCTTCTGTTTCTCACTGCCACTGTCCCACCACTCCCTATTGTCTCCTCAGTGCTGAAACCAAGTATCAGTCCAGCTATTGTTTTACATACAATAGAACTGAGAGAAAAGTCAAACATTTCTTACATCCATGACACCTAGATTCTTTGCCCATTTATAGCCACCTGCAGACATACGAGTTATAATCCCTGGTTTGGATGTAAATTGGCAGAGCTCCCCTGGGATTTATGTAGTCCTCTAAATCCCTAATATAATGTGATATTCTGGCTGTCTCCTGAGCCAGTTTGGAGGAGTAATTTATTAGTGGTTGTGGTGCACAGATGTCCTTGAACTCCTATTGTGTTCCCAGCCCTTGCTTGCTGTAGTAGACAATTCAGGGGCATAAAAAAAATTTAGTAATGTTAAAGAAACAAGACTTAAACCTAAGAAACAATTAAAGTATAAAATAAAAGAGGTTACAACCAAGGAAAGATTAGTCTGGGCAGGAAGGTATTGTGAGGTGTACTGGAGGAATAGGTAGGATTGAGAGTAGAGTTTCAGGAGGAGGGGAGCAGAGAGGGGATGAATAAGGTGTGGGAAGAATAGCTAAGGTTTGATCTGAGCAGTAGAGAGATGATGAGGTGGGGGTTCCTGTTTGAGGAAGAGAAAGTGATCAGGAGGGACGGGCTGTGGGGGAGAGGAGTTTATACGGGGACATGCGTATGAAGGTGAGTGGATTTGGGGTAAACTAGAACCTGGAAATAAATAGGGAATCAGCTACTGCTTCCAGAATGTGCGATGCTCTCTTACACAGACTCTGTGTCTCTTCTGTGAATGCCCTGCCTCATTCACTTTGGCCAGCCCATTTATACTCATCCCCTGTGACTCAGCCCGGACCCCAGACCCTCCAGGGTGGCTTCTTGGGAGGAGTGAGGGACCCCATCTTTGTGTTCCTGTGGCACCCAAGGCTTGAGCCTTGAATGTTGCCTGGAAGGAGAAGTGTTGAACTTGGGGATTTACCCATCTGACTCCATCAAATTATAAATCCCTTAAAGGGGTGGGGGTACTGTTTCTTTCTTCAGTGTAACTCCAAAGGCTTCAACTGTGTTTGGCACTTACCAAGTGCTCAACTCAAAGCATGTTTTTGAATGAATGAATGAACAAACTGGACAAAGATTACTGTTGTGGTCCAGACATGAGGTGATAAGATGGACTAGGAAAGGATCTGTGGGGACAGAAACGAAGAATACAATAAACATTTCAAAGAAAGAAATGGGTAGAATTTGATGCCAAATGGACTCTGGCCCCCAAAGAGCCTCAAGAAACTCAAACCAAGGTATGAAAGGGTGATTGTCATCCTGACATAACCAGGAAAGCTGGGGTGGGGAGCTGAAGAGGATCTTTCCTCCTACATCAGCAGAGCAGAGAGTTCTCCCACATGGCGCCCTGTGCCCTCCCTTACCTGAGCTGTCCTTTTTGGTCTTTGTCTCTTTGCTGCTCCTAGAGCTCCAGCCACTTCAGGATCAAGGAAATGAAGGTCAAAAGGAAAAGAACAGAGCATGAAACTTTCATTTCAAATTTTGTTTCTAGTTATATTTTTCTTGACACAAAAACTTTAGAGGCAGATATAAATATGAAAAAGGCCAGCTGTGGCTATATTGGGTGAGTGTGACGCAGATTAAAGTACCAGAAGAAAAAATAGGGAAGGAGGACGGGGACGAGTGGGGTGGGGGCAGCAAGCAGAACCCTTGCTGCTGGTTTTGCTGAGGGGAGTGGGCGTGACTCCATCTGTTTGGTCCTGTGTCTCAGCCAGTAGTTTATTTTCTGTTAGGTGCATTTGTTGCCAATGTGTAAATACTGATTTAATTGCAGCCAGACTAGAACCTGCCTGAATGAGGAGAAAAACCATCACTTGGGGCTTCTTTCTGGAAAATTAAAGAGAAAAAACTATAGGTACAAAGCAATTATTGCAATAACAGTGAATCATAAAATTAATTTTTCCCTATTTCTTGCATCCCTCTGATCGTTTTGTGCATGACAGCCCAGACCAGGTTGCCATAGCTTCCAGGCGGCTCTCTCTACACCTCCCTTCCCTCTCTTCAATGCCACTGTCACTGCAACAGCCAGCATGACCTTTTCAAAATGTAAATTGGATCATGTCACTTTCAGTTTAAAATGATGCTAAGGTTCCCATTACACTTCAAGTCTTAATTCATTCACATGGCTTCCCAAGCCCTATCTTGACCCCTGCCCACTTGTACTTATGTCCTTCCACCTCTGCCACCTCTTCCCCAGTGGCCTTCCTTCCCTCTCTCTAAACTTACCCCAGTTTCTTCCTCAGGGTGAAGCCTCCGTCTTAGGCTCGTTTGTTCCCTTACCTGCACAGCTTTCTCCACCCTTTATCTAGCTAATACCTATTTCTCCTTCAGGTCTTAATATTCTCCGACCTTTTGGAGATATAAAAAGCTGACTGTCAGTAAGCCCCACGTATCCCTTCTTCTCTCTCCTTCAGGGGCACAGTGTCTAATTTTGTGTTGGGTGCATGGCAATGTAGATGAAAAATACATTTCCCAGCCTCCCTTGCAGCTAGGTATGGCCATATGACTGAATTGTGGGCCAATGAATATAAACAGAAGCTGTCCTTTGTATAGTAATTTTTAAAAATCCATGATTTAACATTTTGAGATTTAACATTTGCAACGTGATTTAACATTTAACAAAAAGTTACTTCAACATATCATGATCTATTAGAGTCCAGAGCCCTCCAACTTAGCAATATGACATCTTACCCAGAAATTCCTTAATTACAGATCTCTATATGAAATACAAAGGGACAACCTCCAGTACAAATTCTTTTTTTTTAATTTTTATTTTGGTATCATTAATCTACAATTACAGAAAGAACATTATGTTTACTAGGTTCCCCCCTTCACCAAGTCCCCTCCACATACCCCATCACAGTCACTGTCCATCTGCATAGTAAGATGCTGTAAAATCACTACTTGTCTTCTCTCCAGTACAAATTCTTTAACAGCAGGCAACTGACAAGTCTTTTGCTTGTGTTAACATTTTTCTACATTCAACCCAAGTTAGAGTTAATAATGCAAGTTAACATTTATTGAGAGGTTATTTATATCTGCCTCTAAATCTGCTGAGGAGCATGCCAATTACTTGATGCATATGGGCTCATTTAATCCTTAAAATATCTGGATGAGGTTGGCACTATCATAATTTACATTGTACAGACAGGAAAACTGAGGCCCAAAGAAGTTATGCGATGTGCCCAACTGCTTACAGTTTTAGTAGTAACTTGGGCCCAGATCTGGGTGAGCTCTTAACTACTATAACAGATTGCCTCCTCTGACTCTACTAGTTTTCAGCTTACTGGCAGCACACAGAAAGAAGCTTTTATGTTCTGCCTCAGAGTTGCTGGTTCCTATTGTGAAAAAAGTCTCATCTTTCTCTTCTGCTGGCATTTACTCATTCATTTCTGTTCTCCCTTTTCTTTCAGACCACAAATCAAGCTCACTAGGACCCTTGTTCCTGCTTTATCTTTGCCCTCTGATGGTGGTGCCCTATAATCTAAGTGCTTTAACTTGTGTCTCATACCAACCAGTTTTAAGACTCCATGCCAAGTCACTTGTACATACAGGGACATTTCCTCAGGCAAACAGAAGATAGGCCTGTACAATGGTGCTTTCCAGAACAGATTATACATTTAGAAAATAACCACAGAAGCTCCATAAAGCCCAGGAGGAGGCCAGGTGAGTAGGTAAATGAACTCAAGGAGCAGCCAACATTTTAAACAATGGTTTGGTCATTTCTCTATAGGATTAGAAATTTGAGCCTTGAATGTTGCCTGGAAGGAGAAGTTTTGTGACTTGGGGATTTACCCTTCTTAGGAATCAGGAATTAGGTTTTACTTTTCCACCTGTGTCACTAATTTATTCTTACTATTGAAGAGCTACTCTTCATTTTTTATAAAATTCCCCCTCTGGAGTCCAGTCTATGATGCTTGCTGTGTGGAGAAGGAGAACAAGGCACCGAGAACAGGGAAAAAGTTGCCCCAAGTCAAGGAGACAGATTGGATACTCAGTGGCAGTGTGTCATGCCTTCTCTCTGTTCATTAACCAACTTACTTGGTTTCTGGGCCTTATAGCCCAGACCACCGGGTCTGCAGGAAGAGATATCAGGCTGGCCTGATTTAAGTTAAGTACCTGAACTGGTTTCGCTGGTGTAAGTCAGCAAAAATCAGAGAGAGGGCCTCACTGTCCGCCTTGGCCATTAGCTGCGTGAGGTTCTCACTTGGTTGGGAGGCTTGGGGTTTCTTCTGTGTTAACTAGATGGAGAGGAAAAGAAAGCCATGTGGTTAAGCCTTTGGTTCTCTTCATTTTTCTAGTTATGGTCACATCCTAAAGTCTTGGAACTCAAATTCTGGACAGCAATGTCAGCTGCTTAGAGAGGCAACTTGAGGCCATATCTGTTATGCCCCTGTATTGTTATAAATGTCCTTTGGTACCCTAAGGATAATATCGTCATTGAATAATTTAGATCATCTCTCTATTCTTATTAACATCCCTTAATATGTTATTGAATAGCCTATTCATATAAACTTTATATGTTCTACTTGGGTATTATTATTTGAATGTGGGGAGATAAAATATTTATTGTAGAAACTTAATGAATGTTTAAACAATTTCTCTAAGAAAATCCTATATTGAGCTGCTTTTTACACCTAAATTGCTTTCTTTCCTGTTACCTGCGATCCCCAAAGGTGCTCCAGCTGCACATGCTGCTCCTATTCATTCATTCATTTGATATTTATTGGATGTCAGCTGTATGCCAGGTACTAGCAATAGAGCAGTGCAGGAGACGTGAAAATCCCTGCCTGCACGGAGTTTATATCATAGCTCAAGTCAGTTTTATGCCACATGCTAAGGCCTGGGGCATAAAGGCCCAGTTGGCTCCATTGGTGAATTCTATCAAATATTTAAAGAATTAGTAGTATCAATTCTTCACAAACTCAGAAAACAGAGGAGGAGGGAACACTTCCCAAATCATTCAGTAAGGTTTGTATTACTCTAATACCAAAGCCAGGATTTCACATAGAGAGAAAACTACAGACCAATAACTCTAATGAACATAGGTGCAAAAATCTTTTGACAAACTGCTAGCAAACCAAATCCAGTAAGATGTCAAAAGGATTAGAGACTCCATAACCAAGTGGAATTTATTGCAGGAACACAAAGTTGACTTAACATCTAAAACTCAATGTAATACACTCTTTTCATAGAATAAAGGAAAACCTACATGATCATCTTAAATGCAGAAAAAGCGCTTGACAATATCTAATACCCACTCATGATAAAAACTCTCAATAAACAAAGAATAGAAGGGAACTTCCTCAACCTGATAAAGGGCATCTACAAAAACCCCACAGTTAGTATCATACTTAAAAGACTGAATGTTTTTCTCCTAATATCATGAACAAGGTAAGGATGCCTGCTTTTGCCACTTCTATTAAACATTGTTCTGTAGGTTCTAACTAAGGCAATAGGCAATAAACAAACAGATGGATCCATATTGGAAACAAAATAAAATTGTCTTTATAGATGACATGAATGTGTGTAGAAAATCCCAATGAATCCACAAAATCTGCTACATTTAACGAACAAGGATAATATACAAAAACCAATTGTATTTCTATATATTATCAATGAATGATGGAAACATGAAATTAAGAAAACACAATTCTATTCACAATAGTATTAGCAACAATAAAATACTTAGGAGTACATTTAACAAAAGAATGTAGCAGAACTTGTATGCTGAAAGCTACAAAAGCATTACCAAAAGATATTAAAGGAGATCCAAATAAATGGAAAGATATTCGTATTCACATATTGGAAAACTCAATATTATCAAGTTATCCATTCTCTCCAAATTGATGTATGAATTTGACATGTCCTTGTCAAAACTCCACAGGCTATTTTGTAGAAATTGACAAGCTGATCCTAAAACTTATATGGAAATGTAAAGGATCTAGAATAGTCAAAATAATTTGAAAAAGAACAAAATTGGAAGACATACATCACTCAATTTCAAAACTTACTATAAAGCTACATTAATCAAGACACCACGGCATTGGCACAAGAATAGGCAAACAGATCAACAGAACAGAATTGAGAATCCAAAAATAAATTACTACATTTATGGTCGATTGATTTTTTGACAAAGGTGCCAAGGCAATTCAATGGGAAGTACATTAATAGTAACTCAAAGTGGATCATAGACCTCAATGTAAGGGCTAAATACATAAAACTTTTAGGAGAAAACATAGGTTAAAAATTATTGTGACTTTGGGTTGAGCAGAGAAGTCAATTACCAGGTCCATAAAAGAAAAAATTGATAAATTGTACTTATTTAAAATTTAAAACGTTTGCTCCACAAAAGACACTGTTTAAAAAATGAAAAGACAATTCACAGACTGGGAGCAAATATTTGCAAATCATATATCTGATAAAGGACTTATTTCCAGAATATACAAAGAACTCTAACAACTAAATAAGAAAACAAAATCCAATTTTAAAATGGGCAAAATACTTGAATAGACATGTCACTGAAGAAATGACTAATAAACCCATGAAAAGTTGCTCAATATCATTAGCCATTTGGGAAATTAAAATTAAAATCACTACACATCCAGTAGAATGCCCTTAGTCAAAAAGACAAGACAATACCAATGTTGGTGAGGATATGGAGAAACTGAAATCCTCATGCACTGCTGTGACAATGTCAAATGGTACAGCCACTTTGGAAAACAGTTTGTCAGTTTCTTTAAAAGTTAAACATAATCTTTCCATATGACCCAGGAATTTCATTCCTTGGAATATACCCAAGACAAATGAAAACATGTTTATACAGAAACTTTAACACAAATGTTCACAGAACCATTATTCATAATAGCCAAAAACTGGAAACAAAACAATGTCTACCAACTGGTGAATGGATAAATGAATGTGGTATATCTATACAATAGAATACTATTCAGCAATTTAAAAGAATGAATTATTGATGTGACTCTGCCACAGAGTTGGCTCCATGCTACAATGTAAATGAACCTGAAAAACATGAAGCTAAGTGAAAGAAGCCAGACACTAAAGACTACATATTGTAGGGCTCCATTGATATGAAATGTCTAAGAAATGTGAATTTCCAGAGACTCAAGACAGCTCAGTGGCTGCCTAGGGCAGGAAGCAGAACAGAGAATGACTGCAAATGGGCCAAAGGAATTTTTTAGAGTGACAGAAATGCTCTAATATTGGATTGTGGTGTCACACAACTCTATATCTTTACTGAAGGTGTTGAAGTGTATACACATACAATGGGTGAATTTTATGGTTGTAAACTGTACCTCAATAAAACTGATTAGAAAAGGCCTAAGGCAGGGCAGGGGTCGCCTTCAAGGGTGATCACATACCAGCTCACCTAAGCTCCACAACTTAGCTCTGGCCGTGGCTGGAGCCTGTAATGGTGCCCACTTACCTGAGAGTCTCCTGCAGGGCTGCTGCAGTTCCTGGGTACCAGACAGTGAGTGACAAGAATCCTAGGGTCTTTGGTGGTGATGGACAGGCCCTCCTGCAGAATTTGAACCAGTTGGATCCAGAGGTGGAATACAGTCCTAGGATGATCAGGGTGGAGCCTTAGGTAGTAGATCTTCTCAGTGATTGTCCTCAACCGCAGGATGTGCTGAAGCTGGTCACAGACCTGGAGCTCCACAAACTTCAATGGGAGAATCCTAAAGGCACAAGGGGAAGACGTTTTGATAACCCTCTTGCTTCTCCTTTGGAACTGAGGCTCTTTTGCAGGTAGGAGAGAGAAGTGCTCAGCACACTGGTGCTCAAACTTTGGGAGATAGATTCACCTGGAGAGCTGTTAAAATGCAGACACCTGAAGACACACCCTAAAACTCAGATTCAGTAGCTCTGGGTTATAGCCCTGGAGTCTGCATTTTAACCTCCACCTACCCTACCACGATAGTCATGCTGGTTTTCTCTAGGTCCTGCTTGAGAGTGATAGCCTAGGAGTAAGGCAGCTGTGGTCATAGGGTTTTTCAATTTCTTTCTTGATAGCACAAAGGGAACTACTCTCCTCTGCCCGAGCTGACTGCACTGTCCAACTTGTCCATTCATTTATCTAATGCCTTGAATTTTAGCTGGCATGAAGTTCAAGAAGCTGGCTTTGGATCAAATATTAGTCAGCTGGGGCTGGGCTCTACTTGCTACAGGTGCACTCAGAACAAAATGGAAAGGTTTATCACTGAGGCAACATGCAGAAATGAAGGGTTGACTTGGACGTTTAGAGATTCTTGAGATATCTTACCAATTATTTGAAGAGGCTCAAACATCAAAAAGGGCTGTTTCATCCCAGACACATGTGATGCCACTACGTGTCACATTTTTAAGTGAGACTTAGTTCCATTCACTTTACCAGCAGGAAAACTGCCATGAGCAGGTAACTAACAAATATCCAAGTCCAGTTGCATACCAAGCACTAAGACCTGCATCTCCCAATCCATGCTCCACCTGCACACCTCACTGCCTCCCTGCCCCTCTGCCCAAACTGGCAAGATCTGTAAATTCAGCAGGAAGAGCACAGTGAGAAGGAAAGCGGGCATGCTGACTGGCCCCTCATCGCTCTCCATACCTCCCTCTGCCCTGCTTGGCTTCCATGTTTCCAGTGCACCCTCTGTCTTGAGTTACTGTTGTCCAACAAGATGAACGTCACTGCAGATCACTTCTCTGCCTTCTCCCCTCCTTGAGTTTAGTCACAAAGCAGCCTCTGCTTTGGAGCCACCCTTCACCCTGTTCCCAGCTGTACCACTTACCTCTTCAGTATGATGTTTGGGGCTGTAGACGGTCTGTTCCATGTTTGGCTCTGCCCCTGGTGCCATTTGACACTGGCCATGAGGAGGATGTTGGGAAGGGGCAGGCAGGGCACAGAGGAGGTTACCCCAAGGGCCATGGTGTTGGAGGCTTTGTTGATGTCTATCCAGTTCCTGCCCTTTTTGACCTGCAAAGCAGCCCCACGGGCACTTTTTGGCAGCCTGAGTATTTGGCAGCAGTGGCAATTTATTTTAGGAAGGATTTCTCAGCCTTGGCACTATTCACATTTTGGGCTGGATAATTCTTTGTTTGGGGAGGAGGGGGGCTCTTGTGCACTATAGGAAGTTTAGCAGAATCCTTGGCTTCTACCCACTAGATGCCAGTAGCAATCCCCTCCCTTCAAAAATGTCTTCAGACATTGCCAAATGCCCCTGGTGGGGCGGGGGCAAAATCTTTGCTTGTTGAAAACCACTGTTGGAACCTATATATTCTATATATTGGTTAAACAACTATAATAGTATTTACACTACTTACTATTAGCAATTGCCCACAAGAACCGTAACCCAGAAGTCCCCTGACGTGTCACATTTCTGTGATTCCTCCCCATACTGTTTCCTGGCCTTTCTTAGAAAAGCTTGTCCTTTGGCCCTTCTTTGAGGGGCCCTCTTATCTCCTGCACCTTCCCTGCACAGTCAGGTCCCTTGCAACTCCCAAGTGCTGTTTATTCTGGGTTCCCCCAGACCTGAGGAGACCCCAGTAAGGAAACAAAAATGCCCCGAGTGCCCATTGCACAAGGCCTTCGCCTCCCGTGTTTGCATGTAACAACCAGGTCAGTCCAACCCCTTTCACAAGAGAGGAAACTGGGCTCAGGGAGTGCAGGTCACTTGCATAATGACACTCTCACTGACGAGAAAGCCAGGGACCACACTGTGAGCCCAGGTCTGTCTCGGAGCCCAGCTCCCATTCTCTCACCAATCAGCATTTCTGCTCTGAACCCTTATAGGGTACCTCATTTCACTGCCTCTTTGTTCATTTCTTTGGGCTGACAGCCCGGGGGAGGTAAATTGAGGGATTCAGATACCAAATCCTCTGCTCAGAGCAGAGAACACCCCAGCTCTTTTCCTAGGTTGACAACTGCCTGGGGCTCTGCAAAGTCAGGGTCAAATGGGGATGGCCTTGCGAGCTCACTGACTCCTTGCTTCTGTCCTCACTTCACTCTAGTCCCAGGGATGGGCTCTCCTGGTCTCATCTTGGGAACAGGTTTAGAAAAATCAAGGAGTGCCATTATGAGTGACCCCTAAGTACCTGGACAAAGTTGCTTTCAAACACCACTGAGTCAGGGAACAGGTTGAATTCTGGAGAATGAACCGTCTGGCAGAGCAGTCCCTCCTCCACACCCAGGCCCACTCCAGGGTTTGGTTCCTTATCCACAGGCAAGAGGCCCCCGAATTCTTCCCAGGCATTCAGGGAAGGGAAGGTTAGATAGGATTTTGTGACTTTTACTGCCTCCTTCAATTTCCACCAAGTCTTTCTATGTGGAACTGATGGCAACATTTCTGCGCATACTCAGGGGCCTGCTGCATTTGTCCTAGGATCTACCTCTCCCCTCCTGGCCTGGGACAGCTAGCCAAGGCCTGGGACGGCCAATCAGCTCACAATGATGAATGGATGACGTCATGAAAAGCCAGGGCAGGAAAAGGAAATGCAGAGGAACCTCCCTTTTCCTCCAGATTGCTTTTATGACTTGTTTATGCCCTGACATTCTCTAGACCTTCTCGAGACCCAGGGGCACAGCGCCCCAGAACTTGCTGAGAAAGTAGTGAGCAAGAAGGCAGGCCTCTGAGAAGCTCTTTGTGCTGCTAAGAGGAAAATACCCTCCCTGCCTTTTAACCCTCCCTAACTTCTAATGCAACCTACCCCAAAAAGTTTTAAGAGCTGTTGTCTGTTTAAAACCCAGCCTTTCTGAGGTTTACAGGATGCAGGCCCCACACACCCTGGCTTATCTGAAGGTTTTTTCTGGTTATGGAAGGAGCTACAGGGCTATAGTCTGTCTACTACAGGGCTCTGTGCTCTGCTACGGCTGGCTGGTTAGTTCTGCAGAACTTAGTTCCCTTAGGAGGCCAAACTGAAGGAGCAGTGGAAATAATTAGTTTCTTACCCAGAGACTGGCTTTGTGAGGCTGCCAGCTGGGAGGAATAGAAACGGGAGACAGCTGTGCTGGGCCAACAAGCCATGCACTGCCCCCCGCAGGAAGACAGTGCTCCTCATTGCTGAGCCAAAGGAAGACAGAACCCCAAACCTGGGCTGGCTGGACCAGGGGCAAAGAACCAAACAGGCTGCCGACTATTCAAGCCCACTTCAGGGAGAAAGTACATTCTAATTTGGACAAAATTCCAGAATTAATTAAATCATGTATTAGCCATCAAAGTCAAATGTCATCAATTTAGAAAAGCAATTTGGCAACCAATACATGCAACATGCAACATGCAAGCATGGAGGTTCATTTTTATATCTTATTATCAAGTCAGGGAGAGGGCCAAAAGGTCATGAGGCTTTCCTTATCTGATTCCACCAGGCCCTCATCTGGTCATTTCTATTATGCCCCTGCTCAAGCACCTGTAACTGCTCCCTGATTGGTTAAGCAACTTCTGCACTCAAATGCCTCATTTTTTGTTTACCATGTGGGAAAAATGTCCTTCATGGTAACATTCTCTAAGGATGGGGTCAGAGACCATGACCTGTGGTTTACATTTCCCCAGGAACAGCACACAGTATGAATGTGGTGGCAGTTAATGTCCTGATATGATGCTTTTCACAGTTAAAGCTTACCCACAAGAGAAGAGCTCATTGGCTTAGATATGTGGTTTGTATATGTTTGGCCACTGGCATATTCAAAAGTCCCCTTCAGTTGGGAAGGTGACTTTTTATATTTTCCATACAAGCCTGTTAAGCCCAATTCTGTGCTGTGTGGAAGAGGCTCTAACACCCAATCTAGAAAGCTAGCTATGAGGAAGTAAGCTTTTAACTCTAAACAAAATGCTGAGCAATGATAAAATGGTGCTTTAAGATGTCTACCCCTTCTTACCTGCCCCAGCCAAGCCTCAAAAACTAGCACACTGAATCTTCTTAAAAACCATTTGACAGATACTTGGTTGCCCAGCTCAATATCCATATTCTCCACTCCTTTTGTAATAGAATATCTGATTTTTAGTTGGGCGCAAGTTTCTGGAATAAAAATTACATCTCTTGGCCTCTCTTACAGCTGGGTAAGGCTATATGACTGTGTCTGGCAAAAGAGATGTAAGCTCAAGTGTTAGATGCAATTTCTGGGGGGAGTCATTGTAGGAAGGGGGCATGCTCTTTTTCACTCTGTTTCTTCCTTCTGGCTGGAATATAGACTTGATGGCTGGAGCTTAAGCAGTCCCATTGTGCCACAGAGTGCCATACTAAGGATGGTAGCATAGCCAGACAAAAGGGTTCCAGTTCCTTAATGACCATAAAACTACAGTACTAGTCCTAGACTGTGTACCTCCAGCTTCTTTTTTGTGTAAGAGAAATACATTTGGGTTTTCTGTTACATGGAGCCAGACTTAAAACTAGCTGATACACATTTTATTAAAAAAATAAGGGGGAAATGTGGGATTCACATATAAATCAAGTATAAAAATTAAATGAATAATCATATCTGACTTGATTGTTTATAGTTCCGTGATCAAAACAGAAACAGTTTCTGTGATATGACTGCCCTTGCATTGTTCAACATGTAAGAACTTGTTCACTATGTAAGAACTTGTTCGTTATGCTTCAGAAGACTGGAGACTGTTGAGAGTTAGGCTTTGGGTTGATTAATGATTTGTGTATTGAGTCCCCTATACAGAATTTTATTGTTGTTAACAACCATTTGATCAATAAATATGAGAGGTGCCCTCTCAGCACCACTCTTGCATGGTTAAAAAAAAAACTAGCTGATACAATAATATCAAATTCCTATCTACTCTTCTGGACTAATTTTAAAGGAAATGATGGTATTATTTACCAATAACTCTAAGCAATGAAGAAAACAGGGTACATTTACAGGAAATTAGGACCTTAAGAATAACAACCATATAACTTCTGGGAAAAGTTGTATAAATACATATTCCAATAATATGAGAAACAGTTTGCTTTTGTTTCCCTGTGCATTCAGTGACGTTGAAGCCACCACAGTTGTTCCTATTTTGCACAACTGGTGATGAGCACTTTGGTGACAGCATCCTTAACTATGGTGACTGTTCTTTGGTTTGGGGCTAAAGTCATATTGGCAACATCAGGTATCATTTCAAAGCTTGCTCAGGAATGACAAGCTGATTGTCAGTTAGGTCTGGGCCCAGGTTATGTGGGGCCTAAGTTTATACAATTTTGGAGACTCTTAAAAATACTGGAGAGAGGGGAGAATAAGAGTTATCGTCCAGTGGATACAGAGTTTAAGTTTGGGAAGATGGCAAAGTTTTGGAGATGGATGGTGGTGATGGTTGCATAACAAAGTGAATGTAATACTGCTGAACTGTACACTTAAAAATTGTTAAAATGAGTTGTATGTTATATGCATTTATACCACAATAAAAATATTCTAGAACACAAAAATAAAATTTAAAAATTTCACAGAAGTATGTACAAATGGCTAGAGGTCCTCTTAAGGGCCTTGGTAGGTGACTAAGGGGCTCCCAAGCTTAAGATTTATTATCTTCATGGTAAATATGTCCTATTTAAATCTGTATCACTACCAAAAAAAACCCAAAAAAACTATTACATAAGCAGTTCCTATGCTTGTAGAGCATTAGAAAATACAGAGAAGTTAAAAAAACAAACAAACAGCATATTCCTACCTTCAGATGTTCTCCAGGGGAACTTCTCTATGAGAACTATGGGATGTGTGTGTGTGTGTACCAAAATGAGACCTAAGTGTAAAAATTATTTTATAACCTTTTTGTAACCTGTTTTACTTAGTCAACACTCTCTAACTTTGTGTTTCAATATAATTTCATTCTATGTCATGTAATTTCTAGGCCATATTAAAATTTCTCCAATGAACTCCAATTATCCTTATAGCTAGTTTATCCAACTGAGTATCCAATCCAGGATCACATATTTCCTTAAGTTTATTTTAATCTAGTACAGTCCCTTTTTTAGGACACTTACTAGTGGAAGTAATTGAGGCAGGTGTTCTACAGAATGTCCCACCTTCTGGATCTGACTGGTTGCTTCCTTGTGGTATTTAGCTTGCTTCACTAGATATGATATTTCCTGTGAAACAGAAGCTATATCTAGAGGGCTGATGGAGGTATTTTTGTAAATTAAAATAGTGATTATTTCTTAGTAAATAGCTACCATGGGATCTATGTAAGATACTACTTTCCTCTCCCAAAGAATGTCAGTAGAACAATACATATAAGGAATACATATCAGAGGAAAAATGATCCAGGAAATACAATAAAGTCCTTAACAAGAATCTTCTCTGCTCACTCAAGGGACTCTATAGTACCTATGAGGAAAAAGAAAAAATCAGCGATGCCACAATGAGAAAAGAGAACTTGAAGAGGTAAGGAAATAAGAGAAGAAAAACCCGCTAAATAACTGACAGTCACATTAGAATCCACAAGAAGCAGAGTTGACATGATAGAAAACTGAGCCAGTGACTTGGATAACAGGCTTGAGAATGCCACACAAAACACAGCAAAGAAGGGCAAAGACATGAGGTGACTAGAGAGAGAGCAATAGATATGTGAGACGTGGATGTAGTCCAACATACAATGGCATTGAAAAAGTAGTAAAAAACATAAAAGAAAAAGCCATTGGTGAACAAACATTTAAAATAGAGAACGATTTACTCTATTCCAGGTAAACTGAGTAAAGAAACTATTGAGGCCAGAATAGCTCTTGTGAAGTTCCTAAATCCTAGGTATAACAAAAGCATCCTATACAGACATCCAGATAGAGGAAGCAGATAATTTACCAAGGGGAATATAAGGAGACTGACCTCAGACTTCAACAATTTTAAAAGCTATAAGACAATGGAACAAGGTATAATGTTGAAGAGAAAGGATGTGATCCAATAATTCCATAAATGGCTATAAATTTATTCAAGTGTAAAGGTAGCAAAAATAATCTTAAAACAGCAAGCATACCACAGCAAGTAAATTCAATATTGGGTTCTTTGAAAAAGAAAAATTAGAAGAACGTCAAGCTAACAGTTAAAAATTTTTAAAAGGAAGATATAAAACATAAAATTTGAAATAAGAAAAATACAGATAAGTACAAATAACAAGGATGTACAGGCTTCTTGATAAAGGTGGTGGCATGAAGCTAGATTACTTAGAGTGTACTCTAGGTTCTCAAAAGACCCCAAAATATAGTGATTTAAACAAAATAAAATTTTCTCTCTACATAGTAGTCCCAAAGTAGCAGCCCAGATCTGTTGAGTATCTCTGCTCTTCTCAAGATGTGGCTTCCATCTCTGGGTTCCAAGGTGGCTGCTCCAGCTCTTGACATTGTGTTTGCATTCTGTCCAGTGAGAGGGCAGAAAGGGAAGGAGAGCGCACACTCATTCCTTTTAAGGGCATGGCCTGGAAATGGCATAATCACTTTTGCTCACATTCCATTGGTTGGAATTCTGACACATGGCCACACCCATGTACAAGGGAAGCTGGGAAATGTGGCGTTTAGCTTAGTGGTCATGAGCCCACCTAGAACTGGAGGGTTCTATTATGTATTATTTAAGGGTGAAGGACATGGGTAGATAGTCAGTAGCCTCTGCAAAGCAGCCAGGTCATAGAAGTATTCCCTCAGATATCCACAGTAAATACATTATTTTTTTAATAGCAAAAATTTAACTAATGACAACCTAACAAGAAAAGAGGTTAAGTGGTGGCCAATGAATAGGGAGAACAGAAAATCTGGGTTTGACCTGACAGTAGAGACAGAGAGCTAGTTGACATAATTGTCTGTATTCTCACAAATTATTCCCCCCACCCCACCCCAGCTGGAGTGAGTTACCAGTTCCACGAAAACCAAGAGTAAGAAAAATCTTCAAGAGTAGAAGCCCCTGTTGATCACAGCACTGTCCCAGGAGACACAGAAAAGCTCAGCTGGGCTTGCCTTTTTCGGAACTTCAGGCTGAGCTAACACATCATCCCAAGAAAACAGTATACACCCTCAGCTGAAGAAGAAGACATTTTAAAAACTGCCAGGAGAGAGCATAGCCCAGTTCCTGGACAGACTGTCCAGAAGAGATTGGCGTTGAGGAGTGAGTTGCTGTGAGCATGGAACAGGCAGCAGGTCCTCTGGGGCTGGGGAATAATACCAGGGCGCAAGTGAGGCGTCAGGACCTTGCTTCCCTAAGAACTAAGGGGAAGGTCTGGGACCAGCAGGGCACAGGAGCATAGGGGAGCAGCCGGAGGGTGAGATGGGAGTAGGAGAAAGTGGAGATAGCCAAAGAGGCTAAAAGTTGCTCTCAAAGTATCATCAAAATCAACAGGGCACTATAGAGGAGAAAGTCAATCCTCCAATATAGTGGTTTTCATTCTTGTCAGACCCAAGTTCCCTTTTTATATACATGTATACATACACACACACACACACACACACACACACACACACACACACACACACATATATATTATTTTTTAAGGTCTATATCTGCTAGCTCAACTTTAATACTAAAAAATCTATAATAAAGCAATATATACTCCACTATGTAAATGTTTGTCCATGATCTTATTCAAGGTCATAATGTAATATAATCAGAAACTTGTACCCAGAATGCAGTAGTTAAAAAAAGACCCGAGAAGAAAACAAATCCTACCATTTGCAACAACATGGATGGAGCTAGAGGGTATTATGCTCAGTGAAAAAAGCCAAGTGGAGAAAGAGAAATACCAAATGATTTCACTCATCTGTGGAGTATAAGAACAAAGGAAAAACTGAAGGAACAAAACAGCAGCAGAATCACAGAACCCAAGAATGGACTAACAGAGGATCAAAGCCTAATTTGGCTACCCAGAAAACGAATTAAGATACGATATGAAGAAGAACTTCCAACATCAACATCCTCTGGAAGAGTCATTCCAGAAGATAATTGTCAAAAAACTTCAACAAAGATCCTGGCACTGTTGCAGTTGTAGCTGCATTCATCCCACCGGTTCCTGGAGTTGCCATTGGAATGAAGAAGGAGATATCTAAGCTGGCCTGTGCATACAGTAAAACAACAAATTTGACTGGATCTATACTGTTGGAACTCAACCAAGAATTAGGAGAAGTGCAAGTTGCAGCGTTCCAAAATCGTGTGACTATAGACTATCTACTGTTAAAAGAACATATGGGATATGAACAGTTCTCAGGAATGTGTTGTTTTAATTTGTCTAATTTTTCTCAACTATTCGAATTCAGTTAGACAATATCCATCGTATCATTGATAAGTTTTCACAAATGCCTAGGGTGCCTAACTGGTTTTCTTGGTTTCACTGGATATGGCTGGTAATTGTAGGTCTGCTTTTGTTATGTAGTTGTATTCCTATTATGTTAATGTGTGTATGCAATTTAATTAGTAGTTTAAAACCTATACATGCTTACATTACTCTACAAGAAGATATGTCAAAGAAATAATCAATCTTCCCATGTTTTCTTCCATCTGCTACTTCTATAGCTTTTCTTATTCCTTCCTAATTACAACCCTTTAGTAGAATTCGTGCCTCATATCGAAATTACCAAGTATCATAATTCTTCCAAGTGGTAAAGATACCTCAAGACAAATGCTGGGCATAGAAGCCACAGGGCATAAATCTGCAAAGAAGTAAAAAGCTAACCTTTTCAAAGAATATTTCTTCTCTCTCACTTACCAACTTTACATTTCCCTGTATGGCCCCGGAAGATGACTGGTTAGCCAGAGACGGGTAAGATTCCTCAAGGGAGGAACAACCTAAGACAGGCACAGTCGCAGGGGGGCCGTCAGGTGAGAAATTGGGGATCAACAGAGGTGAGGCTTAGAAACTCACCCCCCATGTTTTGAGAGAAATCTTCTGCATCCGTGGATGTTTTGTTGCCCTTGTCTAGCTTGGATTAATACTTAGTCTATAGGCACACACCTGATCATCTACATTTGCCCTCTTTCAGCACTAAATTATGTTTTCTACCTTTATCTTGCATCTACCTACCACTTCAGCATTTTATTAAAAATAATAATAATAATAATAATAAGGGAGAAATGTGGGATTCACATATAAATCAAGTATAAAAATCAAACGAATAATCATATTTGACCTGATTGTTTATAGTTCTCATGATGCGTGATCAAAACCGAAAGTTTCTGTGATATGACTGCCCTTGCACTGTTCACCATGTAAGAACTTATTCACTATGTAAGAACTTGTTCACCATGTAAAAAAAAAAAGACCTGAAAAGCGTATCGAATTGGCTACT
Source organism: Manis javanica (assembly GCF_040802235.1). Lineage (NCBI taxonomy): Eukaryota > Metazoa > Chordata > Mammalia > Pholidota > Manidae > Manis > Manis javanica. The sequence continues at coordinate 22,583,986 of NC_133161.1, forward strand.
CAAAAACAGTAAAATTCCACTATAGGTCGATAATTGGATTCCCAAAAATTCAATCTGGGTGGGATGGCGGGATTACGAAGACAATAAAATCTTAAAATCTTGAGAGTTAGCTTGCTCAGGCAAGGGGCTGGGAGGTGCCGTCAATGTATTGGGGTCCCAGCGGCGGCGTGGCGCCACCTGGTGGCAGCTGTTCTCTCTGCTTTAGTTGTGGGAAGAATCCGGGTGTTGGAGGCTGGCTGGACACCTTGGCTTTGAAACTCGATTGGGCTGAGCCTGCAACCAAAGGTCTCCGTGATGATGGCTGACAGGAATGGGCACGATGGGTACTGATGCCCAGGAGAGGCCCAAAGGCCAAGCTGTTCTTGGCTTTACTTTTCTCATGTGTGAAGTATAGCTCATAAAACAGCAATCTCACACAACTATGAGAATCACATTAGATTGCAGATGTGAAGACGCTTTTGAAAATGCAAAGCATTTACAAATGGAATGTCCTGAGTGTGTGTGTACGCATGTGTGACAACCACTAGTTGTCACATTCTTCTTGCATCTAGATATGGCCCTTGAATGGTAGTGACGGAGGGATGGATGTGATAGAAATTCCTTTCCTTCTTTGTGCAAGGCCTAACTGTGTGCCCAACTAGAGACTTAAGAGGGCTATAAAACCAATTCAGAATAAATCATCTGAATATTTTTTTCAATGTCATGGACACATATATTTCCAGTTACTGTTGCAACTGTTGATGTCCAAATACTGTGTGGGCATAATTAAAATTTTCAGGGATGTTTTAATTTAAAAAATTACCGACATCTCCAGTGGGGAAATTGATTGATTTATCCTGAGTCAGGCAAGACTCAGAGTCAGAAAACCAGTACTGTCACCTCTTAGAATATCTAATTGTTGTACTTCTGGTTACTTTCAAGTTATAGCTCCTGTAAGTGGTCTTTACTTTAATAATTCTAAATGTTAACTTTAAATACTTGTGACTGTATATCAATGACACACCTTAATCAAAAAAACTTTAAATATTTTATGAAGTACCACTTTCAGTGGTTGTTTCTCTCTTCTGAAAATGTAAGTTTTGGAATTCTCAAGATTGACTCCTTATGGGCTTTATGTGGTTTCTTTCTTTCCTTTTTTAAAAACATGGTGAGGAAGACTTTATGGAGGGGGCAGTGGGAGGCTCTCCCAATTGGTACAGGGACCACTGTGATGCAATTTGCAGTGGGGGAGATTGTACTTAACTCCGAATACAGTGTTAGCAAATGGGAATTTATAGCGGAGGAGCAGGGTGAGGATCAGTGGGTGGAAAATTACTAAGAGGAAGCATCAGGTGTAGGGGAGATTCTAGCTGAACTTTCCTAACAGCATTCTTGCTGAAAATAAGACTCCTGTGTTATGTTTTGTTTTCCAAATCAATGGCCTGTGGATCTGAGAGTTCATTAGTGCTTCCTTGGGTACCCCCAGGGTGCAGATCGGACAGCTCATTCCTGCCTATGCAGTGTCCCCAGGTTCTCTGCTTCCTCCACTTGCTGTGTCATCAACACCACCAGTCTTAATTGACTGGTTTGCTATTTTTCGGAAGACTTACAAGGACATTCGTGAGGCTTTAATCTCATTCCATCATACATTTTAAGTGGGTCTGTCTGGGTATTATTCCTTGAGGACATTTTCTCTTTTCTCTGAACTCCATTCCAGAAACTTTCAAATGCATTCTTACTTGTTTTGGGGGTTGCTTTGGCAAATGTCACGTGTTGGTGTGCTCTAATTGACCCTGGATAAGTGTTTTCTTTTCTCCTTTAAATAATGTGTTTATTGGCCATCAAAAGCTTTCCTAATTCCCTTACATGGTGTTATCTTCATCTAAGAAACAGTTTCTGGGAAGTCAGTTCCAGCAATAAGTCCATTCAGCAAAGGCTAGAGTTTCTTCCCTTGTCTTGGGGGAGGAACAATGGGGGGCAGTCAGAGCTGACTACGTCAGACATGGATTTATTTTACAACCTTTATTTGGGTGTCTAGCAGGAACCAGGCTCCAGAGGATACATAAATGAGGAAGACGCCTATGGTTGCCTTGTACAACCACACAGCATTCACTTTTCAAGGAGTGGCACCCCATCAATTAAGACTTCATGGTTATAAGCACAGAAATGGACAGGCCAATCTAAACTGAAGGTTATTTATTGGGAAAATATTGAGCAGTCTTGGCCACAAGTAGAAAGTCAAGGGAACCAGGCTTGAGGGATAGGCAGGAACCAAAAGAGAAGCAATAAGCTGGATGGCAGCCCAGCAACTGTCACGTCACACAGAGCTGCCTGGTCAGGATCCTACCCCTATCTTGTCCCCTGCATGCCTGTCAGGGAGGAATTATACCCCTGCTCCAGACAGAAAATTCAGCAAGGAGCATCTGGTCAGCTAAGTCCACACAGTGGACCTGAAGGGCTGGGGAGGGAATGGTTACAGGCACTAGGGCAGAGTTGACTAGACAAGGATACGATGAGAGGAGCAGTTTCTTCTGTAGGGACACAGCCAGCCTTGCGTGACTACAAGGGAGGTCCTGACCTCATTCTCTCTCTCCCTATGATCTCCTGCCTGTGGACCAAACCCACCTGGAAACCAGAGGTGATGGCCCTTTGATGTAACCTATACACAGCTCAGAGAATAGGTAGGAACCACTGGAGCCCTGGGGCATGGTTTGGGTGGAAAAGGGAGAGAGTGGATTTGGAGGGAAGAAGGAAGAAAACTGGCACACAGAGGCACAAGGGCCATGCTGGGATTCCTGGGACATCGAATGTTAAATGGAAAAACACAGTACAGATAATGTGGTAGGGACTTATTCATGCCAGTGACAGTGTCCCAAACAGAGTGTAGATTAATTCCAAGTCCTGCATTCTTGCTGCTGCCTTGGGTTGTCCATGATTCTGTGAGCCATCCTCAAATGACAGGGGGAACAAAACTCTTACATGCAAGAGCATCAAGGGCTTAGGTTTTTCAGGAATGAAGTTCTGTGGTCTCCCTACCAAGAGAAGAACCCCAGCTAGCTGGGGTGCTGGTCAAAGCAAGAAGTACATGGAATGGGTAGAAGAGTGTGTGTGTTATAAATACTAGCTACTACCTCTCAGCAAGATGCAGAAATAAGAACTGAAATTTTCACCTGTATTTCCTGCATTGCAGTGACATACATTACTTATATCACTCCTTCTCCCCTTACTGTACATAGTGCTGGCAGTATTTCAGTTCACCATAGAAGTTTTGGAATATGAAGGCAAGATAGAAACAAACTAGGGAGGAATGGACATGGCCCAGGGAACCTAGATTTGGAAATGGATGTGGTAACTAAGGAGGCTTTGTGTCTTCTCTATTAAGAGAGATCCCCCCCTAAAAAAATACAGGCATTATGCTAGTTGGAAATTATTTTTAATAGTGAAAAAAGATGATAGAAAACGAGTGTATGTGGACTTGGACAGTGTCAAAGAATAAACCAGATTTCACAGAAGATGACAAGTAGAAAAAAGAAATA